>NC_060138.1:762478841-763156341 GCF_021461385.2 Schistocerca piceifrons
TTGAGGCATCAAGGGATCACAAATTTAGCATTGGAGGGCAGCGTGGAGGGTAAAAATCGTAGAGGGAGACCAAGAGATCAATACACTAAGCAGATTCAGAAGGATGTAGGTTGCAGTAGGTACTGGGAGATGAAGAAGCTTGCACAGGATAGAGTAGCATGGAGAGCTGCATCAAACCAGTCTCAGGACTGAAGACCACAACAACAACAACAACAACCAGAAATGGATTAGAATAAAAGGATGTAGAAAAACAGCAGGCAGGACGCATTGTCAAAGGTGTTCTGAATGGAAACCCTTTTTAAACATCTACGCTCCCTCCGGATCAAACAACAGAGCTGCAAGGGATAGGTTTTCAGCGATGAAGTCCCGTATTTTCTGGCAGGCAAATGGTGGCATCGTCATCGTAGGAGGTTTTAATTACATTTTAAGGGTGGTAGACTTAAAAGGCACGACACCCTTCTGTGGTACCTTGAAAAATATGACCGGAGGTCTGAACATGAAAGATTTAGTTGAGCGGCTTGCCATTCACAGACTCACTACATGTATGTCTTGGCAGTATCAGCATCAAGGTTTGACAGAATCTGCTTCACAATGGGAGTAACTGTGCAAGATTACGACGTAGTCCCTGTCAGCTTTTCTGAGCATCACGCTGTAACTGTTGAAGCAAAAGGTCTACCTCGTCCTAAAATAACTGGCATAGGATACTGGAAATCAAATTGTAACCTGCCCCATATAACATGGGTGAATATGGAGTTCACTGTTCATTAGAAACCATGAGTTAACCGGAAATGTTTCCTCCGTAACGCGGTTGAGTGGTGGGAGAACCTTATGAAAACCTGGTTCAAAATGGCTCTGAGCACTATGGGACTCAACTGCTGTGGTCATAAGTCCCCTAGAACTTAGAACTACTTAAACCTAACTAACCTAAGGACAGCACACAACACCCAGCCATCACGAGGCAGAGAAAATCCCTGACCCCGCCGGGAATCGAACCCGGGAACCCGGGCGTGGGAAGCGAGAACGCTACCGCACGACCACGAGATGCGGGCTGAAAACCTGGTATTCGGAAATTATTGACAAATGGCGCCTACAAGATTATTAGTACCGTTTCACTAGTGAACTGCAAGCGAAAGTAGAGAACGGGGATGATCCAGCAAATGATTTACAAAGATTCAAACAGAAAACTTTGTAACTGATAGTAATCCTTGCAGGTGATAATTTTCCCTTATAGTTCACACTAGAAGGGGAAATTATCACCTGCAAGGATTATGAGCATATGCCACATGAGAAGTGGAGTATTTATCACCCCACACTAGAACGGAAAAGGTGCAAACAGAGATATATTAGCGACGAGTTAATTGACGCCAGTTCCAGAGGAATGATATAAAAAGTAACAGATGCCCTGATAAGGAACAGTACGAGGAAATTAAACATTATTCAAATGATTGTATGTGTAAACATACTGGCCCTATACAATGTGTGGTATGTTGCACAAATCATAGCCATCGACAGAAAATGTATCACACGAATCAAAAATTACATTGGCTGGTTTATTTGGAAAGGTATGTTGTTTTGAGTAGCTAGGTATTAACTGACGAAACCATCTAACGAAAGCGGCCTGGCTTTAACAGATTCTGAGGAAAAATGTTCAGCCCTTATAGTGAAAAATGTCATAAGCACCCACAAATTACCAGCTAGTCAGTCGGTCTTGCTAAAGGCGGAATGGGGTATCGTGACAGAAAATAGAATGATGCCAGCAGATTTAATTCGTGCCTTGAAAACTGCAACATATGTTTTAGAGAAGACTCCAGATGTAGGATTCAATACGACACAGAAAATAATCGAAACTGTTGCGAAATAAACTCCATGTCCCCCAGCAAACGAAATGAGACACCAAGACTTAAACTGGAAGACGGTTTGGTCAAATTTTGCAGTCAAATCCTTAAGCTCAACGTTACGTTCAGCGGCTTACATGTTTATAAATGATTTGTTTCCGACAGCTGCGCGACGCCATAGAATAAAATTAACTAGTCATCTGTACTGCCAGTATTGTGGAACAGTTGACACTGCCATACACCGAACAGTAAGTTGCTCCAGAACTGCAGGTTTATGAAAGTGGATAAAGCTTAATCAGCAAGTTTGCTGTCAACCACTGTTCACGAAACAAACACCAAGAAAATGACGTATATGGACGTAAAATCGTTTCCAGCGTCCAAGACAATAACACTCACATGGTTCATATACTAGTTCATAAACTACATCTTCAACAAGGGAGAAGAGTCTATATATGACCTAAAACAAAACTTGAAGAACAAAAAACAAGAAATCCTAAACAATAAATGGAGAAGAGAGAAGTTTTTACCATTTATACAGCTAACTGAAAGTCAATGTAAAAGTTTTGCCATACCTGTTGATGAATAAATTTATTTAAAAAATTGGTTACAGTGGTATACTGTAAACGAGCAGTGTTCAAACTCTCATGTGCCATTTATATTTATTCATTTATATTTTTCACAATATTATGAAATGTCCATCCGGACACTGAAATGTTTGTTCTCTTTCTGTAGTCTTGGCATTTGCAATATTAAACATTGGTTGTAGATTATGAGTCATGTGGTAAGAATACATTACCGTCGCAGGTAAATGTGATGAATAGTGAGAGGAGGTGAGATATCATGTAGACGTCTCACAGAAATTAAGGTGGCAAATAAAGGAATTCAAGAGTCAAAACATTCAGAACGTTCCGTTCAAAAACATTAAAAACATAGATTTTGACAGAGCACAGAGAAACAGTGACAGAGCACAGACAAGCAATACGATTGTGAAACTGTTGCGTTCATTCGTTGCACCTTATAAGACAAACTATTATATTTTCATCATTTCCTTGGGAGTGAGTGATCACATTCATAAATCGAGCAAGGAGGCATAGCTCACTCACTTTCCAGGCATACAAGTTAGGTCCGTCGATACGAAATTCCTATCATATGGCACAAGTACAGTTACTAACCCGTGTATCACACACCAGACGTGTTTTCCGGTGGAAGATTCGGTTGACTTGTCGCTTCGTCATGAAACGTTTGCGGTTCCCATTCGAAAGCCACTTTCTTTCGGATGCTAACAGAGTAGTTGTGCAGAATCAACCGTCATTATTGTTCCCTTCCTTGCATCTCGCTGTTGCAAACGGACGTTACACCACAACACAGACACAAATTTGAATACAGCGAAGAGCGGAAAAAAAGAAATTGGCACGTGTAAGGTCTGAACACGGTTCGCCCGCTTGGCGTCCAACACCGTGACCACTTCACCACGACGTCGCCCTATGTTGGAGTTTTCGTCCTTGGAGCGTTCACTGTTTCTATTAAGTATTTTTCTTTTTTTTTCACAGTTCATTACACCTCTTTCTATCTGTATGCTTGAGCTGTGTTGGGTTTTTGACGGGCTGTCCAATAGGCCCTCATACCAGAAAATTTGAGGGGGTAGCGATGGGGAATTTTCCTTGAAAGGAGTGATTGAAAACTTTTTCAAAGAATAACTTTATTAACAAAACGGAAATCGCTTGTAATGTCCTTGGATGAGTATCGACACAACTACATGCAACAGAAATGTCTCTTCTATGACGTTGTCGGTGATGTGCCTTCACAACGAGCCCTGCAATCGTGGTAGGTGGTGGCACGAAGATGTGGGACATCACTGGAAGGTGGTGGCACGAAGATGTGGGACATCACTGGAAGGTGGTGCCGGCGTGTGACGGCTGACGTGCTGCTGGTGCAAAATGAGCCGGGTATGCCTGCGTGGAACAGTTAGACGAAACTGCTGGTACTGCCAACTAGCAGCGCAGGAACTGAACTACTGATGCGGCCGGACGGAACTACTGGTACTGCCAATTCGAGTCGTAGGGCAGAACTGATTTCACACGGTCTGGCGGTGGCCTAAACAGTAGCCGTGAATGGATGCTCACTTGGCTTTGCGTGGGCGTGTGACCTTGCTTAGCAAACTAGTGCCCTGCCGACAGCGCTCTCTGCTGCGACAGGCGCACTCCCTGTCGGCGAAGTTGGCGCTCTCAGACTATGTAACTCCGCACTAAACAGCCCAGGTCACATAAGGAAGATACAGTATCTTGGTGATTATGAGAGCCGTTTACGCACGTCCTCCTGGCGGGGCGGCTACCC
Organism: Schistocerca piceifrons; assembly: GCF_021461385.2. NCBI lineage: Eukaryota > Metazoa > Arthropoda > Insecta > Orthoptera > Acrididae > Schistocerca > Schistocerca piceifrons. Next base: position 762,483,011 of record NC_060138.1, read on the forward strand.
GCACGGCCAGCCTCGGGTGCGGACGAATCGACTACCAGGTGGATTCAGCTCTTTAAATGCCACTTGAAGATTGTCGTATGATCGTAGCCAGTAGTAGAATATGACAATAAGACGTTGTGTGGGACGGGAATGAATTTATTCGTGTGAATGGCGACTTGAAAACAGAAGACTGCACAGGCACGAGAGTACGTGACTATTGAAATGAGGCGCTAGCCCTGCAAAAACAGAGTAAATACCATTTACTGATGAAAAGCATGCGCTGGAATGGGATGGATATGGACTGTAGTCTCTCGTAACTGCTGCATTTGATAGATGGCTGACATAAAATCCGGTTGTTCATACCTTCCTTTCGTACCTTATCATCACAAGCCCTCTCAATTCAATTAAGCTTTACAGCTACACAGCAAGTATATTTTCTATTTTACATGGGCGTTTGTCTGCATATTCATTAGTGCCACATTTAAAATTAGAACTTTTTGCTACATGATGCATAATCTTCATAACACTTGGCAGGCTTGTACCGACGACATCATATTGCTATGACTGAGAGAAATAAAGATTGAATAAATGAATAAACAGTAGTAAACAAATAATACATATTCTATGTAGAGACATAGTGAGTATGATAGAAGTCAGAACATGACAGAACGTTGTTACAGTCACAGTTTCTGCGTCAGACGTTAGTTACAGGCAGACCATTGTGGACTCTTAGCGTGTCCATGAAGGGCCAGGATTCCAGCTGGAAGCATGTGGCGTTAAATGACTTGGGTGTGTCGTCAGAGTTTGTTCTAGGGATTAATCCCTCATTCCGTAACATATTGTGTGCTTAAATGTGCCTTTGCGACGTATTGAATCTGTGTTGCGGAATGAATTAGAATGCGTGTCTTCATCTCACTGTGACCTTGTTCCTGTCACATAGCTATCCAAACACGCCTCCTGGAAGAGGGAAGGTCTGCAGTCTCACACATCCTGGATTCCAAAAGTAACGAAGGAGGAAATTCATTTTACAAGTCTGTTTTTATTGTAGAATTAAAATGTTGTCACCACCAGTACCACAAATTTCTTAACTGGAGTAGTAAAATATTATATTGTCTAATAATCCCAAGATACTCATTCAACAGCTAGTGCCGTACTCGCTTTTTTAAGGAGTTTTTCGCAGAGTTTTCGAGGGTATCAGAAAAAAATTCCAGAACAGTTACATAAATTCAAACCTTCTTCATGAGGCACCACAAATTAGTCCAGGATATTGGTGCAATGTATGATAATCATGATTTTTGTGCCACCTCCACTGCTTCCCTTTCTGGCCAAATACTGATGATGAAAATTCATCCAACCTCAAAAATCTGAAATGGCTACTTGCGAATCGAACGCCAGCGCTCAGTCGTGTGTTAGCGACCTCAGCCGCAGACTTCCTCATAAGACTTCAGACTGAAAGCTTAAACCATAGTAATACAGTATAATCAACACTAATCTTCTGTCTTATAGCACAAAATTATCTAATAGAGTTTCCTACAGGGAAAAAGTATTGATGACGGTTTTATTGCCAAACACGAATGGACAGTAAAAAAATAAAATGAAATGATCGTTTGGCCTTGTTGGCCGAGAGGCCCCAACCGTGGAAGTTCGGCCGCCGGGTTGCAAGTCTTATTTCAGGTGACGCCACAATGAGTGACTTGCGTGTTGGTGATGATGAGATGATGATGATGAGGGCATCACAACACCCAGTCCACAGGCGGAGAAAATTTCCAACACCGCTGGCAATCGAACGCGGGCTCGCTACAGGGTAGGAAAACACGTTACCACTCAGCTACGCAGGCGGACTAACGCACAGTAAACTAGCAGCTACGGTTAAAACTGAAATGTCTCAGCTGTTCAAACGAACGTCCTGCAGAGAAACAAATCACTGTACACGTAGATGCGGAACAATTTCAGTGTGTGTGTGTGTTTGTGTGTGCGTGTGTGTGTGAGTGTGTGTGTGTGTGTGTGTGTGTGCCATTTTTAATTAATTCAGTCTGACGCCAGAGGTATAGAATTAAAGAAAGAAAACTAAATCTGTCCCATGTTGCTGTCTTCTCCAAGCTTATTCCTGAACTTTTACCGACAAGTTATGAACTTAATGTGTATATCTGAGCACTGATGAACCGTACAGTTGTCTCAGTGTTAATACGGATGACTAATGGAATGAAAGGGAAGAAGCTGCTATTAGGTTACGGAATACAGTCCATTTCTCTCTACCGAGTGAGGTGAAGCAATGATTACAAACCACCCGGCCCTATCATTCGTCTGGCACTGAGTAAAGTTTAACTTGACATCAACTACGTCTAGTTCTTTTTTGTAGAACCCATAAATCAGTTCAACAGTATGCCGAATCGCTTCCTTCGATGAGATCACGACTCCCTTCCTTCTCTAGCTTCATACAATCCAAGCTCGGTATATTTCTAATGATACGGTTGTCTACCCGAGATTATTCAGTATCTCGTTTTTCGTATAATATTAAAGAGCTGTCGCACGTACACATCCGATCTACGAAGCTCCATCAACTCCGTCACATGCCCTCAAGCTGAGACACTAAAGAGAAGTTAAGGACTAAACGTAGTTCAGTTTCTTACATTGTCTGGCGTTCAAAAATTTTACATTTCAAGCTCTCCCCTCTCTTGTCGATTAGCACTGATAATGAAAGTACTTTCCCTGGAGACATTTCCAGCAGACTAGGTCTTGGTCTTTTTGCCACCACACTTGCACAGATTAGTGAGTCACTTATTAAATGGGAAAGTATAAATGGCCATAGCGTCATATCACTAAGAGTTCTGGCAATTAAATGGCCCGCTGTTGGGAAAGAGAAAGGATAATTCAGGCACGTAGGAGCTTTTCGGAACTAATTTCGCTGGCAGATGGAACGTTATTGTGCTTAAAAATGAAACGTGCATTGACGAGCAGGAATGTAGGTTCATCTGATTGTCCTGTAACAGAGTGCCAGTACTGAACGCACACTGTGATTCACCGAAGGTCGGCGGGAAGGGGTGGTGGAGAGGGGGGGAGTGGGGGGGGGGGAGTGGGAGCAGGTGAAGGTGTGATTGCCCTGATTTTCCTGCATGACATTCTCGACACAAATTATGCTAAATCTGTAGAAATCAGATTAGAATTTGCATATGGCCGAATGCTACTCTCTCATAGGCATATACTGAAAGCCATCAAAACACCAAAAGGGACTCAGGGGCTCTCACACACGCACCCTGTCCTCCCAAATATCCCCCTTCCCCCTCAAAAGCACACGTACCCACCTATTACCAATTATTTTGTAGTATTGAGAATTATTGCAGTACATCAAAATAATTGTACTTGATGCTAATTATATGTCAGAAGAAAGCTGGGAAACAATGGAGCTATGCAATTCACTTCAAGGTAGGCTACCAAAGGAGGATTTAGCGTCCCTACAATGACAGGGTCAATAGAGACGGACCACCAACACGATTGTGGTAAAAATACGGAACGTATTCGGCCATGTCTTTTCAAACATATCTTTTCGGCTTTCGTCTTAAGCGATTTAGGTAAATCGTGGAAAACCTACACACGGATGGCTGGACGAACGTCTCAACTGCCATCTTCCCGAACACGAATCCAGGGTCTGTCCACTACGTCGCCTTGCACGGTTACATTCAAAGAATTATGGGAGTACGTGTATAGTCTTCAATGGGAAACAGTGTTAATGAAAACAATCAAACCATTTCATCATCTAATATGTGACACGTAAGCCATACATTGTGAAACCATTGTAGTACTAACAGTTTCAGGTTCTTCCTTGATATCTTACTGTTCGACAACCCATAGGGTGGAGTCTTTCGATCCGTTTTTGGAGTTACGAACCGTTCGGCTTTTTCTCAACAAGTCTGGCTTTTCTATGCTATTATTAATTTAATTTTACCCATTTCTGTCAGTGTGTCTTCAATGACTGTATTACTTTCGTAAAATAAGAATAACCGCCTTCAGTCACAGTCGTGATTTTGTTTCAATGCACGATGCTTTTCGAGCCATGGAGACTCATCTTCATTGCTTTGACTGTCTACATCAATTATTTTTCCAGATTTAGGTTAAGTCTGGTCCTGATGACATTACAATAGTATATTACAAGGTGGACACAATGTGAATGTAAATTTAAAAAAGTAATACAAATCGAAATAATTTACGGTTTACAGTGGTGGATACATGGTTTTTGAAACACAGTATTAGTAAACATGATTATGTACATATATACACTTTTCGTTCTACACAAGTCAAATCAAGTCACAGAACTTCAAATGCAAAGATACTTCATTTCCACAGATACAAAGGTGTTATTATTTCAAAGAAGATACAAAGCCATTATATGACTATTTATATAAGATATCATTTACAAAACAAATATTTATGAATATGTCAAATGTGGATTATGTTAGCCAATGGTTCCACTAGTAAATATTTGAAGAGCCAACAGGGAAACCGGGGTAACTCACATTTTGTGCATTTCTCAGGAGAGAAGATTTAAACTTTCAAGATTAGAAAAAATACATAAAACCCTTCAGTCGAGTGTATGTAATATAATTATGATGCTAAATTTAATGATTGTCGAGGATGTGCATTACAAAAAATGACAACTGAAATTACAGGTTGAAAAAGGCAGTAAATTCAAATCAAGTACATAATTACCACAGAAAGCTTGTGGTAAGTCCACGTCTTTTTGGTACGATTTAGTCACTTCATTGTGTGTTTAGTACTAGAAGTTACTTTCTGTTAATATAGTATTTTGGTTCATTATACGGTAACCTGGAATAGATATCTGGTGCGCTTTGACCACAAACCTGTTTAATTTCTTGAAAGCCGGCGTCTTTTTCGCAAAGTATTGGCAGGAGCTCTGCAATATACCGACAGAATTATTTATTTGCAGAGCAATCGTGATTTACCTTTCATAAAGTTTCATATTACGAAACACCGTCACATGCTTGTTGGGGCCGCGAGAATTTGTCAGGACTCTACGGTTGAAACACAGGTTTGACTTGTACTTGTAGACCAACAGAATGTTCCAAACGTACTGGTGTTCAAGCTCCATTGTAAGTAATCCTGAATTTGAACAGCGTATCTTCCTTCACAACCAGAGCTTCTCTGAGCGGTCTTATCTTGAAAGAACACTCCTATTTGTAACATGCTTTTAAAAAGCTCGTTCAACCTCGTATACTCGCTTGTTGGACAGCAATGACTTTGTAGGACCTTGGATTCATTCTTGCGGTTTCAAAAGCGTTATTCTCCTTCTTTTGGAACTCTCCAATAACATTCTTATCGAGAGTCTCCTCATTATTGAAAATACTATTTTGACATTATCTAATCTCTTAATGGTACGAAGAAGGTAATGTATATGAACACTGCAAAATCCTTATTCTGTCCTGAGCACGAATCACTGAATATTACAAGAACCTTTACTTTTGGATCACGGATTTCACTCACATAATTGTGCAAAAATGTAATAATTTAATTCGCTTCGTTATTCCCAAATTCTTCAGTGAGAGTATAAAATATTGCATCATGTTAGGTATTTGATGAATCCTGAAACACTGAAACGATAATTCCATACAAAGCAATGACCTTTTGGCAAACCGGAATTTCACTCGTGGCATCATTTCATTCGATTCTTACAGTGAGTCGTAAAGAGCAATCTCTGGCACTGGAAATATCATGCCTAGGCCTTTACTAGCAATTAATGTCACAGAAATGAACCTGGTCAAATAGGAAGATTTGTTGTTCCAGTAACCTAACAAATTAAAGTTCTTGATAAGTTGTTCTCTTTAGTAGGCTTTGATTTGTCAAAGCAGGTAACTGTAAAGGTATCAGTGTGTTCTTTATATCATAAGTGGAGAGTTATACCTGTATTGCCTGTGTTAAACGCAGGACATATGTTACATTGTAATTTATATATTCCAGTATCTTCTGCCATTGGGGTATTTGACAAACCCACAACAGCCAATCAGATGTACATTAATAGACAGGTTAACTGACATCCATAACAGCCTGACTGTGCCCCGCACAGAAAACCCTTGTAAAAAAAAGTTGATCTATTTGAGCAGTTCTAAATAATTTTACACAATGTAAAATCTTCTGAAAACATGTTGAATGAACAAATAGAATTTAGCAGCAATAGTTTTTTCAGTAATTTAAAAAGTTTATCTGTTCCTAAAGAAATAAATATTTAACAGTGCAATCATTTGGTTACATAATCCACGTCTGACATATTCACAAATGTTTGTTTTGCTTCCTACTAATTAGAAACATGTCGATTTCTCAGGTAAACAGAAGTGACAGCAGAGAACCGCGGCAGAAGTTCTCAGACAAAGTACACTTCCGAAGCAAACACCACTGCAAAAGAATGAAAATTACTTCAAGGTAATTGCATTGTAGTTGTTAAATACAATTGTTTAGCACCATATTAGATTTTCAATGTATTATATTGTGCTCATACTGAGACTAGACTATATTTATTACCCAAATTAATAATTTGATTCTACAATACATTTTCGGGCTTTTTAAAAAAATGTACTGCTTTTTGTGAAGCACTGCACTTAGTTGGCAACCCTCCCGGTTAAGTAATTTCACCAAAGACGCGAATTTTGGGATTCTGTGAAAGTTATGTGTCTTACCTATGACATTGTTTGTAGAAGTTAAACATAGTTTTTTATGTACGAGTTCATATTATATTTTGTATTCTAAAGTGACTATACTACCTCTCAAACAATTGTGCAACTACTTCCGTTTACTCCGATTTTGAGAAGCAACTGATATAACAGGGTTTGCTTTTCATCGCCTTACTTGGAACGTACTTGATGCTTACAGGTGTACAGAGTGCAACAACCCAACGCACAGCTCCTCTGTCAGTGTAGAATAACAGCTGGAAGTTATCGTTTCGTTGCACAGGTAGAATGGGAGTGACTGCTTATGAATAACAACTAACTGTAAAAGCCCGTTACCAGCGGAAATATCAATGCAGTGGGTACGTTACATTACACTTCTCTACCACGGGCTGTTTTCCACCGACACTAATGCAAATGTCAGCGCGTGGCTTTAGGCTGCACAAGTTGAAGGTACTTCACAGGTAGCGTGTTCTGAGTGAGCCTTCGAGCATCTGTGCCACATTTCAGTAGTGCAAGTTTTAATTGCAGAATAGCGCTAACCAATCAGTGTAGATGCACTGCAAAATTGTAGCTGCGCAAGAGAAAACAGCTGCGATTTATTTCGGAATGAGTTTTTGAAAGTGAAGAGTTTATAGAGAATCAAAAAAAGAAAAACAAAGAGGAAGATTCCCCTTGACATTTTTATCACTAACAAGAAAGCGCTAATGTTATGACTTCCTACGGTGACTGAGATTCTAGAATGTTAAACTGCCTAATCAATAGTACAACTGACAAGAAAAGGTTTGAATCTTCGTAATGTGGGTAGTGGTTGATCCGCTTGGAAAAATTCAGCCGTTCATAAGTTGGATGGACATGAACAATTCCCCTCCCCCTACCCCCACCCCCACCCTTTCCAACCCCCATTCAACCGTCCATTATATGGATGTATAGCGAATGGGAGACAACGACCATGTGTGATAGAATAAGTGTCATCTGTATGAAGTAGATCATAAAATGATCTGCAGTATTCATTCATACTTTGTTTAAGACATACAATGTGACCTACTGACTTGCTTCTATTCGCTACCGCTACAGTATTATTAGCTCACTTGGCACCCATACACGATCTTGTCGTACACGTGGTTGATTTCACCATTGTGCAGTAAGAATAACGCATTTAATTAGTGTACAAAAGGACAAGTTGGCCTGCAGCATCAAGTCGTTATATTGCAACTTGTTGTAAGATGTTTATAATGCCATGGAAACGTGCCAGGCCTTTGTGAGCTCACAGGCGCCAAGGCGCGAGTAGTTGGCTCCTCTTTTGACAGCGACAAAACCATAGTGAACTCAGGCCAGTTTACTGCGAATGATACAAATAATAAGATGTATGAAATGGTTCAAATGGCTCTGAGCACTATGGGACTTAACATCTTAGGTCATCAGTCCCCTAGAACTTAGAACTACTTAAACCTAACTAACCTAAGGACATCACACACATCCATGCCCGAGGCAGGATTCGAACCTGCGACCGTAGCAGTTCCGCGGTTCCGGACTGCAGCGCCTAGAACCGCAAGACCACCGCGGCCGGCTAAAGATGTATTAATACTATAGCACTGTGTCATATGGATGTGTGTAATCTTCTGACAAAGAGTTTTCTCCCAAATACCTGAAAAGAATCAATAATTCAAGAACAGTCTTAATCGCATTTATTATTGTTATAATACCGCCAACCGGTTTCAACCCGACGTAGGGGTCATGCTCTGGGTGTTTGCACCATTGGTCGACTGCTGGTGGTGTCACTCCTGTCTACATAACGGCAGGAAACGTTACGTAGACAGGAGTGACACCACCAGCAGTCGACGAATGGTGCAAACGCCCAGAACATGACCCCTACGTCGGGTTGAAACCGGTTGGCGGTATTATAACAATAATAAATGCGATTAAGAATGTTCTTGAATTATTGATTAATCATACTAATTTCTGCTTCACTCCGCAACCATGTTGTCCAAAAACCTGAAAAGAACGTGCCACATTAACATGAGGGCGAAGTGAAAAGTGCTAGATCCAGCACAGATATAGCGGTTTTTGTTACATTGGTACATCTCGCACTGTAATATGTCAAATATGACCTATACTGCAAAATAATTTTTTCACTCGAGATTTAATTGTAATTGCGTCCTTTGTTTAAATTAAAGAATTTCGTACCGTGATCAGATACTTTGTTTTTGGCGAATTATCACCAACGAAAATTCGTGAAATGTTGGTGAAGATTTATAACGAGTTTGTTTCTTTATTTTCTACGGGTAGTACACGGTCTCGTCACATTAATGTGACCACCAGCTACGATCGACGTCAACGAGAAATTATCACTCACAGACGGTAACTGGCTGCATTAGTAGTGGAGTTTATAGGCTATAAAGCGTGTCGGAGGTACACGGAAAAGAGTGCAGACGTTGTAGTATTGCGGTAACGCCCAAAAGAGCGTGATGATTGGCTTCCGGGGCAAGGGTGGAAGCACTTCCGAAACGGCCAATTTTGTAAAATGTTCTTGTACCACCGTGGTAAAGAATACCCTTCATGGCAAAATGGCCCTATCCAAAACCGGCGCCAAGGCAACTGCGGTGCACGATATGCCGCTGGTAATAGGCGTAGATGACGGCTGCGGAGACGTGTGCGGGCAAACAGACGTGCAACTGTTGAGCAGCTGACCGCCCAAATGAACCAAAGACAGCAGTGTCTCCTGTACGACCGTGCAGCAAACGTTGCAGCATATGGACCTCCGCAAAAGGCGCCTCGTTCATCCACTCATGACGACTGCTGTTCATCAGCGACGAAGGCTGGAATTTGAACCGCAAATGGACGTCAACCGAGTACTGACAGATGGGCTTTTCAGGCGAAACACGTTTTATGCTCCATCCGACAGATGGCCAGTGGCGTGTATGGTGTGAAACGTGTGAAAAGGAGCACCCCGCAACAATTGGCGGAAGGGTCCAGGCCGAAGGAAGGACCGTTGTGGTCTTGGGAATGTTTCATGGCATTTCCTGGGTGATCTTGTGATTCTGGATGGCGCAATGGATCAACACCAATACGCATCTATCCTTGACCATGTCCTGCATGCAAACTGTTTTTCCTCGGCAAGATGGCATCTACCGTGCCACACATCTCGCAGTGTACTTAACGTGGTTCGAAGAGCACCAGGATGAGTTTATCGCACTTCTCAGTCACCAAACTTTCCAGATTTAAACCAAATCGAGAATCTGTGGGACCACCTCGATGAGGCTGTTGGCTCCACGGATCCTCAATCAAGAAACCTAGCGCAGCTGGGCACGGCTCCATATCCCTGTCGGTATCGATTAGAACCTCACTGAATCCTTTCCTGCACGTCTTGCAGAGGTCCGCGCTGCCAAATGTGATTATTCAGGCTTTTGACAGGTGGCCACATTAATGTGACTGGGCAGTGTAAATCGACGGCTGAAGTCAAGCGCACCGTACATCTCTCGTAGATGTTCCACAGGAGAACATCCTAAATTTCAACCACAGATACAAACCTGAAGAAAATCCGCAATATGATATACGATGATCGACGATGATGATGATTAAAGATGACTGATTAAGTTTACCTCACAGCCATACGCAAAGAAAGTGCAGAACATATCTTACGTGAGGAATGAATTACGAGAAAGCTTTGTGCACGAAGGGTTGCATATTTGCGTAAGCAATAGTAAAATAAAATTTCTCAGAAATGCTTGGTTCGTTTGGAAGAGGCGTCGGTGGCCACTTCATGCCAGAATCGAAACAATAAAACATTGGGTGGACGTCAGTGAATCTGCAACTAAATAGGTCAAATAGATTTAATCAACCACTGAGCACTGTATTTTCTGGGACGAAGTAGAAATATCTCTTATTGATCATCTTACAATGTGTATTATTGAATTTTCAGTCTTTTGGAATGGTTTGACGAAGAAAGTCAGTTTTTAACACAAAAGATAATTTGAGCAGGACAATAAAAAGTGCTGTGAGAATAGGGACACTGAGCTGTTTTAAATATTGAAACCCTTCTCTAAATTTCACGTCCTATGACATGGGCTTGTCAGGACACGTAAAGAAATTTGTGACTGCAAAACGTTTAGGTGGAATAATAAATTTACGGCGTCTGTAGACGGGTATTTTGCAGACTCTTCGAGAATCATGCTTCAGGGATCCAATCTACTCTGCACAAAGTACTCTAACGCATATGCTTCTCCAAAATACAGTCTTTCACTGCCAAGCCCAGATATTTTCACATTGCACTCGTAATACTATATAATGCCTTGCATTGTGTTTCAGTATGTTCTCATATCGACACATTTCGCTTTATATCGCGCCATAGTCTTTTGTTTACTATTTGTGCGTCTATTATACGATTCCTTTGATTAACAACTACGCGTAAATAAACGATCATTCTGCTATCCGGTTTTTCAAAATTGTTCTAAGCAAAAACTCATAAATTACCCACAATACGCTATTTATTTTCGCTATAAAATTTTATGTCAAGTTTATGCACTTCTACCTATCCCTAACTTGTCCTAGAAGTAGTGATAATACTCTGTCATGGGCTGATTGCGTGTCCAAGCACCCTTGTAATCACAGTCCGTGAAGTCAGCTAAATGTAAACACCAAAGGTAAAACACAACATTGCCACGTGAAATACACGCATAAATAAATAAAAGTAATTCTTTGCTGGGATGGGCACCTTCTGTCGGTATTTTATTTGAACTAATTGAGCTAACATTCTGACTACGGTTATACTGAGCAGCGTAATATTTCTGCAGTCTATAAAGTAAACCAGTTACGTGGGAAACCAGTAATAGAATAATTATCACAGTGGTACATGTCAACATGTCTGCGAATCTTATCTCTTGTATGCAGCCATAGTGCACCCTTTTTATACTTGCACCACTCTTCCTAGGATTAAAAGCATTTGTAATAAGCATTGAACCACTTGATGCCACTTAGTGCTGAGTGTACGATGGAGAGTATAATGTATACCACACAATGCCTGTTACACTGGATGCAGGTATCGTTTTCTTTTAATTTCAGACACCAGAATGAATACAAAAGAACTATGATCTGGAGTATGACACTCTTCTCTTTACCGCAATACAGTAATGTCACGTAAATAGTAAAACTTTCTGTCTGCTGGTTTTACTCCCCCTCCCACCAATAATAATATACGGTCTCTTCTTTATCGTAATACAGAAATGTCACGTAAATAGTAAAGCTTATTGTTTGCTGGTTTTACACCCCCCCCCCCAACAATAATAACACACAGGAATTGTTGAGACAATAACTTATCCGTGTAACTGAGCCGTTTTTATTCTATAGAATTATTATGCAACATGCCAATGGCTAAGAGGTTGTTGGGCCCAGTTAAAGACTCTAAATACTCTCCTCCAGGGAAGATATCACGCACTACACTTTTTATCTAATAAACAGTCGGTTCATATTGAACAAAATCTATGTTCGCCAACACTTGTTGCTGACACTGGTATGTTTAAAGTTGAGAAAATACTTTGCAGAATAAATGCAGCGTTTCAAAATGATTCTGGGAATATCACAAATCAAGCCCGCAGCTCCATACATTTTGTTATGGCATTTACAGGATAAAGAAAACGTTATTGCCATTCTGAAATATCTCTCTTGCTACTTGCGTTAGAATGAGCGACACATACAGTAAAGCTTTATTTTACTTCACTACACACTAACCAAATATATATTATTCTCTATATGCGTAACTTACAAACATGGGAAGCACTCTGTTGGAATCGGACGACAATTCGCAGATTCTTTAGAAAAGTATCTTAATTACGTTACAAAATAAGTGAAATTGTTCCACTATCTATTTTTACTCTTTATACATCAGAACTGTCATTAATATGTTCACCGTCAGTATTGGAAGAAATATTAGTTGTAAGCTAAGGACAGTCCTGAAACTTAGTGGCATATCCGAACTGCGTGCCGGACCAGGACTCAAACCCAGGAACTTTCCCTTTCGCGGCCACGTGCCCTTTCAACTGAGATAACCAAGCACGACACACGATCCATCCTCACCGGTTTGCTTTCACCGGTACCTGAGCTCCTACGTTCCAAACTTCACCCCCCCCCAGGCTGTGGCTAAGCCATTTTTCCAGATTATCCTCTCTCCCAGGATTGCTAGTCCATCAAATTTCGCATAAGAACTTGCGTGAAGTATAGAAGGTAGGAAATGAGGTACTGGCGGAAGTAAAGCTGTGAGGACGGATCGTGAATCGTGCCTGAGTAGCGCATTTGGCAGAACGCTTGGCCGCGAAAGGCAAAGTTCCCGGTCAAGCACACAGTTTTCAAAATGGTTCAAACGGCTCTGAGCACTATGGGACTTAACATCTGAGGTCATCAGTCCTCTAGAACTTAGAACTCCTTCAACCCAAATAACCTAAGGACATCACACACATCCATGCCCGAAGCAGGATTCGATCCTACGACCGTAGCAGTCGCGCAGTTCCGGACTGAAGCCCTTAGAACCGCTCGGCCACAACGGCCAGCCACAGTTTTCATCTGATAGTAAATTTCATGTAAATGAACACTTCGTAGCATAATCAAATTCATTCTAAGAACAGTCCTCTCTGCAAGAGCAAATCGCGCGCTTTTATAAAGTAATGATAAAAGGACTGGAAGGACGAGTATCTCTCGGCTGTGGGAGCCGTTGTACAATTCTTTTATTTTCAGCCACCTCTGCAAGCTGTGAATGGGGATGGAGGGTGGTCAGAATTAGAAATGTTAGGTATATGGTTTCCAGTTCGGTTATCCTCTTCATAACCAGAACCAAAGTGTTTGTCGCAAATGGAACGGTAAAATTCTGTGTAGCTCACGGGTGCATATATCAGGAGTTCCCATACTTTTCCTATGACAGAACACTTTGAGAATCCCGGTACTGTGATGGAAAACCTTGTTTATTTTTATCTTAAATAATATTATTAAAACATGAGAGAAAGTTGTATTGTTCAGTGACTACCTCAATTTTCAATCATAACTAACAACATAGAATTCATAATCAAAATTTACTAAATTAATTAGTAATGTCGAAAAATAAGCGTTGTTAACAATTTCCCGCGGAGCAGTTATTTCCCACGGAACATCACTGTTATACATAGCTTTCAAGATGTGATGGCTGTTGTCTGAGCGAATTTGGTGGTGTTATTTACTCCTCTACAACTACAATGGGCAGAGCGTCGTACGGTGTGTGGAGAAGGTTACTTCACGAACCACTGTCACTTTCGCCCTTCCTTGTCCCAGCCGCGAATGCTGAGGGGGATCCACAACTGTTGGTAAACCTCCGCAGAAGATATATGGAGGAGAAATTAGTATGTTGGTTCGCTCGACTAGGAACATATGCTCTCGGAAATTAAACAATAGCGACAGCCCGATGCACAAAGCCTCTCTCGTAGTACTTGACGCATAAGTTGTATGATCGCCAACGGGACGCTTTTACTGTTACTGAGCGAGCGCTTGACGAAACTAGTTGCTCTTCTTTGATTCTTATCTATTTAATCGATCAGTCCTACTTCGTATGGATACCAGACTGACGAGCAGTATTCAAGTATCGGTCGAGAGAGGATTTTGTAAGCTACTTCTCTCATTAGTGACGACACTTCCGAAGAATGTCAGTCTCGCACCTGCCTTCAATAAGATTTGTTTTACGTAGTCGTTCTCCTTTAAACCTCTCCGACTTATTTAATGGATCTGAACATGTCCTGATATTGTTTGGCTGCCTTATAATCAAATAACAGGGATTTCCACCTATTTACAGGCAATAAGTTACATTTGTTTATACTGAGGTCAACTGTCAACCGGCACACAAAGTGTTGATCCTCAGCAAATCATCCTATATTTCGCTGCAATTTTCTAACGTCGCAACTTCTCGAAGACCAACAGCATAATTCTCGGATAGGTAGGTGGAGTTTCCGACGTTATTCACTAGCAAATTTATGTATATTATGAACAATTATGGTGCCATTACTCATCCCTGGTGCACGCTCAAAGCTACTTTTAGGTTTGAAGATTTCTGTCCGCTAAGAACTACATCCTGCGTTCTATTTGCCAGAAGCTCCTCAATCACTCACAAATTAGCTTTTACATTACTTATGCTCGTATTTTGTTCATCGCGTGCCAGTGTCGAACAGTGCCTGACGCTTTCCGGAAGTCAGTAACACTGTATCATTAGCAGTCTAACTACGATTATTCCAGGGTGTGGTATAACAGAGAATTATTATTCTCTTTTCTTGAGCGTTTGTCCCACATCTGCAAGGATCGGCATGGTTATTATTCGATTTGGCTTGGTTAGTTTAATGGGTGGCCGGGTGGCCTTCGCCATCGCATGACTCTTCGTGATGGAATTTGCGTACCCAAACTGTCTGCATGTAAGTGAATCGTGTGAAAGTCTACGACAACCGAGGCTGAACTTGTGTACTAGCTGGTATTCACCTACTCGGATGTGGGAAACCGCCTGCAAATCTGCCCAGCACATCGAACTGTTCTGTATTGTGCGCAGTAAAATGTGTTCATATCCTTCCGCATTTAGCGCTTTCATTAGAACAAATCATGAAAACCAGACCCATATCATAACACCATTTCCTATATACTTCACTGTTGACAGTGCAGATAATGGGAGATAAGGTTCTCTTGGCCTTAACGATTTTATTTAAAAAAAAAAAAAGTCAGTTGACTAGAAGAAGTTGCTCGTACTGCGTCGACGACGAGATCGGAGAGTAAGTATATTCTCGGATTTGGAGGGGGGAGGGGGGATAGGAAAGGAGATTAGCAGTGCTCTTGCAGAGGAATCATTACGGACTCATCTTAAGTGTCTTAAGTGACGTACGGGAATCAAGGAAAAACTAAATCTGGACGACTCGACGCTGTTCTCTCGTGCCTTACCACTGCGACACCGTGGTGGGCCGTAGCAGGATGCGTCTGTCTGTACGAGAAAGAGGTCGACAGGTACCTAAGTGAAATTAGGGACAGAATATAGATTCCTCTTTTACCAGAAACTTCTCTAAAACTGAGAAGACATTAACACAGTAATCGGAAATGCGACATCGCAGTTATGAGATTTCCCACTTTGTCGTATTATTTGTGCAGCTCACATCGAGAGGATCCAACATCAGTTAACAACGTTCGTGTTTTGGATTTCTCGTACGCGTATTATGTTCGTATTGCTATACGTTCCTATGTTAAAATCTAACAACATACTTACTCTACGAACCTACGAGAGCTATTTGGAAAGTAAGATCCGTTATGTCGCGAAATGCAAACGGCAGCGAAAATCCGATGAAGTTTATCGACAGCGTCGTGTCACTCTATTCAGTTCTGTACATGCATTGAGCACGTAAAGATGCCTCAAAGAATAGTGCCTTCCGCCAAGTATGGGTGCCCGTTGTGAGTTTTTTTGCCTTATTTCACGGAAGCCCGCGTAACATACCTGTCGTGCATTTCCTCCTTCATGGTAATTCTCGGCCGTGCACTACAGAGGAAATGAAGATGTTTTTTTCGGTGGAGGCAACGGCATTGCCGCAGTGGATACACCGGTTACCGTGAGATCACCGAAGTTATGCGCTGTCGGGCGTGGTCGGCACTTGGATGGGTGACCATCCAGGCCGCTATGCGCTGTTGCCATTTTTCGGGGTGCACTCAGCCTCGTGATGCCAACTGAGGAGCTACTCGACCGGATAGTAGCGGCTTCGGTCAAGAATACGACCGGGAGAGCGGTGTGCTGACCCCACGCCCTTCCTGTCTGCGACCTCACCGAGGATGACACGGCGGTCGGATGGTCCCAGTAAGCCACCCGTGGCCTGAAGGCGGAGTGCTTTTTCGGTGGGAAGTGATCACCCACTACACAGCCTGCACGTGGCTCCCTCTCATTTTCATCTCTGCTCACATGGACCGCTGGCTATGAAGACATTTTAGCACAGACAACGAGTTGCAGACCAGCGCAGAGAATTGGTAGAATGCACAGGCGGCTAGCTTCTGTGACGAAGGAATTGGAAAGTTGTCATAACGCTACGACAAATGTGTAAGTGGGAGAGGCGAATAGGTAGAGAAGAAGCTGCAAGGCGCAGCTAACTGTTGAATATAAAACATTTTTTGTTTTCACAGTGGTTGCTGTACCCTGACCGATCGGATATTGCTTTCCGAATAACCCTCGGGTTAACCACCAGAACAAAAATTCTGTGTAAAGCTTCCCACTAAATGAAAAAAATTTACATGAAGATGAAAAAGGTAGAAAAAATGGATTGTACTTCTAAAATGTTTTGCTACAAAGTGAGACAGTAATACTGCTACGTTCAATTTTAACAGTGGTGACGAGCCATTTAAGTCCTGGGGTCCAAGGTGCGAGAGTGGTCTTAATAGGTAAATTTAGACTGGGAAATGTTGCCACTATTAGCGATCTGTCGTAGCAGTTTGTACAGGAGTTTGCACTGTGCACCATACAATTACGCTTGGAGCTGAGGCGTCACGGCGCTTGGCGTGACGCGTACTGCTCGCGCCTTTCGGCGCGTTGCGTGTGCGGCAGGCGTGGCCGCCTTATTTATAGAGGGAGAGGCGCGGTCTGGGGTGGGGTGGGGCAGAGGAGGGGGCGGAGGAAAGGAAAGGGACAGCTGGCGGCGGGCCACGGCCTTGCCGCTGGGACGCGCCCTCGAGCCCACAGTCTTCCTGCAGGAGTCTCAGCACGTCCCGACAAGTGATGTCCCCAACAATAGACTGAGACCAACTACTTGTTGGGAAAAACTGACGAAGTCGGAAAAAACAACAAGGTCACACTGATCTAGTTTATTTTTTGTTAACATAAGTGGGCATTCGGCCGGCTGCAGATAAATGCAAAACAAAAATAAGAGTAGCAATCTCTCGCCTACATTTATGTTGCACAGGTATAGATACTTACCTGGTTCGTCAACCAAATACATATTTGGAAAGGCTTAGTACAGCCGTCAAAACAAGGTATTGGACAAGGTATCGAATGCCTCGGGCATGGATGTGTGTAATGTCCTTAGGTTAGTTAGGTTTAAGTAGTTCTAAGTTCTAGGGGACTGATGACCTCAGAAGTTAAGTCCCATAGTGCTCAGAGCCATTTTTTTACTACTACTACTACTACTACTACTACTACTACTACCACCACCACAACTGGTACTACTACTACCACTACTATCACTACAGTTCTGTAGCAAGAAACTAAGGAAATTTCTAGGATAATTGACATCGACCTCAGCGCCAAGAATCGAAATATCCTTCTCCACGAACCTCCTTGTATTCACACTGATTATTGAGAGCGATCGTTTTTTTTATTGTTTTGAATAAAAAAATAGGAGTGCGGGTTAGCTACTACAAACAGCATAGTGAACGCATTATTGTGGCCAAGATAGACACAAAGCCCATGCCTACTACAGTAGTACAAGTTTATATGCCAACTAGCTCTGTAGATGATGAAGAAATTGATGAAATGTATGACGAGATAAAAGAAATTATTCAGGTAGTGAAGGGAGACGAAAATTTAATAGTCATGGGTGACTGGAATTCGTCAGTAGGAAAAGGGAGAGAAGGAAACATAGTAGGTGAATATGGATTGGGGGGAAGAAATGAAAGAGGAAGCCGCCTTGTAGAATTTTGCACAGAGCATAACTTAATCATAGCTAACACTTGGTTCAAGAATCATAAAAGAAGGTTGTATACCTGGAAGAATCCTGGAGATACTAAAAGGTATCAGATAGATTATATAATGGTAAGACAAATATTTAGGAACCAGGTTTTAAATTATAAGACATTTCCAGGGGCAGATGTGGATTCTGACCACAATCTATTGGTTATGAACTGCAGATTGAAACTGAAGAAACTGCAAAAAGGTGGGAATTTAAGGAGATGGGACCTGGATAAACTGAAAGAACCAGAGGTTGTACAGAGTTTCAGGGAGAGCATAAGGGAACAATTGACAGGAATGGGGGAAAGAAATACGGTAGAAGAAGAATGGGTAGCTCTGAGGGATGAAGTAATGAAGGCAGCAGACGATCAAGTAGGTAAAAAGACGAGGGCTAATAGAAATCCTTGGGTAACAGAGAAATAATGAATTTAATTCACGAAAGGAGAAAATATAAAAATGCAGTAAATGAAGCAGGCAAAAAGGAATACAAACGTCTCAAAAATGAGATCGGCAGGAAGTGCAAAATGGCAAAGCAGAGATGGCTAGAGGACAAATGTAAGGATGTAGAGGCTTGTCTCACTAGGGGTAAGATAGATACTGCCTACAGGAAAATTAAAGAGACCTTTGGAGAAAAGAGAACCACTTGTATGAATATCAAGAGCTCAGATGGCAACCCAGTTCTAAGCGAAGAAGGGAAGGCAGAAAGGTGGAAGGAGTATATAGAGGGTTTATACAAGGGCGATGTACTTGAGGACAATATTATGGAAAGGGAAGAGGATGTAGATGAAGATGAAATGGGAGATAAGATACTGCGTGAAGAGTTTGACAGAGCACTTAAAGACCTGAGCCGAAACAAGGCCCCGGGAGTAGACAACATTCCATTAGAACTACTGATGGCCTTGGGAGAGCCAGTCATGACAAAACTCTACCATCTGGTGAGCAAGATGTATGAGACAGGCGAATACCCACAGACTTCAAGAAGAATATAATAATTCCAATCCCAAAGAAAGCAGGTGTTGACAGATGTGAAAATTACCGAACTATCAGTTTAATAAGTCACAGCTGCAAAATACTAACGCGAATTCTTTACAGACGAATGGAAAAACTGGTAGAAGCGGACCTCGGGGAAGATCAGTTTGGATTCCGTAGAAAAGTTGGAACACGTGAGGCAATACTAACCTTCCGACTTATCTTAGAAGAAAGATTAAGAAAAGGCAAACCTACGTTTCTAGCATTTGTAGACTTAGAGAAAGCTTTTGACAACGTTAACTGGAATACTCTCTTTCAAATTCTGAAGGTGGCAGGGGTAAAATACAGAGAGCGAAAGGCTGCTTACAATTTGTACAGAAACCAGATGGCAGTTATAAGAGTGGAGGGGCATGAAAGGGAAGCAGTGGTTGGGAAAGGAGTGAGACAGGGTTGTAGCCTCTCCCCGATGTTATTCAATCTGTACATTGAGCAAGCAGTAAAGGAAACAAAAGAAAAATTCGGAGTAGGTATTAAAATTCATGGAGAAGAAGTAAAAACTTTGAGGTTCGCCGATGACATTGTAATTCTGCCAGAGACAGCAAAGGACTTGGAAGAGCAGTTGAACGGAATTGACAGTGTCTTGAAAGGAGGATATAAGATGAACATCAACAAAAGCAAAACGCGGATAATGGAATGTAGTCAAATTAAATCGGGTGATGCTGAGGGGATTAGATTAGGAAATGAGACACTTAAAGTAGTGAAGGAGTTTTGCTATTTAGGGAGTAAAATAACTGATGATGGTCGAAGTAGAGAGGATATAAAATGTAGACTGGCAATGGCAAGGAAATCGCTTCTGAAGAAGAGAAATTTGTTAACATCGAGTATAGATTTAAGTGTCAGGAAGTCGTTTGTGAAAGTATTTGTATGAAGTGTAGCCATGTATGGAAGTGAAACATGGGCGATAACCAGTTTGGACAAGAAGAGAATAGAAGCTTTCGAAATGTGGTGCTACAGAAGAATGCTGAAGATAAGGTGGGTAGATCCCGTAACTAATGAGGAGGTATTGAATAGGATTGGGGAGAAGAGAAGTTTGTGGCACAACTTGACTAGAAGAAGGGATCGGTTGGTAGGACATGTTTTGAGGCATCAAGGGATCACAAATTTAGCATTGGAGGGCAGCGTGGAGGGTAAAAATCGTAGAGGGAGACCAAGAGATCAATACACTAAGCAGATTCAGAAGGATGTAGGTTGCAGTAGGTACTGGGAGATGATGAAGCTTGCACAGGATAGAGTAGCATGGAGAGCTGCATCAAACCAGTCTCAGGACTGAAGACCACAACAACAACAACAACTTATTTGCTTGCATAGAGGCGAATCAGGTGCACTGCTTACGACTCTACCCCACTCGGAGTTATTAATGCCATAGCTGTGTTTATGTCTCCGCTTTTCGAATGTTCGAATGTTCTTCTACCACCGGTAAGTCCCCCGACGAACAAAAAAAAAAAAAAAAAAAAAATGGTTCAGATGGCTCTGAGCACTATTGGAGTTACCGAGCGAGGTGGCGCAGTGGTTAGCACACTGTACTTGCATTCGGGAGGACGACGGTTCAATCCCGCGTCCGGCCATCCTGATTTAGGATTTCCGTGATTTCCCTAAATCGCTCCAGGCAAATGCCGGGATGGTTCCTTTCAAAGGGCACGGCCGAATTCCTTCCCCGTCCTTCCCTAATCCGATGAGACCGATGACCTCGTAGTTTGGTCTCCTCCCCAAACCAACCAACCAACTTCTGAGGTCATCAGTCCCCTAGAACTTAGAACTACTTAAACCTAACTAACCTAAGGACATCAAACACATCCGTGCCCGAGGCAGGATTCGAACCTGCGACCGTAGCGGTCACGCGGTTCCAAACTGAAGCGCTTAGAACCGCACGGCCACACCGGCCGGCGTTGAAGAAAAATGTAGCTAATGTGTACAGCTATATTTACACTTACACCTACATCTACCTACACTGCCGGGAAAAAATAGTAACCTTTAAAGACGACGTAGATTTTTATCCGATGACGGCATATGCCACATGCAGAAGAGGTGTACTGATAATGGTTTCGACGTCAACCGCCAACAGACAGCACAGTGCCAGAGCTACCAGACGCCATCTAACTTTAATAGAGAATGCTCACAGCCAGAAGGCTCAGTATGGAGCAAATGTTTGAAGCAAGCAGGCAATCATGCCTCAGAGACCCACTCATGATTCTTAGAGCCAAATGAGCGAATTTGAAAGGGGTCAAAATGTGACCTTCTGCGTGGTGGGATGGTGCTTTCGGAGAATTGTCACAGAAGTTGAACGTGCCGCGTCAGCTGTGTAGTGATGTTGCTGTTAGTGGTCAGGTAGATGGGGTTCTGAACGTTCATGCAGCACAGTCGTCCACCAGGATCGTCGTATTGTAAGGGCAGCAGTGACAGATCGTACAGCTACCACAGCACATATAAGAGAGCTCGTGCGACCAGACAACAGGAACTATTGTGAATCGGTTATTACCACTGGCACTACGCGTTCGAATACCTGTAGCCTGTCTGCCACTCACGCCACAGCATCAACGTGCACGGTTCGTCTGGTGCCGTAAGAGGATCACTTAGAAGATGGAAAGACGCGTCGTTCTCTTCAGCGACGAAAGCAGATTCTGAACGTATACTTAGTGAGCGCTCTCTCGTTGAGCGCATTCGTCAAAGGCACACTGGCACCACCCCAGGCCGTATGGTCTGGAGTCGATAAGCTACAACTCTCTTTCACCTTTGGAGTTTCTGGAGTGGACACTGGCCAGCGCTTGCTACTTGCAGAATGTTGTTACACCCATTCTTTTGACGTTCTTGCAACAGTAAGATGATATGTCGTTTCAACAGAATAATGCTCGCGCACTCACTGCGTGTGAAATTCAGCGTGTTCTGCAAGATGTGCAGAAACTTCCCTGGCCAGCACGATCTCTGGACTTGACTCCAACCAAGAAAGTGTCGGATATGATGGGACGAGAAGTGACTCATGCCAATCGTCAACCAACAACTGTTACAGAATTACGTGAACAGGTCGAGCAGGGGTGGCTTAACGTATCCCAGGGCAGTGCTCGTCATTTTTACTATCATCTGGATGCCGGAGTCGGCGCCTATATTGCTGCCCAGGGTGCTAGATCATGTATTGGTACGGGTGTTCAAGCAAGGGCCGATACCTGGCACCTCAGAACCGCTTGTGCTATGGATATGCAAATGTAATTATTTCATGTAATCCATATGCACTGCTGCAGCAATGAATCTTGAGTGAATTGGAAATCTAAAAAAAAAATTCCCATTTTTTTCCGCAACTCATCTAACGCTGTTTGACAGTGAACAGTTCTCACAACACAATTAATTTCTTCATTTTCTCGTTCCATTTTCGAATAGTGCATAGGAAGATGGACTTTCGGCTAGACTTCGCATGAGCTCTAACTACTTTTCACATGAATCGCATGTGTACAAATGACAGCGCCGCCAATACACTGCCCTTCTATACCTTGTGTACGCGATACTTCCATAATCTGTATATGTGCATATCGCCATCCCCATGATTTTTGTCACGTAGTTTTTCGTATTATATTTCCTTAAGTTTTGAAGATACTGATAATCTGATTTCCTTCCACACACCGCCTGAACAACAGAATAACAGAACAGATTCGTATACGAAACGCTCCACAAGCCCTGTCCAACTTTGATTCATAAGAAATATAAATAGAAGGTGTGGCAGATCCCTTACGTAATCGTGATAGACCTCACAGATTATCTTTCTACGCAACATTCCAATTTGTGACTGCTCAGTAACCCTGAAAGCAGCCTCCGACAATCTAGGTGTATAGCACCGGATATGTATGTGGAGATTATTTAATTTTCTGTAGCATCCGTCGTTATTTAGATTTTCTGTGGTTTACCTAAATCATTTTACGTGAGCAAAAATCCATTTTACTCTATCACTCTCCATTACGGAGTTTGCGCCTCTTCTTAAGGACCTCGCTTGACAAGCAATCACCGGTAACGGAAGTCGGACAAAAATACCTGTCCAACATTTTTCTAGCTCCGTCTGATTGAAGTACTGCGAGTACATCTGCAGCCGTTGATAAATCTAGCTATGTGAGTTGTCGAAGTATTGTGTAGAATCACTGCCGTCAAGTGATTGGACTTCCAGAAGCACATGTTTAGTCAGGTCAGTGGTAAATTACCTCTTACAAGACTACCGTAGGAATTGTCATAAGTACCTTCAGGGCTTCAGAATATGGCTGCACGAAAACAAGACATACATGAAGATGACTCACATAAGTGAAAAGAGCATTTCTCCAACGTTCGATTCGTAATATGCATCGTGGCATATTAGACAGCGCACCGCTGTGGGACCGACGTGTCAGAACATGTAGACAAATCGTCCTTTCGGTATGGTCTCATCGAATATGTTCACGCCTGCAGATAGGCAACCCTACGAATAAATTTCCCAAGGGGGCTGCTGTCGTTTTACCTTCCTGGCCAGCAGCAGCAGTAGCGGTTTGAATTAACTCTGTGCACATGCCGACGTTTATCGCATCGCAAATGGTGACCATACTGATGATCTGTAATGAGAGTTAAGAGAATGGTGAGGTGACCTCTCCATTGATGTGTGTGTATTTTCTGTATTTGTTGTTTTTCTGATATCCTTCTAAAATCCAGAGGTACTTACAAATGACACTGTGCATGTTCGGATAAAGTTGAGGGACATCATTAGCATCAAAACAAACAAAAAAAACTGCTAATCTCTGCTAGTATTTTTTTATGGGCTTGGTACTCAATGTAACGAGCATTTAGTCATGTTACACGCGGAATCGCTGCACGATGCTTACACAGTTATTCCGTCTTCTTCATTCTTCGATGTCGACATGTAGGTGCTCCCGCTCTGAGCAGATCCACAATCACCTTTCTCATATAACGCAATTCAGTACACAAAATGTTGTGGAAATTATTAATTTGGTGTCACCGAACAAGAAATTGACTTTACAATTCACATTGTTCCTCTAGTTTTTGAATTTTGTCCCTTATCTGTAATAATGAAGTTTTTACTAAATATCTTGCCTCACGTACAAGGGATTGGCACCACTGCCTGATCACGTCGTAATTCTTACAGTGTAGCACCATCACGCAATACGGTACATTCTCTGCAGATGTTCATTACTTGATAATTAGTGTAATGGCCAGATAAGAATATTCATTTATCGGGAAATGTTATAATGAAATGGTTGTACTTTGACGATTCTCCAAGTGGTTTCGTGAGAGTTTTATACAAAAGAAACATGTCCAAATATTAAAGACGTTCTAAGTGTCTATGGTCTGGACTCCAAATTATTGCCATATTATTGGGAATGCAATCAGGCTACACCACGAATTCTTGTAGGAGGAGAGACCTGTGCTTGGTACAGTAGGTATTTGATGCTGAAAAAGACAGTAATAAATGACTGAAAACTTTTGTCGCACGACCTACAAGAATTGTGGCGTTAGAAGAACGTATTTAAAAGCTTTAAAGGTAAATGTCTCTTCAACCAGTTACTTACGTCAATAATTTCTGAGTCTGTTTCGAAAAATTTAATGGAAGGTATATTTATCAGCTCATAGATAAGAACATATTAAAGAGAGTTAGTATGAACTAGCGCTAAACTGTAAAGTGAAAACTTGAGGGCAACATGCAGAAATTTTACGACTGATTTTCTGGTTAATTGTAAAGCAAAATACTTCATTGAGTTTATAAATGAATAGCTTCAATGTAACACGCCACTAAAAATACCCTTTTTGCAATGATATTTAAATTTCTTCCAGCCAAATTTTGATGATGTGAACTATAAACATTGTGGTCGTGTCAGCGAGATATTTCTCTGGTAGAACAAAGGTACAAAGATAAGAAGTGTTGTCAAGTAATTATTGTTGGAAAATGAAAGCGGATGCCACTAGCCAGTTAACATGTTTTAGCTTGAATTTAGGGCATTGCCATGCAAAAGACACAAAGATAATTTATTCTCTCCTGCATACATCAGTCTTCCAAAATTTGTAGAACAGCATGGCCACCAGATATTATGGATTGTCCGTAATCATTACGTCCATCTTAATTGCCGACGAGAAATTAATAAAAATACACGGTAACAGACATTTTACAATTTGACTTTAAAAAGAATCGAAAAAGGTGCTGGTTCATTTCGCGAATCATATGCTTCTGAAAAGCTTTACAGATTGTAATGATTTCCTTCCTGAGTACGCAGTAAACCTGTCTACCAATGATTTCGTTACCACGGGTTGTTAAACGCGCCCTTACATTGATTGTGAGTTCGAAAAATGTTCTGCACCATTATTCGCAACATTATTCGCGGCCAGACTAGCTATGTCCGCAACACGTTGTCAACATCTTGGCAACACAAAACCAGTATTTCACGACTGTGTCGGTACAGACCGAAGCGACATTGTTCCTGACCTGCCACTACATACCGCCTAGCAGCGCAGGTGTTTGTTTTTGCCGAGTCTGTAGTGTTGCGTATTGTCTCTGCACGTGTACCTTTACGAAATGGAGCGGACAAGAAGCAAAATTTACCAACTTGACACACTCTATGAAGCAGAGATATGCCACTGGAGTGTTCGAAGTCATAGTCATAAAAATATTAAACAGACGTATGTCTCCCTATAAAAAAGTGCTGCGTTGCTTCGCACCAGCAGCAGAGACGTAAATAAAATTTCTTAATACCGCAGCATCTAAATCAACAACAACAGGATTCGTTACCTGACTTTGGAAAAATTTGTCATCAGTGAGTTACGTGAGCTGCCTCGTACCAAAGAACGGTGGAAAAAAAGTTACGACGGATTTCTGTGGGCCAGAGATGATTCAGGAAACAGCAGTCAGTAATAAACGTGGATGTGGCAGGGGGACCATGGTCTGCAGATTTCCCTGTCACATTCATCGGGAGTGTGCGGACATTGAGGCTGAAAAAGTTTTCTTTATTGAAAATGATAACTTGGATTACTTTTAGTGTAATAAAAATAAATATACGATCATTTATATAGATATTCATTTATATAGATACTTAGTACAGGCATATGTCTTAAATATAGCTTTTAAAGGCTTTTAATTTTTAAGAGTTTTCGTGTGTGGAGGGATGAGGGGAGGGGTTAGGGAAGGGGCCAGGACCCTCCTTCATATTTTCCATGTAATTACTGACAGCTTCTTCTCAAGGTTGGCAGATATGGAACAGTGTAATGAGTGATGAAGGGTCACGTTTATACAGAGCACAGGATCAGCAACCGTGGTCTAGTGGCTAGAGTTGCTACTTCTGGATCACGGGGTATTTTATTTATTTTTATTTATTTATTGCCAAATTATAGACCTGTTACCTGATGTTTAAAACAGGTCATACATCTTACAATTTTAGTTTTTCATCTTTTTACAGTATTCTTTCCTTTTGTTTTATCTACAACATTTGTAAAGAATGATTCAAAATAAAAATAATTTGAGGTTGAAATATAAATAAAATTTTGTTGTTTTTAAGAAGAATATAAAAAGAAGATAGGATAGATGAGAGATATGTTAGTACCATCACCGAGTGTGACTGACGGTGAATACCTCGGAATGGTTTCATCGAGCCGTTGACCGCCAGCCACACACACACACACACACACACACACACACACACACACACACACACACACACACACAAATGGTTATTAGTAGAGAAATAATGTTTCTTATCCTATTTGTTACTAATCGTATGTATTAACTACATTAGGTGCGCATCCTTGTACAGCATTTGGTGTTTTCTTGGCTAGATTGCCAGCAATTTGCTCATTTACTGTCACATCTCAGCTTCCTCCTCCTGTTCCTCCTCATTTTCACTATTTCGCTGTCACTGTGGGTATCGCTGTCCATCCTCTAGAGATTTCTGTTACGCTGCACATAGGCATGTCTGTGATGTCGTGTCCGCATATACTCTTCATGTGTTGTTTTTGAAATACTGTTTGTCAGTGCGTTTAATTGTACCCATTGTTCTTCGTCTCTTGTTGCTGTGTATATATCTATGTCTGTATCTGTGTAATCAAAGTGTAGTGTATGTCTATTATTCGTGTATTGCCCGCAGAAAAAGACAGTGTGTTCTGGGGAACCTTCTTCCCCGCATGTGCATGTAGGTGTCTGCCTCAGACTCACTCGGTTTAAGTGCGTGGGATAAGGTCCGTGCCCGGTTAAGAAATGTACCATACCGCGGCTGGGATCGATATGTCGCATTCTCAACCGCTCCCTTATGTCAGGGAGGAAGTCGTGCAGTCTACGTCCCTTATCACTTACATCCCACTCACCTTGCCATGTATCCAAACGCCAACTTTTAAGGTGACGTATCGTCTCTATGGGCACACCTGTTATTGTGTGTACCTTATCTAGTCTCCCCACCTTTAACCAGTACCTTGCAGCTCTGTATTTGATCGTGATATCTATGGGGCATATTCCGAGCACCACACACAGTGCATCCGCTGAGGTGGTACTGCAGGCTCCAGATAGCCTAAGTAGGAAACTTCTCTGCCCTCGTCTGACGGATGCTTTGTTGGTGACCACGTTCAGTCTATGTGCCCACGTGCTAGCTGCAAAGCTGAGTACTGATTGACGGGGTACCGGGTTCCATTCCCGGCAGGGTCGTGGATTTTCTGCGCCCAGGGACTGGGTGTTTCTGTTGTCCTCATCATCATTCGGGTAGTGGCGAGACTGGAAATGGAAGACTGAAACTTGTACGGGCGCTGATGATCACGATGTTGAGCGCTCCACAAACCATCATCATCATCATCATGCAGCATCAAAAACGTAAAGCTGATGTATACTCAACTTATCCGAGAAACGGTAATCCGCAGAAGAACCCTGGACTGCGATAGTGTCAGGAGAGTGTGTAGGCGTGGGAGAGCAACGACGGAGTGTGATGCCGGCTGTCAGGATTTCCCTCGAGTCTAAATCAAGGAGGGGTTCCCTGAAGGGCGGCCGGAGACGTTGAGCTGTCAGGCGGCGCTTAACAGCCAAGGCCTGCCCGATCTGGAGCTGTCGGCGCCGCTGCGACTGCGGCCACAAATCCGCGAGCGCCTCTCCGTCTCCCAGCAGAAATAAAACGTCGGCCGCGATAGCGGTCGCTGTAACGGTAACGCAGCAACAGACAGATTCTCTGCCCTGGCGTTCATCTCAGTGCTTCCACTTCTAGTACATTCTCTTCAAAAGCCATAGTGCGACAGTAGCGCTCTCTCTCTCTCTCTCTCTCTCTCTCTCTCTTTCTCTCTGTGTGTGTGTGTGTGTGTGTGTGTGTGTGTGTGTGTGTGTGTCTGTGTGTGGTGAGCAGCGGCAAAGAGTGGAGCGGGACATTCAATTTTGATATATTAACGCTACAAGTGAATCATCACCTCGAGTGATAAAGCATTACAGACCACACTGGTCTATAAACACTGGTGTATGTGGTGTAGAACTGGCATCAGTAGGTCATGCGACCCTCTGCCTCTGACAACTCGTGGCAGGCAAGTGATGATCCTGCACCAGCTAGGTTTAAGGAATCAAAACACTAAGACATTCATACAAAAACGCATACATTAAAAAAATTGTATTCAAAGAACATGTAAAATAAGGCACTCCTAACACTATAATGAAGTGCCGTACTAATACAATGGCATAAAATCTTAATGTCTGTTTTTTCCTCATAGTTCCATATCAAACATTTTCTTCTGAGTACTTCCTTAAGACACTACCTGTGCAGCATCCACCAATTGTCAGCAATCACGCAGACATCGACTCGGCCATAGTACCCCCGTTCCGTTTATTTGGCACGCTCACACCGGCGTTGAGAATTGTGTTTCTCGCTGCGGGGCAGCACGCGTGTTACTGCTTTCCTTTCTCTAGCGGCGCTCCTCCTACTGTTTCTCTCTGTGAGACGGGGGTCGTATTCAGACACCATAGGCTACTATTTTAATGTATTCATCTTTTATTTTGAAACTGGTATAATTCCATTGATCTAAAACAACGAGTGAGCCCATAAAATAATTTTATACTAAATTAATCGCAAATTATGTGATGTCTCATTTGTTCACAAAACTATTGCGTTGAAGGAACATATAAAATTGTATTCACAGCTGTTCGTTGCGCCTAGCTGTAGCGTAATTTGTAGAGTCGACCGTGAGCCACCGGTGGTACACGCTGGCGTGTACATGTTAATGTCCTTGGTCCTCACTCATAGCACAGAGATTTCCTCGAAAACAGCTAACGTGGGAGACCAAATGTGCAGATTCAAGCTCATCGAGGAAATCAAAACTTTGAAGTTATCCGGCATGTTTCTTGCTATGTTCTAGTAATCACAGTCTTTGTACACTACTGACCATTAAAATTGCTACACCGAGAAGAAATGCAGATGATGAACGGGTGTTCATTGGACAAACATATTATACTAGAACTGACATGTGATTACATTTTCGCGCGATTTGGGTGCATAGATCCTGACAAATCAGTACCACCTCTAGCAGTAATAACGGCCTTGATACGGCTGGGCATTGAGTCAAACAGAGCTTGGATGGCGTGTACAGGTACAGCTGTCCATGCAGCTTCAACACGATACCACAGTTCATCAAGAGTAGTCACTGGCGTATTGTGACGAACTAGTTGCTCGGCCACCATTGACCAGAGGTTTTCAATTGGTGAGAGATCTGGAGAATGTGCTGGCCAGGGCAGGAGTCAAACATTTTCTGTATCCAGAAAGACCGTACAGGACCTGCAACATGCGGTCGTGCATTATCCTGCTGAAATGTAGGGTTTGGCAGGGATCGAATGAAGGGTAGAGCCACGGGTCGTAACACATCTGAAATGTAATGTCCACTGTTCAAAGTACCGTCAATGCGAACAAGAGGTGACGGACACGTGTAACCGATGGCACCTCATACCATCACACAGGGGGATACGCCAGTATGGCGATCACGAATACACGCTTCCAATGTGCGTTCACCACGATGTCGCCAAACACAGATGCGACCATAATGATACTGTGAACAGAACCTGGATTCATCCGAAAAAATGACGTTTTGCCATTCGTGCACCCAGGTTCGTCGTTGAGTACACCATTGCAGGCTCTCCTCTCTGTACTGCAGCGTCAAGTGTAACCGCAGCCATGGTCTCCGAGCTGATAGTCCATGCTGCTGCAAACGTCGTCGAACTGTTCGTGCAGATGGTTGTTGTCTTGCAAACGTCCCCATCTGTTGTGTCAGGGATCGAGACGTGGCTGCACGATCCGTTACAGCCATGCGGATAAGATGCCTGTCATCTCGACTGCTAGTGATACGAGGCCTTCGAGATCCAGCACGGCGCTCCGCATTACCCTCCTGAATCCATAGATTCCATATTCTGCTAACAATCATTGGATCTCGACCAACGTGAGCAGCAATATCGCGATACGATAAACCGCAATCGCGATAGGCTACAATCCGACCTTTATCAAAGTCGCAAACGTAATGGTACGCATTTCTCCTCCTTACACGAGGCATCACAACAACGTTTCACCAGGCAACGCCGGTCAACTGCCGTTTGTGTATGAGATATCGGTCGGAACCTTTCCTCATGTTAGCACGTTGTAGGTGCTGCCACCGGCGCCAACCTTGTGTGAATGCTCTGAAAAGCTAGTGATTTGCATATCGCAGCATCTTCTTCCTGTCGGTTAAATTTCGCGTCTGTAGCACGTCATCTTCGTGCAATTTCAATGGCCAGCAATGTAGTTGCCGAGTATCTTGTTGCCAACTTCCCTGAAGCATGTCCAAGCTTACCTTTCAATTTCTTTAACTTTGTCTTCAAATGTTACTTCTCGAATGTCACAGCTGACGAAAACTACTTCGTTCAGCTTAACTTTCGATAGCCACAGAGACTTACTTACCACGTACTTGAAAGTGTATATTCTTTTGTAGGGCTAATGAAATGTTTCATAACGCTGTTTTATGTGAAGTGGCGACAGCAATATTTTTGGAGGGTGCACCAGAGAATCGCATGGAACGCTTTTTCCCTACAACTTTTGGCGTTCTACTAGGCCACGTGTTCTGAAACTTGCCTTTTGCGCCACTGTCCCATTCGCAAAGCAACCAACGGTATTTAGTATAGCCTCGCCATTGACGAAGATGATAGGGATTACTTTCAAGTTTCGGCAAATAGTCCATTGGTATTTTTTATTCTTTGGATCAAGAGACCATCATGACTCAGAGAGCCCTAGTGTACAGTAGCTGTATTATGAGCTACAGGGCTATTACAAATGATTGAAGCGATTTCATAAATTCACTGTAGCTCCATTCATTGACATATGGTCACGACACACTACAGATACGTAGAAAAACTCATAAAGTTTTGTTCGGCTGAAGCTGCACTTCAGGTTTCTGCCGCCAGAGCGCTCGAGAGCGCAGTGAGACAAAATGGCGACAGGAGCCGAGAAAGCGTATGTCGTGCTTGAAATGCACTCACATCAGTCAGTCATAACAGTGCAACGACACTTCAGGACGAAGTTCAACAAAGATCCACCAACTGCTAACTCCACTCGGTGACGGTATGCGCAGTTTAAAGCTTCTGGATGCCTCACTGTTTAAAGTTTACGGCCCCTTTTTCTTCTGCGAAAAAAACGTTACAGGACACGTGTATCTGGACATGCTGGAAAACTGGCTCATGCCACAACTGGAGACCGACAGCGCCGACTTCATCTTTCAACAGGATGGTGCTCCACCGCACTTCCATCATGATATTCGGCATTTCTTAAACAGGAGATTGGAAAACCGATGGATCGGTCGTGGTGGAGATCATGATCAGCAATTCATGTGGTGGCCTTCACGCTCTCCCGACTTAACCCCATGCGATTTCTTTTTGTAGGGTTATATGAAAGATTCAGTGATTATACCTCTTCTACCAAGAAACGTGCCAGAACTGCGAGCTCGCATCAACGATGCTTTCGAACTCATTGATGGAGACATGCTGCGCCGAGTGTGCGAGGAACTTGATTATCGGCTTTGCCGAATCACTAAAGGGGCACATATTGAACATTTGTGAATGGCTAAAAACTCTTTTTGAGTTTTTGTATGTTTGTGCAAAGCATTGTGAAAATATCTCAAATAATAAAGTTATTGTAGAGCTGTGATATCGCTTCAATCATTTGTAATAACCCTGTATAAAACAGAAAACTTTTTGTACCAGATTACATTGCAAATCGTAAAAAAAAATAATGGCATCATTATAACGATTAGAGTGATTGAAATTTGAATGTCTCACATAAATGTTCAATTTGTATCAAAACTGCGTGTTACTGGCTATTATAAGGACTTCACCTGAACGCCACACCCAAAAATACCTCAGAAAAACTTTCATTTTCAGGCTGTGTTATGTATTTGATGGGCCCGCGTTTTCCGTTATAAATCTCTCAGTATTTTTGTAGTTATTAAAAGTTCATAACATAAAATTTTTCAGAACCATCAGTATTGTGTTAGGAATCAGCGTGGGAATAGGAGAAATAGATATTTACTTTCGTCAGATTTAAAAATGCATTATATTATAAATTTCTTTTTATTTAGATAGTTGTTTCAGAATTTTAGTCTTATGTGTGTGAAAGTTTTCAACGGATTTTAAGACTACTGATGAGATTGTAAGAGAGGCATGTGTTAAAGTACAGATTAATTTCAATGTCATTTCACCTGAAAATATCTGAAATAGAATAGTGATCTGCCTACCTATTAATAATATATCAATTTTTAATTGTAATTTTCCTAAAACATAAATAAAGACGCAAGTAAAATTAATTTTATATCATTTTTATAAGATCTTTATTTCAGTACTACTTTTGTACCAACAGCTTCTTCCATGTATGATTATGACATATATACTGCCCATATCTCCATCTCCTTCCCTCTCTCTGCTTGACTGTGCCCTTCTGCACGTATGCGCCCTTAAACGTATTCCCGTATTACCGACATAACACGCTAGTCTTGGAGCGCAGACTAGATGTCAGGGGTTACCAAACTGTTTCACCCCACCTCCACCCCTAACGAACATACCGACAAGATAGCGTGTTTATACCGCATTGTAATCCACTTCTGAGCTGTCTATGAAATTTTAAGTCTCTAGGTCATTGGGAAGTTAGTTCGTAAGCAATTGCAAAATTTGTACTGGACAGGAAAGTGGACAAGAAAGTGACTTAGTAAAAACGTGGTAAAAAGGTAAAGAGCTTGCTCTTAAGGGCACCACTAGAGAAAATAAGATTGTCATAGAGAAATAAAGAGACCTGTCCGCCGTAGATTCACACGTCATGACTCACGTAAATCTTATGCAGTCTTTGCTTAAAAGTGATTGGAACACAACTGAATGGAAGAGTTTTCACACTGACAAGGGGATATGTTGCTATGCTCCGTCATTTTCCATATATCGGCATTGCATTAATCTAATAGCAAAAGCCACAGTGATGAAATATACAGCGCTTCAATGAAACTCCATTTTTCCATTTCGATGATGAATGTTGAAAGAACATAAGACAACAAGCACTTTTATTTGGGGAATATGATTCTAGAAGTGCTGCATGTATTAGCATATATTATTTCCTGTAAACTTTTAGTTTTTTGTTAATATTAACTCATTTATGACTCTTGCACATCAGTTCCCATAATTGCTTGTTATACTCTATTTCTTCATCAGATACTTGCGTTTCCGTACTCTTACATACGTTATAATCTTCAGATCATATATTATAAACAGAATTTGAAGGAAAGGTGCCGCTGATGGGTGGTTTAACCCATGTCACTACATATTTTAAATTCAATTTTATTCCGTTCTAATCGTTAGACACGGTACTTCTCTTGTAACTGGTATATCCGGTTCAGTGAATAAACTGACAAACTGCTGCACTCTTTCTAAGATGTGGCGTTCATAACTACAATCCCGTTTTAACGTGTTGGTCTTTATCCATGACGCCGATGACCGCTTCCCAAATCAGTGTCACGGAGTGTCCCCAGTTTCCGTTTTTATTATTCGTAAGGATGAAATGTGTTTACCAGTGGTATACACCCTCAGCAGCACACAAACACAATAAAACGATTGACCTTTAAGCCGACGCTGTTAACGCATGTGGCCCAGACGTGTAATATTTTGCGAGATTGGGTGCTTGTCCCTGAATAACGACCACGACAACGGAGGCAGCAGTATATCGGCTTTAGGGAGGATTATAATTTCTTTTACCAACCGGCGTGACAGCGCAGCAATACCCTGTCACACCATCAATTAGAGCTTCACACTGGGTTGTGCCCGTCCTGTCCTCTAACAGCGAGGGTAATCAGCTAGTAGATTCACTTCTGCTTCCGCGTCATTTACCATTTCTCATTTTAATGAAGACAATATAACAGAAAACTGTTAGTGAGGGTGAGTGATTTACATACTGCTTTCTAAAGAAGCTTAAGAGCATCGAAAGCTTTGTAATTACATGATACATGGAATTTAAAAAGTAATGTTCCTGAAATGTACCTGTAGATTTTTTTTCTGTTTATCACGGCCGAAAAATTATGACATTGTTTTTAACCGACAGTACAAGAACCGTCCACGAAAAACTGGATACTATTCCTGAATGAAATTTTCACTTTGCAGCGGAGTGTGCGCTGATATTAAACTTCCTGGCAGGTTAAAGCTATATGCCCAACTCGAGTTCGACTCTCTGTTCAAATTGCACACACTCCAATCTAAAAAAAATTCTAGAATTTTTTATTGTTATGCAATATTCACAGTCAAAAAAACCCTCTCAGATCTCTGTCACTGGCGGATTAATTATAACGATGCCCGCAGCACTGTACCGAGAACAGTCAGTGAATTTCGTTTTTTTTCATCTTATTTTACGATACAAGGCAGACATTTATGAATATTTTTCCCTGTTCTGAATATAAAAAAAATGTAAATAGCGTCAAGCCAGTATTTCATCGTTGTTGGTGAACGTATGAATAGCCAGCTGAGACTTTGAATACACAAGTAAACGAAACCAATCGCGAATACTATATATTCGTTTTTTTTCAGTTTCTTGATAAATTTCGGAAAAAGATCTTTTTTTCTTCATACAGCTATTACCAAAAAGTTTACAAAAGAAACTCAAATAATGAGACGGTATAAGTTAGTTAAACAGCTCCATTCCATGGAGGAAAACAGCTTATGTACTTGCCTCCCGGAGCAGAGACATAGTTGCAAATTAATTAGAGAAGATGTTACTACTAAATTTTATTTATTAATCATCGGAGTGCGTCAGTTATGTGGAACACCCGTCGTTCAAATAATTTAAACATTTTATAATATTAAGACCATAGTATCTCAATTATACGTCAATTATGCAGTAAATAGATTAATGATTTACACATCTTCGTATTGTACACAGTGTCTCTATATTAGATTACAATGTAACAACAGGCACTATTTGCAAGCTATTGGAAATATTTCGAAATGGATGCGCACATTGCGAATACTTATTGATGTCACTTGTACGTTTTAATGACTCATGAGAATTTGTGCTAGACCGGGACTCCAACAACCTGCGCTTCCTTTTTATCCCGAGTGTTGCCGTAACCACTTTGGCTAGCTAGCCGTCCACGCCTCCTGGACGACGCAAACTTCCATTGTCATATGTTGTCCACGTCTCCCATGCTCGTATCTTGTAATATACAACCAAGCGCGGCATCGCCAGAGTCCTGGTCTGTCCTGACAATTTCGACTCTTGCCTTCCTTAAGGGGATTTTATACGAGGCGATCAAAAAGTTTCCATTTGTTGGCTTTGTTACAGCGTATATGCAACATAGCGCGACTCCGTTGTGACTATGTAAGCACCGACATGTAGGCATGGGATTAGTGTAGCATTCGTATCTTCCCGGCGTGTGTGCGGTAAATGTGGAGTGAAATATGGTGACCTTATTACCAAACGCGTTCAAATAGGATCAATATGCTGTTATTATTTTAATGCCTGCCGACGGACAAACACCCATAGACATCCACTGGAATATGAACAATGGGTATGGGGCAGCACGTCTGACAAAAACTACTGTTGTAGAACGGTGTGCCAAGTTCATGATAACGCACGTCTCCATATCGCAAATGTCGTTACGCAGAAGTTACGCCAACGCAAGTGGGAGGAAATCGAGCACCCTCGCTGTAGCGCTGATCTCTCCCCATGCGATTATCATGCCTTCAGTACCTTAAGAGAGGCCTTGAAGGATCAATGACTCCTGACTGAGGAGGATGTGCAGCAGGTAATTAAAGACTACTTCACGCAGCAGGCCACTGTGTTCCTCCAAATGTTCAACCTGGTGTGTCGGTGAGATTCTGTCTCGACGCTCACGCCAGTTTTAACTGATTGTCATACCGATTGTGGACTGCACGGCCTTTGAACGGAAAGTTTTTGATATCTCCATTATATATGCACTGTATATACGAGGGATATTCGGAACTAAGTTCCCATCGGTCGCAAAATGGAAACCGCTGTGAAAATCAAAAATGCTTTATTTGCAATAGTAAGTTACACCTTGCAGCTATTTCTCTAAATAGTCGTCGCTCCGACTTAAGACATTTGTCGTAGCGTTGTACCAACTTTCCAATGCCCTCATCATAGAACGCAGCCACCTGAGCTTTCCGCCAATTCTCCAGGGTTGTCCACAAGTCGTTGTTGGTACCAAAATGTTGTCTTCATAGCCAGCGGCTCATGTGAGCAGAAGTACAACTCAGGATGAGCCAATTACGGGCTGTGTTATGGCCGATCAAATACTTCCTATCAGAAATGCTGCAGGAGCATATTCGTTGCCCCTGCAGAGTGCGGCCGACGATTGTTATAAAGAACAAAACGCATGACAGTTACGTTATGTGGGCTGCAGGACATCAGGCGAAATCTCATAACAGCCCTCATACTTGGCGGGAGACACGCCAGGGTACCCGAGAGCGCTTCCTGGAATTGGGTAGGCGCGCCGGCCCCGGATGGAATACGCCCAGCGGGCAAATGACGAGGTCCAATGTACCGGCCAGCCTGCATGTGGTTTCTAGGTGGTTTTCCACATCTTGCTAGGTGAATACCGGGCTGGTCCCCATGTTCCGCCTCAGTTCCACGGCTCTCAGACATCTGAACACTTTTGACCTAATCCATGGATTATACTCGACGCAGACTGTTTGGGTACACTAATTCTGTCCCAGGGGTACGGAGTGGCGGCGGGAAAGGCATCCGGCCACCCCTTAAACATTAACGTGCCAAATCCGATTAACGATGGCTGACCCTGTGTAACTGCGGGACAAGGCTCAAGCGATAGAATACTTGGCCTGAGACACTATTTTATAGACATCTTTACGTGTCCACTGTGGCCTCAGAATTAAAAAGAACAAAGTGTCGCGATCGACAGGCATACTAGAGACACTGCCCAGCACATCTGTGCAAAACGTCGTCGCATTTTCACAGTTGTTTGCATTTCACGATCGATCAGAACTTACGTTCCGAATAGCCCTCGTATATTAATTTCCCATTCACAGGTCCCACATCCCTACGATACGGATGTGTCGTACACGTGGCAAATTCGCAACAGCAAGTTACACAGGCATCAGCTATGCGTGGCTGAAAGTCATTGTTATGTAATATACAGACACTGCAGGAAACACAGGCATTGTATAAATCATTGACTTATATGCGTCAACGGGCTAAAACGACGGTAGATAAAATTGTTTCTTCGTATGCAGGAATCACAAACCGCGAGCATAGAGGATATGGACAGTATATGACATACGGAAGTTTGGATCGGTGCGGGAGGCGCGCATGGATAGCGGAAATAGTTAAGGCGATCGCTCGCGATAAGGAGGAAACACGGATTCGAATCCTGGTCCAGTACAAATGTTCATTTCTCATTAATAACATGTGCAGCTGACACCAATACATATTTTCAGTTTGCGAATCCATTCGTTGTAATTACACGAGGTCAAATTTTACATATATTTCTAAAAACTGTTATCCGTTAAAAAAACAGACAGTAAAATAAATTATCAACCAGCTCAAGTTAACCAAGAATTTGTCGTAGCTATATCCCGCAGAATCTGACCCATTGCGCGTGTCATTTAGATCACTGTAGACGTTATGATACATTGTCATCAAATTTTCATACCGTACAAATTCCATGTAATCGATTTAGAGAGATCTGCTTCAGTTGTACTAATATTTATTCAGACCACGACCGGTTTCGAGATTTTAAAATCCCATCTCCAGTTGTACGAAATTATAGTATTTGGTAAAACATACGGTAACTTGCGGTCGGGCCAGTTGGTGCAAGAATTCCAGTCATTACATGTTCGCGGAAACTAATAAAGCGAGGTGGCGCAGTGGTTAGCACATTGGACTCGCATTCGGAAGGATGACGGTTCAAACCTGCGTCCGGTCATCCTGATTTAGGTTTTCTGTGATTTCCCTAAATCGCTTCAGGCAAATGCTGGAATGGTTCCTTTGAAAGAGTAAGGCAGATTTCCTTCCCCAACCTTCCCTAATCTGAGCTGCTCTGTCTCTAATGACCTCGTTGTCGACGAAACGTTAAACGCTAATCTCCTCCTCCAGAAACTAATAATAACTAAAAATAATTTCATACACTTGAAGATGTGATTTTAAAATCTCTAAACCGGTCGTGGTTTTAATAAATATTTGTACAATTGAAGTGGATCTCTCTCAATTAATCATCATGGCTCTCAGTTGCGGATATCCTGTGTACCGACTTTTGTGGAACAAACTCCAGTTCTTTATCTGTCACTCTGGGATAAGTAGTTAAGTTTATTTTTTTCGAAATGTAACATGGAAACTTATTTCAAATATCCTGAACGGAAGGAAACAAGAAAGGAAGGAACCAGGAACCTAAACGTCCCATTGACAGCGGGATCATCGGAGCAGAAGCTCGGATTACGAGACGACAGGATGTAAATCAGCTGTGCTCTTTACAAAGGACCCTGGCTTGATTTAGGAAAACCCTAAATCTGGACGGCCGGCCGGTATTTGAAATGTCGTCTTCCCGAATGCGGGTCCAGTCTGCTAACCGCTGCATCACCTTGCTCAGTAAGGGAAGCAAGGGATGACGTCGACGACGAATAATTAGAAAGACGGGATTCAGCTCTTACAGGGTAAGTACGCAGAAATCAGCCATGTTCTCTCGAAAGGAACCACACCCCATTCGTCATAGGGGAACTAAGTTAAACTGAAATCAGAATATATGAAATGCTTTGAATCCTACAACACAGTGACGATGTGTGTAAAGCTCAAACGTTGTTTGTTGGCTTGTTTTAGTCGACAACACTGAAGTCGGTTTGCCGCAGCTCTCAACCCTGATCCTTTCCAGTTGCTCTCTCCATTTCAGCATAACTGTTGCACACCACACAGTGGATTATCCGATTAAGTTCTCATACCTTGCCTTGCCCCTGCGATTCTCCCCCTCTAACATGCCTTCATCTATGGTTTTCATCACCTGTTCTTGTCGTAAATGTGTGTCTAGCCAAACTCTCTCCTTGTTTCGTTATGTTCTTTACAAGCTTTTCTCCACGTTTACTCGTTTGAGGACGTCTTTACTCCTGATTCGATCAATATATCTGGTCTTCCACCAGTCCTCTATAACAGGCTTCTTTTCTGTCTTTCCTTTCAGTCCATGTTTCGCGCTCTTACACTGCTGTGACCCTAACGTAGGTTTGCGTGAATCTTTTTTTGGTTTCGAGGTTTGTATTTTTCGACATTAATAATTATTTCATTTTTCATTGCATTAAGTTCTTCTTGCAACTCAAACGTAAAGAAAAGATAACTGGCGAATAATAATTCACATGTCGCAACGGCAATGTCTTCCACAGAAATCTTTGTGACGACGATATTGGAATTCAGATGTTAGCCGCAATCGGGCATAGATATAAATTCATTGGCAACAAGTGAAAATTTGTGCTGCACTGGGGTTAGAACCCGAACTTCCTGGTTTGCGCGAGGAGTCACCTTACCGGCTTCGGCTATCCGAGCACGCTTCCCGTCCAACCCAAATTCACATCTTGCGTACTGCACACGTAGCGTCCCTTGTCCATTACCCTCACAGCTCGTAGCCTCGCGCAGATTTTCTCAAGAGGTCGGACGAAGGGTGTATCTGCACCGAATGATATAAGTTGCCGTCAAGGCTTATTTTCTTATATCTGTAGTGTCTCTTCTTCTGGACATGTCTACTGTCTGTATTCTGTGTTCGTTATGTTCTTTACAAGCTTTTCTCCTCGTTGACTCGTTTGAGTACGTCTTCACTCCTGACTCAATCAATACATCTGATCTTCAGCCAGTCCTTCTGTTTTGGAAGAGATATTCATAGTTAAAAATTGTTAAGAAATGACTAATATTTTTATTGCTCGTTTTGAATTTTATCAGCAGCAGACCTCAGGGACGCGGCTATCAGCTCTTCACCAAACAAAGGAGCCAGCTACACGCCGCTGGAGGCAGTTCTGCGTTTCGCCTAGGCCCCCAGATCTGTGGGAGCCAACCAACGACAGGGTGGATGTAGTCAATCTTCGCATTAACAAACTGATGACACAGCTCTCTTCAAATTCAGACGAGTCAATGGTCAACAGGTCTAGAAAACGTCACGCGACGTCCCGATCAGCTAAGTCCATCCTACCAATAGCGTTGCAATGAATTCGCTGTTTTTTCGTCACGCCGACCTTCCACGTTCCGCATCGTCTGCTCTATCTATAGTGTCTTCGTCCATGCCGGTAGAATTCCGGTTGGTGCGGCCTACCAGCCGGAATGTTTGCAGTGACGTGCTGAGGGTGACTGTCTTCAATAGAAGGCGAAGTACGCTTACTGCTACCTCCCAAGAGTTTGCCACAGTTTTACCACATGGTGCAATAAGCAATCCACAAACGGCACACTGATTATAAGACTACAAGAAAAATGCTCAAATGTGTGTCAAGTCTTATGGGACTTAACTGCTAAGGTCATCAGTCCCTAAGCTTACACACTACTAATTATCCTAAGGACAAAGACACACACCCATTCCCGAGTGAAGAGTCGAATCTCCGCCGGGATCAGACTACAAGATAACGTGAAACTAGAAACAGGCAGGATATACCAGTTAGACTGTTCTGTACTTGACGCGGTTTTCTGTTATCTCTAATACACTGGATAGATTAGATTCGTCATTTTGCTCCAGTACATACAGTCATGAACTGGCATTTGAAGTCTATTGACCACAGTAGATTAATTAGGGCACAACTTTCGTCGAAGGTCTCACAGAAGAGAGTTTCAGATATTATAGTTGTTGATAGTTTCATATCCATAGTCAGT
This sequence comes from Schistocerca piceifrons, assembly GCF_021461385.2. NCBI lineage: Eukaryota > Metazoa > Arthropoda > Insecta > Orthoptera > Acrididae > Schistocerca > Schistocerca piceifrons. The sequence continues at coordinate 762,524,683 of NC_060138.1, forward strand.
ACATACCTTCACATTATACTCATTTAATATCTTGAATTCGCAACAAATAAATAGGTCTGTTTAGTATCGAGACAAATACATTTTAGGCCCTAGATTACCTGTGCGACATAATGTAAATCTTTTCCCACCGGTATTATATCTGACAACGTTACTTGACTTTCACGTAACGATCAAACCACCGGCGCGCTACCCACCACCTGTATGATTAGAGATTATGCATAGCTAGAATTACACAATTTAGTTCCCTGAACTTATATAATCTAGTAGGTGAGTGGATGGTTTTGCATCATCCTCTGTATTATTGTGCGAGACACTGGGTGGTTATAGAGTCTTCGGACTGAAATGAAGGAGATGCAGAAAAATTTAGTGCTATGCTTGGATACAACCAATATGCAGGACAGATCAGATCCTGCATTCGAGTTATGATTTGATGATAGGAATCTGATAGACGAGTAGAGGTACTGAGGACGCCAGTGATTTATAAACTGATAATGAAACAACAACGCGTGAAAATCACGTCACCTATACGTTAACAGCCTTCTTAATTGCGCATAGGAAGGACTGGAATCATCGAATATATTACGAAAGCATGCATGACTCTCTCGAGTCGTCTGAAGTTATCACCATTTGTTCCATGCTGAACTACATCACTGATTCAGCCGGGGTGAAGACTCGACGGGTTTTCGTTTCGTTATCAATAGTATTATTATTCTAAACTTTTGGGTTGCAAGTTGGCTGCATTCATTTTAAATTATCTTCTAAAGTTGTGCGGAGTTCTTTTATTGCATTTTGGTAATGTAATTGTACGCCATGAAGGAGTATGGGAATAACAGCTTCATGGAAATATTCACTGATAAATTTTTGGTAAGATATGCTGATAACCGGTGACGGGTTTTTGTGCCCATTGTGATTTTGACCTAAGGTCGTTATTCATACCTCTCACGGTAGAGGCAACGTTCTTACGGCTGGAGTTTAGGTACTACAGAATGCCTACAGCCTACGTATAAATTTTAGTTCCAAGAATGTAACACGAATGAAACGTCGCTAATACATAGTGAGTAAAGTAATGAATCAAGGACTGAATATTGTGGGATTTCAAAGAGAATATATTTCCACGATAACTAACCGCCCACAGACGACTGGCTGACATTGAAGCACAGTATTACGCTGTTGATAAATCCATTTGTGTCATTTTCATAATACACTCCTGGAAATTGAAATAAGAACACCGCGAATTCATTGTCCCAGGAAGGGGAAACTTTATTGACACATTCCTGGGGTCAGATACATCACATGATCACACTGACAGAACCACAGGCACATAGACACAGACAACAGAGTATGCACAATGTCGGCACTAGTACAGTGTATATCCACCTTTCGCAGCAATGCAGGCTGCTATTCTCCCATGGAGACGATCGTAGAGATGCTGGATGTAGTCCTGTGGAACGGCTTGCCATGCCATTTCCACCTGGCGCCTCAGTTGGACCAGCGTTCGTGCTGGACGTGCAGACCGCGTGAGACGACGCTTCATCCAGTCCCAAACATGCTCAATGGGGGACAGATCCGGAGATCTTGCTGGCCAGGGTAGTTGACTTACACCTTCTAGAGCACGTTGGGTGGCACGGGATACATGCGGACGTGCATTGTTCTGTTGGAAATGGTAGAACGATGGGTTCGATGACGGTTAGGATGTACCGTGCACTATTCAGTGTCCCCTCGACGATCACCAGTGGTGTACGGCCAGTGTAGGAGATCGCTCCCCACATCATGATGCCGGGTGTTGGCCCTGTGTGCCTCGGTCGTATGCAGTCCCGATTGTGGCGCTCACCTGCACGGCGCCAAACACGCATACGACCATCATTGGCACCAAGGCAGAAGCGACTCTCATCGCTGAAGACGACACGTCTCCATTCGTCCCTCCATTCACGCCTGTCGCGACACCACTGGAGACGGGCTGCACGATGTTGGGGCGTGAGCGGAAGACGGCCTAACGGTGTGCGGGACCGTAGCCCAGCTTCATGGAGACGGTTGCGAATGGTCCTCGCCGATACCCCAGGAGCAACAGTGTCCCTAATTTGCTGGGAAGTGGCGGTGCGGTCCCCTACGGCACTGCGTAGGATCCTACGGTCTTGGTGTGCATCCGTGCGTCGCTGCGGTCCGGTCCCAGGTCGACGGGCACGTGCACCTTCCACCGACCACTGGCGACAACATCGATGTACTGTGGAGACCTCACGCCCCACGTGTTGAGCATTTCGACGGTACGTCCACCCGGCCTCCCGCATGCCCACTATACGCCCTCGCTCAAAGTCCGTCAACTGCACATACGGTTCACGTCCACGCTGTCGCGGCATGCTACCAGTGTTAAAGACTGCGATGGAGCCCCGTATGCCACGGCAAACTGGCTGACACTGACGGCGGCGGTGCACAAATGCTGCGCAGCTAGCGCCATTCGACGGCCAACACCGCGGTTCCTGGTGTGTCCGCTGTGCCGTGCGTGTGATCATTGCTTGTACAGCCCTCTCGCAGTGTCCGGAGCAAGTATGGTGGGTCTGACACACCGGTGTCAATGTGTTCTTTTTTCCATTTCCAGGAGTGTATGTTGAAATCACCAATTCTAAAAGTCTTGATAAAATCTATCAGTTTTAAAATTATAGTTTCACGCCTATCCACGGCATTTGTCATGTCGTTAGGCACTTAAGATTAATTTTTATCTATTATTAGTTTTATGTTGTAATTTCATGTACTGACATGTTCCATGACCTTGGATATTTGCTCCTCAATTTGGTCCTACGGAACTTGACGTGTAAATAAAACAAATAAAAACAACTGCAAGTAGTGTTGTGTAACGTGCCGTGATGATAATTTTACAGCTTATCGTTAATGTCTTGGGCTATTTTTCAGTCAGGAGCCAATTCAATCCACACACTTATACATCACTATGAGAAATAACCCCCCAAAACCTCCAGTCGTTCTTGGCACTATAAACCATTCTGCACGATTCGTTTTCCATGCAAAATAGTTTCGAATCAGTTCAACACACTGTGTAATTTAGCAGTTCAGTGCAAGATGGTCATCCTAATGTGTCTGGGTAAAACTAACCAGAAACTTAGAATTCAGCTTCATCTGGCAACCTGCAATCCTGTCCCTATTGACCGACTCGTATCGCGATGGCGTCAGTCGAGTACTTCCCGCATAGACAGACACACGGGTTGGAGCATCATACTGAACATCGATCCTAATCACTGTAGTGAGCGTAAACAATGCGTAGCTTCAAAAGTAAGTATTAGCCATAAATTGTGTGGTCCACAAAATTTACAGCTTTCGATACAGTACAGAATTTCACCTTGTGACAAACGACAATCCGATCTTGAAGACAGCATCAGTACTAGCAAGTTGGTTGTTATACTTAGATAAGTAAAATTATGAAATGCAAGTAGATATACCAACAGGATAACAAGAGTTCCCTTTCCCAACGTGTCCTGATCCATATTTCTAAGCGAAAGAGATGGTATACTTGGAACTAGAAGTGGCAGTGATGCATATCTTTAAGGACTTTCTGACTACGGCTAAGAAGCACGGATCACTGTAAAAGCCAACGACTCGTTCCTAGAGAAAGTCACAAAATGCGTCAGTCGCGGGACGCCGAGTCGTGTCGTTATCCCAAGTGACTCGGCCCCGCGAAGCAATTTCTCACTCCGGCACTGGCTGTCACCGGTCGCCTGGGTCATCCTCCTCGTCGCCAAACATACGGTGCAGCCCTCTGTCCTGTACAGCTGTTACTAGCGCTGCTCCATCTGAGCCACTGGGGAGTGACAAGAAGGAAATCACTGGCTAGGCAACACATTCGGTGGCTAGGGACTAGCACCAAAATCGAGAGCCTTGTCTGGGCATGTCCAGAAGGTGCAAGGGAATTTCTCATAGAGAGCTCGGGATAGCGTCAAAAGAAATGTTACTGCTCGCAGTTCCCCTCTACAGATACTGTCGAGCTGAGATCAACTTCGCAAGATAAACAGCTTGAACTCCTTACACAGTCAACTGATGAGATCAGAGAACAGTAGTACGAATACCACTAAATGCTGTCATTTCGCTCGCCGTATGCGAAACTGACACATCCGTGTTGTACATCTTAGACACGCTCTATGCTCGTTCAATTGATAGTTGCTCACAATCAAATACTGATATGTCTTGTGGCTTGCCATTCGTTCATAATCTGACTAAAATTTATCATATTCTAGTTGTCGTTCGTTATCTGTCTCACTTTTTCCTCCATTTTTTGAAATCTGTAACCTGCTTCTGTAATAAATATGATGAAGCATTTCGTTTTACTAGTAAACAATGGCGATGTTTTTGTCTTCTTAATTTTTAATGTGGACCAAATGTAGAGGAGGTTTCAAAACATATCATCCAACTTCTCAAAACTGAATCTTCTACATAAATGGAAATGGAAAACAGGGTAAATTTTAAGAAGCGCTTACACCTATCAAGCTTTTATATTCAAAAGAGCCATCCTATTTTAGAACCGTGTAAAAGTACATGCATGCAACCTAGTTGTATCTTTAATATCACCGTTTTTACCTATCTTTGACAGATCTTCAGTGTGTCCTCTAGCGTGTGGACTCTATATCGTTGCAATCAGCCGAGACCGGAAACGAGAACTTAGACCTCACGAGGGCGACCGGCGGTACGGAGAGAGAAGCCCACATCCTAGTACGGCTGGCAACTTCAGCGAAAACAGAACTGGTCTATGGTTAAATGGATCGCCGATCCCTTCTGGTGTTGTGACCGTCGTACACGAACCCCATGGTAGACCAGGACTAGTCTCTTCACTCATTTAAAAATAAGAAAATAAACAACGAGCGACGCAAAACACAAAAAGGAACAAGGTAGACAAAACAACTGGTAATCTCTACACCGCAATTGTTTGCTGTGATTGGCTGTGTCGCAGAAGTAGTAGCTCAGGCCCGGCCAGTATCGGTATCTTACACAATCTAACGAAACATGTCACCTAAAAAAAAATAATGGTTCAAATGGCTCTAAGCACTAAGGGAGTTAACATCTGAGGTCATCAGTCCCCTAGGCTTAGAAGTACTTAAACCTAAGTAACCTAAGGACATCACACACATCCATGCCAGAGGCAGGATTCTAACCTGCGGCCGTAGCGGTCGCGTGGTTCCAGACTGAAGCGCCTAGAACCGCTCGGCCACACCGGACGGCTCACCTAAATCTGCCTCGTTAATAAGTCCGCATAATACCGGACGCACAACAGAGTTCTGCACTATAGTTTTGTCCTGTACTTTTGAGATTTGATATGTGACGTTGCAGTCCGCCAGTAGCTGTTGGCAGGGGAGGCATGCAGTCTTTCGCAAAGTCGCTAGAAAAACAAAACCACATACCTCGGGTTAAGGCGACATTGTGACTAATGGTGCATTTTGACCCGGGCGATTCAAGTTGACACACCTCATGTTAAGAAATGATCATATACGCAGGTGCCAATTCAGAGCTTCTCTGTCCTGTCGAAAAATGAAATTTTCAGTTTGTTCCCGCATTTGTGGAAAAAGCCACATTTCCAACAAATCTAGGTACGTAATTCATGTAACTAAAAATAAAAGTGGTCGTACATCGTTTTTCGAGAAACGGAGCAAAACACGCGAAGCTTTCGTCAGTCTCTCTCGATTTTGGTTATGAGAAATGGCTTTTTAACGCTGTGGCGGGTCACTTCTTTAGTTAAATTGAGCGTTATCTCGCCGCGCGTGGTAGACGAGCGGTCTGAGGCATCTTGGCACGGTCCGCGTGGCTTCCCCCGTCGGAGGTTCGAGTCCTCCTTAGGGCATGGGTATGTGTGTCGTCCAAAACTCTACATGTTGATTTTTATCACCATTAGGGTTGGCAGTAACTGAACCGTGCATGGTTTGCATCGCAGACGCCCGACAGAAATACGGGGAATGGCAAATTTCTGCTGGCACCGCTAGCGGACTTCCGTGAACTGCGTTCAAAAATCTCTCAAATGCGATCAACGTCATGAACGAGCACGCGGGAGTGACTTCCGGATTTTCCCTTAAACAACCTGTGTTTTCAAACTGCCGGTGCCACCGTCGAATGCTTTGAGCTGTAGGAGGTGTAGTGACATATTCTTGACGGAAATCATTCCCGAGTATTGCAACAGAATCTCACCTGTTAAAACGGAACTCTGAACGTCATTTATTGCAGTGTTATTATCTCGATAGGACAAGCAACATGGTACTTGCTTCATGGGATCTCTTACCGGCAACGGCACCAACCGATAGCTTACTATTGTCAGCAAGTTAAAATTTTAATTTCGGTGACTGAATTAAAAGTACCGCAAATTTCTATTTTTCGTCTTCTTGTTTCGTACAGGCTAACTAAGAACACGAAGAAGTATTACGTTTCGAGTGTGTTTTATTATTCGCCAGTAGCTGGGCATTCTCTGGCTGTGCTGTCCCTACGTCTTCTTTCTTAAGAAGATACGTGTTCTCTTTCTTGGTGGTTTCTCCGGGAACCTCACTTGCTTAAGAATTATTCTTCGAGAATACCTAGTTCTTGGAGGTCTTTTATCGTTTCCATCAAGCCTAGTGATTTGGCATAGCTCTTTTGCCAGGGTGAGAGAAGCTAAAAAAGTCAATGTGCTGGGGACATGTCCGTACAAGGCTATACCTAAGTTTATTGCTAGCCAGATCCGCCATTTTTTCACAGTACTCGTACAGCTTCTAGTTCGGCCGTCATAGAGTCGTTGTCTTCCTTGACTGGTCTCAGGTATATTCCTCATTGTCTTTCTCTCCTGGATTTCATGTTTGTCTGTGAGACTCTTGCTGTTGAGTATTAGCGGCTCTGAAGCATATAAGGCTTCAGAGCGGATAACTGTCTGGTAATGCTGCGTTTTCGTGTTCCAAGACAGGTGCCCTTGGGCAGTTTGTATGCTAGTTCTAGCATGTCAACGACAACTGATATTGATATTCTTTCGCAAAGATTAGCTTCCAACCATTCTACCAGGTATTTAAACCTGTTGGTTTTACTGATTTTTTTTTCAGCTACAGCTGAAATATGTACGAGGAATCTCTGCTCCATAATGAATTTTCACTCTGCAGCGTAGTGTGAGCTGATATGAAACTTTGTGGGAGCGTAAAAATGTGTGCCGAATTCGCTGCCTTTGCCTTTTGTAAACAAGTGGTCTACCACATTAGCTCCCCGAGCACGACTCAAGACCTGTTCTCACAGCTATTTTTCCGCCACTTCCTCATTCCATTCTGAAAACAACCCGCATGTTATGGCTAAGCCATGTCTCCGAATATCCTATCTTCCAGGAGTGTTTAGTCCCCTACGTTTCGCAGGAGAACGCCTGTGAAGTGAAGAAGATAGGAGGCGAGGAACTGGCGTAAGTAAAGCTGTGAGGGTGGATCGGGAGTCGTGATTGGGGAGCTCAGCTGGAAGAGCACTTACTAACAAAAGGCTAAGATCCCGAGTTAGATTCTCGATCCGGCATACAGTTTTAATCTCCCAGGAAGTTTCTGAATCTCTGACGGACAAGAGGTACCGTGTTTCTTCAAGCGACACAATCAGCCCTATTTTAGTGTTTGTTGTCCGAGAACATTGAGCTGATTCACTGAAGTTTCAATTGAATTAGATAAAGTGCCAGGTTGTTGGCAAATCCGAGGCAATCAACACGGAGTTCATACCGTTTGTTTGGCATACAGGTGTCATTTGGAAGTCCGTGTCTAGATAATTCCTTTCAGTATTCTCTTATTAGATTTTCCACTTCACATTTACTCCTGTCTTGATTACTTGAACTTCTTGAAAGTGTTCCTCTATAATTTCCTCGTGGTCTGGAAGTTTTTTAAAGTGTTACGGATAATATTAGGGTCTTCCCGTCCAATCCTAGTTCCAGGAAGAATGTCAGTACAGCCATACGCCTTTTTTAAAGTCAACAGAGACAATGACATACTTCTTACCTGCCATTTTCACTAGCTGCTGTACTGATTTCACGTCGAGTATCTGTCAAATGTCATTTCCCTAATCTACCTGGCATCGTCCTTGTTTTGTGTCTGTTTGAGATTAGGTTCTGTTTAGTAGGGAATACAGTATGTGACAGGTAACAGCGAGCCTTTATTCACGTAGAAGATATAGTCAACTGAAATTGGATGAACCTTTTTGAAACACCCTGTATTTTGTCAATTATTTCGCCTTTTGGTTTTAGCTGTGTCAAAGCTTGGTTAAACCAGTCCACTTCTTCAGTCTTGCAGCTGGATAGCATAAAACTTCACGACTGACAGTATACGGTTGAGAGGAGGTAAATTTACGTGAGGCATTCAATAAATAATGCAATACTCTTTCTTTTCTCTGCCAGTTTCAGTTGAAAAAATTTGGAATTTTCTTCGGGACATAATGCACTATCCCAACTTCAGTCCTTATAGTTTCATGAAGTTCCAGTTGGTAGCGGCACTATAGGCAGCCTTCAAAATGGCATCTGTAACGGAGGTGCGATCCAGCACAGAACCAGAGCATCGTCGATATTCACAGGCGCTTGCAGGATGTCTACGGAGACCTAGCGGTGAACAAAAGCACGGTGAGTCGTTGGGCGAGGCGTCTGTCATCATTGCAACAAGGTCGTGCAGACCTGTCCAATCTCCCGTGTGCAGGCCGGTCGTATAAGCTGTGATCATGAAACGTTGAAACGTGCGGACACTCTCGTTCAATGTGCTCGACGTATCACGGCCAAAGACCTCGCTGAAGGATGAACTCCAGGGTAAGCATTGTGTGGATGATTGAAAGCTTATTGGCGCAGGTACGACGTTGGCTCTGAAGTCGTCGACTAGTAGAGTGGTACCATGCAATCATACAGGCCTTCCCATTAAGGTGGGAAACGGCCTTGCCGCAGTGGATACACCGGTTCCCGTCAGATCACCAAAGTTAAGCTCTGTCGGGTGTGGCCGGCACTTGGATGTGTGACCATCCGGGCCGCCATGCGCTGTTGTCATATTTCGCGGTGCACTCAGCCTCGTGATGCCAATTGAGGAGCTACTCGACCGAATAGTACCGGCTCTGGTCAAAGAAAACCATCATAACGACTGGGAGAGCGGTGTGATGATCTCACGCCCCTCCTATCCGCATCCTCAGTGAGGATGACACGGCGGTCGAATGGTACCGATGGGCTACTTGAGGCCTGATGACGGAGTGCTTTTCCCATTAAGGTGGAGTAAGACTGTCACACTGAATGCAGATTGTGTTGAAAAATATGGTTTTGTACCCAAAAGAGTCGAGAATAATATGGTGTATTGGATCGTGACTAAAGCCACTCTGCTTTCAGACAAAAAATGTGCTGCATTGCCTATTGGACGCCCTTGTTTATTTGGTTAAACTGAGAACGCTTCAAGCACAGCAACAGGTACTTACACGTTAACTGCAGTGAAGACGACAACATGAGTGCCGCCGCCTGTGCTGCCATCGCAATCTTTCTGCAGGGCCATGGCGAGGCGAGCGCTTCCAGAAGCCCACGGACGAGACAGCGCCGCGCTTCGATTTCGGATCTGCCGCGCCCCGCCACGCTGCTTCGTTCCGTCTCATTTGTCGCGCATAAATAACGGCAGCGGCCCTATTATGGAACTGCAGCTCGCCGGCTACATTTAACGGCCGCCCATTCTGGTGAACGCCGGATTGGCGGTGGATTTCCTCTCCATCTGCCCCCCACCATTAGCGGTGCTCACTGCGCACGTGGAGCGTATCTTTTGTCAGCCCTTAGCATTTCCAGTGTGATGCAGCTGGTGCCGACTGACGATCCACCTGCGATACTTCGGTTACGAGCGCCGGGTTACACCACACTTTCACACGTTGGCTACGACACCAATTACAGAAAGTTTTCTAATAAATGAAACGACATGTTAGTTTTTGAGTACATGAGGGGTGCTCAGCGCTAATTCAGCCAGGAACGGAATGATTAGCAGTATTTCCGGTAGCAAGACGTACACTTCAGTAGATTATCATTGAGAGTTTGCTCACTAACACAGAACTTTTGTCGTTGTCTTGCCTTTAATTTTTCTTTTTCAGAAAAAAAGGGCGAGTGCGTGCCGCATTCGAGCACAGAGGTCTCCGAACAAACTTAACTATGTACATATAAAGTTCATCCATTCTCGGAATCCAGTATCCCAACGACTTTTGCCTGTTATCGATATTGATACAGGCAAGATATTCGTCCTAGAAATTCCAAGGCCGCATCAAAATTTTTACATTACTTTCTCAGACTAGCTCGGACATATAAAAACAAGCGAGCAGGGGACGTCACTTCATATATGTAGAGAGAGAAGATTTAATAAAACAATTTTATTCATTTACTCAAACAGGACTTCAACTTACATTTTATGGTTGGATGCAGTAATATACATCTACGTATTATGCTTTTAATGGATGATGAATACAATGTATGTTTAACTGGCAAAAATGTCTTTTTATATGATATAGTAACAACTCTGAAAGTTTCAGATTTTTTGCTTTAAAAACCTTGCTTCTACCGAATTTCATGATTCTAGGTCAACGGGAGGTACACTATGGGTACTATGACAAGTGAAATCGCGTGTTTCAAAATACGCGACATAATTAGCCGAATATTTACATCTCATTTGCTTAGAAGCTTAAATTTTTTAATATATAAGAAACTATCAGCCTCGATTGCGGTAATGAAACCAAACTTTACCTAGGTTTCAGCCGAAATAATTGAGCCTTCTTCAGAATATATACCTCAATCTATAATTTGTCTAAGAGGGCATGGTCTAGAAATAAAACTAAAACAGCCTGAATAGGCGTAGTCACATTTTAAAAGTGCGGTACATAAGTATTAAGTCAACACCAAGACTTGACTTAAGCTCTGGCGGGCGCCTCGTCTCCGTGGACGCCGTGCGGTGGGCCTCGGGAGCTCACGTGAAACTAAGTAGGACTAGACCATGCCCTCTTAGACAGATTATAGATTTAGGTATGTATTCTGAAGAAGGCTCAATTATTTGGGCTGAAACCTAGGTAAAGGTTGGATTCATTAATGCAATAGAGGCTGATAATTTCTTATATTTTATATTATCACGATTGCTGACTGTGCTGCAATGTTGAAAGTACTTAAACTTTTTACACCGTCAAGGAACTATATACCTTAATATGTGACATAAATTTGAAATTGACATGCCAACCGGTTCCGGGCCAGTCTTCACAGACGAACAGACATACAGGTGCATGAAAATATGACAAAAATATTTTTCCGTGTGATGTGATTGCAGATTAACAATTTTACGATATTTAGTGTGAAACGTTGCTCCTTACCAGATTTCATAATTCTGGGACAACAGAATTCACCGTATAGGTTTTGGTGAGTAGGTTTTCGCGTATCAAAATATGTCCCATAAATGCCCGTATCTTTTGACTACACTGACTTAGAAGCTTAAGACAAGGAACGATAGACTTTAATACGTGACATAAATTTGAGCCTGATACCTCTGCCTACTTCTGAAGAAAGTGGTTCTTACCAGTCAGACAGACAGACAGGCAACAAAGTGTTACTATAAGAGTTCCATTTCTACAGATTGAGACACTGAACCCTACGGGTAATACTGCCCAAACACGATGAGGTAAATCGCACACACAATATAGCGACTTATATTCATTACTTGTTTAGAAGCATGAAATGTAAAGTTGCTGTATTGGAGTTCTAATACGTCTCCTGGGTCGTAGTTACGTATAAAGGAGATGAACATGGTTGTTAAGTTTGCAATCACTGTAAAAAAGCTGTAAGCTGCTCCGTTAATAAGCAGTCCGCAGCCACTCGTACTGTTCGTTACGCTTGAATATTTTAACTTGCAACGTAATTTTATTTATAGCGTACATTCCTAGGTGTGGTTTAGCGTCGTGACACTGAAAAATGTTTATTCTGAAGTTGTTAACAGCACACTTACACTACCGATTACAAAGGCAAAAATTTTACAGAAAGCTTAAATTTAATTTTCTTCGCCACGTGTTTCGGTTGCAGTGGTATTTTCTCCAGTCTGCAACTTGTACAGTTTGTGACAATATCGTCAGAGAATACTTTCTGGCTTTCTCTGCCTCGTGATGACTGGGTGTTGTGTGCTGTCCTTAGGTTAGTTAGGTTCAAGTAGTTCTCAGTTCTAGGGGACTGATGACCATAGATGTTAAGTCCCATAGTGCTCAGAGCCATTTTGAATACTTTCTGGCGCAGATTTGTTTAAGAAACATTCCCTTTATTTTGTTCATTTCGAAGTTAAATGTAGAAACACCTTAGATTATGTAGACCGGCGTGTTTTGCGGTGGTAAATAAAATGTAAATGTTGCACCTGTGTACTTCATAGCGCAGGGATGCTTCAAAAACATTCGCTGCACCTAACTCAGTCCGGAAGGCAGTGCAGAAACGCCTTATATCAAACAGGATGTGGAATTTGATTTTGGTAAGAAAATACAAACAATTAAATGCCTTATTCCGCTGATACTAGTACTGAAGTCTGTATCGGATGATTATAATTTTTAAGTGCAGTTACTCACAGACGTCCAGGGTGGGCTGCAATTATCGTATGGTAGCGGAACATGGTAGGTATTCTAATGCCTTAATGTAGAGCCGATTCACGCTGGAAAAAAATATTAGTTCCAGTTTCTGCAGCCAGGTGAAAGCCTCGCTCTGTGATTGGAAGGAAGACGTACATAAATGTTTCGATATTTAATGGATTAGGAACGAGACGTGGTCAGAGAAGCTCAAAAAAGTAAGAAGGGCATACTGTTTATTTCATTATTAACCGCCGCTTGCACAACATATTCAATATGAGCACAAGAGACGTCGATAAGATGCTGTACAGCAACAGATCTGCTCTTGATGACCAAAATTGGAACTAATTTTTATCAAGCATATATTGGTTCCACATTAACGCATTCTAAGGGTTTAACGGACCTGTTCACTATAGTGTCATTAGATACAGGGAAAATGACAGCTGTAGATTAAGATGAAAAAGAAATCATCTCGGAATTTACCTTTATCTATTTAGAGAAACCACGACAAATCCAAATCTGGAAGAAGATCTGAACCATGTTTACACCTGAATGAAGGCCAATAAATGCGCCAGCTCACTCGGTGTTTGCAGGTGTGTTGGCTGACGGATCCCTTTGGTGGCTTTTCCGACGAATAATAGGTATTGCGTGTTGTAGATAACTCCATTAATCACGGCAGGTGAATGCGGTCAAAGCAGATACTTTGCGTTGCGAGTGATTTGACATTGCAAGAAAGAACGTAAAGCGTAATTCCAGCAGATACACTGATGAGCCATAACTGTGAGATATAATGCTGTCCGCTGGCGTTGTGGGCACGTGGCGAGAAAGGAAAAATTTGCAAGTGGCATTGAGAGGAATGGAGAATCTTCTAGGGACGATAAGAGACGAACCTACAGACGTAAGTGATTTTGACAAAGAAAAGATTGTTATGGTCCGGCGCCTGGGAACGATCAACGAAGAAGAGACGAAGTTGGACGGCTGCTGGCGTGAAATTATCGTGAGCATCTATGGAATGTGAATGTATGTGAAACGACGAGCAGGTGATAGGGTGTTGTTCACGTTTCGTTACAAAACACGGAGGGCGGAGCTTGCCGCTCTGCAAAGCCGTATATGCGACGATTTGTGGCAGATCTGATGACAGATTACATCTACAATTATGCTCTGTAAGCCACAGTTCGGTGCATGGTTCAGGGTACCCTGTACAGCTACTAGTCATTTCTTTCTGTTTCACTCGCAGATAGATCGAGGGAACAACGACTGTCCATATGCCTCCGTATGAACCCTGATTTCCCGTATCTTCGTGGTCCTTGCGCGGAATGTGTGTTGGCGGTATTAGGATCTTTCTACAGTCAGCTTCAAATGTCGGTTTTCTAAATTTTCTCCATAGCGTACCTCGGAAATTGCTTTTCCCCCAGGGATTCCCATTTGAGTACTCTAATCATCTCTGTAACACTTGCGAGCTGTTCGAACCTACCGATGACAAATCTAGCAGCCCTCTCCGAACTGCTTCGATGTCTTCCTTTAATCCGACCTCGTGGAGATCCCAAACACTCGTGCAGTACCCAAGAACAGAGCACACTAGCATCCTGTATGCGGTCTTTTCTACAGATGAACCACACTTTTCGAAAATTCTCCCAATAAACCGAAGTCGGCCACTCGCCTTTCCTACCACAATCCTCAAATGCTTGTTCAGTTTCATATAGCTTTTCAACGTTACGCAAAGATACTAAACAATGTGACTGTGTCATGCAGGACACTAATAATGCTTCATCCGAACATTATGGGCTTGCTTTCCCTATTCATCCGAATTAACTTACATTTTTCTACATTAAGAGCCAGCTTCCATTCATCACACTGGCTAGAAACTCTATCTAAGTCATCTTGTACCATCCTACAGTCACTCAGCTTCGACTCTTGCCGTATGGGGCAGCACCATCAGCAAACAACTGCAGATTGTAAATAGTCTTCACGGGTGTGCCGCCGGATAACGTTGTGCAAATCTCACAATATTTCTTCGGAGAAACTGTCCGACATCAGGTGGTTGAACCTCTCTGGTTGCTAGGTACGTCAGTTTACTGCAAAAATTGTTATCTTTTCTCTTCGCTGCTGCAGCATTTAGAAAAGGTGAAATGGCGGTAATGTTAAACGTAATCAATAGATGAGAAGAGGAAACTAAATTCTAACTACGATCATATTCGTAAAATTTATGAGAAACCATAAAACCGTATCTTTTAGTTGTTAGGGTACATGCAGCCATTAGTATAGTAAAATAAAATTAATCTGAAAAATCAATAAATCAAAACATTAATAAGATTAAAGCTGCAGCGCTGCACAAAAACCTACTTAAAATTATATAAGGGGCGTTTAAAAAGAAATGTGCTGGAGTCTGGAATGCGCAAACCGGTGACAGGAGGGTAACATCGTGGCGTGTGTAACGAGGTGTGGTTCCGACGGGAGCGTGGAAGTTGACAGCTCGTCTCTAGAGGGTACTCGTGCACGTCACGTGACGATACAGAGCTAGCAGCAACATGCATCAATCGTCCAACGCTGCCAGTCGCATTGCAAACAGTGACATGGAAGCGTCAAAAGAAGAGCAAAGAGGTGTTGTTCATTTTCTGATAGCAGAAGGAGTAGGAGGAACGGACATTCATCGACATTTGTCACAAGTGTACGACGAACACTGCATGTCCTTTTCAAGGGTCAAGCCGTGGCACAAGCGCTTCAGGGAAGGACGTATGTCGTTAGCTGATGATGCACGGTCTGGAGCACCACACTGCATTACCGATGACATCGCCCAGCTGGTGGATGCGCTCATTACCCATTACCGCCGAGTGGCAGTGAAAGCCGTAGCTGCCGTGGTCGCATTGTCTTCACGCCATCACGAAGGAACGACTGGACATGAGAAAAATGTGTGCTCAATGGGTGCCCCACAGTCTTTAACCACACCAGGAAGCATGTCGAATGGCCCACTGTCTTGCTCTTCTGCAGCGCTATGCTGGGGAAGGGAATGCGCTCCTAGCACGAGTGGTGGCTGAAGATGAGTCATGGTGTCATCACTTCGAACTAGAATCAAAACGACAAAGTCTCCAGTGGAAGCATCCAGGCTCATTACCACCAAAAAAAGCCAAGGCCATCCACACGAGTGCAGTAAAGGTTATGCTGACGTTCTTCTTTGACCAAGATGGCCCCCTTCTGACTCACTTCCTGCAGCAAGGGACAACAGTGAAAGCCCAGTGTTACTCGCAAACCTTGATTACCCTTCACCAAGCGATCAAATCAAAACGACCAGGCAATCTCACCCGTGGGGTCATTCTGCTCCACGACAATGCAAAACCTCATACGGCCAACACAGTCGCGGCAATTGCAAACGATTCACCTCGGATGCCGACGTCCAGCTATACGTGCGGAACTGGGAATTTTATGGGACAGCCATTCACCGCGTTGTGTCACAGCGGGACAAGTGTCCCATCAGCCAGGGTCAATACTTCTAATATACAGGTACCTGTAATTATGCCTACGGCTCGTTTCTTTTTGAACGCCCCTTATAAAAACCAAAAATGAAATCGTTAGATAAAACAAGCAATCTAATTGTTCATGCCTATCTTCGAATAAAGGCTGGAAGTGTGAATCAGAAGTTAACAGGTGCTCGACATTTTGGTCATGGTTGCTCAAACTATATGGACTATCCTCCAGAGTAAATTTTGAAAATAAGACTTACGCCTCACACCACAGACAGATGAGTTCTCTCGGAGGTATCTAAGACAGTATAAACATTTTTAAAACAAATGGGTCAGTGGTTTAAGTGTATTGAATGTATTTTAACTCTGTTGTCGTCATTTATGTATGTATTCTGTCATGTCACTGTATGGTTGTTCAGGTATGTCAACTGATCCACGCGGACACTATTGTTCCATGTGTCTTGAGGCATTACACTATAGTACCCTCTGTCTCTTAGTCCTATTATATTAACGTTGTGTCTTGTGCCTTTACGATTTGTTAACCGTGTTAAGGCTTTCAATGTTAGAAAGTTGTTCATATTTCACAAACATATATAATTATACTAATTTTCAAATATTCGCTATCATAAGGCTTCATAATACATTATTCCATTGTCATTTGGTCCTTTGATAATCTTTGCCGGCCGGAGTGGCCTGCGGTTCTAGGCGCTACAGTCTGGAACCGAGCGACCGCTACGGTCGCAGGCTCGAATCCTGCCTCGGGCGTGGATGTGTGTCCTGTCCTTAGGTTAGTTAGGTTTAATTCGTTCTAAGTTCTAGGCGACTGATGACCTCAGAAGTTAAGTCGCATAGTGCTCAGAGCCATTTGAACCATTTTTGATAATCTTTACGGTGTGTAGCGTTACTTGTAAAAGCATACATTGCTTACAGATTTCTAGATTGATAATTAACTCACTCGTGTATTAAATATTCTGCCAGTGCACATCTATTTAACAACGTTGCTTCAACCCATCCCTGCTGTCTTCCTTTACCCACCAGTCCGCTTGGGTAGTTTACGTCGCCTAGTACTTTAGATGGTTTTGTTACTTTACGTATTTTGGTTCTTTGTATGAATTTAGTATTGAGGCTAGCTTATTATTTCCCTGTCCCTCACCTGTTATCCTTTTTTCCGTTTCCCTACAGGTCCCAAAATGAATGATGTGATCCAATATTGTACTGTTGTGTACATACTTTTTAATTATGGTATTTATTTTTACATACTTGACTTTTTTTTACTTCTGCACAGATTTCCAGCAGTTTTTGTTATCGAGTTGTTCATTTATTTTTGTGGACGCTAGAACGCCGCTTTAAGCCATACTGTCACGCCATCTGTTGCCATATTGTTAGTAGATATTATAAGGGCGACTCTCGATCAGGGTAGCACGGATGGTGAGGATGTATGCGAGAGATTCGGTACTTCGTACGGAAGCTACTCTTTTTCTTATGTTTGCCGGCCGGTGTGGCCGTGCGGTTAAAGGCGCTTCAGTCTGGAACCGCGTGACCGCTACGGTCGCAGGTTCGAATCCTGCCTCGGGAATGGATGTGTGTGATGTCCTTAGGTTAGTTAGGTTTAATTAGTTCTAAGTTCTAGGCGACTGATGACCTCAGAAGTTAAGTCGCATAGTGCTCAGAGCCATTTGAACCATTTTTTTCTTATGTTTAATCTGATTCTGAATATTTTTTTGTAATATCTTCTTTATCTTAATTCTTAACAGCTTATGTTTGTTTTTATGACTTTGTGTTCCATTTGTCAGACGCTTTAGTAGTTCGGATGAATTTGTTGCTTTACGTATTTTGGTAAAAAGAGTAAATATAAGAATTTTTGACACCAAGTGACCAGTTTATTTCAAGCGCCCTTTTAGCATTGACATAAGAAGTGCTCTCAATTTTACATCACGGTCGTAGGCCTCCGGAGCAGCTTTATGTCGCAACCTAAGATAGCTGCTCTTGTATTTTTACCCTGCTCCTCCAATCGAACATTATCTCGGGCGCTGTCAATCTAGTTATTTCTCCACGCAAGACGCTGACCACCGGACTACTGAGAAAAGCATTACAGCCTCGATGCTCGATGAGACAGTCCGCACTCTTTGGTGACCGGATACAGCACACTGTCAACATCTATTTTTTTCTCTTCTAGCGGTGAAAACTATATATAGTGAATACAATCAACGTGAAGTGAATTTGATATTAGAGAAAAGAGAAATTTTCAAGAGCTGCCCAACTCTCATTTTTCTTCATCCTGGTCATATTTTGAGCACCGTGTGTGTGCTAAAGAACTGAAAATTCTGACCAACAATTGATTATGTTCCTGAAATGAACTTATTCCTGTTTCAATTCAGGCTTAATCATCCAGAATTAATTATTGTGCGCACATAGCTATGTAAAATTCACTTTTACGCATACTTTCATATGCAGCCACAATGTGTTGTAGAATTACATTAATTAGTGGTACAGAGATTTTATTTCTCATTCGCGCTTCTATATCTTATCCTCAAATTCCATTTTTTGCAAAAGAGGAAAAAAAGGACACCAATGTTCTCTTGAATTTTATAACAGTAAGTTAGTAGTGCGGCAAGTGGATTATCGTTTCAGAACGAGAAAACGTTCCAACCTCTCGAAAACATTGGTCGAGACCTATTTCAGTTGTTGCGTGTGTGCGTAGGCGTGTCTGTTCGATACAACTGATGATAACTAGACAGGGGAAACTGCGCGGTTCCATGACATTTAAGCTGATACAATTCCATCAGTTCATAAAAAAAATTCCCGGCTGGTGGAACTTAGAGAAAAAAGCTAGAGAATTGTTGTTATAACAAATGTTCCACCGATGGTATTTAATGAAGGAAAATAAAATACTCGTTTTGTTGTTGGTGCATGTGGAATGCTCATAAAATCGTACAGATGCATAAACCCAGTGAAATATTCATTTCCTCCCTCCACGGTGGTGCGAGTAAGCCCTCATTCCACCAAATACCTGTACGTGATGAAAAAAGAAATACCAGCGTGTTTTGTTTGCTAGCTCCCGTGTATGTCACGTGTGTAATAGCACAGAATGTGGGTTGCAAATAATGCTCGTTGGTTGAGTTCAAATTTTAGAAAACGAGAAGCTTTCAAGCCTCTGTATCCCGAAGTTATGTTCACGCAAAACAAAACGTGACGAAAGCTATTCTGACACTACATCAAAGTACTGCTAATCGTTTGCTGCTACAGACAACACGTGAATACGCTGGCCCGAATGTACCACGTATGACGTAATAATCATGAATTCATTTACGTACTTGGAATAAGTCTCTATCGTTTTCAGTATTTAGTCTAATAGAGTTAATTACTTCAGAACACATGTGTTCAACGTACAGATGATAAGATAATGGTTCGTATTTATCTGTTTAAATTTTCTATCAGATAACGGTAGAACAGGAGTTAACGTTGGACGAAAGAAAGGAATATATCCGAGATGACAGGTCCTCCGTACGTCCAGAATTCGATTTGAGCGATACGGGTAGCTTGAAAAGCATCGTAAAATCAGGAAAATGAATATGTTTGTATATTGGCGTACATATGTTTCCTGCACGGCCGGTGCTATTTTTTCAGGTAGTTGCATCACAGGTCTACATGGCTATATACGTCTATGTAAGTGACTCTTCTTTTTTCCTTTTAGAGACCAGAAACATATTTTGAAATTTATCGATACTGAATGAATAATTCCATGCAACATGAGTAAACTTAAGTGTAACATGCTGAATGTGCAATGGAGCCTAACACATAGTTACAAAAAATGTAACTGTAATGTATCTTATGCTACTGAAACGCGTAATAATAAATATTAGTACAAAGTTACTGTAGCGGTAGAAATTATATCATAGGAATATATTGCCTGCCGCATCTGAGAGCCGCTGAACATGTAATGTACACCTATTTGTGCTGTTGTTATGGACGTCGTCTCACACATGTCAGTCCGACCTAGCGGTTATTGCCTCCTTACTTTCTGGATTAATGTCAGCAATATTTAAAAGCAGCAGTACGTCACATGACACCTAATGTTTTACTCGTTGTCAGTAACGAGGTCATTAAGGCATGGAGTACAATCTGTAATCGGATAATGTAGAGGAGGAAACCGGCCGTGTCATTTTCTAAGGAAATATCACAGAATTCACGGTTTCTGACTACGGAAAACCACGGAAAATTATGCCTGAATGGACGAACAGAGATTTAAACTCACTCCTCTGGATAGTGAGTCCAATAGTGGAAAAGGAACGGAAGAACCATGGAGGATTTTCACGATGCAGAAGACATGTCTATAATCGCAGGAGGAGAAAAATATTAATCTGGAATAAGCTGATCATTCAATAACGTGATTAGAGTTTAGGCACAAATTGTTCCATTTCTATCAACCAAATCAGTAGGAATCTGTGAGACAGTTTGGAAATTATTAATATAAAAAAACAAGGTTTTTTTTACTGATCTAAAAATCTTTATCTAGGAAACTTCTGACAAAGATAATATACGTATAAAAGATTAAGAAGTATAGGACAAAGATTAATCAGGTTTTAGAAAAAGCGAAAGAACTGCAAGAGAAGTTATAATCATCAGTTTCACAGGGGAAGGTAGGAGTAGAAATACCGAAGTACCTATATAAGATTTGGAGGCCTTGATCACTTCTTCAGCAATGAAACTGGAATGACATGTTCCAAATCCTGCTAAGAAAGAGGAACAGAGAGAGACGAGTAATCTTTAACAGCCATAGTATCCAGGCTATAGTACAGTGCAATAATAAGAAAGACATTATGTTAAGAACGTTGCAATATACCACGGTTGGTGTGTGTCCTCTATTTCAAAAAAGAAATCTGATAGTGAAAAAACTCTCCGAAGTGAAACAAAAGTAAAAGGGTGGCATCTGATACAGAAAGATCACTTCTGACCAAAATTAAGGACTTCTTGTTAGATGACGTGATTCATGGAACGCATAGCGTACTTAGGTCAAAGCTATGACAAAGCTCTTGAAGAATACTGGAAGGGATTAAGCTGGCGAGCACGAAATTTTTGGACCATAGAGCGAAAAAATTAAAAAAGTCTAGGACGCTGGATTACATGATTTGGCTGCAAAAAAAGAAACACATATTGTGTGTGCAAAAAATTCCAAAAATCCACTACTGTTTATCCAAAGACATCAACTACGCAACTAATAGCGTGTGCACTTTCATTATGCTATTATTATAGCGATTAATATTCATTGTAAATATTTCCCAGTAAATATGAATACACTGAAGCCAGAATCCCAGTTCATCTTGAAACTGGACTTTTTTCTTTTCTTCTTCTTCTTTTACGAGCGCCTGTGAGCGCTTAGGCGCGTAGTAGAGATCTCACTTGTCTGAAGTGGACATTCTGTAAAGGAAGATACCACCACCGTCAAGGGAACTGTGCCGATATAACTTCTGGCAAGAGCTATCCATCTGTGCGAGCACTTTTCGATCTACTGGTACCTTAGAAGAGAGAGTATCTATATGTCTGGCCCATGTGTGTCCTGCCCATGTGCTAAAATCTGTACAGTGTCACATACATTTATCTCCTCGTTCCTTCTTCTGCAGTGGATAAAATGTTGACCTGAAAATATGAAGGCATATTCATTGTTTCCCAGATATACAATAAAAATAAATAACCTTCTATTGAGTTATAGAGCTTCGTTTGTATATTGTTGTTCTTCTGACTTCCACAACGCGGAACCAAAGCTTGTGCATTTCGTCGTATTTCCACCTCTCGGATATCGGAGTGGTATCAAACACTAAATAGCAGCAATTTAATGCGGTTACAAAACTGACACCAAATTTCCTTATTAAATTTATGAGTAAGAGATTATTGGCTTTTTATGACTGTTCATATTTACATATAACTAAGGCTAAAGGTCAATGCAATAAGGAAGTAGGTGATCCAGAACACACTGAAGTGACAGTTAAATCGTGTTATAAAAATCTACTCTCGCATTCTAGACACTAAAAAATGCTACGCTGACTCTTCGTAACAAGCGACAGATGCGTCCTATCTCGTAACCACCGCTTTATCTCCTCTGACCTATATACGTGATCGCACGCTTATTTTGAATTCATCGATTAGAAGCAGACCTGAGTATGGGTCAAATACGTTGCAAGATAGATTACATATATCTCTTGCTTGGCGTAACAAACAGAGACGTCTTCTTCACGTTACGTTCATCCAAACACACACACACACACACACACACACACACACACACACACACACACACACACACACACACAAGCTTGTTGGGCACATATAAACCTTAATTCTATCTATAAAAGCACTCATTTCACAGCCTGAGAAACAGTTCACGTTGCCAATTTTTAGAGTGAGTGGTTGGGGAAGGGGTAGGGGGAGGGGAAGGAGAGCTACACTTTTGTCACGGCGTGCAGCCTGATTTGTAAATTTCTACACAAGTAAAGCATGTCAGTGGAGAAAGTCACTTTAATCGCCAGAAAATAAATTCTTGATCCGGGCGTGACTGAACCCTTCTTTGTACGTTTCTGTTAATAAAATATCCAACGCCACGCTGTAATTAGGTAGCATATGTCTTTTGGCGATAGAGGTAAATAATTATAAACTCAGATCGAGAGCAATAATTCAATGATATCGAATCCGCGCGTCGTGAACTCGACTGTTCCTACATATCGGAATAATGGATGCATTTGTGCACCACTGCTTGTCGTTTGAAAATTAACAAAGATTTCATCTGGCGGACGCTTGTGAGTCAGTTACCAATAGAAAATTTCCCAAGTAGTTTCTGTTGCAACATATCCTGAGGAAATGCTACACTCAAATACTGGAAAGAAACCGATTTATTTTGATGAGATAGAACGTCTCCATTAGAGGAAGGCATTAGGCAACGTGTGACCGTTTACTTCAGCAAGGTAAGAATGAAATCGATGCTGCTCTTAGTCGGAAAACAATTACGGCACAGCACCAGTACAGCTTCGTAGACATAGACTAAGACATCAGGAACTGGATTTGAAGCGTGATCTTTAAGGAAATTAGATCTGTATAAAACCAGTACCCGACGTGACTAGACAAGAAAAATTATTTACGTTGTGGTGCGAATAATGGTAGTACATTCTAAGACCGTTTATTGAGGCTTTGTTCTGCTTGCCTGTAAACTTCAGTTGTGTGCTAAGGGGTTTGTACCTTCTTCGTAGGGCTAGTTGCTTTAAGGTTGCAGCTGTTGTTGAATATAGTCCCAATTTAAGGTTTTTTCCGTAAGAGCGACAAAAGTGCAACAGGACATAGAGAATGTTCCACTGAACAAGTTGATGTAGCGAACCTGGGGTCGGAGAAGCCAGCTTAAGAAACCATGGAAGTATATTTGTCTACCGCTTTGCCTAGCATTACTGTTTTCAAGCTTATTTATAGCTACCATGTGTACAAGTTTACAAGCATGTGCTGTTTATTTATATGTACATTCCTGCAAGGAAACAGGGAGGACAGGCCTGATTACTGGGAAGTCATGATGCAGGTTTTGTTTACTTTATTTGCTCATAAGTATTTCGAACAGCAAGAATAGCCATGTGTGTGATGGGGAAAACACTCCCGCTGTGTTAGAGGCACGCCATCAAATACGTGTTGCTGGGGACCGGCATTGTAGTCGACAATCTCATTGGGCCATATCTTCCACCTGGCCGTCTGAATGGCCACCTATACTTCAGGTCCGTGCAAAGAGTTCTGTCTGAATTGTTGGAGAATGTATCCTTAGCTGTTCGTGAGACGATGTGGATACGACGTGACGGTTCACTGCCCCGCTTCAGTGTGGATGTCCGCAACCATCTCATTTCTGTATTTCTTGGTCGCTGGACTGAAGGGGAGGTCCTATTCTATGGCCTGCGAGGTCACCTGACTTAAATTCCCTTGATTATTTCCTACGGAGGTATCTTAAGTCACTTGTGTATGAGACCCCCTTGGGTACGGAGATGGCATTAATTGCCAGAATTGTAGCTGTCTGTGACATAATTCGAAACACACCAGGGATATTTGTCAGGGTGCGTCAGAAACTTGTTCGCCGATCTCATGCTTGCTTTGGGGGTGATGGTCGCTAGTTTCAGCACAGTTTGTAAGATACAGTACAAATAGTATGTTCATTGCGTTAGTGATTGTATTTGCAGTTAACTGTTACTAATGTAAATAACAAAGTGCACAGTAATGTGGTTTTATTTCTATTATCTCCTTAAGCTGGTTTCTCCGACCCCAGATTCGCTACGTCAAATTGTTCAGTGGAGCATCCACTGTATCCTGTCAAATTTTTGCAGACTCTTACGGAATGACCCTATATAACGTTCAAGGCTGTACGCAAAAGGGTATGATGGATAAATTATTCATTGCCGTCTTCACTTTAAACGCTCCAAACTCTACGCGTCAAAAAGGTAACTACAGCAAAATTTTGTGATATGTACGTGGTTGTTGTTGCTGTAGGTTTATTCAAAAAGCCTCGTTCGAATACGACGTATTACCAAACTGCACCTCATTCCCTTTATTACTCCAACTAGAGTAGCGTAATGTGTCCTTTCTTTGCGACATAAGGTATCTTACGAGATGGAAAATAGGCGCCAATCGGCAGATGGTGGGACGTACAGCAGTTCCTATCGTTGTAATAACTTCTCGGAAGAGGCGACACTGGAGTGTAGACGAGGAGAATGCCACTACCACCTCCCTTCCGTCACATGTCGCGGTTCACTGGCTCGTCTCTGAGCCTGCAGTGCCTTTCCGTCCAGTTCTACCAAAAACTTGGAAAACTTATTGCATTACGACACTCCACTCTGACCTGTCTGTGTAGCAGCATGGTATTAGCATCTGTAATCTGTCTGGGGGACCTGTTCACTTACTTGATAATTACTTAGCTTTCCATGAGCAATAGTGACACGTGTTTCTAAATTTCTGCCTCTCTGTTGACTACAAGTTTCTTTTCTGTGTTGTCTACAGATCTATGTTAACATAAAGTCCTTGAAAATGAAAAAAGAGCACCTCAGCAGAGGGAAATTTTATTGACACACTCTTGGGGACGTATACAACACACGATCACAAAGACAGAGCCATACCCACATAAGTCAACATAGTCAACAGAGCGTGCGCAATGTCGGCGTTAGTACTGTGTATACCCTCCTTTTACAGCAATGCAGGCTCCAATTCTCGCATGAAGACGATCGTAGAGGTGCCGAATGTAGTCCTGAGGAATGGCCTGCCATGCAGTGTCCACCTGGTGCCTCAGCTGGGCCGTATTCCGTGCCGGTCGTGCAGAGACCGCGCAAGATGACGTTTCATCCGGTCCCTAACATACTCAATGTGTGTGTGTGGGGGGGGGGGGGCAGATCTGGGGATCGTGCTGGCCAGGGTAGTTGGCGTACACCTTGAAGAGAACGTTGGGTGACGCGGAAGAGATGTGGACGTGCATTGTCCGGTTCGAAAAGCATGTCGCCTTGTTGGTGCATGAACGTTAGCAAGACCGGTTGAATAATGGTTTCAGTGTACCGTTCACTGTTCAATGTTCCCTCTACTATCACCAGTGGAGAACAGCCGGTGTAGGATATGGCTCCCCACACCATGGTTCCAGGTATTGGCCCTGTGTGCCTCTGTCGTACGTACTCCAGATTTTGGCGTTCCTCTGCACGACTGCGTTCGACCGTCATTGGCACCAAAGCAGAAGCGGCTCTCATCACTGAAGACGACACGTCTCCATTCAAAAAAATGGTTCAAATGGCTCTGAGCACTATGGGACTTAACATCTATGGTCATCAGTCCCCTACAACTTAGAACTACTTAAACCTAACTTAAGGACACCACATAACACCCAGCCATCACGAGGCAGAGAAAATCCCTGACCCCACCGGGAATCGAACCCGGGAACCCGGGCGTGGGAAGCGAGAACGCTACCGCACGACCACGAGCTGCGGGCGTCTCCATTCGTCCTCCCATAAATGCCTATCGTGACACCACTGGAGGCGATGTTGGGGCGTGAGCGGAAGACGCCCTAACGGCACGCGGGATCGTATCCCTAATTCACGGAGACGGTTGTGAATGGTTTTCGATTATACCCCGGAGCATCAGTGTCTCTAATATGTTGTGAAGCGACGGTGCGGTCCTGTACGGCTCTTCGTAAGATGTGGCGGTCTTGGCGTGCATCTGTGCGTCGCCGATGTCCGGATCCAGGTCGACGGCACGTGCACCTTTTGCTGACCACTGGCGACAACATCGATGCATTGTGGAGACCTCTCGCCCCACGCTTTGCTCAATTTTGCGGTGTGTCCATCCGGCCTCCTTCAGGTTCACTGTACGCCCTCGCTGAAACTCCGTCAGTTGCACAAACGGTTCACATACACGGTGTCGCGGCATGCTGACAATGTTGAAGACACACAATGAGCTCTGTACACCACGGCACACTGGTTGCCACTGACTCTGGCGGTGAACAACCGCTGACCGGCTTGCAACATTCCACGGCTGATAACGCAGCCGGCCGCGGTGGTCTAGCGGTTCTCGGCGCTCAGTCTGGAACCGCGCGACTGCTACGTTCGCAGGTTCGAATCCTGCCTCGGGCATGGATGTGTGTGATGTCCTTAGGTTAGTTAGGTTTAAGTAGTTCTAAGTTCTAGGGGACTGATGACCACAGATGTTAAGTCCCATAGTGCTCAGAGCTATTTGAACCGTTTTTGATAACGCAGTTCCTGGTGTGTCCGCAGTGTGACGCGTTTGATCATCGCGTGCACTGCCCTCTCATAGCGTTCTGTGCAAGTATAATAGATCTTATTCACTTGCGTCAGTGTGTTCTTGTTTCATTTTCCAAAAGTATAGATGACGCAGACGTGCAGAGTTTCCTGCGGGACGCATACGCGAAGACTGTTCTTGCGTTTGTTTATTACTTTTATCGCTCAAATCTGACTTGCTTTGCTTTTCCCCCTGTAAGCATCTTTCTGTCCTAATGTTTCATGATTAATTGAATATAGCACGGTTTGAAAACGAAAATTCCCATATTGTAGCGCAACATTGAGAATCGTAGCATTATAGTCTAAATGAGACCATAAGATGGATGTGGCCTTCGAGAAGAAGGACTCATGCGCGAACACAATTTTCTTCTTTTCGTTCCAGGTGCATTTATGAACACACTTTTCTGCTTTTCGTTTCAGCTGCATTTATGCTTATCTCCGTTGTGGTGGACCATATGATGTGGAATATTTTCTTCGATGAAGATTTGTCATGAAAACATGAAGTGAATGTTGCGATGGTCTGAATCTGTGCATACTTCATAAATATCAACACTTGTAATTGTGCCGCGCATGATTAATGGTAGGCTAGACGTAACAACACAGGGGTCACGGGCCTGTACTTACTCAAGTTCCACCTGGAAATCACATGATGTGCCTGGTACTTGTAAGCGGAAATTCAGCATATGTCAGCTAAAAACTGTATTAGAAGCTGCTTATCATGTAAAGACTCGACATAAATAGATCCGTGCTTATTTGGGGAGATCTAAACCATCAGGATAACACGATACGATATTGCACTGCCTGTATTGTTCAGAATTGGTAACCCGGTGGCAACCTGGTCAGTTGGGGTCTCCAGGCAGTATGGCAATGGATCAGAGCAGTTGTATCTCACAGATTCTTTAGTCCTCTTAGGTATGTTTGTGACCACCTTCTTCCACTCTTCCGTAACCTGACCAACTGATCTTAGTGCTATCGTACTTCATTCTCGTTCCTTCCCGTTATGTACAGGCCCTGATCGTGTCTGCAGTGGTGTCTGTTGGCTGTAGTTATGCCTTGCTTTTCCTGAGACAGGGTCAGCAATAAGATAATGCATCAAAGTACTTTTCTACTCCAATTATGTCGTGAACAGGTTTACATCCTAAACCTGTTTACCAGTCACTGTCACATCTCCAACTAAGGGACATTCCCATAGGATGTGATCTGATGTACCCATTTTGCCTTAGTGACAAGTATGCACTGCCTAATTTAATTAGATCACTTTGCCGCTACTGCCGAAATAATGTTAATGGGGCTTTGACAACAATTTATGGCACAATCTCTGAATGAATCTATGCTCTTTAATTTCTGACGCCAATCGCGCGAGCCTTCGCTCTACGCCATTTATCCGTATTAACATCCCACGCGTGAAATAATGCGCGCTCTGGCCCTGGGAGCGAGCAGATTACGAGCTCAAAGCGCTGCTCGTGGTGTGGCCCGCGGCGGACGTCTGCGTCAAAGGTTCCCGCAGACTGCTGCTGTGACGTCAGAGCCACTGCTGATCGCGGAAAGCCCCGCGCTGTCTCGCCGCGCCAGTGATTGCAGTAAGCGTACTCACTGAACGCGCCCTCCCACTGCGGCCGCGGAATTAAATTTCTCGCGAGCTGCGACGTCCCTCCTTTTTTTCTGTGCGTCTCTTCCTCCTCATTCGTTCTCTTCAGTCCCGTCCCCTTCCCTGACCTCTGGGCCGCACTAATGGCGCAGCGTTACCGCTACGGCGCAGACGACGCCTGACAGCGAGAGCTAAGGGCTTCCTCCGGCCGCCCATCTGCCCTTCAGTTCCGTCAGAGGTGCCTGCACGGAGGACAGGCGCGCGCAACCGCTAACCCGTCTGCAAAGAGGACCGCGGACCCCTCACGAAGCTCTGTGTTTGCTTGCTTGCGTGCGCGCATATATATATATGTGTGTGTGTGTGTGTGTGTGTGTGTGTGTCGAGGGTGTTTAACAACGCGCTTATTAGCAGTCGTAGAAAGACATCAAACATGAATGTGGTCTAAAAAAAAAGTTGAAACTATGTCATGACCTCTCCAATCTCTCCCACTCACCTCATATTGACTCACCCTTCGACAAAAAATGTTGAGTTGTTAGTTCCGTTCAAACTGAAAAATGCTATAAGAATTATGATAGATTCGTTGAATGAAGATAAAACTCAAATCACAGGAGTGCATGGTTGAACAGTTATCAAAAACGTGATCAGGTCAGCTGCTGTGGCTTTGATAACACGTTCAAAGCTCTTTGCCTAGTAATTAGGGTACAAGCCGCAAATTTCACAAAACATCGTCCGACATTTTATCTTTGTTTGCTTTTATGAATGAGTGGTGTGTGTTCTTCTGGATATGTCCGCAAGAGCAGACATGACGCTTTCACATAATTTATTTGCCTCGATGGTGAATGGATCCACAACATCCAGTGCGAATGCACAATTACGTCCGACCTGCTGGAGAAATCTCAAAGTAGCGAGCATGGAAGATATGGACAGAGACTGCGGATAGGTGGCCGAGAGGCGTGCCGAGATAGGCCGCGTAGTTACGATAAGCACTGTGTGTGGGTGGTGCAGTGCTTAATGCAACTGCCTAGAAAGCAGGAGATCCCGGGTTCGAATCCTCGTCCAGCACAAATTTTCACTCGGGGCCGCTGATGCTGTACGAAGTCCTTAAGCAGCTGATATCAATAATCCCTTCCCTTCACTTTACTTTCTCCCCCCCCCCTCACACACACCCTGCTTCAATTTACATAATTTGTTTGCTTATCTGTAGGACACATAAACTGGTGAACTATCTTCCACCTCACAGATAGTGTAACACAATCATCTTTAATTATTTATTTTATTTTTAGGCCTCACTGCCATAACTGTGGTTAGGGGCTTGTAGGACGTTCCAAAAGTGCAGAATTACTTTTTCAACTGATCAGCTGTTCTAAAAACTGTTTGCTTTTTTTTTCATACAAACTACCTAAGCTCGATCATTCCTAGATAAATCCTTACTAGCATCAATGAGTACCGTGTAATTTCGCTGCTGGACTTGATAACCGCCTGGATTCGGTTAGGACGTCAGTCCATAAGGTTGAGCAAGTACTCGCATTCAGGTTAAGGCATTCGCTGAGGCCGGCGGGTGTGGCCGTGCGGTTCTAGGCGCTTCAGTCTGGAACCGCGTGACCTCTACGGTCACAGGTTCGAATCGTGCCTCGGGCATCGATGTGTGTGATGTCCTTAGGTTAGTTAGGTTTAAATAATTCTAAATTCTAGCGGACTGATGACCACAGATGTTAAGTCCCATAGTGCTCAGAGCCATTTGAACCATTTAAACCATTCGTTGAGGATCTGATTCCACAGTTCAGCCAAGTTTAGGGATGCTGGTGACTGTGCTTTACTCGCTGTTCCAACATGTCCCACAAATTTTCTGTGCGGTTCAAGTCACGCGATTCTGCAGGACAATCGAAATGTAATAGGGTGGAGGGGTGTTCAGAAAACCAGTCCGATGAGCTCTGCCGTTGTCGTCTTGAAAAATAGGAGTATCAATAGCGCATTCATCATGCAGATGTTGACTAAAGGGCAACGCATGATCATTGAGAGTGTTGAAATGAAGATTGTGTTTCATATTATAGTTCTCCTCAACTCATGATAAGAAAAATACCCCCAAAACATCACAGAACCACTTATTTAATACTGTGGTTCTACGCCCGTACCACACAGCACTTAATTTTTATGACGTCATATATGTGTCGTAAAATGATGTAATATTGTAGGTACGTTCAGCGACATATCTGGATACTGTCTACGAAATTTATTGCGAATACAGTTAGTAGCAAAGAAGTATAAATTTAAACGTCATGCATGATGCCCCAGTTTTTCGCGTATCTCATTTTTTATGACCCCATATCTCCTGAACTACGAGATGAACAATGGTATAATTTTGCAGTTACATTGAGTGCTATATGTGCAGCCTGTCTGCACAATATGTCGCGAATACATTTATCAGTAAAGAATTTATAAATTATGTCATGCCTCATGCGGCACTTCTATTGCATGAACAGCGCAAAACTAGTAAGCGAGAAACTTTTTTTCTTTCATTTTGCAAAGACTGTCAACGAGGAAAAATTTCGTAAAGATCTGAAATTTTGTGTATAGTATGTTGCACGTCGCTTTTGATAGCCAGGTGGTTTTCACCTCCACAGCGATTGTTGCCTGACAGTAAGGTGTATGTGTACCAAGATCGGCTGAAATCGATCATGTGCTTTAGGAGATGTGGAATACAAAAACACGTACATCCATTTTTATAACGTGTGGGGTTTGTGTGTGTGTGTGAGTGACCCTAAATATTTTGATAAATTAGTCATAAACTGATCATTTAACTGCACATGATTAATACCGAACATTCGAATGTAACTGATTAATATTTTTATTTTATATCTGGCAAATACTGAATATTGGATCTCACTTAGATCGAATATTTAACCGTACTACCGAACATTCGAGTGTAGCTGATTAATATTTTTATTTTATATCTGCCGGCCTGAATGGCCGTGCGGTTCTAGGCGCTACAGTCTGGAACCGCGAGACCGCTACGGTCACAGGTTCGAGTCCTTCCTCGGGTATGGATGTGTGTGATGTCCTTGGGTTAGTTAGGTTTAAGTAGTTCTAAGTTCTAGGGGACTGATGACCTCAGAAGTTGAGACCCATAGCGCTCAGAGCCATTTGAACCATTTTATATCTGGCAAATACCGAATATTGTATCTCACTTAGATCGAATATTTAACCGCGTCGGGAAACAATTTCATCTGCCAAAACGTTAAAAAGTAAGGCCAACTAAAAATACACAAAAGACGTAACCATGACTCACAACGGAATTATTTTTCTACTCTTTTGGTTAACAAAAGCGCACACCGGGTAACGATTCGGACTCCCTATCGACTTCTGACAGTATCTATTCTATTATTCTGTACCTAAGCTAATCTAAAACGACCTCGAGGAAAATTTGCCATCTACCTGTTGACCTATTCGTTGACTGTTTTACGCGAGAACAGAGAGCTAGAAGAAAAATGACGCTGAGCTATTTCCTCAGAATTAAATTGTACACTGGGCTACTGGCCACATAATTTCGAAAATTTTTTGCCTTTCAATTTAAATATTCTCTGTATACATATCTTGGAAAGAATTTTCGATGTTTCTGCCAAAATAATAAACTAATTTTCGGAACAGAACGTCCGTTTTAAATGAAAGTTCTGTGGACAAAGTCGGAAAGTGATGAACAAGTGCAAAAAGTTGGTTACAATATAGATTAACTAGATCAACTAGAAGGAAAATGCGAACATGTTATTTTCACGCTTCAGATTTGGACTAAAATTTGCGTTTGGATAAATGCCCACATCGCTTATATGGCATACCAAACCAAAGCATTAAAACTCACGAATTCTACTTTCATTTAAAGGGCAACATATACTAAAAAAATCGAACAGAAAACATTAGGTACAATACGCCTGACGGAACACAAGATAACAATAGTTCAGGTTACATGAGCCTCTACAAGCTCAGTCGACACAAAGCTTTAGCTTTTCCACAGTTAATCATATGAAAATTATATAGAGACTAACTGAAATAACAAAAAAATTTTACGGAGGTGGTGTTGTACAGTTTTAATGAATGTTAAGGATTACATTACGCGATACACAGGTGTAACGGCATGTTTTATTACAGACGATCGATTTCAGTCTGGGATCAGACCATCATCGGGTCAAAAATCGACTTAGCAATTTATATTCGAATAATTGGTGTAACAGTTATCAGATTTACATTGTTCCATCACTTACAGCTAAAATCAATGATTGAACAATGTACATGTACACCTACATGGATACTCTGCAAATCACATTTAAGTGCCTGGCAGAGGGTTCATCGAACCACGTTCATAATTCTCTATTATTCGAATCTCGTATAGCGCGCGGGAAGAATGAACACCTATATCTTTCCGGACGAGCTCTGATTTCCCTTATTTTATCTTGGTGATCGTTCTTCCCTATGTAAGTCGGTGTCAACAAAATATTTTCGCATTCGCAGGAGAAAGTTGGTGATTGGAATTTCGTGAGAAGATTCCGTAGCAACGAAAAATGCCTTTCTTTTAATGATGTCCATCCCATATCCTGTATCATTTCTGTGACAGTCTCTCCCATATTTCGGGATAATACAAAACGTGCTGCTTTTCTTTGAACTTTTTCGATGTACTCAGTCAGTCCTATCTGGCAAGGAGCCCACACCGCGCAACAGTATTCTAAAAGTGGACGGACATGCGTAGTGTAGGCAGTCTCCTTAGTAGGTCTGTTACATTTGCTAAGTGTCCTGCCAATAAAACGCAGTCTTTGGTTAGCTTTCCCCACAACATTTTCTGCGTGTTGCTTCCAATTTAAATTGTTCGTATTTGTAATACCTAGGTATTTAGTTGAATTTACGGCTTTTAGATTAGACTGATTTATCGTGTAATCGAAGTTCAACTCGTTCCTTTTAGCACTCATGTGGATGACCTCACACTTTTCGTTGTTTAAGGTCAACTGCCACTTTTCGCACCATTCCGATATTTCTTCTAAATCGTTTTGCAGTTTGTTTTGATCTTCTGATGACTTTATTAGTCGATAAACGACAGCGTCATCTGCAAACAACCGAAGACGGCTGCTCAAATTGTCTCCAAAATCGTTTATATAGATAAGGAACAGCAAAGGGCCTATAACACTACCTTGGGGAAGGCCAGAAATAACTTCTGTTTTCTCGATGACTTTCCGTCAATTACTACGAACTGTGACCTCTCTGACAGGAAATCACAGATTCAGTCACATAACTGAGACGATATTCCATAAGCACGCAATTTCACTACGAGCCGCTTGTGTGGCACAGTGTGAAAAGCCTTCTGAAAATCCAGAAATACGGAATCGATCTGAAATCCTTTGTCAATAGCACTCAGCACTTCATGTGAATAAAGAGCTAGTTGTGTTTCACAGGAACGATGTTTTCTAAACCCATGTTGACTATGTGTCAATAAATCGTTTTCTTCGAGGTAATTCATTATGTTCGAACACAATATATGTTCTAAAATCCTGCTGCATATGGACGTTAACGTTATGGGCCTGTAATTTAGTGGATTAATGTACATCGGTGAACAATTATTCAAATTACGCAAATGCACAGATGAGGTGGTTTTTAGGTCAGATGATGGTCTATCCTGGACCAAAATCTATCATCTCTAATAAAATACGCCATTACAGCTGTGTATTCCATAACGCGGCTCGTAACAAGAAATTTATGCACAGCATGAGAGAGCATTCCCTCTACGCAGAAATCGCACTGATCATGGCCTAATTAATTGTAAGAACAAAGGGCTTACTAGTCAATAGCAACGAAGTGCTATGGAAAATCTCAAATTTACTAAGAAAAGTTACGCTCCAAAATGTTATGAGTGACCCACATTTTTAAGGGTGATATATTCCTACTCATTTACGTGGTATAAGATCGTAATTCGGCGATGTTGATGACTTCTGAATTCACATAAGATAACGAGATAAAAAGCTCAATCGTTTGATAGGTATGCTAGTTCCCAAAACATTATATAAAAAGAAATTATCTGTAATAAAAGGCAAATCAAGATAACGTGATAATTAACTAGTCGAATGAAGGTCACGTAGGTTGAAAAGAAGCACCAACAAAGAAAAGACTAAGTAAATAATTTCATGAGTCATTTCACGTAATAAGACTCAAATAGTTTCTCAGAGGGAAGTATTGAAAC
Source organism: Schistocerca piceifrons (assembly GCF_021461385.2). Taxonomy (NCBI): domain Eukaryota; kingdom Metazoa; phylum Arthropoda; class Insecta; order Orthoptera; family Acrididae; genus Schistocerca; species Schistocerca piceifrons. The sequence continues at coordinate 762,559,273 of NC_060138.1, forward strand.
TTAATTCTCCTCTCTTGAGAGATCATTGTGAACATCTTCAGATTTCTGCGGCATAGCAGCAGTATGTCAGTTCAGCACGGTGTCCCCACCACAAGCGTCTGTGCTGGGGACCCCTTTTCGTTTCTATTTCGGCAGAAACTTCGTGCCTGTAGTAGTCGAGTTAATCGACCTCTTCAGTCATAGATTTTGTTCATTTCGACAACCTCTAGTCTTACTGGTACACGGTTAACGTGATACCTTTGACGAACACGACAACCATGGAGTGCTTGAGGAATGAAAAACTCTTTACACGACATTGGTAGCTCTCTCTCTCTCTCTCTCTCTCTCTCTCTCTCTCTCTCTCTCTCTCTCGCAGCACGAGGTGCCGAGTAGATAAGTAACATTAGATGCAGTGATCAGAATAGTTTCGAATATTAATGCCAATCATACAAATCTTCGATTATACAGATTATTGTGTCAGTCTTTCACTATAGGAAATTTCATAGTATACTAGAGGATCCTTCGAGAGAGCAGAAAGGCAGGCGTCACGGGACACAGGCGAACTAGAACGCCTTTATCCCACGTGAATGTCTGAGAAAGGCTATGCCACAGTCCCAGCTTGTTACCTACATATCCACCCGCCCTCCATCCCATTGAGGAACGAAACTGCACATAGCCAACGAAGAGATAAAATGCGAGTGTATTTCATATTGAGCCACCGTATTTTCTGTAAACGTATGTATGCCTTATTTGCAATTACACTAAATTCACTTGCGTTGTCAAAACAGCAGAATGATCTTTCTCAAAACTTTTCAGAGATTTAAGGGTGTCAAAGAACTAACTATATCTTCACAAGGTTCAAAGAGACTATCCAAGCTGCACATTTTAAGACGTTGAGAGACTTTAACAAATGTGAAATGAGATAAAAATATCGAGTCATGAAGGAGACTCTCTCACTGAATTAGATCTTTACGCGTTTGTTTCAAATATCACTGGAAATTCAGTTCAATTTAAGCATGTAAATTTCGCTATCGATTTTAAAAAATCACATTATGAAGGATAATATGTCGCACATGGGATCCATCTCCAATTCGTCTGGTTAATATGGTATCCACATTTTTTGTGCTCCGTATTTTGTCCTTATATGTGCTACATCAGGTGCAGAGAGCCACATAGACGAACAAATGTAGAAGCTATAATAAGCAGAGCATCTGAAGAAGGGCCACAAGATAAGACTGTCATCGTACATTATGATATAGATATTATAGTGAAGGTAGGAATTTATCTACACATTCATCCAGATACAGTAAACACACCACCGGAAATAAAATCTCAACACCAAAAAATAATTAATGTAGTGTAATGAAACTACAGGAATACATTCGTCTAGTTTAGATATTTAAATAATTAACATCAAAAGATCACAGATTAATGTAAACGCAAGATACGTCACTGAAAATGCGAAATGCTGATACATTAGTAATCGATGTACCCACCAGAATACTGAATGCCGCATGCAAACATGCATACATTGTGTTATACAGGTGACGGATGTCAGTTTGTGGCATGGAATCCCATGTCTGTTGCCCTTGGTAGGTCAGTATAGCGACGTTTAATGCTATTTGTGTATGACGCTGGAGTTGTCGTCCGATGACGCCTCATATGTGCTCCATTGGAGACATATCTGGTGATCGAGAAGGCCATGCCAACATGTCGAGACTCCGTGGAGCAAGTTGGGTTACAACAGCGGTATGTGGGCGAGCCTTATCCTGTTGGAAAACACCTCTGGAATTCTGTTCATGAATGGCAGCACAACAGGTCGAATCATCATATTGGCGTACAAATTTGCTGTCAGGATACGTGGGATAATCACGAGAGTGCTGCTGCTATCATATGAAATGGGACCCCAGTCCATAACTCCAGCTGTAGGTTCGGTGTGTCTACAATGCAGACAGATTGGTTGCAGGCTCTCAGCTGGTCTCTTTCTAACCAACACACGGCCATCAGTGGCACCGAGGCAAAACCAGCCTTCATCAGAAAACACACAGACCTCCACCCTGCCCTCCAATGAGCTCTCGCTTGTCACTCACAACCACTACAGCGTGCATTTAAAGCAAACTTGATCTACATTCTCATAGTAGCGCTACTAGTGCCACTTTATGTGACTGGTGCGAAATCTGAATAAACACCATCTTTGAGATTAGAAACACGCCTACCAGCGTTCGTTCACGTTGCACAACTCATGCTTGATGCTGCGATTTTTTCCGTCAGTGTACTAACAAGGTTTTGCGAAAATACTGAGTTTGGAAATAACAAAATGGCTGTGAGCACTATGGGACTTAACTTCTGTGGCCATCAGTCCCCTAGAACTTAGAACTACTTAAACATAACTAACCTAAGGTCATCACACACATCCATGCCCGAGGCAGGATTCGAACCTGCGACCGTAGCAGTCGCGCGGTTCCGGACTGAGCGCCTTAACCGCGAGATCACCGCGGCCGGCTTGGAAATAACAACGAGGCACTGGATGAAGTAAGAAGGGTGTGAATTTAGTGTCCTGTTGATGCCGAGATCGTTAGACACCGAGCACGAACTCTCTGCAAGTCATCGGCTGTGACATCTTAAGATTAACCATGCAGACATTCCTCCTAAATGAGATGGTCAAACGAGGTAAAAGCTGCTAAGCAAAATATGACAGTGAATAAAGCAAGTAAATAAATATTCAGCAGCGTGAGTGTACCAAGAGATAACGGGTGCTGGATAGCAATTCAAATCTGAAAACCAGCAATTCTGGATTCCCGTTCGCTGGAAACGAGGTGTTCCCTGTATCAGAGTCCAGATTTAGATTTCCCCTCAATTATTTCGAGATAGTTAGCGGAATTAACCTTTCAAAGTAGCCACAGCTGAATTCTTGCCACGTCCGTATCCATCCTGAGTTGTTCTCGGTCTGTTACTGCCTTGATGTCGAGAGCACGTTCATATTTGTCCTTCCTTTCTTCCTTTTCCGTAGCGTTAATAAAAAAAAGTGATAAGGTAAATGAAATGCAGACTGCGTAGCTGTGGACACGGCAGAACTTTCAATTATATAATTTGTGAACAATGCAGAGTTTATAGCTTTTAACACATCCGATGAAGACAAGGAAAGACCAAAATAAAGTTATTTTCTGCAATTACAAATATAACAAGACAATGTCCTTAAAGAAATATCAGAAACATCGAACGATAGAAAATTGTGGACTAAAGAGATATGTTAGTGGGGTATGAATAAAAGATAGTGATTACAAAACATTCACTTTCGAGAAGATAAAACGAAAAGAGATGCATACAGAACAGGGGGAAAGACATTAATATTCTTCACTGTAGGAAGCCTTAAATTCTAACCTGAAAGATTAATGCACAGTTTAACAAAGAGTTCCCAAAGCGTCCTGCAGTGAAGATCTTGCTCTGCACACAAAGCGACCCGTCAGTGAACGTCGCGATTTCCGGAAGTCGCTGCTCGATGGAGGCGCTTAACTACCCACGTCTGTCTTGCAGCAGTAACAGCAGCGACGTTCCACGGCACGAGAAGCACACACAGCCGAGTTCTACTGTACTACTAAAGCCGGCAATAGAAACTTGGAAGCGCGACACGCTCTGGATCTCTCATGCCGTGCGACGAAAGCACTGACAACAGCGACCTCGATATAGACTAGACGCTGATCTCTGACCTTCCGTCTAACAGAACGTATTCGCATCACGTAGGCGGAGTACCCAACCGAATATCCTCCATTCGTGCACAAACGTGCGTCTAAAAGAGGCGAACTCAACTCCGGGTCTGTGGCCCCGTATTCTCTTTAAGCTCCGTACTGTAAAGCGTCTGTTGCATTCAACGGCGTTGTGGAATCAACTTCCTCCATTCTGTACTTTCCTGGGTAGACTACAAACATTTCGTTTTAGCAACATCCGAACAGCAACATCCGACAGCAGTAGTAAAACGAAACCATTACATTCGTCTAAAGGAACGGGACGTGCTGAGAAATAATAGGCAAATTTGTGACTATTCTGAGAGTGCTATGTAAACAGAGTTAAACAGTTTGAAAAACCAAATGATAACGTATGCCGTTTAAATATCTTCCACGCCTATCAAAACACGAACACCATAATCTTCTTGAGTAGTGTATTCTTATTCTCTATCACGAATGTCATCCACACTCAGTCATTATAACGAAAGTTAGAAGCCTCCCGCTATAATTAGGGCCTGCAAGAAATTCTACTCCCAGAGAGAGCACTTAAGCTTCCGACACTGCTGTGTTTATCTTAAACTTGTCTTCACTTCTTTGCTCAGTAGCGCTCGATCTTCTTTTGTTGTCAAAGAGGAAAGTTCTGTGACACCCACTCTCTGGACTTTATATTGTGTTCCTGAACTAGATTTCCTTTCTGAGCTCTGATATTAAGAAAAAACGTTTGTTCAGTATTGTCACTGTTTCAGCTACTTATATATTTTTTATACGGCAGACAGTCTGGATGTGGCATCTTAGTTTCATAGTCTTCGTAAGCTCATGATAAGCGGCGTTCCTAGGATATAGAACGCAAGAAAAAAGACGAAAATTTGTGTACACAGCATGCTTCGTTCATACGAACCTTTTTCATTTTCTTTATACCACCATGGTCTTCTCCACTCCATTGGATAAGAAAAATGTCACATCGCCGTTACTCACCTGCAAAAGGCAAAAAACACCAGAATTACAACGATTTCATATTTTAAAAAAGAAGAAAGAAAAAAAGACAAGAGGAAATGAAGTACAAAGTGTTCTACAAATATAACTCTGTAACTAATAACATAGTCTACTCTAAGTATATCTCATGCACTCTAAGAGAAGAAGAACCGACGCATCACGAAGGAATTATCAGATTAGGACGGAAACTGACAGATGTAATTTACACATACTGACGAAAAATTGATTACAATTTCGGAAAAAAACTGGATGCCTTACTCAACAGAAAGAGCTTAACCCTTTGTGCGTCACATTTAGAAAAAAAAAATGGAGAAATTTTTTTTGTGATGAATATTTACTGTATATGTTGCACATATGCCATATCCATTGCGAAAGTTCTTTTGAAGCTATTGGTTAATAAATTAAATAATGAGTACAAATGGCATCATTAGAAATTACATAATAATTACTCAAAAAAATGCATGCAAAGCTGTATTGTAAACTTACTGTACTTCTTTCCCTTGCCCTTGAGGAACGACGTTAAGTTGGTTCCATAACCAAGAATTTCAGTATACACAGAATAAAACTAAACACAACAGTTACTGTTCACTCACAAATGCAGTGGCACAACTCACGACACTTCTCTGTTCTGCACTTCGAACAAACGGCGAGTCACGAAAGCAAACGCCACAGTGATCTGTTAGCCAAACTTGGAACTACGTGACGCGATGCCAAACGGTATCATTGAAGCATTGGGAAGCTCAAAAAAGCCAGGAACACTTAATGATGCCATTTGGAATCGCAGGCGCAGAAAAGGTTAAGAAACTGAGGAAGTCAGTAACGCGCTGGTCCACCTTTGGCCCTTATGCAAGCAGTTATTCATTTGGGCATTGACTGATAGCGTTGTTGGATATCTTCCTGAGGGATACTGTGCCAAATTCTGTTTAACAGACGCGTTAAATAGTCAAATTCCCAAGCTGGTTGGAGGGTCCTGCCCATAATACTTCAAATTAGGGAGAGATCCGGCAACTTTGCTTGCCAAGGTAGTGTTTGGCACGGACGAAGACAGGGAGCAGAAACTCTCGTCGTGTGCAGGCGGAGAGTATCTTGCTCAAATGTAAAACTAGGATGGCTTGCCATGAAGGGCAACTAAACTGGATGTAGCATATCGCTGTACTATAAGAGTGCCGCGGATAACAACCAAAGGGATCCCGCTATGAAATGAATTGGCGCCCTACATCATCATTCTTGGTTGTCGGGTAGTACGGCGGGTGACAGTCGTTTTGGTACCCCACCGCTGTCTGTGGTGTCTCCAGACGCGTCTTCGCTGGTCAGCAGGTCCCAGTTTGAAGCAGGACTCATCAATGAAACAATTATACTCCCTTCAAACGGATTCCAAGGTCGAATGTGCAGGCACAACTACGAACGGGCTTGTTGGTGTACCGAGGTCAATCGTAGTCGGCACAATGGGCACCGTGAGCTCAGCGTCCCTTCTATGAGCAGCACATTAGTGGTCGTTGTGGTCACTTCAAATGTCGAGCGATTCTCCGACTACCCCAACCAGCTTCTTTGAGCCAAACTACACGTCCTCAAATGTTCAAATGTGTGTGAATTCCTATGGGACCAGACTGCTGAGGTCATCAGTCCCTAGACTGACTTATGCTAAAAACAACACACACACCCACGCCCGAGGGAGGACTCGAACCTCCGGTGGGTAAGACGGCGCAGTCAGTGACATGACGCCTATAACTAAGCGGCCACTCAAAGCGGCTACACGTCCTCTCTCAAATGCTGACATACACGTCCTCTCTCAAATGCTGACATCTGCGCACAGTGTTTCCGAGCCTGTCTGTTAGAAATCGTTACTGTCCAACAGAGTACACGGAATGAAATTCTTGAAGTCTTTATGCCCTGGTATCGACATGTCGCCTGTTCACAGTCCTTGCCAGATGCGCCGTGAAATTGCGCTGCAGCGTCACACATTCATCCATTGGCCACCAAAATTTACAGTTTTCACTTTCCACCGATAACTGTATGAATATCAATTTGTGACCAATTTTTATTACTACTTCGTGTCGCGTCGGTGTTTTTTTATCATAGAGTGTAGTTCCCAAGAAATTTTCAAACTAGTGGTAATCTTCGATATCTGACAGTTTAGAGAATGAAATAGAAGTGATAGCAAGACAGAAGAGATGCGAAGTCTGTTTCAAGCAGGACTCAAGTTTATTTGTTCTTCAACCAATTACTGCAGAACTATTGGGGTTTGTTTTCTGTCCTTCAAAATATAAAACACTTAGCAGAAAATCAATGAATTATATGGCTATGAATTTGCGTTTTCTACCTAACTTTTGTCACTTTGTACAGTGTTGCATGATGCGATGCGTTATCTCCACTAATTCAGTTTTCGCATATATAGATGCAGCACGTAATCTGTACAAAAAACAATCTCATGCCTTTTTTCGATGCGCTTTCAACACATCCTTAGACAGAACTGCTCAAAAACGGTAGCTGGAAATCTATTTGGAAGTACGATATAGCGATTATTATTACTATTACGGAACACCTCTGCTTCTAACGTATTTATCCTGCCTCATTTTGAGTTCCATTTCAGTGAAACACATAGTTCAAGCTTCCGAGATACTTCACACATCCCTTACGGTAGATAATTAACTTAGCTTATTCTACTGGTGTGATTACCCATTAATTACTATTGAATACGAAATTATATGGATAAACTGAGTATGATTAAGACAATAAATTGACATAATTCATTACATTCACTGAAGTAGGTTTTATTTATTTTTTTGTAATTCATTAAGTTATTATGTGGTTAATAATTAGTATGATAACACACATTCCTAAACAATATCTGGCATCTAAAACTTTACACATGTCTTAATTTAGAAACAGAGACCGTTTACTACCTTCCAAAGCTGTTTATACCTGCAATGTTGCTTTTAATACGTCCTAACAAGCTGATAAAATATGCTAAGAAAATTAAATAAAAGCACAAAAGAAATGTAAGTGAAGATATAACGTGGTTATACGACCAATGAACAGGAAGAATTCGTGTAACAGTGGGATTTGTAGCCGGAGAGAATAGATGTACTGTTTACGAAGGAAAAAGTCAATTATAATAGGAGCGAATACATAAAATTCGTATAACATCATTGAAAATGAGGCAGGATAAACTACACTGGAAGTGGGTGTTCGATGGATGATGATGATGATGATGATGATGATGATGATCATGATAATCACCATTATGATTATGATGATTACATAGACCAACAATGGAAAAACTTTTTTGCTGAAAATAACTTACTATTATGTTTTTAGGGCGGGAAATCCGAATATGGTACTTAAAAAACTGTATCACCCACCATTTCTTCACATTTTACAGTTAAATTTATTAAAGTAAGCGATTTTTGAAGAATTTCACAGCTTTTATATCGTTAAAATAGTTTAGAAAGGAGTTGTAATGAAAGCAGATGACGTTGGTAGCACTGCTGAAAAATATTTGCTGGCAAAAAAAGGTCGATACTATTTTTGTGTTTACAGATGGTGTTTTGTTTACTGTCAACCTAACCTCACTTTCCTGTTACCTGTACATGTTTAATCGTGATTGTAAAAACTCTGCTGGCTGTTTTTGTTATATTTGTGGTGAATTTGTGATTAAAAAACACCAAATAAACATTACAAACTTTGTGAAAAAGGTTTATCTATCGTACTTTGGATCTAAACTTGGTGATCAAGATAAATCTTGAGCGCCACACGTGGTATGTTATGTGTGTCTTGAAGATCTGAGAAAATGATTCAAAAAGGAGAAAAAACCCTTTAGATTTGCTGTTCCTATGATATGGAGTGAACCAAGAAATCATTCTGATGATTGCTACTTTTTCAGTGTTGATATTATTGGTCACATTCGAAAAATAAGAAGATATTAAGCTACCCTAACCTTCTGTCCGCCATCCAACCAGTAGGGCATAGTGTATATTTGCTGGTTCCTGAACCACCAGATGATTTAAATTCTATTCCAACAGAACTATTTTCTGATGTACGATCTGATTTAGCTGAACCAGATGATGATGAATTCCATTGTAATGCAGGAAGTCCAGAGCCCAAATTGTTTGCTCAGACCGAGCTTAACGATTTGGTTAGGGATTTGGGCTTAACGAAAAAAAAAATCTGAATTGCCTGGCTCTATATTAAAAGATAAGAAGTTATTGGCAGTTGAACCAGCATATACATGTATAAAAAGAGAGAGCATCAATTTTCCAAGTTTTTCAACAAGGAGGTGATTTAGTGTACTGCTCAGATGGTGGTTGTTGGGATGTTTAAGGGGGGCCTAAACAGCGAAGGTCATCAGTCCCCCATTCCAAAACAGGCGAGCCAAAAAGTTATGGAGCAGGTAAAAACCAAAGGGGGGAGGAGACGACCCCCCAGGCGCTAAAAGAACACAAAAGCAGCAACAAACACTACAGACAAGACGAGTACAGATGAACACCAGACAGAAGGAAACAGAAGAAAAGGAGATGGCCGGAGACTGGTTGACTGACCATGAGAACAAAAAAAGGGAAAGAGTCAACCATCTGACAAAACACCAAAATAGCAACAAACATTGAGAGACGCGAGGACAAAAGACACAGAAAGGGAAAGGTGCAGGACCTCCGTAAATAGAACCATAAAAAGGACTACCATGGATAAAAGTTAAAACGTCATCAGCCATGGAGGCATTGTCGCATAAAATCAAAGGCAAAGAGCCCGGGAGATTAAAAGACTGCCGGAGGGTGCGCAGTCGGGGACACTCCAGCAAAATGTGGGCGACCGTCAGCCGGCACCCATATCGACACAGGGGCGGATCCTCCTGACGCAAAAGATGGCCGTGCGTCAGGTAGGTATGGCCGATGCGGAGCCGACACAGGATTACAGAGTCCCTGCGAGAAGCCCGCAGGGAGGAGCGCCACACATCGGTAGTCTCCTTGACAGCCCGCAGTTTATTCGGGGATGTCATGCCACGCCACTCAGCAGTCCACATCCCAAGCACCTTACGGTGCAACACCAGCTGCTGATCGCGAGCCGTGAGGCAGATTTCCAAAGCTGGGGCGTCGATCGCCCTTTTGGCCAGCCTGTCGACACGTTCGTTCCCCGGGATGGCGTCCAAATAAAGACCACCGAACGACCAGAGCGGGTAATGGCGGAAACAGACTCGTGAATAGAGGACACCAGAGGAGAAGAGGTATAGCAGTGGTCGATGGCCTGGAGGCTGCTCAGGGAGTCACTGCAGATGACAATGGACGTACCTGAGCGGGAACGCATATGCTCAAGAGCGCGCAATATGGCCACCAGCTCTGCAGTAAAAATACTGCAGCCAGCTGGCAAGGAGCACTGTTCAACATGGGCAGCGTGAGCAAAAGTGTAGGCAGTGCGACCATCAACCAGGGAACCATCAGTGTAGACAGTCTCACAGCCCGAAAAGGAGGCGAGGAGCGCAAGAAAACGGCGACGGAGGGCCACAGGCAGAACCGAGTCCGTGGGTCCCTGTGCCAAGCCCAGACGGACAGATGGCCGGGGCAAACACCAGGGAGGCGTAGGTGCACGGACCCGGAAGGGAGGCAGAAGAGGGAATGACCCCAGTTCCGACAGCAGGGACTGGACGCGGACAGCTATGGAAAGCCCACACCTAGGTCGCCGTTCGGGCAGATGGAGGACCATGGCAGAGAAAAGCAGGCGACGATTGGGATGGCCCGGCGAGCAATGCACGTGGACAGCATAGTCGGCGAGCAGTCGATGGCGGCGAATCCGCAGCGGGGGAACCCCGGCCTCCACCAGTAGACTATCCATGGGGCTCGTACCAAAAGCGCCAGTTGCAAGCCAAACCCCACAGTGGTGTATGGGGTCTAACAACTTCAACACTGAGGGTGATGCAGACCCATAGGCCAGGCTCCCATAATCAAGCCTGGACTGCACAAGGGCTCTGTATAATCGCAACAGCGTGCAGCAATCCGCACCCCAAGAGGTGTGGCTCAGGCAGCAGAGGGCGTTGAGGTGCCGCCAGCACTTTTGCTTCAGCTGAGTAATATGAGGAACCCATGTGAGCCGGGCATCAAAGACGAATCCTAAGAAGCGGCAAGTGTCCACCACGTCAAGCAGGTGGCCATCGAGGTAAAGTTCAGGATGAGGGTGGACTGTCCGACGCCTGCAGAAGTGCATAACTCGAGTCTTGGCTGCAGAGAACTGAAAACCATGAGTCAGGGCCCATGATGCTGCCTTGTGAACGGCTACTTGCAGCCTGCGTTTGGCGACTCCCATAGTCGTGGAGCTAAATGAGATGCAGAAGTCGTCGGCATACAAAGAAGGAGACACTGACGACCCCACGGCCGCAGCCAGACCATTAATGGCCACTAGAAATAAGGAGACGCTCAACACTGAGCCCTGCGGGACCACATTTTCCTGTATATAAGATGAACTAGAGGCGGCACCCACTTGCACCCGTAAAGAGCGGCGCAATAAAAAGGTTTGAAGAAAAGCCGGGAGCTGACCACGAAGACCCCACTCATGCAATGTAGCAAGGATGTGATGCCTCCATGTGGTGTCATACGCCTTCCGCAGATCAAAAAATACAGCAAAGAGATGCTGACGTCGGGCAAAGGCCGTACGGATAGCAGATTCCAGCAGCACCAAATTGTCTGCAGCAGACCGGCCCCAATGGAAGCCACCCTGGGATGGAGCGAGGAGACCTCGCGACTCAAGGACCCTACACAAACGCCGCCCCACCATACGCTCGAGCAATTTGCACAAAACTTTGGTGAGGGTAATGGGACGATAGCTGTCCACCGCCAGTGGGTCCGCACCAGGCTTCAAGATGGGGACAATAAGACCCTCTCGCCATTGCAACGGGAACACGCCCTCGCTCCAAATGCGGCTAAAGATGGTGAGGATGTGTCTCTGGCAGTCCCGGGAGAGATGCTTCAGCATCTGTGCGTGGATGCAGTCTGGTCCTGGTGCCGTATCAGGGCAGTCGGCGAGGGCAGCGAAGAATTCCCTCTCCCTGAAAGGAGCATTGTATTTTTCAGAACGCATGTGGAATGATAACAGCATCTGCTCGGCTCGCTCCTTTAGAGAGCGAAAGGCGGGGGGATAAGTGGCAGTCGCAGAGCTCTGAGCAAAGTGCGCAGCAAGGTGTTCAGCAATGGCGGCAGCGTCCGTGCAGACAGCGCCGTCCAAGGAGATCCCAGGGACACCCATGGGGGTCTGGTATCCATAAATCCGCCGGATCCGGGACCACACGAGCGAGGGGGAGACACGGGAGCCCAAGGATGAGACATACCTCTCCCAGCACTCCTGCTTACGCCGTGCGATAAGGCGACGGGCCAAGGCACGGAGCCTCTTAAAGGCGATGAGGGTCTCTAGAGACGGGTGCCGCCTATGATGCTGGAGAGCCCACCTACGGTCGCGAATAGCCTCAGCAATCTCCGGTGACCACCAGGGGACAGCCTTCCTCCGAGGGAGTCCAGAAGAGCGGGGGATGGCAGCCTCGGCCGCCGAAATGATTGACGTGGTTAAGACACGGACCACCTCGTCAATCTCACCCTGTGGGGGAGACTCAATGGTTGCAGTAAAAGCTGGCCAGTCAGCCCTGTGGAGAGCCCAGTGGGGCAGGCGCCCAGAAGAATGACACTGGGGCAGTGACAAATAGATGGGAAAATGGTCACTACCACACAGGTCAGGATGCACCCTCCAGTGGAGGGATGGGACAAGTCCGGGGCTGGAAAGAGAGAGATCGATGGCCGAGAACGAGCTATGGGCCACACTGAAATGCGTGGGAGCACCAGTGTTCAAGAGGCTAAGGTCGAGCTGAGCCAACACATGCTCCACAGCACGACCGCGGTCATCGGAGACAGTCCCACCCAATAGAGGGTTGTGGGCATTGAAATCGCCCAGAAGCAGCAATGGTGGCGAGAGCTGAGCCAGCAGCGCAGCCAAGACATGTCGGGGGAGCTCCCCATCCGGAGGAATGTAAACAGAGCAAACAGTAATAGCTGGTGAGAGCTCAATCCTGGAAGTGACTGCCTCTAAAGGCGTCAGTAGGTGTTCTGGCGAGCTACAGACCGAGTGGTGAACAAAGAGGCAAACTCCACCTGATGCTCATTGACAGGCAGCACAGTTCTTATAGTATCCCTGATAACCACGAAGGGTGGGGGTCCGCATTGCTGGAAACCAAGTTTCCTGCAGAGCAATGCAGAGAACAGGGGAAGCACTCAGAAGCATCCGGAGCTCAGGCAGGTGGCGGAAATAACCGCCGCAATTCCACTGGAGAATGGAAGCAGTAAGGGACTGGGAGGGCGTGAAGGAGACTAAGAGGCAGATGGCGCCTCAGAGCCAACTGCTGCCACCGGGGGAGAGTCAGCTGAGGCCATAGGAAAGGCCCCCGAGGGTTCTGTGAGGGCGAGATTCGCGGTAGAGGCGAGGATCTCCACCTCATCCCCAGAGCCAGGACTATGTACAGCAGGCGGCACTGAAACCACCGGAACGTCCTTCTTCTTGGACACATTCCGTTCCTTCTTCTCGCGTCTGCCCTTAGGGTGAGAGGGCTGGGAGAGCTTCTCTGAAGGAGCGTTGGAGGCTGACGACGACGCAGAAGCCCTACGACCAGCAGGTGGCGGAACCTTCAGCCACTGGCTGACATCCGGCAGGGTAGGAGAAGAAACGGAGGAAGGGAGAGCCCCGAGGGACCTCTTCCGCGAGAGAGGAACCGGCAGAGGCAACGCCGGTGGAGAAGGAGGGGGAGGGATCGAGCCGCCCGGTTTCTGAGCAGATGTCACTCCCGAAGTAAGCGTGGGAAGAGCGACAGAAGAGGGTTTGCCCACAACGGCTAAGGGGGCAACAGAGGAAGGCATGCCCCCAGACATGAGGGGGGCAGACAGAGAGGCACGGCCCCGAGGGCCCACTGAAGGCGGCACAGAGGAGGCGACAACCGTCGCTCGCGAGGGCGACGATGACGTGGCTGCAGCATAAGATGTTAGAAGGAAGCAGGATACAACCTTTCAAATTTCAGTTTTGCCTCTCGATAAGTAAGCCGGTTCAGGGTCTTAAATTCCATGATCTTCCACTCCTTATGAAGAACGGGGCAATCGGGCGAGCATGGAGAGTGGTGCTCCCCACAGTTGACACATACAGGCGGAGGCGCACATGGAGAATCGGGATGAGAGGGGCGTCCGCAATCTCGACACGTGGCGCTGGATGGGCAACGGGAGGACATGTGCCCAAACTTCCAGCACTGGAAGCACCGCATCGGGGGAGGGACGTAGGGCTTGACGTCACAACGGTAAACCATTATCTTGACCTTCTCGGGCAAGACATCAGCCTCGAAGGCCAAGATAAAGGCCCCGGTGGCCACCCTGTTAGTCTTGGGTCCTCGATGTACACGACGGACAAAATGCACTCCACGTCGTTCTGAGTCGGCTCTCAGCTCGTCATCGGATTGTAACAAGAGGTCACGATGGTAAATAATCCCCTGGACCATATTTAAGCTACTGTGGGGAGTGACGGTAACAGGGACGTCACCCAGCTTATCACACAAGAGCAACGCTCGTGACTGTGCTGGGGAAGACGTCTTGAGGAGGATGGACCCATTCCTCATTTTAGACAACCCCGCCACTTCCCAAAACTTATCCTCCAGGTGTTCCACAAAAAACAGAGGCTTCGTCATAAGAAAGGAGTCACCATCAGTCCTGCTGCAGACAAGGTATTGTGGTACATAAGGCTCCCACTTGGCACTAGATCTACGTCCCTCCCATGGCGCAGCCAACGAGGGGAACGACTGAGGGTCATATTGCGCAGCATCAAAGTCTACTCTGCCTCGCTTAGAGACGCTGGTGACTGTGCGACCACCAGCTTGGTGTGATTTATTGCGCTTCATTGCGCCACATCCGCCCAGATGCCAGCTACTCCGAACGAGGGCTCTCCCCAAGGGCGCCACCCAGCCAAAGCAACAGGTACCTGGCTGATATCCCATTGCCCTGAGTCCCCGTACCCCAGACAAGATGGGCACATACTCCTTGGCATGCATGGGGAGGAAACAGCTCTGGCATCTGCAGTGCGACCCCTGCGTGGTCAGGGGGCTACCACCAACAGGGTACGTGACGACCCCACCACAACGGACTGGCTACCGTGCTGGATTTTAGGTGTTGAAAGGGTCCACAGTTGTCGTGGGCGCTAAGAAGGGGATTGCGCACAAGACGAGAAGGAGGCAACCCAGAAAACGTTGGTTGTAAATCCCGCCACACAACAATAATGAACATGCCAGATGGTGGTGCATGATGGACCAATAGAAAAACACCAAACCCAAGAGGGGACCATCACAGAAGGCCGAAACGTTTGAGACTCATTTTTGGTCGCCTCTTACGACAGGCAGGAATACCGCGGGCCTATTCTTACCCCCGAACCCGCAGGGGGGGTACTGCTCAGACATTCCCAGTCTGATGAATGAGTTTGGTATTGAATAAAAAAAGGAAGACTGGAGGCTGTTTACTGATTCATCCAAAACTAGTTTAAAGGCTGTTTTATTACACAATGGTAATATATATGCATCTACACTTGTTGGACATTCTGTACATATGAAACAAAGCTATGAAAACGTAGAAATAGTGCTAAATAAAATAGGCTACATGCTCATGGTTGGATGATTTGTGGCGATCTAAAAGTAACATGCATGCTCCTTGGTCAGCAAGGTGGCTCTACCAAATTTCCATGTTTCTTGTGTGAATGGGACATTAGGGATAGAGATCAACACTGGTGCAGAAAGAAATGGCCTGTGAGGGGGTCTTTAAAACCTGATGAGAAGAATATTCTACGCAAAAACCTTGTAGATCCAAAACATGTACGCCTACCACTTTTACATATAAAGTTAGGCCTAATGAAACAGTTTGTAAAACCTTTGCCTTAAGATGGACCATGTTGTAAGTATCTCTGCCAAAAATTTCCACACCTTTCAGAAGCTAAACTAAAAGAAGGCACCTTTGTCGGACCTGACATTAGAAAATTGATGTTTGATATTAACTTTGAATACACAATGACCTTAAATGAGAGAGAAGCATGGTTATCATTCAAGCAAGTCGTTACAAAGTTCTTAGGACATGAGAAAGACCCAGAATATGTTTCTATTATAGCTACAATGTTAAAGAAGTTTAAAACTATAGGATGTTTAATAGGCTTGAAAGTTCACTTTTTGACAGTTACCTTGATTACTTCCCGGACAATATGGGAGATGTTAGTAAGGAGCAAGGAGAGCGTTTTTACCAGGACATTAAAGTGATGGAAAGACACTACCAGGGCTGCTGGAACACCAACATGATGGGGGGACTACTGTTGGTCACTTCACTGAGAAGTTCAGCAAGCGATTAATCGTAGAAAAAGCTACACAAGAAGCTTCAAAGAAAAGAGAGAAAGAAAATACAGACCAATTCCAGCTGACAAGTGAAACCTCTATTAACATATACCATTGTTTTAAGTAGCTTACTGTAAATACAAACCATGCTTATGTTGTATAAAAGCATTTCATTAATTTCCCCATTTAATGTATAGCATAGGATTTTTATACTATATAATAAAAAACATCTTGCTCGAGAATCATGTGTGATACAAAAAAACTAAGGCTAGATTTGGATTCATCTCATAAAAATCTGTAAAGATCACCTGGTTCATGGTGTTGGTTCCTGTAGTCATGTCCTAGTTCATGAAGCACGGGCAACATATAAGTGGCCAAGTAAGTGGTCCCGACAGTCGGGTACCAGTTACTTTGGAATAAGGCTGGGCATCTCGGACGTCTTCTGAGTCATGGTCACCTTTGTGCTCATACGGCAAAGACTACCAAATCCACCAGTTAGTTCCTCAACCGTTAGGGGTAAAACTCAATGGGACTCAGGGCAAGTAATGCTAGCAACCTGCTTCCCTGGTACTTTAAATATGATGCTGGCAACAATCAGAGCAAAATGCCTCGGACCTTTGGAGGTGATGGAGTCCCACCTCTAACTGACAAACCAGGGACTCCTAAGATACGACTTGGCAAACAAATGGTAATGAGTTGGGGAGCTATTAATATCAATGGGGGCTACTCTGGGAAGAAGGTAGAGCTGGCAGAGGCTGCAAGTAAGATGGGGCTGGACGTTTTAGCTGTTAGTGACATTCGGGTATGGGGTGAGAAAGAAGAGGAAGTGGGAGAATACAAGGTCTACCTGTCAGGAGTCAAAGCAGGAATAGCACAATGGGGTGTAGGGCTTTACATCAGGAAAGAAATGGAACCCAGCGTAGTTGCAGTAAGGTATGTAAACGAACGACTGATGTGGATAGATTTGACAGTGTCTAGCAAGAAAATTAGGATTGTGTCAGTATATTCGCATTGTGAAGGAACAGATCAAGATAAGATGGATAGTTTTTATGAGGCACTCAGTGATGTAGTTGTTAGAGTAAAGGACAAGGACAGTGTTCTGCTCGTGGGTGATTTTAATGCCAGGATTGGAAATCGAACAGAAAGGTATGAAAAGGTTATGTGTAAATTTGGAGAGGATATGGAGGCCAACAGGAACGGGAAACAACTCTTGGATTTCTGTGCCAGTATGGGCTTAGTAATCACAAACTCCTTTTTTA
The DNA here is from genome assembly GCF_021461385.2 of Schistocerca piceifrons. Lineage (NCBI taxonomy): Eukaryota > Metazoa > Arthropoda > Insecta > Orthoptera > Acrididae > Schistocerca > Schistocerca piceifrons. The sequence continues at coordinate 762,576,594 of NC_060138.1, forward strand.
AACATAAGAACATTCACCGGTATACTTGGGAAGGCAGGCGAACCAGATCTGTCACTGACTATATGATAACAGATCAGGAATTCAGGAAGGCTTTGAGAGACACACGTGTATTCAGCGGATTCTTTGATGACACTGATCATTATTTAATCTGCAGTGAAATTGGTATTGTGAGGCCGAAAGTGCAGGAGGTCAGGTCCATATGTAGGAGGATAAGAGTGGAGAAACTTCAGGATGAGGAAATCAGGCACAAGTACATAACAGCGATCTCAGAAAGGTACCAGTTAGTTGAATGTAGTCAATTACAGTCATTGGAAATGGAATGGACAAGGTACAGGGACACAGTACTAGAAGTGGCTAAAGAATGTCTTGGAACAGTAGTGTGTAAAAGCAGGATGAAGCAAACAGATTGGTGGAATGACACAGTCAAGGCAGCCTGTAAAAGGAAAAATGGCTACATACTAGAACTCAGGTAGACAGAGAAAGTTATGTTGAAGAAAGAAACAAAGCCAAACAGATAATTGCAGCATCCAAGAAGAAATCTTGGGAAGGCTTTGGAAACAGGTTGGAGACTATGGGTCAAGCTGCTGGAAAACCATTCTGGAGTGTAATTAGCAGTCTTCGAAAGGGAGGTAATAAGGAAATGACAAGTATTTTGGACAGGTCAGGAAAACTGCTGGTGAATCCTGTGGATGCCTTGGGCATATGGAGGGAATATTTTGAAGAGTTGCTCAATGTAGGTGAAAATAAGATCAGCAATGTTTCAGATTTCGAGGAAGAATGGGATAGGAATGATGATGGAAATAGGATCACATTTGAGAAAGTGGAGAAAATGGTCAATAGATTGCAGTGCAATAAAGCAGCTGTGGTGGATGAAATTAAGTCGGAACTCATCAAATACAGTGGAGTGTCAGGTCTTAAATGGCTACACAGGATAATTGAAATGGCGTGGGAGTCAGGACAGGTTCCATCAGACTGGACAAAAGCAGTAATCACACCAATCTTTAAACATGGAAACAGAAAAGATTGTAACAACTACAGAGGTATCTCTTTAATCAGCGTTGTGGGTAAAAATCTTCTCAGGTATTGTTGAAAGGAAAGTGCGAGTATTAGTTGAGGACCAATTGGATGAAAATCAGTGTGGGTTTAGGCCTCTTAGAGGTTGTCAGGACCAGATCTTTAGCTTACGGCAAATAATGGAGAAGTGTTATGAGTGGAACAGGAAATTGTATCTATGCTTTATAGATCTAGAAAAAGCATATGACCGGGTTCCTAGGAGGAAGTTATTGTCTGTTCTACGAGATTATGGAATAGGAGGCAAACTTTTACAAGCAATTAAAGGTCTTTACATGGCTAGTCAGGCAGCAGAGTTGACAGTAAATTGAGTTCATGGTTCAGAGTAGTTTCAGGGGTAAGACGAGGCTGCAACCTGTCTCCACTGTTGTTCATATTATTTATGGATCATACGTTGAAAACAATAGACTGGCTGGGCGAGATCAAGATATGTGAACACAAAATAAGCAGTCTTGCATATGGGGATGACTTAGTTGTGGTGGCAGATTCGATTGAAAGTTTGCAAAGTAATATTTCAGAGCTAGATCAGAAATGTAAGGACTATGGTATGAAGATTAGCATCTCCAAAACGAAGGTAATGTCAGTGGGAAAGAAATATAAACGGATTGAGTGCCAAATAGGAGGAACAAAGTTAGAACAGGTGGACGGTTTCAAGTACTTAGGATGCATATTCTCACAGGATGGCAACGTAGTGAAAGAATTGGAAGCGAGGTGTAGCAAAGCTAATGCAGTGAGCGCTCAGCTACGATCTATTCTCTTCTGCAAGAAGGAAGTCAGTACCAAGACTATCTGTGCACCGTTCAATCTTTCGGGTCAACTTTGTTGTATGGGAGCGAAAGCTGGGTGTATTCAGGTTACCTTATCAACAAGGTTGAGGTTACGGATATGAAAGTAGCTAGGATGATTGCAGGTACTAGTAGATGGGAAGAATGGCAGGAGGGTGTCCGCAATGAGGAAATCAAAGAAAAACTGGAAATGAACTCTATAGATGTAGCAGTCAGGACGAACAGGCTTAGATGGTGGGGTCATGTTACAATCATGGGAGAAGCAAGGTTACCCAAGAGACTCATGGGTTCAGCAGTAGAGGGTAGGAGGAGTCGGGGCAGACCAAGGAGAAGGTACCTGGATTCGGTTAAGAATGATTTTGAAGTAATAGGTTTAACATCAGAAGAGGCACCAATGTTAGGACTGAATAGGGGATCATGGAGGAATTTTATAAGGGGGCTACGCTCCAGACTGAACGCTGAAAGGCATAATCAGTCTTAAATGATGATGATTTTGACGATCAGCTATCAAAGAAAAAAAAAAAGGTTATCAAAAAATTTTTCGTTGGCCTGTCTTGTTATCGTCATCATCATCATGATCATAATAATGTATCACATATCACACGGCCAAGAAGACGACAATGGCAGGTTTTGAGGGATAATAAATGAAAAGCACTATATTATATTTTAAGATTAATGTATTCAGGTTCACAGACTTACAAGGCCATCATCAACCTTTGAGTTTGAGGGGATAACTAATACAGCTAAAAAATGCTCCCCTCAGAGCAAGAAAAAAAAAATGCGAATAAGCTCCTCTTTAAAATCTTGTCAGAAAAGGGGGGAACCAGTGCTTCAGTGCTCATGGCGCCTTCCTCAGCAAAAATTTTTCTATGTGAACCTGTCTTTGTCTCCCATTGGCAGTTTCTCCTGTCTGCCTCTCCCACTCACAATGTCTTCATCCCTTCCTCCGCCCTTCCTACCACTATCTCCTACTCTGCCGCTTTCACTGTTCTGTCCCACTGCCACTGTCATTGCCTCATCGTTTTTCTCTCCCGTTGCCACTGTCTCTTGCTTTCTCGCTTACCACCACTACCTCCTCTCTAGATAAGTCATGGGACACTTAAACACGTGGCTATAGGGAAAGGGTGAAAGTGGAAAATTTTTTCGTTTTAAAGTTCGGAGGCTCTGGGAAGGGGAGGCTAGAATTTTTGCAAACCCCCATGCCTATGTATGCTCTCATCTCTCTTTTTTTTTCATTTCCATTGTCTTTTCCCTCTTTGCTGCCACTGTCACTACCTCAATCTATATCTCTGACTGAGATTCAACATCTCCTTTCTCTTTGGCTCTTACTGCTATTATCTTCATCCACCTCTCTTTCCCTTTTGCTGCCACGTTCTCTCTCCCACCATCACTGTCGCCTCTCTCTTTCTCTCCCGCTGGCACTGTATCTTCTCTCTTACACCATCACTGTCTCTCTAGTACTCTCTTTCAGCACAATAGAGCGCGAATACGTTCGCACGCTAATTTCTTTGGCCAGGAAGGCTGAATGAGGATTGAGGCAGCTGGTTTCCCCCTATTCTGTCAGAATTTTTTAACGAGGAGCATATTGCCTTTTTAGTGTTCCGACAGAAGCATTTTTCTTTCTTTTCCCGTTACAGCAGGATGCGCTGATGACGTGAAACGATTTCTGCAGGTAAGTAAAACAGAAAGAATTTCGTATAGCAAAAATATTTTTTCTAAAGCGCTGATAACCTCAATAAACTTCAAACATAGAATTTTTTGTGAGGTGCTTACGTCGCCAGCTGGCAGTGTCGAATAATTTTCGGGCCAAGGCAGAGCCTGTAAAGGAGTGAAGTGCCCATTATACAGACACAGTGTTTCATATAATTTACTGGTGAAAAATGGCGACTAAAAACATAGTTTGATGACCTCAGAACCCTTGCGAAACCTCGAAACCCTTACAGTGTGTTCGCTACGTCAGTTGAAACTATATTTAAGCCTCAGACTGGATATTACACGCATATTTTAAGTGCACAAGTACTGTAACTTTGACCATCCGGATCTCGGCACGGATATTGTCATCCAAATAAGTTTCAAAGTTTTTTGGGAAAATCATCTTAAGAAGATATGGTCAAAATTTCGTCTATTTTCCATGAAAAGGAATCATAGAAGTGGCCATTCCCACAATTTGTACCTACGGTGTCTAAAAAAGTCATTGTTTTTCGAGACTTTTTCAGAAACAGCCCATGAACTACTGGTGCTTTTGTAAGCCACCTAAGTTCGACCCTAGACCACACTTAATGCAAAAGAACGAACCGATTTACTCAATTTGCAGAGGCTGGAGGAAGTGCGCAATGCTTAAATTTTTGACCCTTTACTGTAGGATACGTACAATATGCCGATACAGGACATCAGCGAGACCATCAGCAAGTGATAGAAAAACTCTTAGAACATAATATTTTATATTTCTTATTATTGAACTCCAGATTTAGCACATAACGTATCCCATATAGGAAACTATCTGCGACTCTAAAGAGTGTTGATAAGACATTCGCTCCCTCATTGTCGAATACGGGAGACTACTCGGTTCTTACTATAGGATCAGTTAGAACATTCATGGTCCTCAGTCAGTTACTTTCAGTGAGCTACTGAGTTCTTTTTTATATAAAATGAAGGATACAACAGAAATAGGCTCTGTTATGAAACAGCTTCTCAGACTGTGTCTAGTGATTAGCTTGAGCGATCATGAGCTCAATGTAGAAAATACCTAGAACACTTTTAATCACGTGCAGAAGTTTATGGAGTTACATTTTCAGTCCGACTACTTCGACTTCTCAACGGACTGGCGACCTCAGTCAGCCTGGTGTATTTCCAATATTTATCGAGTTCCTTTCTTTTTCAAACCTTCTAATTTTTTAAAGTCTCCAACAGTTGTTTTCTAACATTTTAAATTTCAATTTATATTCTTATTTTTGTTTTTACCTCTGAATCAATATTTGGAATTCATCTGCAGAACATTTTAATTTCAGGCATTTTATCAGAGATTAATAATTACAATTCTGTTTTATTTCTCTGATCACGAAAAAGACTTATTTGTGTTATAGTTTGCCTTCTGTAAATACAAAGCGAACCTAAAAATTTGTCGAAATTGGGCAGGAACGTCTCTGAGCGCTTATGAGCCAATTACTTGACGTTGGTCTTTTTCATAAATTGATGGTCTGTACTACTTTTAGCACCGTCCTCTGTTTGTTAAGGAATGTAGACTGCAGGAGACACTTCTTCCGCTTAAGAGATTATTTGCGAGGACCTGCCATTAAGTAATTATTATCGATTTTATCGGCAACGCTAGCTATCGCACCCGAAATAAGATGCTCTGTTGTCCTACAAAGCATTTGGCAGTAAAGTGTATCGAGCGGATATCAACTCTATGTTTCTTCCGCCACTAAATTGACGCCTTTTTGTAGGTATATATATTAAATAGTGACATTTCTTTGTTTAAGGTTTTATTTCAATTACTTTCAAACATCAGTATCTCCCCAGTAAGCTATAATAGCGAAATTAGTGGTTTTTTCAGATGTTTCTTTCCTCCTCCTTTCTTTTTTTCTCTCCTGAGTATGTTAAGAATGATAGTGGTCTGCTCCATAGCGACTTGTTACTAAAGTGATTATTGTATATGTAAAGGAAGCGGCTGTAATTCTTGGCGAACCATAACTGTAGAAGCCCTTTATAAGCATTTTATAGATATTGATGAGGTGTTACTAGAGCACGTGACTCAAACCAGTCCTATTTGACAGCTATTAATGCGTTCTTTTATATTTCATTTCTTAAAATTGAATAATTAACATGAACTTCGATAAGGACATCACGTAAGTTACTCGCTGTTAATGAGAAATTGGTGAGTGCATCATTCTCCTCACGCGGTTGTCGTAAGTACATCCATTATTTTGTTTGCGCAGGAAGGTAAGAACGTATAAATATTAACACACTTATTTACCGCATACATGTCTGAGATTCCACTCAAATTTAATCTCAAAGTTTGCATATAAAATTGTGATGCTCTAATGAACCGCGTATTTTTATGTGTGTTCTGGAATCAGAATTCAAGTGCGGAGAATTTAAGAAGCTGAGAAATATTTTTTTTGTGACGGTACTAACTTCGCATTTCTTTTTATCTTTTCTCAGACTTTGTCAAAAGAATCAGTTAAGCTACGACGTACACAACAAAACTGATCCACACAGGGAAACATTGAATACTGGCTTACTTATGTCATTCAACGCATGTGAATGAGTGGAAAAATCGATTGTCACTATTGTCAGCGTTCCAGTTTTATAGAGATAGTGTGTATATATCTACAGAAGTGAACAGATTTCACTCCACCCTTCACGCACGCCTGGCTACTGACTGCAGGTGCTCTGTCAACGTCTTGAACGGAACGTGTCATTCATGCTCGCTCACTCACACTCCTACAACTAGATAACAGTGCCTTTCATTCGGCGGCTCGATTCCTTCATTTCACACCTGTGAGCCACCTCACGAAGCTGGAGATAACATTGGCATGTGTCCCACTGGTCTTAAGCAGCGTACGAACGAACCACATCACCCTTCACTCACCGTCCTCTTTTTCCTTCGCCGCCCACAAGCTGGAGGCTACAATCGATAAGCATCGATGGAAGCTTGTAGGTTATGAGCACCGTCTATTAAATACACACAGTACTTGTGTACAATAATGCAGGGGCTTGTGGATAATAATGTTAGACGCCTTAATGAGAGTACATTAAGTCATGAACAGTGTCCTGTCATTATCTACAGCAGCGGCACATTTTGGCCAGAAGTACGAACACCAACAGGCAGGAAAAAGTCACAATGTGAAAACTGACCCATCAACTTCCAGTATTACGTCAAAAAGGAAGAATATTAGCATCTGAAAATTATGACTTATGAATTACGGCGTACGAAAATTATTAGCTCATTTGATCAGCAATTCAGATCATTTAATCAGTTTATGTGCACCTGTGTGTGTGTGTGTGTGTGGGGGGGGGGGGAGAGAGAGAGAGAGAGAGAGAGAGAGAGAGAGAGAGAGAGAGAGCGCTTGCGTGCGTCATGTTTGAGTGGTTGGTTAACGACAGTTCTGGAGTGACATTTTACTGAAGGTCATTCAACTCACTGTTATAACATTTTTGCCATGGAGGAAGGACTGCAACACATTTCAGAGGAATAGAAGTTTATGAACTAAGTGGGTACACGAAAAACGCTAGCTGGAATTGCCACGTAGGTTTTCTGTACATATATGGTTTATGATCGTACGTCGAGAAAAAGTAAACATGTAGCAATAAAAAAATCTAAGGATTGTAAGAATAGAACACTAACCAGCTGTTTACTATTCTCTGGATGCAACCATACATACATGACCATTACTTGAAGAAATACAACAGCCAGCCCCAGTTCTGTATAGCTTTACTTCATACAAGGTAGAGTTTCGGGCTTTCATCCATTTGTAACTTGTGTAATCTATAATACTGTATACAGACAAGTCGTTGTTAAACGTTGTTACCAAATCTTTTGGAAAGTTTTTGATAGATTTATCTCAGATTTTAGCACGATACTCTAATCGTACGCACATACTCAACAATATTTTAGTACATGCAGCCTATGTCCGCCTGAACGTCAAGTAGAATATTGTACAGAAATGTTGAGTAAATCTAGATTTTTGGTACAACGTTAAACTACGACTTGTATATATATATACAAGTCGTAGATTTACTCAACATTTCTGTACAATATTCTACTGGGCGTTCATATATATATATATATATATATGTGTGTGTGTATGTGTGTGTGTGTGTGTGTGTGTGTGTGTGTGTGAATTTTATACTTCTAAATGGCAAGTCGTAGTTTAACGTTGTACCAAAAATCTAGATTTTTGTACGATATTCTACTAAACGTTCAGACAGCATATGCTGCATATTTTAATGTAACCGGTCTATTAAGATACAGGGTGTTTATAAATTAGTTATACAAAAGCAAAATTAGTTATACAAAAGCAACCTTTATTTGTGGAAAAGGTAAATAACTTACATAAAAGTTTGATACAGCACTGAAGGCAGTATGTCTTTCGTAACTCGACAAATGTCACATTTGTAATCAATTTCCTGCAAAATCCTATGAAGCAAATCTTGATGTACCGTAGTAACTGGTTAAGTTATCCGTTGTCGCAAGTCGTCGACTTTTCCCGGAAACGGAGGAACAAAAACTTTGTCTTTAATGTGGCCCCGAGTACAGAAATCCATTGTGGTTAAATCAGGTAAAGGTGGTGGCCAGAATATTTTCGCACCACAATCAGTCCAAATTGGCACAGTCATACAGCGATACACGACTACAAGACGATGATAGTCTGGTGGCGCGCCATCTTGCCGAAAAATTATTTAGTGTCCATGTTCCGTTGTAATTGAAGCATTGGATAATGTTCAAGCATGTCCAGCTGCGGTATGCCAGTTACAGCTGACACGGCAAAAGGGAAAGGACTGTAAATCTCGTTACAGCTAACAGCACAAAGAAACATTTACCTTAGGCGAGTCCAGTACGTGTTCGATTACGTGACGTAACTTCGACTCATCCTATATAAGATTATTACGCCGGTTCATTTTACCACAGTTATGCATGTTGTAGTGGCATATATGGATTCATGAAGCCATAAACAACACAGTGCACACTCTGCAACGTTCTACTCCTCCATGATGGCTATTGGAATAACTCATTTGCGCATGCTGCCTAACGTTAACGTCTGCAACTAAAAGTGTCACCCAGGAATGAAACCTGAAGGTATACTGCATTCAGTGTTATATGAAACATTTTTGTGAGCTTTTCACACTTTTTAGTCATAAGTTACTTTTCTATAACTAGTTAATAAACATCCTGTATAAATGAACTCCATATCTCTCAATAAAGATAAGTCGAAATTTAACGTTGTTACCAAAAATCTCCGTTCCGTTAACAGCAATGCAATTTCTTTATAGTTATCAATTTATGAACATTAATTTCAGATAGTAAAACTGTGTGATATCTATAATTTGCAGCCGAGTTTGATTTGAAGTACACAAGGTGCTCATCTATTTGGACTAGTTGGGACCGGATATGATCCGGATTACCGAAAATTCGGATAGTCCTGTAATAATCCATAAAACGCAAAAAATAATATTAGGGTTTAGTCCAATAAAAACGAGGCACATGAAAAATAAATAAGTAAAACCATTTATCATTTCAAAATTAATCACCACAACTGTTAATACAATTAACCCACTGTGAGACAAAATGGTTAAAGCCACTATGGAAAAATGTTTGCGGTTGCCTTTGGAGTCATGACTGTACCTCTTCGTCGGAAGCAAATCTGCGGCCAGGGCCCCAAAACCGCGGAAATCGTATGGGGAGAGATGGGGACTAAATGGAGGCTGTGTAGGTGCTTCCCATCGAAACCTCTGGAGCGAAAGTCGTGTGTGTGTGTGTGTGTGTGTGTGTGTGTGTGTGTGTGTGTGTGTGTGTGTTTGGAGCTCGACGCTGAGGTTGTCAGCGCCCTTACATATATTATGCCACACAGTGACAGTGAAACAATCTTTTACCAAAATACGTTGCTAAGGTTGTTTCGAGTACTCTGCAGAAGTTTCGCTGGGAAGCCCTTATACATCCTCCACGCAGTCCCGTTCTCTCCTCACGCGATTACCAAGTTTTGTTGCCCTAAAGAAAACATCAGTGGCCTTTGCGTTGCTTTGGACTAAGAGGTGCACGCCTGGGTACAATCTTATTTCCGCAGTGAACTGCAAATGTTGTTCCACATAGAGGCACTGACCGTCTTGTCTCACAATGCGGTAAATGTATTAACAGTTGTGGCGATTACTTTTGAAGGAATAAACAGCTTACTTCCTTTTCTAATCTGTCCCGTGTTGATTTGACTCCCTTTATACAAACATTTAATTTTCGAACTAACGAGAAACTCCGACACTTAAATTCCACAGTTACTGTAGTCTACTCATGTGTATTTGCTGAAATATTATATACGTTTCTTTTGTTTCAAACTTGTTGGCGCTTGAGAGCAGCACAATCGCGTAGACATTTAACTAACATCAGTTGTTTCTAAATGATGTTCTAGGCAAACCATCAGTTTTTCCGTCTGTACCGTTGCCTCCGCAGGAGGCGTTAATTTTTCCCCTGAAACTCCGCTTCCGTTGTCCACTTCAACATCGCTGTCGTTCTCTGTAGTCAAACAGGCGACAATACAGATTTCGTCACGCGTCATCACTCTATAACCAGCATCACTGTCATTCTCCAGCCAACATTACATCCCAGAAAACAGCTACTAAATTTCGCTTCGACACCAACTCAAACATGCATGCTCAAAACACGCCATCACAAGAACAATGTCGGTACAGCTTCTCAACTTAGTAACGAACAGATCCACACAGTCCGTAGTAACGGTAGCTGGAAGCGTGGAATCGGGCGATCAGTATGCTACCTACAGTACCAACATAACAACTGTAGAAATACCGTACCGTAGAAACTGCATACCGCCCATTTTCGCGCTAAAAGAATGGAAAAGGAAACAAAAATTAATCCGGATAAACCGCAAATCTAGATTAATAAGACCGGATAAACGAGGTTCTTATGCACATGCTCAACATGGTGCCACAGTAGTTCGGAGAGTAGTTTCGTATTTCTGAGAAGCGGAGTTCAAATCACTGATGGATTTCCGCGATTCTGATTTTATATGACCTTTCTATGGCATGATTTTATGTAGTAAAGTGCGTTCAACAATGATCACTATAGTGCTCCCTCTCCAACAGCCTGGATGATAACGCGACATACCCTAACCCACGTTCCTTCGAAACTCCAAGGAAGCTACGGACCACTTTGGGACAAGTCTATTTGTCGTCTATGCGTTTTATAAAATAGTTCGGTAATAAATGCGAGTACCTGCGCTTGTTGAGCGAGTTACTCAGATTTTTTGTAGCTGGGAAGGGACACACTGCAAACTGCGCCATGGAATACACCGTCATTGTGTTCTAATTCAGTGTGATTGAGAATACATAACACAGACAGGCCCTTGAACACGGAGAAATAACTCAATTTGTCAATAAAATATCGACAGTGCACCCATGTGAGAAACAGTTTGTGGAACCACATAACCACGCTTTGGAAGACAGAAATGCTACGACTGAAGAAGGATAATACAACGAAATTGTCGGGTACTGGTGTGTAGTTTTAGTCTTCGACTCTTCTTGCAGTACTGCAGGAGCTGAGGACCCCTGCTGGAAGCTACATCGCAACATTCGGTCATTTTATATATTGTTCACATGTAAGCTTTTTGTTTACTCACATCGTAAATTAAAGGCTGAAGCTATTCTCTCACAACAGTCAGAACATATAGACGAACATGTTAGTACTGAAGGCTGCTACGACTTCGACGGCGCTCAGAATTTCGTCGTAAAACTTATGAAACGGATTCCTGTAAAACTTAGCAGAATATCTGGATTGCTTAAATCCCGCAGATGACTTTACCGATGTGACGAGTTGCTTACGAATTAGCCTCGCTTGACAACTGTTTTATGTAGGCAGTCACATACATAGCCCCCTCGATACTCGCCAAACTGACCATTAACAAGAGTAAGATAAATGTCAAAATCCAATTGATGGTAAGTAAAATAGCCACAACAACTGCAGCATATTGAACAAATCAACTCAATTTTTGTGACACGTAATGATTCTAATTTTCATTGTAAGTATGAAGAATTCGTTGTACCCTTTCAATTCGGTGAAACACAGTAAATAACTTTAGATAGTGCAATTCTCTATTTATTGTACGTCGAGGAATAGACAGGTATAATCAGGATAAGTGAAACTTCTGTGTAGGTTACATTTCTCAATACCACGACATTTCAGAGCAGCGTGGAATAGCCTGACAGTAACACGATGCATGGGAAGAAATAAAACTACATGAGCAAGGTCCGCTTCTGTATCAGTCTGTTTCAGTTCACTCGAGCTTACCACAAAGCGAACCAGCATTCGACTTAACACAAAATCGAAGCACTGGGAAAGACCATAATAAGCCATCGGAGATCATTCCGCAGTATGCAGTTCAGTCTAAGAGATGAAATAGATATCTTGGGAAGATGACGCTACTCCTGTCTGTTTTGTTGTGTGCCACTTAAGTTACCGTGCACAAATCTTCAGTCTGCCAGCAGCGTTCACATTCACCAGAGCAGGAGATCTCACGAGGAGCGTATCACAATGAGCAAACAGCTGAAACACTCCAGCATCGAAGCTGAAAAAGAAAGGGCATTTACCAGGCTGCCGTCTCAGAGGTCTACTTGCATGCACCTCCGTTCGTCGAAAAACGCCGTAATCAAAAGCTTTACAAAACAGTTTCAGACAACAGGTTGCGAATGTCTAAGGCTCGAAAACTACGAATATTCTTGAACCATAGAAAACCTGAATAGGAGACTAATAACAGCTCAAGGAAACGTGTACAGCCGTGAGAACAACGAGGAGAAACCTTAATAATTATGTATTACAATGGAAAGTAAGGTACTCAAGACACTTTACTAAGGTTCGCTGACCAAAGTATTATGTTTAGTTGTTTATGCCGCTTAAAACGTGAAACTGGCCAGTCAGTTTTACGCTTCCGATATTGCCTCGGGTTTCTTCTGTGCAGTGGAAATGAAACCAATTTGATCCTGCCATTTTTAATAGTATGAAAAACTGAGCAGACGTAGCTGGCTAACAATTTAAGTCCATGACTTACAGAGCTATAGTTTCCCACGATGCCTTGCGTCTGCACTCACTACCCATGCAATCGCCGAGATAATTAACGGTAGTCTCTATTGCTGCTTTTTACATTTTACAAATCAGTCTACACGTAGGAGTAGCTACAAACACACGAAACTACTGATCTGTGAGTGACACATTTGAGACAGTGTAAAGCCAGCAGGATGGTTGAGACAGGACAATTCACTACCTTCATCGACGAAGAGGCCTTTGCATACAGGGAAGGAGTTCAAATCGACACGAATATAGAAAGTAATGGACAGTGCTCCTTTCCGTTCGGACATTATATTGAAGATATTTAAAGAAGCCACTAGAGTAGCACAAACGAAGATAAGCGGGACTTAAAACTGCATTTTCGGAACACGAATCAGGGATAATAAGATGATAATCGCATTCAGATGACAGACGCAGATCTCAAGTTAAACTGCTTGGGAAATTCCTTTCCGCAGTAGCTACACTGGTTCCCGTCAGATCACCGAAATCAAGAGCTGTTGAGCTTGGCTAGCAATTGGATGGGTGACCATCTGAGGCTGCCGAGTGCTGTCGGCACGTTTCAAATGGTTCAAATGGCTCTAAGTACTATGGACTTAACATCTGAGGTCATCAGTCCCCTAGACTTAAACCTAACTGACCTAAGGACATCAGCCGGCCGGAGTGGCCGTGCGGTTCTAGGCGCTGCAGTCAGGAGCCGAGCGACCGCTACGGTCGCAGGTTCGAATCCTGTCTCGGACATGGGTGTGTGTGATGTCCTTAGGTTAGTTAGGTTTAAGTAGTTCTAAGTTCTAGGCGACCTCAGAAGGTAAGTCGCATAGTGCTCAGAGCCATTTGAACCTAAGGACATCACACACATCCATGCCCGAGGCAGGATTCGAACTTGCGACCGTAGTAGCAGCGCGGTTCCGGACTGAAGCGTCTAGAACCGCTCAGCCCGGCGCGTTTCCTTCGTCAGTCTGTGATAACAATAACATCGAGTCTTTGACGAAGTGTCCATACGACTTCGCTAACTTGAACAGCCACTGCCGGCTAGTGTCACCACATAAGCAGAGGTTTGTTCAAATTGTAGCTCTCAGCAGTTATGTCCGTCGATTTTACTACGAGTCAAGCACCTCGGCAACTTTTCAGCTCTCCACGTGTATACTTGGAGCCGCTTTCTTTAAGCTTTCAGGTTAACGGCTGTCGAACTGAACTAAATCCTGACTTACTGCGGTGAACACGTCCTTACAGGAATATAAAACGTATGCTAAGCCGTTAATGCGACTGCAAACAACTTACTGCACGGCCGCGTTTGCTCGCGGGCTGGCTGGACTGGTGCTAGGGGGCCGGCCAAAGACCCGGCTACCGTCCGGCCAGTTCCGTTTCAGTTTTCGGCAATACTGTTGTGTGCAGCAGCTTTTCGTTGCATCTCACGAGTTAAATTTCATGAAGTAAAGCAGTAATGAGAACAAAGTTAGGTTTTGAATACGACTGCGTCATACTGCAAGTGATCGTATTGGGACTGTACAACAAAGTAGTTGATATAGACAGTTGTACTGGAATTTACAGCTTGTCAGCGAACCTCAGTAACGATATGACACGTTTTTCACATGACAGTTTTACTATCGGTAGTAGAATCTAGTTAAATGCCAGTAGGCGTCCTTCGATGAGCTATTGGTTAAAATGAGAAGTCTTCGCCTAATTCACTTAAGTTAACTTACAGAGCCATTGCTTATCTGTTAAGACATTGGCACTACACACAGATAACAGCGGCAATGCTTTCAATACGAATACTTTAGCCCTTTTTCCAACACTTTACGGACTTTTGTTCTTACGCATTATCATACGTAGTGTAGCCACTGAGGTGTCATATGAGCTTCATTACTCAAATGAAAGCGATACAGATATAGCGAGGGAGAGTTGAGTGCGAATTACAACCCAATTCTGTCTTTCTTGTCATTAAGGGCGTTTACTTATTGTTTACATCTTCGACTGCTTCTACAGTATTTCAGTTTTTCGTCTTGTGCCTTGGACAGGAGACCATTCTGCACTTTATGCTCACCTCCGGACTGACTGATGTGATATTCGATATTTTTGTTGTTACGGAAGGACTAAGTACACACAAGTAAACAAATTTTTTATTGCGTAACATAGTGTAAACATCAAAATTTATTATTACGAGGTGCAGCCTAATTGTGGTACAGAGCTTTCTTTCCTATACAGATTTTAATGTAGGCAGACAATAATTTGGTACACAGTTATATCGACAGACAATTAATGAGACAATGAGCCACGAGCAGGACTGAGGTAACTATATTTTCTGGTGGAATGAGATACCACTGCAATCGCCATCACCCTTCGTTATGTTAACATTGCTTCGCAAAATAACAGCATAGATTGCAATACAATACTAACGAGGGCCTTCCAATTACGGTACTGTGCTCATCGACAGTATCTGGTTAAGCTTTCCTCCTTAATTAATTAATTAATTACCGATCTCATATGTCTCCATTGCGTGTGGTATTGCATCGAAAATCAAATTTCAGGATGCTATAAGTATGGCATTGTGAAACAAGTAGGCATTTTATGAATAAATAAACGGTTAAAAAACTTTGTTAAGACGAGTCATAATTGAATAAGATGTTACTGCCTCCACCTACCTCTATGAATGCTTCACCTTGAATGTATATGGAGCGCTAAGTGCATCCAGTCTGTTTATTTACGTTGTCCTGGTATTACGTAGTCCTAACAGTCACCTTCTGATCGATACTGGTGTCCTCAGCCCGTGGTCGTGCGGTAGCGTTCTCGCTTCCCGCGCCCGGGTTCGATTCCCGGCGGGGTCAGGGATTTTCTCTGCCTCGTGATGACTGAGTGTTGTGTGATGTCCTTAGGTTAGTAAGGTTTAAGTAGTTCTAAGTTCTAGGGGACTGATGACCATAGATGTTAAGTCCCATAGTGCTCAGAGCCATTTGAACCATCGATACTGGTTACTGCAGCCATCTGCGAGCGCCTTGAGTGTATTCACTACGATGGCGCTGAGCAGAGAAACTCTAAACGGCTTGTTTCATCGATAGAGCAACACTCACAGGGGAAACTCCTCATCGCACCGCGCTCAGATTTAGTGGTAAAACGGGCCAGTGGACAGACCATGAAAAACTGAACACTGGTCAAGCACGAAAACAGGAAGGTATACTGAACTGTGAAAAAAGAAGCAACATAAAAACAGTGAACGGTCCAAGCTCAAGAAGTGCAACGACGAGCATAGTTCCGTAGCTACGGCGTCGTGGTTAGTGGTCACGGTGCTGAACTGCGTACAACGAGATCCGTGTTCAAACCTCGTTCAAGCACCAATTTCTCTCTCTCTTTTTTTTTTTTTACAAAATTATGAACTTTCCGTCCGGTCTCTGACTTGTCTTTTCTCCCTCTGTAGTCTTGGCAGTTGCCATACTATACAATGGTTACAGAATACATCATGTCGTAAGAATATATTACCGTCGCATGTGAATGTGGCAAGTAGTGAGAGCAGGTGAGATGCCGCATCGACATTTCACAGAAATAAAAAGCGAGTGTGCATTATATTACACCTAAGGAATTAGGAGGTACGTACGTCTGAAAGTCTCATTCTTACACCTCGCTGTTGCAAACGGTCGTTACATCACGACACAGGCACAAATCTCAATTACATGACGCACAGTTCATCATTTGTGAAAAAAAAAATCGGGGTGCGAGCGAGGTTTGAACACAAATCTCTCTATTCGCAGTTCAACACCATGACCAAATAACCACGACGCCGTGGCTACACTGCTATGCTCGTTGCTGCATGTCATGGGCATGCACCGTTCACTGTTTCCATTTTGCTTCTTTTCCCACAGTACAGTACACCTTCTCCCTGTTTTCGTGCTTGATCTGGGTTCAGCTTTTGCCAGGCTATCCACTGGACCATCTTACGACGAAATCTGAGGGGGGTGCGACGGGAAGTTCCTCTTGTCAGTGTAAAATACTTTCCGGCATTCGCTTTTCCCGAAAATGACTAGGAAAGTCGTTGAAACGTTTCTTCAAAACGACAACGGCACTAGGCTGTTTATCTGACAAGACTTCATTACTGACATAACGATTTTAATACTGCTGAAACAGGGAATTAAAATATTCCACGTGTGTGTCTACTACCGGCGATCAATTGGGCTTATGCGTTTCTGATCACGGAGTCAAAAATTAAGCGACAGTACTTCTAACGTCCGCATTAGCCTGAGTGTACTGAAGAAAATATTGATATCGACAAGGCAGTGCAAGTATTATTTCTATATTCCCAAGTAGGGGAGCTAATGTGGCTTTCACTGTAAATATTATCATGGTAAACTGCGAAAACTTTATATCGTCTGGTTTCAAAAACAGTGCTCGATATTATTTGTCATCTATAGATTTATTTTAGGTCATTATATATATATATATATATATATATATATATATATATATATATATATATACTTTTTCGAAAAGACATCAGTTTATGTTTGCCTGCAGCTTGAAAATGGAGCATGCTTCCTGTTCGTAAGTTCAAACATGTTCATCAGCAGCACTAAACTTCAAAAAAGCCGCCAAATAGGACTTAACACTGAAATAATCAGCAGTTTTGGCTGCAATGTCCCCTGAATACTGATCTGCATAATGTTGTTAGAAGAATGAAGAACGCATGTTTTTAATGCTGTTAGTCTCAGTAAACGAGTTAGTGAACTCTCAAATTTATCTTACGGTTTGTACCTGTACTATAAATGTAGACACCTCTGCAAGCAGTTTTATTTATCCGAAGAAAGCCTATGTTTCGTCGCTACAAGACAATTTTCTGCACCTGGTAGGAGGTTGCTAGTGAGTATCCCACTCAGCCGAAGTGACTCCTCTATGATTGTGGCTAAAACAGGACAATCATTTTTCGAGTGAAACTGTTTACAGACTAAAATTTGAAGGAAGTAGTTTTTATTTGTTGAAAATAGGACACAGATGGCTACAGAAATGAGGCATTGTGTCTCCAGGAGAAACACGATTTTATATTATGATTTCCTACAGACAGAAACGTCTAGATCACGTATTATATTGACATCCTTCACATTTAAAAACTGCAGAGGAGGATAGTTACCACTGACATCAGCTGTTTAAATTCGTTGATACGAGTGCCTACACAGCATCCCAAGCAGGTAAATTAATAGGTCCATTCGCGCCGTCATATGGGTGTCTTTGTACCCATATAATGATACTACGAAATTAGAGCTAGCGATTACGATACGTGTGATTTGGATGGGAATGGTGGTCCACTGCATTCCGGGAACCTGTTGCCACACTAACATATTTTCTATGAGAATGCAAGTGAATCCGTCCTGTTATTCTTCCAAAACAGCAGTACGATACTTATGATTGCAATACATGTCATGCCGCGTCACACGTTGATAGGGAAGCGAATTTGGAAATTTGTTATGCCAGTATTTTATGGTTACCTTATTGTGGAACATAGGTTAAGGAAAAGCAAACATACGTTTATAGCATCTGTAGAGAAAACTGTTGACATTGTTGACTGGAATATTCTCTTTCAAATTCTGAAGGCGGCAGGGGTAAAATACAGGGAGCGAAAGGCTATTTACAATTTGTACAGAAACCAGATCGCAGTTATAAGAGTCGAGGGGCACGAAAGAGAAGCAGTGGTTGTGAAGGGAGTGAGACAGGGTTGTAGCCTCTCCCCGATGTTATTCAATCTGTATATTGAGCAAGCCGTAAAGAAAACAAAAGAAAAATATGGAATAGTAATTAAAATCCATGGAGAAGAAGTAAAAACTTTGAGGTTTGCCGACGACATTGTAATTCGGTCAGAGACAGCAAAGGATCTGGAAGACTAGCTGAACGGAATGAATTGTATCTGGAAAGGAGGATATAAGATGAACATCAACAAAAGCAAAACGAGCATAATGTAATGTTGTCGAATTAAATCAGGCGATACTGAGGGAATTTGATTAGAAAATGAGACATTTAAAGTAATAAATGAGTTTTCCTATTTAGGAAGGAAAATAACTGATGACTGTCGAAGTAGGGAGCATATAAAATGCAGACTGACTATGGCAAGGAAATCGTTTCTGAAGAAGAGAAATTTGTTAACATCGAGTATAGATTTAAAAGTCAGGAAAACTTTTCTGAAACTATTTGTATGGAGAGTAGCCATGAATGAAAGCGAAACATCGACGATAACTAGTATAGACAAGAAGAGATTGGGAGCTTTCGAAATGTGGTGCTGCAGAAGAATGCTGAAGATTAGACGGATAGGTCACGTAACTAATGACGAGGTGCTGAATAGAATTGGGGAGAAGCGGAATTTGTAGTACAACTTGACTAGTAGAAGGGATCGTTTGGTAGGACACGTTCTGAGGCATCAAGGGATCACCAATTTAGTACTGGAGGGAAACGTGGAGGATAAAACTCGTAGAGGGAGACCAAGAGATGAATACATTAAGCAGATTCTGAAAGATTTAGGTTGCAGTAAGTACTGGGAGATGAAGAAGCTTGCACGGGATAGAGTAGCATAGAGAGCTGCATCAAACCAGTCTCTGAACTGAAGACCAAAACAACAACATGACTGGATGGTTATTACGTACGTCTCTGATTCCAATCGACGTAAATGTGGCTTTTTAAGTAGATCATGACGTATTTAACCATTGACAAGATTCAAGTTACACAACGCTCTCTGCAACGTGAAGATGTTTCACGTGCTGTTCAAAAATGTGTGCAGCAGTTCTCCACGTAATGCTTGCTAAATGCGGGTTCGTGGAACATCGAGATGCGCGAATAGTTATGACGTAGTTGTTGTAGGGGTACGATGAACGATGGTGCTAAGTTAAAATCTAGGTTCCTCCCGGCTGTAAGCTTTCGACAGAAATTAAATCTTATTTGAACATTACGACTGGACAGCTTCGACCTTACGGGTCATTGTAAAGTGATTCCAACATTGCTACCACATCTCTAGCCTTTGACAAATTCAGAGATTCTTGAATAATTTCTTGCTGTTCCTGCACATTTTGTTGAACAATACTCATTCATATCAAATAAGCACACTTATGGAGTTGTCGAAGCCTTAGTGATACCCCAAATCTGCGTGATATGCGCTAGAGAAAACGTTTGGTATGTTTGCCACTATTGCACAATTTGAACAATGGATCAGGACCTAAATGTTGGTTCTGATGTATTCTCACTTATATATGTGCATCAGTTAATTGAATGTCGGGGTTTCATAGCAACAGATATACGTTCATATTAACTGATCTGTTTATAATAACAATTTCTGTTGTATCCTGGAACATTCATCTGCGCACTTGTGAGATCTGTGTAGACGAATTCCCGTGTTTCGCGCGTAACATGGGTTGAATAGGGTGATCAAACGTGGTTTAATGAATGTTGCACGTTCTGGTACTATCATACAACTCGTTTAACGGTGTACAGCGTGCCCCATCTAAGCTTGACGGCCCCAGCTAACTTTTGTCCAAATGAAAAAAAAAAAAACAAATGTGTAAATCAAATAATGTTCAGCTACTAGGGAGATATTAAGCAGCATGGTTGCCTATCTTGTAACTTGCTTCGTCTGGAAGATATGAACAGCACTACGTCTATTTCAAATAGCACACTATGTTGTTTATTTGGTAACCCACTACCTCTTCTCAGGACCTGTTCATAAACTATCACAGTCTATTATGTCCACCCCTGGTAACTGAGTGATCAGCGTGACGGAATGTCATGCCTAACGGTCCGGGTTCAATTCCCGGCTGGGTCAGAGATTTTCTCCGCTCAGGGACTGGGTGTTGTGTTGTCCTTATCATCATCATTTCATCCCCATCGACACGCAAGTCGCCGAAGTGGCGTCAACTCGAAAGACTTGCATCAAGCGAACGATCTACCGGACGGGAGGCCCTACTCACACGGCTTTTACATTTACAGTTTACTATTCACGTAAACATTTCGTAATTAAAACCGTAACAACGAAATTAATTTTCTCCGCTGCACTGTAAACTTTGCAGGTACACGAGTTCAACTAAATCGACGACTTACTGGAGTTAACGGTGAATAAATGGAAACTCAGAGGGAGGAAAAGCATGAATAAGAAGAGTTTAACGTCCCATCAACAGCGCGGTCAATTGATAAGGAGCATTAGCTCCTTCCTTTTCAAACTAACCATCCCGGCCGGCCGCGGTGGCCAAGTGGTTCTAGGCGCTACAGTCCGGAACCGCGCGACTGCTACGGTCGCAGGTTCGAATCCTGCCTCGGGCATGGATGTATGTGATGTCCTTAGGTTAGTTAGGTTTAAGTAGTTCCAAGTTCTAGGGGACCGATGACCTCAGATGTTAAGTCCCATAGTGCTCAGAGCCATTTGAACCATTTTTTGAACCATCCCGGCGTTTTCCTAGAACGATTTATGGAAATCACGAAAAACCTAAATCTGGATGGCCGGATAGGGATTTGAACCGTCGTTCTCCTGGATCCGAGTCCGGTGTGCTGACCACTGTGACGCCTCGCTCAGTGGAAAACTCTAGAAAAATGCGCACTCGTCTATCAGACAACTGCGTTCGATTCACGGTTGATGTGAGTAATCAAGGTCTGCCATCGTCGTACAACTTATGTCGCCTAAAAGATCTACAGTACTATACTATATGCACGGCCTCCACGCCAGGTCGAGAACGGCCAAGGGATATCTACCGGGCGCCGTGTCATCCTCTGCCTTGCGGCGTCATACGGATGCCGTATGGTGGGGTATGTGGTCAGTTCACCACTCCCTCGGCCATTTTGCAGACTTTCCAGACTGAGGAGCCGTTCCTCAATTGGTTTGACGAGGCTAAGTGCAACCGATGTGTACTACATATACGCGTATTGTAAATAAAAAAATATTATTTCAGTTACTGTTCAGCTAACTTCCGTTCTCCACAGATAAGTAGCATTTTTACCTTCTCTTCATTGGTGTACATAATACTAACACAACCTCCAACTGAAGACGATTGACTGAATGACAGGTGTGCATTGTCTTTGTGTTACCGTTTCTTTCCTGTCAGATCCAGCAAGTGGACGAGCTACTTTATCCCAGGTACCTGCGCTGTCCAAATCAATTTTGTGTTACGTTTTTAATAACGCCATGTTTACGTACATGGTACATTGTGATAAGCTTTTAAACAAGGGCTGAGGAGAAAATTTGATTACTCAATAAGAGATATAGGGTACTAAATAAAAAGTCGTACTGCTGTTCGCATTATCATTACAATAAAGTTAAAAGAAATACAACCGTAACGCACACTGGACTCGCATTCGGGAGGACGATGGTTCAATCCCACGTCCGGCCATCCTGATTTAGGTTTTCCGTGATTTCCCTAAACCGCTCCAGGTAAATTCTGGGATGGTTCCTTTGAAAGGGCACGGCCGACTTCCTTTCCTGTCCTTCCCTAATCCGACGAAACCGATGACCTCCCTGTCTGGTCTCCTCCCTCAAAACAACACAACCCAACAACCATAACGGTTAACTGCATAACATTTTCTTGATACAGTTTTTATTTCATTTCTGTACAAAAAGTTATTTATGGAGGTCGAGATAGAGGGGACGAGCTATCTACGATTTCTTTTGATTTATAAGATTCTACAATTACACAAAAGGAAGTATGTGAGGTGCACGTGTCATCTTGGTCATTACACTATTGTTAATCTCTTACTTCCATACATCGATATGCAAACATCTGAGAGCAAGCCACGTTGATTCGCGATCTTTGGTTGTGTTGTAACATCGTTTCTGCCTAAAGCGCTTACACAGAGAGCTTTATTATTATTAGAGGTGTGCTGGGAAACAGACATGGATCTGAATTTTTATCTGGAACTGAGCTGCTAAATGATGAATACAGATTTGCTGGAAATGATTGAATAAGACTCTGATGAGAGTATTTATGAATTTTGAAGAGTTTTGTGAATAATTGTGATTCAAGGTAAATAAGCAGCTTCGCGTACTTGCACGTTAATAGCATTCTGTTGTGAATATAATTGTCGATCCGAAATTTTCTTGAAACATATCTCATGAATTACTCACAGCTAGAAAAGTTAATCCTCCTGCTCCACACATACATTTTTGTGAAAGAACAGAGATCATGTTGGGCAGATTAATCTTTTGCGTAAAGTAAATTTTTCTAATAATCAACCTGTTATAACTGTTTATAAAATCAATAATTTTTGCATAAGGTCAATACTGTTCACGATCCTTACATTGAACTTATAAAGTAATTCTTTACTATAAAACTGTTAAGAACATACACTACTGGCCATTAAAATTGCTACATCACGAAGATGACGTCCTACAGACGCGAAATTTAACCGACAGGAAAAAGATGCTGTGATATGCAAATGATTAGCTTTTCAGGGCATTTACACAAGGTTGGCGCCGGTGATGACACCTACGACGTGTCGACATGAGGAACGTTTCCAACCCATTTCTCATACACAAACAGCAGTTGACCGGCGTTGCCTGATGAAACGTTGTTGTGATGTCTCGTGTAAGGAGGGGAAATGCGTACCATCACGTTTCCGACTTTGATAAAGGTCGGATTGTAGCACATCACGATTGCGGTTTATCGTATCGCGACATTGCTGCTCGCGTTGGTCGAGATTCAATGACTGTTAGCAGAATATGGAATCGGTGGATTCAGGAGGGTAATACTGAACGCCGTGCTGGATCCCAACGGTCTCGTATCACTAGCTATCGAGATGACAGGCATCTTATCCGCATGGCTGTAACGGATCGTGCAGCCACGTCTCGATCGCGGAGTCAACACATGGGGACGTTTGCAAGACAACAACCATCTGCACGAACAGTTCGACGACGTTTGCGGCAGCATGAACTATCAGCTCAAAGACCATGGCTGCGGTTACCCTTGACGCTGCATCACAGACAGGAGCGCCTGCGATGATGCACTCAACGACGAACGTGGGTGCACGAATGGCAAAACGTAATTTTTTCGGATGAATCCAGGTTCTGTTTACAGCATCATGATGATTGCATCCGTGTTTGGCGACATCGCGGTGAACGCACATAGAAAGCGCGTATTCGTCATCGCCATACTGGCGTATCACCCAGCGTGATGTTATGGGGTGCCATTGATTACACATCTCGGTCACCTCTTGTTCGCATGGACGGCACTTTGAACAGTGGACGTTACATTTGAGATGTGTTACGACCCGTGGCTCTACCCTTCATTCGATCCCTGCGAAACCCTACATTTCATCAGGATAATGCACGATCGCATGTTGCAGGTCCTGTACGGGCCTTTCTGGATACAGAAAATGTTCGACTGATGCGCTGGCCAGCACATTCTCCAGATCTCTCACCAATTGAAAACGTCTGGTCAATGGTGGCCAAGCAACTGGCTTGTCACAATACGCCAGTCACTACTTTTGATGAACTGTGGTATCGTGTTGAAGCTGCATGGGCAGCTGTACCTGTACACGCCATCCAATCTCTGTTTGACTGAATGCACAGGCGTATGGAGGCCGTTATTACGGCCAGAGGTGGTTGTTCTGGGTACTGATTTCTCAGGATCTATGCACCCAAATTGCGTGAAAATGTAATCTCATGTTAGTTCTACTATAATACATTTATCCAATGAATACCCGTTTCTCATCTGCATTTCTTTTTGGTGTAACAATTTTAATGGCCAGTAGTGTATTTTTGTAGAGCATTAGGACCCAGCGTTATTCCCGTCCAAGAAACACTATGTTCCGTGTGTCCGCATTGCACGTGGCAGTACATGCGCTTGAATGTCAATTTTAGTTTACCATTTTAAATTTAGCTTTGGTGCAGCATTCATTGCTGTGCTGCACTTTCGAGAGAGCTGTTCTTGTTACACTATACATACAGGGCAATGTTATCACATAATTAATCAGTGATTAGGTCAGACAGTTTACATTCAGATTGGAAGTTATTTGCTTTTCATACAAAGTACGTTGCGGTGAACAGTGATAAAGCTGTGTGTGAAACGTTTCTTGTGTTGAGAGTTTGTAAACCGGCGGTGAACTTTAAGAAAATATGGTAAGTTAGTAGTTCATTTGAAGTTCAATTTTTATTGGTTTACTTTGGCGTATTTTAGAGATGTTGACTACTATCCGCCGTGGCATCAGGCAACATACCAATGTGCACACTACTGCGCAATACAGGGCTTAAGTAACAGTAATTAGTTTCGTGAACTTAACACTGTACACTACACAGTCTCTCTCTCTCTCTCTCTCTCTCTCTCTCTCTCTCTCTCTCTCACACACACACACACACACACACACACACACACACACACACACACACACACACACACACACACCGCTACAAATAGCATTGCTATCCTTCATATTTTCAAAAATGTCAAAGCGCATATAATCTAGACCAGCAAATGCAGAATCCGATAACGGAATACAACAATCACTATATATGATTTAAAGATTATGTATAATTCAAAAATCTTTCATTTCTCTGTCACATTTATCTCGACTGAAACTGCTATTGGTCACCGATGAACATGCTACCCGACTCGGACATAGCAGGCAGATGAGTTTAATAAAAAATGCGGTGTAGTCACGGCACACCCGTAGTATGTATAGACGTGTTAACCCGATTTACTCCTGAACATTAAACCGTTCCACTAAGAACTCTGTGAAAGAACACGCGAAGTAAACCACAAAAACGACGCAGCGTCTCACAGTCGACTGAGCTTTGTAACTTCGCAACACTAGTGATAGTTGCGCAAACTCAACTGAGCGTCACACATTTTCTCATCTCATTGACTACGCAGTGCACTGACTATTAATTTTACACAATAAAGAACATGTTCATCTACATTATTAAATTAATCTTTAATATCAAATCCTTTGGTCTCTAGGTAAATTGACTGTACATCATGCTTTGATGCCTTTGACATTCATATTTAGGGTTGAAGGCCTCATAAATTTCATTTTAAATAAAAACTGTCACAGTTAGTAATAATCGAATCAGTTTCCGCAACCGCTTTACATTGGCGCTTGACTGCTTACTCAAGTAATTTAAGTGGTGTAATAAAGGACTGCTTCCGAAACAGGGCACGAAAAAAAAAATTGCATATTACTTTGACAAACAACGGCTTTTTCTGTACCGTACTAGCGAAATGTCGCATTTATTTGCCGAGCTCCAATACATCTTTATAAGTAATTTTACCTTACTGTCATCAAGAATATTTATGACAACGTACTTTTAGCAATGATTTTCAACTGCATCGAATTTATATCATAATTTCTCACTATTTTTTGTTCTGTGTTTCCTTACATCTTTTTTCCTCTGTATGATTTTATATGATACACAGGGCATCTCAGAAAGATAGCAATAACGCAATATTTACATATTCTTTAGGTATATAACGCATGTATGTTATTAAGTGCCAAATTGGTTTGAATGATGCAATGAAATTTGTACATATTACTTTGTTTCTGGCTAAGACTGTTCTTCGACAGTCTCAGATACAATATCTGCTTCAATGAACTCAATAAGGCTCCGTAATAGTAATTTTTTCCTGTGGTTAAAAGTGAAGGGAGACAGCGAATTATTTAGACTGTAGAAGGCTTCGAACACCGCTGTTTGAAAGTCCTGAGAAGGCATTTGTAAGACATATAATACACTACTGGCCATTAAAATTGCTACATCACGAAGATGACGTGCTACGGACGCGAAATTTAACCGACAGGAAGAAGATGCTGTGATATGCAAATGATTAGCTTTTCAGGGAATTTACACAAGGTGGCGACACCTTCATCGTGTTGACATGAGGAAAGTTTCCAGCCGATTTCTCATACACAAACAGCAGTTGACCGGCGTTGCCTGGTGAAATGTTTGTTGTGATGCCTCGTGTAAGGAGGAGAAATGCGTACCATCAAGTTTCCGACTTTGATAAAGGTCAGATTGTAGCCTACCGCGATTGCGGTTTATCGTATCGCAACATTGCTGCTCGCGTTGGTAGAGATCCAATGACTTAACAGAATATGGAATCGGTGGGTCCAGGAGGGTAATACGGAACGCCGTGCTGGATCCCAACGGCCTCGTATCACTAGCAGTCGAGATGACAGGCATCTTATCCGCATGGCTGTAACGCATCGTGCAGCCATGTCTCCATCCCTGAGTCAACAGATGGGGACGTTTGCAAGACAACAACCGTCTGCACGAACAGTTCGACGACGTTTGCAGCAGCATGGACTATCAGCTCGAAGACCATTGCTGCGGTTACCCTTGACGCTGCATCACAAAAAAATGGTTCAAATGGCTCTGAGCACTATGGGACTTAACAGCTGTGGTCATCAGTCCCCTATAACTTAGAACTACTTAAACCTAACTAACCTAAGGACGTCACACACATCCATGCCCGAGGCAGGATTCGAACCTGCGACCGTAGCAGGACTGCGCGCCTAGATCTGCGAGACCACCGCGGCTGGTGCTGCATCACAGACAGGAGCGCCTGCGATGGTGTATTCAACGACGAACGTGGGTGCACGAATGGCAAAACGTAATTTTTTCGGATGAATCCAGGTTCTGTTTACAGCATCATGATGATTGCATCCGTGTTTGGCGACATCGCGATGAACGCGTGTATTCGTCATCGCCATACTGGCGTATAACCCGGCGTGATGTTATGGGGTGCCATTGGTTACACATCTCGGTCACCTCTTGTTCGCATGGACGGCACTTTGAACAGTGGACGTTATATTTCAGATGTGTTATGACCCGTGGCTCTACCCTTCATTCGATCCCTGTGACACCCTACATTTCAGTAGGATAATGCACGACCGCATGTTGCAGGTTCTGTACGGGCCTTTCTGGATACAGAAAATGTTCGACTGCTGCGCTGGCCAGCACATTCTCTAGATCTCTCACCAATTGAAAACGTCTGGTCAATGGTGGCCGAGCAACTGGATCGTCACAATACGCGAGTCACTACTCTTGGTGAACTGTGATATCGTGTAGAAGCTGCATGGCCAGCTGTACCATGATTGTTCCCAGGCGTCCATCTCTTCGTCCGAAGCAAATCGACAGCAACGAGTGTCTTTCTTCAGAACTCCAAAAATATGGAAATCGCGTGGGACTGTATAGACGATGCGTACTGGCTTCCCACCGAAGCTTCTACAGGGGAGTCGAAACATCACCTTTTTCATTGTTTGCAAGCGTCCGCTGCTCATTGACTTTCTGGAGCACGGCGCCACAGTTAATGGACAGTGATTCGCGGATATTTTGCAAAAAATGAAGCTCATTATCAATTCGCAACGCCCAGGAATGCTGACAGACGGCATCATTATGCGGCAAGATTATAACAGCCAAAATGTTGCCGAGCCCTTACACATCCTAGATACAGTCCTCCCCATACGGTTTCCATATTTTTGGAGCCTTGAAGGAAAGCATTCGTGGCCGTCGATTTGCTTCGGGCGAAGAGGTTCATGCCTGGGTAAAATCAGGTTCCGTAGGCAACCGTAAACATATTTCCATGAAGGCACTAACTGTCTTGTCTCTCAGTGGGGTAAATGTAGTAACAGTTATGGAGATTATTTTCGTAATAAAGTGTTTACTTATTCTTCTTCCATCTGTCTGTTATGGCTTTATTATTATTATTATTATTATTATTATTATTATTAATAATAATAATATTTATTTTTATTATTATTACTATTATTGTACAGAGTATAGATCTCTGGCTCGTGAATTCATTGTCCCAGGAAGGGGAAACTTTATTGACACATTCCTGGGGTCAGATACATCACATGATCACACTGACAGAACCACAGGCACATAGACACAGGCAACAGAGCATGCACAATGTCGGCACTAGTTCAGTGTTTATCCACATTTCGCAGCAATGCAGGCTGCTATTCTCCCATGGAGACGATCGTAGAGATGCTGGATGTAGTCCTGTGGAACGGCTTGCCATGCCATTTCCTCCTGGCGCCTCAGTTGGACCAGCGTTCGTGCTGGACGTGCAGACCGCGTGAGACGACGCTTCATCCAGTCCCAAACATGCTCAATGGGGGTCAGATCCGGAGATCTTGCTGGCCAGGGTAGTTGACTTACACCTTCTAGAGCACGTAGGGTGGCACGGGATACATGCGGACGTGCATTGTCCTGTTGGAACAGCAAGTTCCCTTGCCGGTCTAGGAATGGTAGAACGTTGGGTTCGATGACGGTTTGGATGTACCGTGCACTATTCAGTGTCCCCTCGACGATCACCAGTGGTGTACGGCCAGAGTAGGAGATCGCTCCCCACACCATGATGCCGGGTGTTGGCCCTGTGTGCCTCGGTCGTATGCAGTCCTGATTGTGGCGCTCACCTGCACGGCACCAAACACGCATACGACCATCATTGGCACCAAGGCAGAAGCGACTCTCATCGCTGAAGACGACACGTCTCCATTCGTCCCTCCATTCACGCCTGTCGCGACACCACTGGAGGCGGGCTGCACGATGTTGGGACGTGAGCGGAAGACGGCCTAACGGTGTGCGGGACCGTAGCCCAGCTTCATGGAGACGGTTGCCAATGGTCCTCGCCGATACCCCAGGAGCAACAGTGTCCCTAATTTGCTGGGAAGTGGCGGTGTGGTCCCCTACGGCACTGCGTAGGATCCTACGGTCTTGGCGTGCATCCGTGCGTCGCTGCGGTCCGGTCCCAGGTCGACGGGCACGTGCACCTTCCGCCGACCACTGGCGACAACATCGATGTACCGTGGAGACCTCACGCCCCACGTGTTGAGCAATTCGGCGGTACGTCCACCCGGCCTCCCGCATGCCCACTATATGCCCTCGCTCAAAGTCCGTCAACTGCACATACGGTTCACGTCCAGGCTGTCGCGGCATGCTACCAGTGTTAAAGACTGCGATGGAGCTCCGTATGCCACGGCAAACTTGCTGACACTGACGGCGGCGGTGCACAAATGCTGCGCAGCTAGCGCCATTCGACGGCCAACACCGCGGTTCCTGGTGTGTCCGCTGTGCCGTGCGTGTGATCATTGCTTGTACAGCCCTCTCGCAATGTCCGGAGCAAGTATGGTGGGTCTGACACACCGGTGTCAATGTGTTCTTTTTTCCATTTCCAGGAGTGTATATCTGTGCTGATAGCAAGAACATAGTTTTTTTTCCTTCTTTGTTGCTCTGCACCGAAAGAGGGATACTTTAGTTATTACCAATGATTTTTTAAATCGCAGTGATCTGGAACTGTTGCACTTGTCTTTTGCTACAAATTGCAGATTTTTGTTTTGGCTACATTGGTTTCACTCGACATGATCCTTTATAATAAGCGATTTGTCCGGTCGCATAATCTGTCAGCATCGGTATTATCGGATACAGTACACTAACTAATGGGGGTTGGATGAAAGAAACTTGATATCTGTCAGAAGCTGTTCACATGTGAACTAGGATGGTTAAATTACAGTCCAACCACATTCATCAAGAATGTATTTCCATAGTACCACATCAAAATATCACGTCGGTTGCTTCTAATGCATTTGGAACACTTACCAGTTTTATACATCATAAACTTATTACGTAAAAATGAGTGTGTAGAACACGCTATGTAAACGCAAGTTCAACAAACATTAGTGTTTCTAAAGTTCTGGAGAAACTGAACAAACAATTAAATTATCTACGTTACCAGCTACATTGAATTCTTCGAAGAGACGCAGAACGATATATCTCTAACAATACTTTAAAAGAAAGATTTCAGAATTAGACTTCAGGACCGTGTTATATTTGATGATAGAGGATGGGCCTGTGACAACTGCGTATTGCTCCCATTGATTAGTACAGACCACTCTCGTCAGGTAATGGCCACGCAGACATTGAGATCAGTAGAATCCAGTTTACTGTGACAATGCATAGGCAATGCAGTTCGCCTGACTTTCGCATTCAGTGTCCCAAGCGGAGATGAGAACGTTTTGCCTCATATAAGCGAATGCGTCCCATTCCGATGTCTACTGCTGCTCTTCTTTTAATACAGTAATGAGATCTTTATGCGAAAATTTTATTGCAGTTTGTAATATTTCTGGCTTAGTCAGCCATCATATTAGGCTCCAAGGAGATGTTCCCAGAGCAGTGGAGATGCAAGAATTATATAGATGACGAAAAGTGGTGTGAGGTACCTGTGACAGATGTTAGATTCGGTACCTTTCCCGTGAGAAAGACCGCCTGCATAATGCTACTGCTCTGTGATTGGCTGCTGTGTTCGGAGCAAGGGCGCCAAAACGTTAAAGTATAGTTGTTATTATTAGTTAAACGACTCATTGGAATGACTTCACTTTTTAATGTAAATATATCTCAACAGCTGACAATCAATCAGTCATTTTAGAATTATTAAAAACAATTTAAATCAAAAACAAAAGACTGACGAAATTGCAGACGAAGCACATCGGAAGTGTTGGGATCACGCCTTTTGTGGTATGGCACGCGAAGTGTTTCGGGCTGTTCGTCACTCTGGATTAAGCAGTCGAGAAGAACAGACATATCTGTCGTAGGATGTGTTTCCAATTTTTATTTAAGTTCCTGTTCGTCACTCTGGATTAGGCAATCGAGATGAACAGTCATGTTGTCCGTGGCAGGATGTGTTTGCCAGTATTCAGTATTAAAAGATTCACTCTGGTAGTCATGAGGCACAGACACGTGCCACAAACAGTGTAAAGATACGTTTTCGTAAACATTGTATTTGATTATGTACTTTGCTGTATCAGAAGGTGTTGTATTAAGATCATGTAGTCTTCTCGTGTGGCTATATTAAAATACGTGAGTGGCATCCCAAAGACGTGATACATTATTTCAGAACACAGCCTCGCTAAAAGTCAGTTTCAGCCTAAAGACCTATGACCTGCGTGCTGTTTTCTGCGCTGGGGACATCAACTTGAAGACAGCAGGTTAATGAACTATAACAGAACCTTTGTATTCCACACAGAGCAGTAGAAACAACTAGGCGCCTCACGTGTACTGCATGCACAGAACAAATGAGCTCAGTGACACGTCATCTGCAGTAGTGCAGAGGAGGTAAAGGAGGATGATCGTTATTAACACCAACAATCAATTCATTCTTCCTTTCTTGCCGTAAGTTATTACCAAGCGATATACAACAATATCGCAATACTCCTTTTTCAGTAAGTAGCCAACAGACGAAAAAAAGAACCAGTCATTTGGTTAAGAAAATCTCAGAAGGTCCATTTCCTCCATAAACCAAGCTATTTACTATTTCAGTTAATTAGAAGACGACTCGTGCCCGTACGAAGTGTCTTTTATCGACTATTTCGCTTGAATAGCTAAGTCATTTTGAAATACTCGGTGTCTCCACGAGATGTTGGTGTGAGATTAAGAAAATGATGAAATTTGGGACGACAATATCAATACTTTTTGAGCACCTAGTGACAGTGAAGTATTGAAGTGTCGACAGTTATGGAAATTAAACCTAAATAAAGGTTTCAGTCGGCAATGTTCAAAAGGCATATAAGCTGAGGACAGAGATGTTCACGGACCGGACTATCTGGGGCTGAATATTCTCGCTCCGGTTAGGCTGGGAGCGTATGACATTGAAACAGGTTGAAAAAGCCGTTATCTTCTGTTTTCGGCACGCATTATTGATACAATAGGATACAAAAAAATTCAGAAATACAGATAAGAATATTTTTTTGAAGTAGTGTTATCTTTTAAAAGCATTTGAATATACCGCCCAATTTTATGTGTCTGGCTGCTAATGGTTCGTTTTTCTTTTCCATACCTGCCTTTTCGAAATTATAACATTTGACAGAATCATAACAGAAAAGAAATTCAATTTATAAACAGTTATGTACATTGTAATACATATACACTTCAGTCGTCTGTACGGAAATTGTGAGATGACGCCTTCTACATATAGGCATTTCGTTTGCTTTGGGGTTGGTATCTATAAGTACTGTTTCTTCGTAGCATCTGTACGTTTTTCCTGTCGGTGTGGATGTGGCTTCTTAGTAACAGATTGCGCGCACTCTTTTTCATCTTTTGGTTCAGTATCCTATCGGGAAGGAGCGTAACTTCTGTGATTGTTATTTGAGGCACTGTCCACATTATAACAGCCACCGTTTCCCCAGTGTTTCGCAGCTTATTATTAGCAGCTCTTTCTCTACTGCATCTTGAAACACGCGATCAGGGACACTGGAACAATACTATTTCCTAGTTTGATATCTGATTTCTCTATGCACCAATTTGCACCAACACCGAGCTGTTGTGTGTATTAAGCCAGGTATGTTTCCAGTTTCTTTTGTATGTGTATTTTGCATGTTATATGTAGTCTAGCGTTGTACTGCATTGTACAACATCTTAGTTGTGATGCTTCGATTTATGGTTGCATGGAAACAGCAGTGTGTTCTGTAAAGAACGTTCGGATGTGTTTCGGGTGGAATATATAGCCAGGTGGCATATATAGCGCGGTCCTCAATTTACGCCTCTTAGCTTTGCGATACTGTTTCCCTAATTAAATTTTTCTTTTGCTTTCTTTAGCGTAGTTTGGACCGAACGAGCAATGTATTTTGCCATAATTTATTGATTTTAAAACTTCATTTTCATATGTCATTTATATATTTTATGCAAATTTTCTTTATTTCGCCTTTTTGTGCATACCAGTGGATTATAATTGACTGATGTGGGTATGGGAAATATTTCGAATTAAATATATTTTTTGTTACAGGTGCATTTTGTTCACGTTTCGCTCTCGGCAATATCTTCAGATATGTGGGTGAAAACTTTTGCAGTCTTGCTCTCTCTGCTTCTAAATCTTTTGTATGATCTACGTCGAAGGCATTTCGTTAACTGTTTGTGAATACAATGCCTAATTCAAACGCGTCAGTCAAGTGGTGGACTGGCACGTCTCATGCATCATTGCTATTGATTCAAACTATCGTAATCCCCATCATATTTCTACGAATTGATGAATATCTGATGTTGATAATGAAAGTGATATCGCCGACTGCAAAGATCGAGCCGCTAACTCATGTCTTACTGGGACGGTTCATTTGAAAGGGCACAGACGACTTCCTTCCCCATCCTTCCCTAATCTGTTGGGACCGATGACATCTCTGTTTGGTCCCCTCCCCCGAATCAGCCAATCAACAATGTCTTACTTTCTATGTGTCTCTATAGTTAACTTCAAACAGAAGTATGTACCTGAGGAACAGAAATGCTCTACTGGTGGGAACGCCTTTACAGCTTCATGCGATTTTCTTGTCAGTGTTGTGGTGTGAGTCATTGTTGATGATGAGAGCTACACGTGAAGTAACAGTTGTTTTCTCAAATATCTCAGTGTATTCCAAACTCATTCCCAGTTGCGGAAACTGATACTTTTATTTCTGGTGAGTAGAACTAGATGCAGCTAATGGTCTTTCCTTTTAAACATTCTTTTAAGTTACAAGGTCTAGTAGCTTTTTAATATATTATACAAGTGGGAAAAATGGAGCACGTTCCATCTACGCCACGAAAATGAAGACGAACCGAAGTACCAAAAGGGGATAATCCATATTTTGAAGAGAATGTTGCTAGGATGCAGGAAGAAGGAGAGAAAATGGACTTAGATGGTATATTTTTTGACGATTTCGATTCTGATCCTTCGTTTTCTCCTTAAAAGGCAGCCTTTAGGTCTTCCTCTCATGAACAAGACTCTGTTGCAGATGTTGACTTTTCCTGTATAGGTGGCCGAGCAAATGACGATATTTCAGTTCCTTTTGTTTACAAAATGAAAATTGATTTTACTGGGAACCAAAACCAAATACTAAGGCTAGACTAAAGCCTCCTGATAACATAATCCGGGTAATACGGAGTATAAAAAATTTAATTCATAATCCTAACATGGAAGATATTTGGTCTTTGATGCTTAACTCATAGAAGTAATTGCTAATTAGACAATAGATAAACTGCGACAGTACGGAACAGGATTGAAGTAAATCAGCAAAGTAGCTACATATCTACTGAACGGTTTGAAATAAAAGGGGAAATGCAGTGTTTTTCCTTACCAGAACAAAAGGTACACTGTACATAAATGTGTGAATTGTGATAACCTGTATGCTTGGAATGTTCCAGAAAAAGGTGTGAAGTATTTGATATATTAATTATCCCTTTACACAACTCATGTGTTTTAGTGGAGTGCCCTTATACGAGTATTCA
Organism: Schistocerca piceifrons; assembly: GCF_021461385.2. Lineage (NCBI taxonomy): Eukaryota > Metazoa > Arthropoda > Insecta > Orthoptera > Acrididae > Schistocerca > Schistocerca piceifrons. The sequence goes on from NC_060138.1 coordinate 762,611,419, forward strand.
TGAAAGTAATACGTATTGGAGCCCTTACTTGATGGAGATGTTTAGTAAATTATTGTTCAATTTCTTCATTTTAGTAGCATATTAATGTACCTTTTTGCCATGATAGCAACATTTACCTGCTTCCCCCCACCGTGTCTGTTAGACACATGTTTCCTGTTACGAAATAGAATCATTCTTCCCGTTAAGACTCAATAGCATTTTCCGTATTTGTCGTCTTGTACGAATGTGACGGAGTCTTGGGTGGGCAGCACGGTAAGAGGACACAATAACTGCTGGCGAGCACTCCCGGAGCTCCCTGGGGAGACCAGCCGAGCTCTTTAAGTTTAGGCTGCGTGGAGCAGGGGACGGTGACCCAGGCGTTGATGTCCGGGTAGCAGTACTCGTATACCGACCGCATGTTATGCGCTGCGACGCCGGCAAGGCACTTGCGGCCAAGAGCCGCAAACGGCGGTCCTAGCTTTGTGTGGTCCAGGATGCTGGCTGTAATGTCAAGTATAATGAACCGTGTCGCGTGTCCGACCAGTGCAAAATAAATTATTTTTACAAGCCTGCCTCTCTTGGTGGAAAGTTGCTCTCTGCTTGGTGCAAAGTTGTTTTCGCCAGCAACGCTTTTCCCAGAAAACTGGAGGGTGCCAGGCTTTCGGGAGATATTCATCTCTGCTTTCTCGTGGGAATCTCAGCAGCTGTTTATTGTTAAAAATTTTTTCTCCTTCCCTTGTGGTGGCGCTGGTGCGACTGCTTGGCGCCGCTCCATGTGCAGTGAGAAATTTCTCTCTCTCGGCAGGCGGGAAGGTAGCTCACTGGGATATATAAAATAATATCTCGGAGTCGACGTCGGAGTTTTCTAGAAATTTCAGACTTGTGGGACAACCGCTGGCGACATAAAAAAGATATCTGAGAACTGTTAGATAGTAACTCGGCTTTATCAGAACTGTATAAGCGGGAAGAGACCGCATTCGTTAAGCCATAAATCATTTTGCTAGGTGTAATTTTGGAGCGCTGTAAAAAAAAAAAAAAAAAAAAAAAAACCTTGACCAATGTTTATCAATGTTTATCGGAGCCTTCTCATTGGTGACGCATCTTTTCATATTTTACGTGGGATTTTGTGTACAGCAGAGAGGAGAGATAGAATCTTTGGGACACTTTAGTTTTGGAGAGGTAGAGAAATGGACTACGACCGCTGATATTTTTAAAAATACTGTAAATCCGATACATCGATATATCAAAAAGTATCATTATCGGTCCTCAATATATCGGAAAAATTACTGATATACCGAAAAAAATAAGATGTACTAGTAAAAAAAAGTCGGCTGCACATTGAAAATATACTGCCGGTTTTAGAGCTCTAAATTCAAGTACTGATTTACTATTAGATATGTACATCAGAGCAGGAATTGAAAGGAAAACGATGCACGTTCGCCCTTGGCGATAACCATTTTGCTGAAAGGTGTCCGATGGGTCCATCGTTCGGTTTTTTCACACATCGGATTTATATGGAACCCTTCATGTTAATTTCTCTGTTATTCCATTTCTGCAAACGCCAGCGACCTAGCAGTTGTAGTGTCAAAACTGCGTGCTGAAGCTAAACGTTGTCGTTTCTGTTGGTAGCGCCGAACGCCGATTACGTCAGCATTTCCCATCACACGTCTCCACCCACTGCAAAGATCAGTCTTGTCATTTAGATTCTTGCCCATCAATTTCAGCAACTGTTTTGAAGCATGCCGATGTGAAGAAATAGCACACTAGTTGCGTTAAAAAAATTGAGAAAGACTGGACGTGATGAAAGCAGTGAAAGTAGAATTATCTTCTACAATAATTTCAAAAGAACAACTTCAAATATTTTCAGAAAATTGTAAAAAATATAATATAAAATAAAATAAAAATATCGATATTCCCATTTCGATACAGATATACAGCTTAAGAAATATGTTGTTATATATATAGATCTAGATATATTTTCGAAAAATATCGTTATATCGAGATTTTATTTTCTGCCCTAATTTGGACACACTGGATCGGGTCAAGGAAGAGGAGGCACTGAGTTTTGAGACGCGGCAGAGAGAGACAGACTTGCTTTTCTTGGGATCAGTCTATCACACAGCGGCTGATGAGCAGCGATTGGCAGCAGGCCCTGCCATATGCAGGACTCGTTTCTCCAACTCGTCATCTGTGGTGAGAATAAGTGGCAGCTTAGGCTACCCGGCATGGTGAGCAGTTAGGCGTTTCTCGGCGCGTTGTTTTTAAATTTGATTAAGTGCCGTGACTTAACAGCTCTTCAAAAATTCGATGGCTTATCCGTTACCAAGTAGGGTTCTTCTTTTGCATGTGGCTATCATACGCGTTTCTGTCACGAACGGGGCAAACATTGCACACTCATCCGCGGTTACGCTTTTTCGAGAATGAATTGCTGAGAGGAGGGTCACTCCCATCTCACTTGTTGTTTGCGGGCTATGAGAAATCTACCTAGCAGTGGTTTGTTTCTCAATTCACTATCGGCAGCTCCTTTCACTCTGTTTTATTAATCGCGTTAACGTCTATTATTTTCTTCCTTGTTTGTGTATGTGCTCGCAATGAGTAATTGTAAATAACTAGAGTCAAACTGGGCCAAAATGTTTAATTCAGCAGTTAGATGAACCCCTCCAAATCATTAAATCTTTAACGCGTTTTGTAAGAGCCGGCACCCGTGAGTCATTTACGACGGCCGTACTATTCATAATGTGCAATCTGTTGCATCACAAAATCTTTTCCGTATCTGAGTTCATGAGGAGTGATGTGTCTCTCGGTCAGTCCAACCGGTGCAGATCATTACAGTCACCAGAAGGCCTGTTAGCTCGGCTGGCGTCTTGCACAGTGTTTTTAATTTGTAATATGCTTCTGTCATTCGGTAGTACTGTGTCATGATGTAGCGCCCAGGTATATGTTTCGACTTTTGTTTATTTCGGAGGAAGATGCCTTTGTGTAACTCCTAACTAGTTCCCGGGTTTTACTTATGTCGTTGTCTTTAGTGGTTACTGTGGTGTCGCCCACATAACGAAGTCTCATGCAATAGTTGGTACCTCATGACGGCGCCACATGTAAAGAGAGCCTCTGTTAAAGGGAGCAACGAACCGGAGACGTCGGCTTGGCCAGGTCCTCATGTGTTACCTTACGCCGTCGCTGCCGCAAAGTTATTTGTCCGAGCACAGCGTCGCTCTCCAGTGTCTCCGTGTAATAAGCGGCGACTTGTAACTGTAACGACAGTATCGTCCACAGATCCGGCTGTATGCAACACGAACAGTTATTCTTCTTTCTGAAGGCAATTATACCCTGATGCGAACAATCATTCGGCAGTAACAAAATGTTAAATATTACAAGTGTCAATGACAGCATTAAAACATGCCATCTCTGTGGACACTATTTGTCTTCCACGCTCAAGTTTTAATAAATTACTAATAATTTGTGTGTGTGTGTGTGTGTGTGTGTGTGTGTGTGTGTGTGTGTGTGTGTGTATTGTAGTATCTACTCGACCTCCTTCTGATTGCCACAGAACAACACAGTTATGACTTTCAAGTCGTCAAATCACCGAATGACATGGCTTTTGTCTAAACGTAAATTTCGTGATTAGAAACGCAGTCATATTCTGAGAGAAAACAGCACTCCACATGGCATGGTAAGTGTACCGCAACATCGTCTGAAAGTCCATTCGGTCTTTTTCGTGAAGTGAGTGACCATTTTTGCATTTGTCTACTGACGTCCTTTAGGAGCACACTGGTCGGCAACTCTGCATCTGCTAGCCGGCTTTGCTCCAGCCGGACTCCGGTTGCTGGTCACAAGCTATGGTGACGCCTCAGGTAACCGAAGGCAGCGCACCACTCGCCAAATACGAGTTACGCGGCGGTTAACCGGGTCCTCTGACCAGTTCTAGTTCAAGATATCTGCTGACTCAAGAGGCGTCGCTGTCAGTGTATTTAGCTTTCTCATCAACAGGAATAGTTCTAATAACAAGAGGCTACACCTTTGTTAAATGAATTCAAAGTCAGTATAAAGCTTACTATAAAATCTATCGTTTAGAATGCTGTTGAGAGACTGTACGTCTGTGGACGGCCAATGTATGGCCTAATGCGGTAACGATTGGAAACATTTGTGTGTGTGTGTGTGTGTGTGTGTGTGTGTGTGTGTGTGTGTCGAAAATAAATAAAAAGAAGTACACAATTACTTTGAGTGATACAATGTTTTTTCCAATCAGCTCCAGAAGGTTACCTAAAAGAATATTCATTAAGTGATAAATATCTTTTAATACTGAGACGTAAAGGTAAAGGTATATAAATACCCTAAGACCATCTGAAAGAAAAAATCCTGCGAAAAAATTTACGGATCCGAGAGACACGCAGAGTGTTGTAGAACAAGGTGCAACCATGAAATACAATAGCTTATACAAAAGAAAGACATAATAAAATTTGTTATATCTCAAAGAATACGCTAGTGAGGGCGTATGGAAAGAATGACAGATGCCAGGATGCACAAACGAATAATGAACGGCAGGCTGTATTACACCGGAAGGAAAGATCGACCAAGAGGTGGATGGCTGGACAATACGTTGGCTGCCCGTACCACCATGGACATCCGAGGCTCGAAGAAGAAAGCAGAGAACAGAGATGTACGGAGGGGGATTGTTGAGGACCCCAAGGCCCATCAAGGTCTGTCATGACGAAGAAAACGAACAGGAAGAAGAACAGTGAGACTTTTATTGCCATGTGATACCAGATAGACAGACAGATATCCCAAAACTGATGACGAAATCACTTGACGCTCTAGTTAGTAGCAACATTATTCCCGTGAATGGTTTTGTGACAGTCAGCGGAATTGTGAATGCAAAACTGTGTACGCTCTGAGCTTCAGTGTAAATATTAAGGCGTTCCCTGTCCAAATACTTCAAAATACGTCTGTTACCAAATCCTAAATGTTTGGCCGAGGGTCACTGTTCGGAAGAATTATGCCGTTAAACAACGTTTGAGTATCGGCGTCGATCGTGTCATACCACGTTCTGCTGTGTAACATTCGTGCTGTCAGAGTAATGGTGGACATCGTTTTACTCTAGAGGACTGTGTAATACGTTGCGGCCAAAAGTTCTCCCACAAGCAGATGACTGATCGCTTTGTCTTCCTATTTCATGCATAGGCAGCTATTTTCAATTTAAGAAATCTGCAGTGACACGTCTGGTAACCGAATCTGTTGAAAATCAGTTGCAGGTGTAGATAAATTTTAGAAAAAGTTCCCTTTATCTGCATATGTAACAGTTTAGTAACGCAGAGACTACGTATACTTCACGGCTGTGATACAACTCTCTCCAAGAAATTTTCGCATGAAATTGTTAATAACATATGTATGACGAGAAACATTCATTCACCGGTTCCGCACATTTCGCCTGTTAACTGGTCGTTAGCCAGACTATAATACGTTGTCAGGCCTTGGCTACAGTTTGTTATTGTCGTCCACTGTGAATATTGTTGCTGACACGCCATTAACATTAAACTAACTTCTACATTTAATGACTCAATACGCAACAGCAACTTTGTGAGAAAACATGTGCATTCACTGTACGTATGTAAACCTCTGTATATAAATTCAGATCGAATCTTCCTGGACAGAGCTGCGTTGTGATCATTAGACTTAGGTTGTAAAAGTCTCGGGATACCTCCTAATATCTTGTAGGATCTCCTTTTCCTTGGCGTAGTGCAGCAACTCTGCGTGGCATGAACTCAACAAGCCGTTCGAAGTCTCCTACAGAAATTGAGCCATCACTGCGAAAGTGTGAACCTAAGACCTCTCAATTACGTCCCATAAATGCTCCATGGAATTCAAGTCGGGTGGTCTGAGTGGCCCAATCACTCGCTCCAACTGTCCAGAATGTCCTTCAAACCAATTTGGGAACACAAAGTCCACGAATGGCTGCAAATGACCTCCAAATAGTCGAACATAACCATGTCCAGTCAATGATAAGTTCAGTTGGATCAGAGGACCCAGTCCATTCCATGCAAACGCAGTACACAACGTCATGAAGCCACCACCGGCTTGCATAGTGCCCTACAGACTGGGTTTGTAGGGGCTGCGCCACACTCGAAACCCACCTTTTGATGTCGCCAACTGTAATCGGGACTCATCTGACACGATATGGTTACGAGCCCATGAGAGGCGCTGTTGGCGATGTCATGCTGTTAGCAAAGGCACTCGCGTCCGTTGTCTGCTGCCATAGCCCAATTAACGCCAAATATCGCCTCACTGTCCGAACGGGCACGTTCGTCGTACGTCCCACGTTGATTTAAGCGGTTATTTGATACAGTGTCGGCCGGAGTGGCCGAGCGGTTAAAGGCGCTACAGTCTGGAACTGCACGACCGCTACGGTCGCAGGTTCGAATCCTGCCTTGGGCATGGATGTGTGTGATTTCCTTAGGTTAGTTAGGGTTAAGTAGTTCTAAGTTCTAGGGGACTTATGAACACAGCAGTTGAGTCCCATAGTGCTCAGAGCCATTTGAACCATTTGATACAGTGTTGCTTGTCTGCTAACACTGACAACTCTTCTCAAAAGCGCCGGCCGGAGTGGCCGTGCGGTTCCAGGCGCTACAGTCTGGAGCCGAGCGACCGCTACGGTCGCAGGTTCGAATCCTGTCTCGGGCATGGATGTGTGTGGTGTCCTTAGTTCTAAGTTCTAGGGGACTGATGACCTCAGATGTTAAGTCCCGTAGTGCTCAGAGCCTTTTGAAGCATTTGAACGAAATTGCTGAGGTATCTGAATAAATGTAAATATGGTTTCACCGACTTTCGAAGCACACTACGAATGTATAGCCACATACTCAAACACAGCGTACTCTCAAGAGTTATCAAGGGACATTTCTCTGGTGCTCTGGACTTTAGTGTGTATGTGGGGTATTTCCAGTTAAACTGTTCATCAGGTGTTTCGTGCAACACTTAGTCTTAAGCGAAAACTAAGTTTCGGTATTTGTTACTGGATAAATGTTGTTTAAAATGTAATGTTATGTGCTCATTCGGCAGTAGTTTGAAGTCAGTCTGGTTGGATATTCAGTTTCAGGATGTTTATTGGTGGCGATAGCAAAATACCAAGAAAAACCTATATTTACGGCGGCGAATGAGAAAGTTCGGTTATCTCGAGGCGTGTACTGCGCCGCGCTCTTTTCACAGTACCGTCACACGGAAGCCTTACTCAGCTGTTGCTGGAAATCCTGTGAGTAACTTACCACACTTCCTGTAGAACAGGAACATATACGTATTGTATCACACAATTGTCGATCGCGAGAGTATGGAAAGGTATTTACACAGTAAATCTGGCAAATCTAGAGTGGTTGGTGGGGGATGGAAGGCGGGGAGGACGCCGCCACAAGCGGCTTACGCAGTCGGTGGCCGGTGGATCCCGGCGGCGGCTGTAGTCGGCAAGTGGTGGTGCGGCCCCGGGAGAGACATACGGCCGAGCTACGCAGCTAGCCAGAGCAAAGCCGAGGAGAGTCCCCAGCTTCTGGTCTGTATCCAGGAGGAGTGCTAATTGCTTTGTATGCTGCAATACATTTGCTGCCGTAAATCTTCCCACCTGCTGTATCTAAACAGCTTTTAGTAAGGTGCCAACGGCATGTTGTAACTTCGAAAAAGTACAGTTATCCTATGAAGATTTTGACGCAATATGCACTACTGACCATTAAAATTGCTACACCAAGAAGAAATGCAGATGATAAACGGGTATTCATTGGGCAAATATATTATAGTACCCAGAACAACCGCCTCTGGCCGCAATAACGGTCTTGATACGCCTGGGTATTCAGTCAAACAGAGCTTGGATGGCGTGTACAGGTACAGCTGCCCCTACAGCTTCAACACGATACCACAGTTCATCAAAAGTAGTGACTGGCGTATTGTGACGAGCCAGTTGCTCGGCCACCATTGACCAGACGTTTTCAATTGGTGAGAGATCTGGAGAATGTGCTGGCCAGGGTAGCAATCGAACATTTTCTGTATCCAGAAATGCCCGTACAGGACCTGCAACATGCGGTCGTGCATTATCCTGCTGAAATGTAGGATTTCACAGGGATCGAATGAAGGGTAGAGCCACGGGTCGTAACACATCTGAAATGTAACGTCCACTGTTCAAAGCGCCGTCAATGCGAACAAGAGGTGACCTATACGTGTAACCAATGGCACCCCATACCATCACGCCGGGTGATACGCCAGTATGGCGATGACGAATACACGCTTCCAATGTGCGTTCACCGCGATGTCGCCAAACACGGATGCGACCATCATGATGCTGCAAACAGAACCCGGATGCATCCGAAAAACTGACGTTGTGCCATTCATGCACCCAGGTTCGTCGTTGAGTACACCATCGCAGGCGCTCCTGTATGTTACGCAGCGTCACGGGTAACCGCATCCATGGTCTCCGAGCTGATAGTTCATGCTGCTGAAAACGTCGTCGAATTGTTCGTGCAGATGGTTGTTGTCTTGCAAACGTTCCCATCTCTTGACTCAGGGATCGAGACGTGCCTGCGAGATTCGTAACAGCAATGCGCATAAGATGCCTGTCATCTCGACTGCTAGTGATACGAGGCCGTTGGGATCCAGCACGACGTTCCGTATTACCCTCCTGAACCCACCGATTCCATATTCTGCTAACAGTCATTGGATCTCGACCAACATGAGCAGCAATGTTGCGATACGATAAACCGCAATCGCGATAGGTTACAATCCGACCTTTATCAAAGTTGGAAACGTGATGGTGCCCATTTCTCCTCCTTACACGAGGCATCATAACAACGTTTCACCAGGCAACGCCCGTCAACTGCTGTTTGTGTATGAGAAATCGGTTGTAAACTTTCCTCATGTCAGCACGTTGTAGGTGACGCCACCGGTGCCAACCTCGTGTGAATGTTCTGAAAAGCTAATCATTGGCATATCACAGCATCTTCTTCCTGTCGGCTAAATTTCGCGTCTGTAGGACGTCATCTTCGTGGTGTAGCAATTTTAATGGCCAGTTGTGTATTTCGCCACAAACAAAAATAATCGTTTCATATTACCAAACAGTGCATCTTCGAGGAATGTGTGACCTTACAGGAACTTTTCATTACGTTAGGCACAACGTACCAAAATCGAAATCTACAGGGTGGTCAGAAAGAGTCTTAAAATATCGTAAGCGTGTTGAGAGTGTGTTGTTCTGAGGAATAATTGTTAAGAAACAAATTCGATACTTGGTGCCGTTTCCGAGTTAATTAGCACTGATGTTAGCCAGTCAAGCCGTTGCGCGCAAATTCAAGCGACCCGCCAGAGACGGTGTTGCCCGACGTACTCTTCGATTGGTTATCTAAAACCAAACAATAGAGCGATATAAAAATTGGAAACGGGACGCTAGAAAGGATAGAACCCAAGATCTCAGCATAACCTACTGTGCAAAACCATTACAGGCTTTTCAGACTGTTTCTGACCGCCCTCTATACTTTGACACAACAACTATTTGTGAAACTAACAAGTACATAAGTGCAAACTTCCTGTGAAACAGTCATAAAAACTTTCTCTAAAAAGTATATGCAACACCCACTTCAACATCCTACCTTTCGTAGGCAATATACCCTATCTCTCTAATAATGTTTACTTAAAGACTGATATTACTAATACAGTTGTAAAAAATGCGTACAAAAGTACAAAAGAATAGAAAAGAAAGCAGAAAAATCTATATTTTCAGTAAAGTGTGCAAGGAGGTTGGCATGTTACTCACACAAGACTTCTAATCATTTATTTCAGACAATAAATACGCACAATACCTGGGGCTCAACGGCAAGTGAATAATTTATCAACCTCCATTAAAATATGTACTCCACCCAGCAGTATAATTAAAGATCGTAGAGATTCCCGGTGGTATACGTAAAACATGAAGTTTCTTAAGAAACAACGCTTACAGCAGAATAACGACATAAAAGCATAAATTCCTATTTAGGCAGATGTGAGTTCAAATGCATTTGCCCATCCAAGGACATTGCGTGAAGTCTTTAGAAAACTATCTTAAAGAAGTATTACCTCAAAGAAGTGTTACCTCAAAGCCATAAGAAAGTTTGGTTGTATGTAAAGACTGTCAGTGGCACAAAACTGGTCTTCCTTCACAAAGAATTATCAACGAATGTTGCCATCATTCAAGACCTGTGTAACTGGTAGGTACGTTGCGTTACGTAGTAACCTGCTCTGCTAGCGTTGAAAAGCTGCTTAATTCATTAAACCTCAGTTAGACCCCTGTGCCCGATCGAGAACCTCTCAGGTGGTACACAGCATTTCAGAGCGAATTAGATCTTCACTTTGACGATAATTTACCGTAGATTCCTACATTGGGGATGTGTTCCACAAGAGCGATAAAGAGCACAACTGACGAGTTTCAGAAAAAGAAGCAGAATTGAACCAATGCACTATCGTCCTGTTCCAGTCATCTATATTCAGCAGAATCCTAGCACATGTTCTTAGTACCTACTTTATAATCTACACGGAATAATATAATTGGAATAAAATCAGCTTATTTTCGAAAAATCTCCATCCCGCGAAACTCAACTTGTACTCTTCACTTTAGTGGTACTGGTAAAGAAAATTAGGATAGTTTAAAGCATCAAGAGTTTTGCAAAGCTGTTGATTCAGCCCCACATAGAAGCGTTATGTACATAATATGTTCCTACCGGATATCTAGTCAGATTTACGACTCAATCGAAAATTTATTGCAGGGCCGTCCGCAGACACTGAACCGATATTTGGTATCCCTAAAGGGAGTATAACAGGACCGTTACAGTTATTACTGTAAATTACTAACATTTCTGATAATAATAGTTGCAATCTCAGGCATTCAGCGGATGATACAGTTACTATGAAGAAATTCTGTCCGTTAAAACCTGCGGTATGTTTGAGTAAGGCGTCGAAAGTCATTAATCTCACTAAAGGCTGCAATTCTCTATATTAAGATCTAGGTGCTAAACTTGCACCCTTCACGAAACTTAAATGCATGATATCCTTGGAATAAAGGATTAATGAGTTACTATTGTAGTAAGTCGTGTCATGCAAATATCTGAGAAGTGTGAAGACGAATACTATGGAACAACCGTAATGATTCAGTTGAAGGTAAAGCATATGGTGAGCTACGATTCACTGATACAAGGTAACTGCAAAAGGGATTGCACACAAAACTATTGTCCTGTCTATCCTCGAATACTGCTCCAGTGTATGGGACCACCATGATGTCGGACTACCAGAAGATATACGAAGAACAGACGGTTGATGGGTGGGGTAGGGGGCCGCGAATGGCTTCAGACGTGATTAAAAAGCGACAGAGGATAACATAAATGCTAAGTATTAAACAGCTGACACATAAAGAAGCCGTAGATCTCGCAAGGGCCTGCTTGGAAATATTTTAGAGTTTCGGGTCAGAAACCACAAATATTTTTCAGTCTCCTGCGCTCCTATCCTGTAAAGATCGTGTAAATAAAGTTAGACAAGTAACAGCGCGGGCAGGTGCGTGCAGGTAGTCATGCTTCCCACGTCTATCCCTGAACGAAATAGGAAGGGAATTTACTTTTTCATTCGAATCAAAGGGCATTCTCTGCTACGCATTTCACAGTGGTGCGCAGTGCATAGGGACTACTCGTGTATTTCCTAAGACATTGATAATCGATTAACTAGTTCAGTTGTGTATTGGATGCACTGTTATAAAAAGCGGATTAAAGACATGACAATATATGCAGGATGGGAGGCATTAGAAACAGTTTGCCTTGTGACTGAGGTTTTGGAGTTCCAACATTGTCAAGAGAATCCATTCTTTAAAAACATGAATTATAATAATTCTAATAGCAAAATATAGACCTAGAACTGTCAGACGAGAGAGGTACCAATTTTACACGAATTCAGGTGGAATCAAACAGAAAAAGAGCAGTAGTGGAATACCGGTGTCAGTGAATTTGCTGAAGGTATAGTTCGGATCCACTGAAAGTCTATGAAGATAATCCCTGAACAGGTACACGAAACCTAGGCAAGACGTGAGTCTCTCCAGCCATTGGCGGTAAACAGGGGAAATATTTTGCTCTCCTCTTCAAATAACTTAACGCCTGTGAATTACTGTACCACGAGTGAGGAGTTATGAACGTTTCCTATATTCGTGCAGAACACTCTCTTTTATTTTTGTTTACGTTAGAGACCCCAAGAAGAACAATAAAAAGATTTCATCTATGTACATATACCACAGTCATTTTTAACATTCATCTAGGTCACCAGAACGTTGTCCGATTATACTGAAATGTAAGATATAAATTTTAAGCCTATTATTTTAAATTGCAGGCAACCGCAGTCAAATATCCACATATTGTATGAAATGATCCCCACTGGCTGTAAAATACACTCCTGGAAATTGAAATAAGAACACCGTGAATTCATTGTCCCAGGAAGGGGAAACTTTATTGACACATTCCTGGGGTCAGATACATCACATGATCACACTGACAGAACCACAGGCACATAGACACAGGCAACAGAGCATGCATAATGTCGGCACTAGTACAGTGTATATCCACCTTTCGCAGCAATGCAGGCTGCTATTCTCCCATGGAGACGATCGTAGAGATGCTGGATGTAGTCCTGTGGAACGGCTTGCCATGCCATTTCCTCCTGGCGCCTCAGTTGGACCAGCGTTCGTGCTGGACGTGCAGACCGCGTGAGACGACGCTTCATCCAGTCCCAAACATGCTCAATGGGGGACAGATCCGGAGATCTTGCTGGCCAGGGTAGTTGACTTACACCTTCTAGAGCACGTTGGGTGGCACGGGATACATGCGGACGTGCATTGTCCTGTTGGAACAGCAAGTTCCCTTGCCGGTCTAGGAATGGTAGAACGATGGGTTCGATGACGGTTTGGATGTACCGTGCACTATTCAGTGTCCCCTCGACGATCACCAGTGGTGTACGGCCAGTGTAGGAGATCGCTCCCCACACCATGATGCCGGGTGTTGGACCTGTGTGCCTCGGTCGTATGCAGTCCTGATTGTGGCGCTCACCTGCACGGCGCCAAACACGCATACGACCATCATTGGCACCAAGGCAGAAGCGACTCTCATCGCTGAAGACGACACGTCTCCATTCGTCCCTCCATTCACGCCTGTCGCGACACCACTGGAGGCGGGCTGCACGATGTTGGGACGTGAGCGGAAGACGGCCTAACGGTGTGCGGGACCGTAGCCCAGCTTCATGGAGACGGTTGCAAATGGTCCTCGCCGATACCCCAGGAGCAACAGTGTCCCTAATTTGCTGGGAAGTGGCGGTGCGGTCCCCTGCGGCACTGCGTAGGATCCTACGGTCTTGGCGTGCATCCGTGCGTCGCTGCGGTCCGGTCCCAGGTCGACGGGCACGTGCACCTTCCGCCGACCACTGGCGACAACATCGATGTACTGTAGAGACCTCACGCCCCACGTGTTGAGCAATTCGGCGGTACGTCCGCCCGGCCTCCCGCATGCCCACTATACGCCCTCGCTCAAAGTCCGTCAACTGCACATACGGTTCACGTCCAGGCTGTCGCGGCATGCTACCAGTGTTAAAGACTGCGATGGAGCTCCGTATGCCACGGCAAACTGGCTGACACTAACGGCGGCGGTGCACAAATGCTGCCAGCTAGCGCCATTCGACGGCCAACACCGCAGTTCCTGGTGTGTCCGCTGTGCCGTGCGTGTGATCATTGCTTGTACAGCCCTCTCGCAGTGTCCGGAGCAAGTATGGTGGGTCTGACACACCGGTGTCAATGTGTTCTTTTTTCCATTTCCAGGAGTGTACATTTTATTAAACGTCACGATCGGTTTCATATTAATTGAAGAGGGATCCTCAGCTAACAAATTAATAAGGATTATTTTACAAAGAATTCTTAACAATAGTCTGAAGAACAGAGCGACACTAAAAAAGTAGTATACTGCAGCAATATTTGAATATTACTTACAGATTCCTTTTAACTAGTCATAGCGGTAAGGTACCTTAGAGGCACCCCCTGCCCTTAACGTCAGGTTCTAAACAAATAGACCCCGAAAAGCGGTAGTCCATAATTAAAACGAATAGGGTAGCGGAACCTATAGAAATAAAACCTGGATAAAAGTTAAACTGGCCAAATAAAGCTATAGACTAATGACGCACCTGGAAAATCTCACTTATGAACCCAAAACAAGTACAGCCTTTTCGCGCCACGAGCAGAAAGATGGTGAAGCGGCAGCAGTCAAGACAGTACTGACCGCTCTGTAATACGGAAGATGTATACGGTGGCCATACGAGGCGACGGAAACAGAACAGTCGCTATAGAAGGCGTGAAGGTGCGGGCGGCTGTACGTGTAATAAACTACAAAAGATATGTAACACAGTATAGAAAAATCGAGTCACGTTTATAAAAATACTGAAACTGGAAAGTTAAAATTTAAAATGTTAATAAAGCCTGAGTGGTAATACAAATTGTCCCCTTCACAAATCCATTTTATAAAAATAGTGAAAGTGGCTACTTAAAATGTGGTACGGTAAGGCTTTCCTCGTTTATTTGGTTCATACATTGAAACTGTCTATGCACGTCACTAATCCACAGTTTTGTTTGGGCCGTTTGGTCCTTGGTTTTATTTCTCTATGTTCCACTATATCTTTCATTCTAACTATGGATTACCGCTTTTAACACGCTATTTGTTTATAAACTCACGCGAATGATGGGGAATGGCTGTAAGGCAGTTACCTTTCTGCAACGACTAGTTAAAAACAATCTGTGAGTACTCTTCAAGTACTGCTGTAGAATATTACTTTTTAGTGTCTCTCTGTTCTCCAGCCCTTTGTTAAGTATGCTTGTAAAAGAAAAAAACATTCGTTATTAATTTTGTGCAGTTTACTTGAGAATGCGTCTTGAATCCCCGCGAAACTGGTCGTGACGTTTAATAAAAAGTATTGTACAGCCAAAGTACATAAATTTCAAACTAAACCGAAGAACGAAGAAAGATCAGTTTCTACAGAAATATGCGCCGTCTGCAATTTTACAAGCTCTAAATCTGATCATCTGTCACTAGCAACGCCACTGGAGCTATAGTTTGTGTCCCATAATTTTGAGACGACAGAGCCAACGTAGAGAGAAATCGAATGCTCTCGGAGCTCTACCAGCGTCTCAGCTCTCCGGTTCCAAATTTGATTCCCGTGCCGCCAGAGCTGCGACATCGGGCGGAATCTTCTACTGTAAAAGCGACATGGGCGACTTCCGCGACAGCCCGACCCCGGCCCTCGGCCTGAGCTCTGCCAGTCACGTGACCTGCTGGGAGTCACCTTCGCTTGTGACTGTTGCCACTGACAGCTAGCTATTCAGTACCGGAACGGCTACGTACAACGCTGCATGTAGCACTGACAGACATGGGCGCTGTTGGTGTCGCAGCTCTTTTGTCGTTGAAACCAGATGAACTGCAGGAGAGGGTCAAATTGTTGCGGACGTCAACTTAGTATACTGTAGAACCACCTCTTATACTGAAGCCATCACGAATCCGCCGGGGTAACGAAGCACGTAAATAATGAATGATGGCTTACGAGATTTTACAACAGACAATTCGATGGATCGATATTACTCTAATCCTGGGATGGTGGAATACAATGAAGATGTTCGATTTCATTACATACACTAAGACAACGAAAAATGACGCGAGGATTTATTCGAATGGAACGGAAATCGGTAGATACAATATACATGCTCAGACAAACAAATGATTATAGTTTCTTAAAAATTGGATGAATTATTCAAGAGAAACAGTTCCACTAACTGAGCAAGTTAATAAGGTGTTGGTCCCCTCTCTGGCACTAACGTAAGCAGTTTTGCGGCTTTGCACCATATCCCTCGGCAGGACTTCCAACGGCTCTATTAATTAATGCCAAGTCGATTGACTGCTTGAATGCAGTCCAGAGGTGGACTTGCTCAATTGCTGAAGATCTTTCTCTTGAACAAATCATGCAATTTTTCTGAAATTGTAATCATTCGTTTGTCCGTGCATGTACATCGCATCTACCGATTTCCCTCCCATTCGGATAATTCCTTCGTAGAGCGCCAATTTCTTCTTCTTCGTCTTAGAATCTAATTTTAATTGAATGTTGCGCATTGTCAACCGTTTAGGAAGAGTCATTATCGTTTTAGAAAATGAAAACCCCTCGTAATCTCTTAAATCATTGAAGGAATGTCAGTAAATGTCGTCTAAAGACCTTATAAATTACCTTCTATTGCACTTCTATCACATGACACGACGAGAACCATTATATAATTGTCCGAACAACCGCAGAACGTCCACCACGCTTCACCAATAGAAGAAGAACTACAATGTACGCTTTCCATGGCGTTCTCCATCCGTAAATACATCCTGCTGTAGCAAACGGAGTAAAAATAGACCACATCGAGCCAGATAAAATAATTCATTATTGAAATCCAGTTCTATGCTTCTCATTACAGTGAAATAGCTTTTTGCGTTCATATGCACTACATGAACATTCTCAGTAGGAGTTCTTCAATAAAAATTTAATTTGTAGAGTTCCCGGTGGTTTCGTCGCTGAATTTTGCTCTCTGCAAACACTGATATCAGGTGCGACTATAATGGCAGGGAGGGTGTTGCCAGAGTTATCACAGCTTTGAAGCGTCTTTTCGAAGCAGGCAGAGACGAACTGTCGACTTTGAACCCGGATTGCAATTTATCGTTGCGAGATATAGGATTAATCATCAGCATCAAATGCAGTTTCAGGTGTACTGAGCCAAACCGGAACTGGTCTAGTCCCTTTATCGGTAGCCTTAAACCGACCGGAGTGATTGCACCAGACACGAGAACAGCGTGGCATTAGGAGAAGCTTAAAACCAGGGAAAAGATTCTGCTGGAGTTTTGGAGCTAGCCCTTGGGTCCGGTGAATAATCAGAGGGGTACCGATGAATCATGAGATTTTTCCTCGCCATAATTTTGGAAAATTTGGTTACAAGAAGTTCTGCCAGGCGGCAGAACCGGATAGGTGATCTTTATCTGTGTATGACATGGAAGCACCGCGAATGCCCATGGCCGACTGACATGTCATTCATTCTGCATCCATAACAGTAACTGGCTAAACAACCTGAAATGCTCTGTAAATGTCGGGAAATGCACTGAACTCGCTAAATCGCAGTGGCGGTTTTCGACCTTGGAGGGGAGGCTTTGCTGGGCATGAAGTATTATCGGCTGTCCTAATTCTCACTTTGGCGTGGGGGTTTGTGTGGTTCTACGATGGTGCCTTTGCTCCAGCTACAGGTGATAGGCAACTGCGACTTCCAAACTGTAGGGTCGATAGTTTACCCCACACGCTTGTGATAATTCACTGTAAGTTTGTCAGAACATCAGCGAGATAAACTTCATTAGCTAACATTGCCAAGAGCCTGCTGGAGGACCAAGGAAGATCATGCTAGTGGTAGCATCTTTAGATTTTTTTTCCTGCCATCAAATTGTTATAAGACCTGATTTATTACTTTTTAACCTCGCCTCGACAGCTAGAGCGAGGCTAACAACACTTGTCGAAAATTATTTAATATATTTGTGTAGAGCGTTTGTTCGGACCCGTTAACATTCCATCGTCGACAGTAGTGTAATTTTTCTCGCGAGTTAGATCGCGTGCGGCGAAGAGACTGGAGCGCTTGTACTGTAGGACGGACGTATTATTATAACTTTGAGCAGTGATTAAAAAAAGGTGATGCAGACTCTTACACAGTACTAGCTCTGAGCACTATGGGACTTAACTACTGAGGTCATCAGTCCCCTAGAACTTAGAACTACTTAAACCTAACTAACCTAAGGACATCACACACATCCATGCCCGAGGCAGGATTGGAACCTGCGATACACAGTACTCTCACAGTATTAGTAAACTGTCATGGCACTATGAACAGTAAATCAAGGTAATTCAAGTGTGCCGGCCGCGGTGGTCTCGCGGTTAAGGCGCTCAGTCCGGAACCGCGCGACTGCTACGGTCGCAGGTTCGAATCCTGCCTCGGGCATGGATGTGTGTGATGTCCTTAGGTTAGTTAGGTTTAAGTAGTTCTAAGTTCTAGGGGACTGATGACCACAGAAGTTCAGTCCCATAGTGCTCAGAGCCATTTGAACCATTTTTTAATTCAAGTGTAAGAAATAAAATACTGTGACATTTGTTTTTATTTATCCATACTGTCATAATAAAATGTAGGTAGCGTCAGAGAAACAGAGAACAGACGATTCAGTAATAGTAAAAAGGGAAGGTTGCAAGCCATCACTTGCTTTAATCATAAATGTAGGTCTGAGTGATGCTAATGCTATTATTTTTACTTAAAGAAAAATCTTATGTTCTCGATACCCTTCAAATAGTGACCTACACCCTTCATTTTTATGTATGAATTAGTGAATTTGCTCATCGCACTTTTGTTGCCTATATCTATGGTCACTTTTAGAAACCAAATTAATGATAAAAGAATTAATTTAATAAGATTGAACCTTAAATTGCTGGTGTACCCATGTACCACCAAAATGGAATAAAAACAATGAATAGTTGAGGCAGTATGAATGAGGACAGTGGCGTATTTAATTTTACTCAATAATGACAAGTATTATTAATCCTGTTGTAACTACACTTAGCTGATAAATCTTACACAAAAACGACGGACACAGATCCCCTGAATTAATCCCTTTTACAACGCAATCTGGCTTTGTTTATGTGAATCCACTATGAGACCCCGCTCTATTCAAATGGAATCAACTACGACCAAGTATACCTCAAACTGTGGTTCATCTGAGAACATGGAGCTGTGAATATCATTAACAATCCTACGGTGGCGCAATAGTATTTTACCCTTTAATCTTGATTCAGACGGCAGCAGGAAACTGCGCGCTCTGGACGAGGAGCGATGCGCTGCGGCAGCTGTAACGTTCTGAAGCGTCCAGGAAAATTTGCGAACTACGCGGTCTGGCGTTCTGATTATCAGACCGCGGGAAACTTTCCTACCAGAGTCCTGAAATCCTGGCAGATTTCAGCGTGAGGTGCACCCGTTCGCTGGTCTGGCCAAACCAATTTGACTGACAGGCTGCCTGGAGTTGTCAAACGTCAGACGGCCAACTCAGGATGAGTAAGTTCACCTTCGTGACACTTGATATGTCTGAGATGATATGCAGTTCCACTGTCAGTATAGTTGCAAACTGCCAGTGGCTCTTAGTCCATCACAAGATACAGACCACAGGTCTCATCCACTAGGGAAAGACCTGAAGTTCTCCACCACGGGAGGGCCTGAAGACGAAGAAGGCAAAGAATCACAACCAGTTCCCATCAAGCCTCGGTATGGGAGAAAAATTAGCAAAAACTAAATCACCCCCACTTTGCACAAACCAATCGAACTGTCCCCTACTCATTGAATATTCCCTCTTGAATATTCTTTTGGCCTGATAGCCAATTCAGACACAGCACCCGTGTTCCCAGACTGGGAGAGTAAGCCTCCAATTTGCATCGCCTAAGAGGATCCAATAAGTGTCTCCAGATCTATCTTGTCAGAAAACACAAGATTTTAGACTAGGGAGGTGTCGTTCTCACGGTAAGCATGGCCTCATTTCGGCAAAAAAACATCTACCTAGAGGGGACCACAGTCCCTCATTTACAGAGAGATCTGATCTTTCTGAGTCGCCCATTCCCAGTTTCTGAAAGAAGGCTGTTAAGCTTCCAAGACAGTCGTGCCCATGAAATGTAAGTTTTTGCCGCTCGCTAACAGAACCTGGCGACTTCCTGGCGTCGGGGTTACGGGGGGTTACAGTCTTGCATTCACTAAACACGTACACCAGCCACTCTTCCCATATCGCCCCAGCTTTTAACATGAGAATGGACTGAGTTTTATGACCTTCTCACCATTTGCACACAGTCTCAGTTTACGGCAGTCACTCTTAAATAGCTTTCTCCATCCAATTTCCGTCAACTGGCTAGCTTTCCGACAGACTGCTGCCTGACCCAGGTGAAATGTTTTGCGAACCGGCAGCCTTCTGTCTGTCCATAAGCGGAAGAAGGAGACGACTACAGCCAAAGGTCTCTCTGCAGATAAGAACTACTGAACGCTGTTTCCCAGAATCACTTGCACAGCCAGGTCGCTGCATTCGGCATTTATGGCTCCCAATTCATCTCTCTCCCATTTCTCCATCGTCTCCACCACAGACTTCGAGGTAAAAGTTCTCTGCAGGTTACACATCCAATTATGTGAACATTCCGCCCACAATTTCCTTATGTGAAAAGTCATTAACCACCTACGGAAAGTGTAGTACAGGGGAAGACCGAGTTCATGACCTAAAATATGAACGTTAATTTGACTGACAATGTTGTTAAAGTGAGAGAGTGGTGTGCCACCTTCCAATTTACCGATATTTGAAAAAACTGTCGGTTGCTAAGCTGTAGAAGTTCGTTGACGGTAGAAGCCCCTTCCCATTTATCACTCTCGTTTGTCCGTCCTCACAAAGCAGACGTAGGTATGAGTAACTGGCAAATCTTGTACTTTATATTGTTCTGAATAATAATTTGGCACGTTTATCAAAAGTGTCTACCGTTTATGTGGTCACCTATAGATCCCTCATACATGTTTTAGAGATGGTATGTCACGAAGGGCAAGATCGCGGATCGCGTCTTGCTATTGGAGCACTGTATTTCGAATAGAACCTGCATCTTCAAATATAAAGACCGATTCAGTTTTTTTAAAACTATTTAAGGCAGAAATCAAAGTAAGGTTTCCCGCGGTCAATCTGCTTATTTGCACAATGGTACGTTCATCAGCATCCACGGCCTGATGCACTCACCAATCTGCAAGCAACAGAGATTTAATTTTTTTCTTACAGGAATTCACATTAATACTCAGCGACATAATTACTCTGTTTAGATGTAAATCCAATAAGCCGTGCAATCGCTTGAGTGATGTTTCCTTCCGGTTGGATACCTTTAAGTCATCCACTGCATACTTTTGAGTAGATTCAGTTAATTTATCATTTTCATATTTGCTCACTGCTGCCCAACGAAGGGTGCATTACACAGTTCCAGAAGACATGTGAGTGTTACTGCGTAAGAAGTAACTAGAACGTCACAACTTGGTCTAATTTGCAGGCTGTGACATTTGAAATTAACTAAGATTAACAACATACCACAACGAACACAGCTACTCTGGAGACACATTACACCTCCAGGGACGATGTACTGGAAGCAAAACATAAAGGTGAAACAACGCCTACAAATTACAGATAGAACAGGAGACAAACTTTATAACGAGAAGCTTATATCAGAATATCCATATTATTCTGTCCATTTACGCCTCCTTCCCGGCGTCTCCGAGAAATTTATCAACACGCAATACATAAAGTTTCTGAGAATCCTACAATATCTTTGCCTCATCATATCGACTGTTGTATTTGGAAGGAATACATACTGACGCCGTGACTCTATGAGAACTAGGAGTTAATACTGAAGTGAGATGAACAGAGACGCATAAACCGCCACACAAAGTTGAAAAGTGAGACAATACTGTTAAAATGTACTGCGCGAACGCTGCATCCCGTAGTGTATGGGAAACAAGTATTCGTAATTGATGTAAGAGTTTTATTAACCTGTTCCTAGTTAACAACAGCGAACAATCAGCAACGTCGATCAGCAGCCACGTGGACAAAAATGTTGCAGATGTAGGGGAGCGGCCGCTGGTGTGGCCCACATACGCTTTAGCCAAAATTGGTATAAACCTTTTTGTTGTTGTTGCTTGAAAATTTGTTTTGGTGTATTTCTAACCATAATGACACACAGCAAGAAAAGTTTTTCCAAGTTCTACACTACGAATTGTTAAGAAAAGCGTTAGCTGTTATGGGTCATACAACACAATATAGGTTTTTAAATAAAAAGGCGTTTCGGTGGTTCACAAACAAATTAATCTATTTGAATACTTTTAAATGTTCAAGATACTAAAGAAAAGTTGGTTAAAAATGTATCAGCTTGTGTCGACTGAACCTAACTCAACGCATAGAACTTATAGACTGAAGTTTCCTATAAGACGGCTGTGGGAGTTTCTTCAGACAGTTCTCATAAAAATCATTACCTGCCAATTTCTTTTCTGTGTTAAATCGGTGATATAGTTTTAAAAAATGGTTCAAATGGCTCTGATCACTATGGGACTTAACATCTGAGGTCATCAGTCCCCTAGAACTTAGAACTACTTAAACCTAACTAACCTAAGGACATTACACACATCCATGCCCGAGGCAGGATTAGAACCTGCGACCGTAGCAGTCCCGCGGTTCCATACTGAAGCGCCTGGAACCGCTCTGCCACACCGGCCAGCGATATAGTTTTAAATTTTCTGCCAAATCGTAAGCCAAATTTTGAAATTCAACCTCACCTAGTGGTATTAACCTGGAATATGAATCTCTCACGTGCGCTACAAGCAATTCTTCCGTAACTTTCTTGAAATAATCGTTTTAAAAATCTACATGTGAGGTGTCATAAATGTCTGCTCCTTTTTAGTGTAGTTCTAGGAACATGAAAGCCCTCGGCAGAAGTAATTTCGGTCATTTATCCTTCCGAAACAATTGAAACCGCATGCTCCATTGCAGTCTCGGACAACTCCCTTCGACTCTCACCGATGGGCTGCCACTTCAACGTTGACATCTAGCCCTTAAAACGAAATAAAAAAATTAGTTTAATTGCTGACACCAGAAGACTTTGGTATAGCCCGTACAACAAGACTGACAGCGCTCATTAAGACAATGCGTGAACAGGAACCGACTTGAATGAATGGAATTTCGTTACTACGACACAATCTACAATAGCCTACATAAATATTAATACTAGTATAAACATATTACTACTTGCCTTTAAAAGTATAAAAATCAACGCTGAAAACTGCACTGTTAACTAGCTTCGCTACTCAGAAATGAACAAAATTTAGCTGTGACAGAAACTCCGCAGCTACATCACTCAAGTTCTAGCAAGTGCCCGAGTGATATCTGTGCTTTATTCCAAGCGCTGCATACGTCCGCTGTTTTCCGCCCACCCCGAAAAGCACTATGTGGCACATACTAACCAACGTGCCGTTGTGATGAAGGTGGAAACAGATTTTAATCTGTTTGGATGGCAAGCGTAAACTGAACGATTAAACATGTCGATTCTAAAGTGTGAAGAAAATGGCGAGTGTTTATTGTGATACATCCAATCCTGCTTGTTTCTTAAGCAGCTTCAGATACTGAGAGTAACGGTTGGCGTGGCCAATGAGAGGGGCAGGAAAACACACTGTGCCGCTAAAACCAGTACATTAACAATTTTAGACATAGTTTTTGCTGCCCGTCATGTGAATCATTATAGATGGAGGCCCGTAACTGTGGGCATTAATAACTAAGGCGATGAGATCGTTTACAAATGAGGGGTGCCCCATAAGTAATGCAACACATTCTTTCCGAAACCAGGTGATTTTATTCAGGATTCCAGTACACTATATTACTCCCCATTCTTTTGACTACAAAACCCTATTTTCAACCTAACCTACGTTCAATGTGGCGGCCTTACGCCAGTGTACTGGGAGGTCCTGCATGCCCCCGTGGTACAACTCTAATGGTCGACGTCCGAGAGAGCATCTTGTTACAGCCATAACCTCTCGATCATCCCCATATTGCGTCCTGCGGCGTGCATCCTTCATTGGACCGAACAGAGGTCTGTTAAGAGCGGCGAGGAACGCAGCGGGCACACACCTTTGAGCACCGCAGCTAGTGGACGAGCGTGTCAGCACTACCAACACAGACGTCCAGTTGTGTAGAGAGGTATTTGATGTGGTCCGTCATTACTTCAAGTCAGAATGTCCGTACGCACCTATACTGGAGTCACAGCTGCATGCGGCCGGCCGGCACGCGGGATAACGGACAGGTTTGTACGACATCGTTGCGAAGATGATAGACGCCTCGACAACGATTCACCGTGCTTTTGTTCATTGTCAGGTCTCCGTGGACGTTCTGCAAGAGTCTATGAATATCTGCGATGCTCTGGTTTCCCGCCAAATGACAACTCTCTGCTTGGAACGCACATCCTTTACAGACGCCATTTTGAAGACTTCATATAGCGCCGCCATCTATTGGAACTTTGTGAAACTATAGGGGCCGAAACGTGAATATTCTACGATGTCCCACAACAAGTTCGGCATTTTTCAACCAAAACTGGCCGAGAAAAAGGAAAAAAATCTTCCGGTATTTGCACTACTGGCCATTAGAATTGCTACACCAAAAAAGAAATGCAGATGATAAACGGGTGATCATTGGACAAATATTTTATACTAGAACTGACATGTGATTACATCTTCACGCAATTTGGATGCATGGATCCTGAGAAATCAGTACCCAGAACAACCACCTCTGGCCGTAATAACGGCCTTCATACGCCTGGGCATTGAGTCAAACAGAGCTTGGTTGGCGTGTACAGGTACAGCTGCCCATTCAGCACGAATACACGCTTCCAATGTGTGTTCACCACCATGTCACCAAACACGGATGCGACCATCATGATGCTGTAAACAGAACCTGGATTCATCCAAAAAAATGACGTTGTGCCATTCGTGCACGCAGGTTCGTCGTTGAGTACACCATCGCAGACGCTCCTGTTTGTGATGCAGCGTCAAGGGTGATCGCAGCCATGGCTTCCGAGCTGATAGTCCATGCTGCTGCAAACTTCGTCGAAGTGTTCGTGCAGATGGTTGTTGTCTTGCAAACATCCCCATCTGTTGACTCAGGGATCGAGACGTGGCTGCACGATCCGTTACAGCCATGCGGATAAGATGCCTGTCATCTCAACTGCTAGTGATACGAGCCGTTGGATCCAGCACGGCGTGCCGTATTACCCTCCTGATCCCACCGATTCCATATTCTGCTAACAGTCATTGGATCTCGACCAACATGAGCAGCAATGTTGCGATACGATAAACCGCAATCGCGATAGGCTACAATCCGACCATTATCAAAGTCGGAAACGTGATGGTACACATTTCTCCTCCTTACACGAGACATCACAACAACGTTTCACCAGGCAACGCCGGCGAACTGCTGTTTGTGTATGAGAAATCGGTTGTAAACTTTCCTCATGTCAGCACGTTGCAGGTGTCGCCACCGGCGCCAACCTTGTGTGAATGCTCTGAAAAGCCAATCATTTGCATATCACAGCATCTTTTTCCTCTCGGTTAAATTTCGTGTCTGTAGGACGTCATCTTCGTGGTGTAGCATTTTTAATGGCCAGTAGTGTATTGAAAGCCCCTCGTATAATGTCTAACACTGGCACCCATGTAACTAGTGACGTACTTCACATCAGGATTTGGTCACTATTTTACGTAAAGTGGGCCGCGGCCTCGCGACTGGGAAGCGTCCGCTACGGTCACCGCTCCTCCAAGGACACACAGGGATGCGAAACGTGAGCCGGCGCCTCTTGTTTCAGGGAGGCTCTGCCGCTGCCGTTGCCTGTACAGAGATAATTGGGCGGACCAAGGTGCACTCCTCTGCAGCAACAATTTCACGTCTGTTCGCACCGTGGCCCTTTCCCCCAACCATCTACGAAAGGTCCAGTGGAGAAAGTTAGGAACACTCAAGTCTTTCCTCGTATTCTGACTGTTGCTATCACTGCAGTGCTGTGGATCGCATGCCCCTTCTTCACTTTATATCTGACCTATATTGTTCTCGTCATGTTGGCGATGACACTTGCACGCAGTTAAGCAGTCCTTCTGATTTTTGAGATATTTCAGAAATTTCATTGTACGATGGAACTGCGTAGGCGTTTGCGGCTCGAGTCAAAAAATGGTTCATATGGCTCTGAGCACTATCGGACTTAACATCTGAGGTCATCAGTCCCCTAGAACACAGGTTAATGTAAGTGCGAGGTAAACCACTGCAGATGTGAAATGCTGGTACATCAGTAGACGGTGTAGCCGCCAGAATTGTGAATGCAGACAAGCAAACGTGACTGCATTGTGTTGTACAGGTGCTAGATGTTAGTTTTGCGGATAGGGGTTCCATGCCTGGTGCTCTTGGTCGGACGATACAGGGACGGTTAATTGTTTGTGGACGACACTGGAGTTGTCGTCGAATGATGTCCCACATGTGCTCGATTGGAGACAGATCTAGGCAGTGCCAAGATACCATGTGGACACACTGTAGATCATGAGATATAACAGAGGTATGTGGTGAGCATTATCCTGTTGGGAAACACCCCCTGGAATGCTGCTCGCCGGCTGTGGTGACCGAGAGGTTCTAGGCGCTACGGTCTGGAACCGCGCGATCGCTACGGTCGCAGGTTCGAATCCTGCCTCGGGCATGGATGTGTGTGATGTCCTTAGGTTAGATAGTTTTAAGTAGTTCTAATTTCTAGGGGACTGATGACCTCAGAAGTTCAGTCCCATAGTGCTCAGAGCCATTTGAATCCCCCTCGTGCAGGCATAATCCCGTGGGAGACTTTTTCACATGGATCGCCTGAGTACAAATGACTGCACCGCCAAAGCACTGCCTTTTTATATCTTGTGTACGCGATACTGTAGCCATCTGTACATGTGGATATCTGTGTCCTAAGACTTTTGTCACTTCAGCGTATAGATGTTGCAGAAAGGTATGATCATCTCACTCTTCGATCGATTTAGATGTGTGTGACGATAGTAACACAGTACAATTGTTAACTAATCTCTATGTTTGAAGCTAAGAAGACGTAGCCTTTGTAAATACCAAAAAAACCTTCAACGTCATTAATCACCACCGAAGACCACAAATTTGAAAAACCGGTTCACCGTTTAAAACTGCAATGATTCCAGTCCAAAACATGTTAGGTTGATAGGTTCAAATGGCTCTGAGCACTGTGGGACTTAACCTCTGAGGTCATCAGTCCCCTAGAACTTAGAACTACTTAAACCTAACTAACCTAAGGACATCACACACATCCATGCCCGAGGCAGGATTCGAACCTGCGACCGTAGCGGTCGCGCGGTTCCACACTGTAGCGCCTAGAACCGCTCGGCCACTAGGGACGGCCGATTACTTAATCGACTGCAGTTTTTGTGGAGTCATCTTGCACTGTGTACGGCGTCCACAGGATGAAGCTCTCACATGACAGAAACTTCGGGGGACTGTTAGAGATTCGAATGTAACAGATCAATCAGTGTAGGCATAAAAATTTTCTATGTATATTGCACTATACAAAGTCCTGAAAAGTTAGCACTTTGATTGTTGAGATATTTGCCTAAAAGTTACCTCGTAACGTTACTAGAAGTGCGGGCACAAAATCCTTTCTACTATATCATTATAAATGTAATGATTTTCGTTGTGTATGTGTTCTTTACGCCAGAAAACTATAAAGTGAAGAGTTTCGCGTCAAATGTGAAACAGACATGGCACATGCCGTCGTCCTGCACCTCTTCTCCGCTTAAATATACTTGGCTGCACTGCCAGTGTTTGCTTTGCTATGCACCGTAGAGCTCTGAACAACCGCTGAGCACGCTCTTCTATTTTGAGCGCCAAGTGGTGGCGGGTCACACGCTGGCGGGGCTATTGCAGCTAGCACTCGCGTCATCGCGGCCTTGTTTGCATACACTTGATAACGTTTCTAGTTCATCCGCGGTCGCCCGTTGTTTACATCCTACACAGTGCTTCACTTTATAACGTCGACAGATCGCCCTAGTATCATCCCTGTCCAAATGTAAAGGCCGGTCTGTTCTCAGACACGTAAGCGATGACTATGGATCGTGCCTTCGGATTGGCAGCAAGTGAATTTGCCGTCTCAGAAATGAGTCTCCAAACTCTACAACTGATCAGTCCGTCATGATCTGCACTTCTTGCAAGCCGTCTATTCATTCCAAGTGTAAGGTACAATGATCGCTCACAGAAGCTATTTATTCAGCTTTCATCACAAAGCAAATGATCCTTTTACTGTCTATACTCCATTGCTAACTTGGAATCTTATTTACAGGAAATAAAAAAAATCATACTTTGATCTTTCTTACTCTGCACCAACGTAAGAGTCTTAGTTTGCTTCACTATTCCTGCATTACTGTAGTCTTTTATATTCACTACATTTTTTATACTGGAACCTGTAGCCCTTCCCTTTGTTAACTGTTTAAGGTGTGCTTCAAAATTCCAGTTGCAAATATTATACAGTATCTGGTGAATAACACGTTTTATAAGTGTGAGACGGGGAACTCCTCTCTCTTCACAATTCGTATAGGTTGTGAATTGTAATGTTCGTTCGGATAGATGGTTCAAATGGCTGTGAGCGCTATGGGACTTAACATCTGAGGTCATCAGTCCCCTTGAACTTAGAACTACTTAAACCTAACTAACCTAAGGACATCACACACATCCATGCCCGAGGCAGGATTCGAACCTGCGACCGTAGCGGTCGCGCGGTTCCAGACTGAAGCGCCTAGAACCGCTCGGCCACACCGGCCGGCGTTCGGATAGAGCCGTCATATTTTTTTCTTTTTCATACTATGCAACATTTTGGGTGTTTTATTATGAAATTCTTCATAAACTCAAATTTGAGAACAAACATCAACGCAAGTACTTCGCCATAAAATTCTTCGTGCTTGTTGATGGCGTTGTGTTAACTGATGTACCTATAATGATAGTGGCCTTTATAAGAGTATGTACTACTGGAGCCATGTAATTGTAGTATGCACTATTAAAACTATCCAGACTCGTATTGTTGGGCATTAATATGGGATATGGCTATCTTTCGCCTTTATGATGGCTTGACCTTGCTACAGACAGTTTCACTTAGGCGTCCGAATTTCTGTGGAGGAATGAGACCCTATTCTATTTCAAGAGACGGATCCAGAGAAGGGTGTGATGTCGGATGCTGGGGTCTACAGCGATGTCGAAGTTCTAACTCTTCTAAGAGGTGTTCCAGTGGGATCACGGTGGGAGTCTGAGCAGACCACTCCATTTCAGGAATATTATTGTCCACAGACCATTGCCTCACGGAGGCTGCTTTATGACAGGTTTACAGTCATCGTCTCAGAACTATTCCTCTAATGTACGCAGTACACAACGCTGTAAACGCATTTAGCGTTTCCTCAAGCGCAGTAAGGGAACCATGGCATAGCCACGAGAAACACCCTCACATTATAATACCGCCTCCTTTGTACTTCACTGTTGGCACTACACGTTATGGCAAGAACGATCTTCAAGTATTTGTCAGACCCAGACCGTTCCATCGTATTCCCGCATTGAACAGAGTGATTCATCGCTCCAAATTACTCTTTTCCAGTCATCCACTGTCCAGTGGTACAGCTCTTTACACCACCTCAAGCATCGCTTTGCGCTGACGGCCATTTTACCCGAGTCGTTAAAATGCGGGAATACTCCCAATGCACAGTCGTGGTAGCTGGGTTGCTAGTAGGACTTTTGAAGTCATGAGTGAATCCTTCTGCTAATTTATTGTGGTTTTTACTGTCGCTCTCCACAATGCTCGAAGGTCTCTTGTCAGTGCCTGAGGTCTACCTCGTCTTCGTTCGGCTGTCGTTGCTCCTTCGCGTTTCCACTTCACAGTCTCTTCACTAACAGTCCACTAGTACATTTTCTATGCGTCGCGCAATGTGTTTCAAGAGTTTATTCCCTTTTTCAAATTGACTAAGAGTTTACATTAGTATTAATGAAAATTTGAGTTGATTCCCTTTTTTCGAATTCAGTGAGAGTTTACATTAGTATTAATGAAAATTGGATAAACTTCTGAAACCCATTGTGCTACTCTTGAAAAAAGATATCTGGTGCGCCACATATTATTAAATCACTCTGAGTTGTGCTCTCCGAATTTTCTCTTTCTTTGCATTTGTGTTCATATACAATATAATGGAATACACTGATTTAGTCTCTTTGCTGAACATGCCGGCATCAATTACGAAACGATTAGACAGCATTTGCGTCGGTGGAGTGGCTGATAAAGTAACTGTAATTTATGTTCCATATTGTGATATGTTGCTACCATGTTGCTACCATGAACGTCATATTGACTTTGGGCGTAGGTTATTACTTCTTTCGTCGTTGTCTGG
Organism: Schistocerca piceifrons; assembly: GCF_021461385.2. NCBI lineage: Eukaryota > Metazoa > Arthropoda > Insecta > Orthoptera > Acrididae > Schistocerca > Schistocerca piceifrons. The sequence continues at coordinate 762,641,492 of NC_060138.1, forward strand.
ATGAACAATGTTATACTTACGACCGAAAACACAAGCAATGCGTATTGTTTGGTACTAGACATTCTCCATTTTTTGTTTACAAAGCCATCATAGAACAACTATTATCTGTCACTGCTGCAGGTAATAGTACACTGGTAAATAACTTTGAAAAACAAATTACAGTTGAGAGGTGAGTTGCAGAACTCTCCACGTTGAAGTCCTCTTTGATAATGAAGCAATGTACATAGCAAGAAAGTCGACAATTAGCAGACAATTATTACATGTCATTTTAAACGACTTACGCACAGTGCTTGTCCACCACCTGCTGGCACACCATAACATGTCCTACTCAGTCCTTTTGAGTTCTTGGTGTGAACACATACATGTGGTTAACCACTGATAGTTTAGATTAATGGTGACACTTACTAGTTTACTCGCACCAATTTTGGCTAATGCCATTATCACATTGCTTTGAAACTTCATAGCAGATTAAAACTGTCTGATCGAGATTCAAGCATGGGGCCTTTGTCTTCACAAAAGCTCTCTGATGAGTCTAACACACAGTTTTAATCTACCGGGAAGTTTCAACACTAAATCTGTTTAAACACTGAAACACACAGAACAGAATTAACACCATTTGCAGACAGTGGTATACATGTGATTTTCGTAATGGTGACCAAAGGCATTTAGCTACAAAGATAAAATGTTGCAGCACATCACCGCAATTTTGAACCTCTTTCGTATATAAAGCAGAATGTAAGTGCATGTGTACAACTGGATCTCCTCCCAAATGTCCTGAATATATTTCACTTAAATTTGACACAGGAACAGCAGGCCCTATGAGTATCAGCACTGTACAGTTTATAAACCCCTAGCCTCAATAGGAACATACGTATGAGCAAAAACGTGATTTTTCCAGCCCCTGGAATGTAGGTTGCCTGAATGAGACTCATACAGTGTAGGACGAGTATCAGTTGCATAATCGACTAGCTTCGCAAGGGCAAGATACCGTTTTCCAGCTCCCAGTATATAGATTGCTCTGCACAACAGGCATGCTGTGTTGGAGCAGTATTGGCCTGCCTTACCGACCTACTTTACATGGCAGTCTATATGTCAGGGGCCAGAAATGGTTTTCCAGCCCCCAAGTAGAAGGCTTATCCCACATGACAGGTCTGTTGTGTTGGAGCAGTATCAACTTGTATAGAGGGATAGATAGGGAGAGAGGGAGACAAGTGGGGATGGACAGAGGGAAGGGGGAAGGAGGTGAAGAACATAATTGGGTGGGAAGGAGGAGGATAGAGAGTGGGGTACGAGGAAACAGACAGAGGACAGAGGAGGATAATATGGATCCATGAGAGAGGGGGCAGATGGACAGAGAAAGGGGTGAGGGGGGGATGGTCAGAGAGATGGAAGGAGGAGACAGTCAGAGGGAGTGGAAGGAGGTCATAGGCAGATATGGGAGGATGAGGTGGAAAGAGTGATGGAGAAAGAAGTGGAAGCAGAGAAGAGAGAGCATATGAGGGCAATATTGTGTCTAACACATATGCAGGTGAAGCTGCAGAGAAAATACTAATTAGAGAACAATTAAAAATGGTTGATCAAACTGATTATAGCTCATGCCTTTTCATTAGAGAGATTCTGACATAACATCATTGGTTCCATGCCAACGTTTGAATTTGCATTCGAATTCAAAATTGAAGATTGTTCATTCTTGGACCTCACTATCCCCATGTAACTGACTTACAGTATTTCTCCTCTTGCAGTATCAATTTTGAACAACAGAACAGCATACAGTCCTAGATACAGGTCCCTGGGAAAGTCTCAGGATATCTTCATTCACCCTTTTACTTTTTTAAAAAAATGGTTCAAATGGCTGTGAGCACTATGGGACTCAACTGCTGAGGTCATAAGTCCCCTAGAACTCAGAACTACTTAAACCTAACTAACCTAAGGACAACACACACATCCATGCCCGAGGCAGTATTCGAACCTGCGACCGTAGCGGTCGCGCGGTTCCAGACTGTAGCGCCAGAACCACTCGGCCACCAGCGGCCGGCTTTTACTTTTTTAGTAATGCAGTTACTTTATCCTTCGACGGACTGCATAAGTTCTTTTAAAACGTATGTCCTTATTTGTGTTTTATTCCACATTCATCATCTTGATATCCTACTCGCTTGTATGTATTTATCCATGCATCTTCTACTTTAACTACCAGTGCATGTATATGACTGGGATCTCCTCCCAAGCGCCCTGAATCTATTTCAATCAAATTTGGCCCTTTCTTTGTGCTTCTCCGCTGCTGAATATGCAGCATCTGTATGGCAGAACTCCAGCCTTGCCAAGCAGGTAAATATTGCCATAAATGAATCATGACGAGTCGTAAATTGCTGCTTGCGGCAACCTCTGTTCACAAAATCTACTACCTAATGGGTGTAGCATCTCCAGACATCCGAAGGAGAACAGCAGTTGAAACAGAAAGAAAGAAGCAGGAGACGGACAAAAGACACCCCCTGTTTGGAAGAGAACATCAACCACCAAGACTCAAATCGAGAAAAAGTTTCCTCCACACAACTTAACCAATCCAGACAACACCTGCAAAGCGTAGGATACAACCCTGGCATAGCTCATCATCAGAGAAATATTGGGACAAGCCCAAAGAAGGACTTGCTGCAGGCAATCCCCTTCCATAAGGGACATGGAAGATCCTCAGTAGATTGAGAACTGGACTATCTTGGTGTAAGGTGAACATGAGGAAATGGGGACGAGCTGAGTGAGTGCGGCGAACCCCAAGATCACCAGCACCTACTCAACTGCAGCAAACTATCAGAAACTGTTTCTACGGACGATCTGGTTGTCGCAAATGATAAAGCAGTCTGTTCTGGACTAATAAAAATAATAAATAAATAATAAATAAATAAAGAACCAGTGCAACTTCATTCACATTGTTGTTGAAATCATGAAACCTTCTAGTTTTCTCTTCTTGTTTTTTCTAGCCGTCACTATGCAGCTTCCAGCGTGGCATCCGACGCTGGGCGAGTCGCTGGGGTGTTTAATACACCGGACTTTATTCCCTATCCAACATTCCAAATTTGTTTTCTCAGGTTTCACTAAATGGATGACGGCAGCGGTTCCTTTAAAAAGCACACGACCTACTTCCTTTCTCATCCTTGTCTTATTCAGACTCGCGTTTCTTCTCTAATAATCTCGTCAGCAACGGAATGTTTAACCATAATCTTGCTTCTAAATTACTTGTTGTGAGAAAATACTGGCGTGAGTTTTAATACTTTGTTATCTTTTTGTAAGAGCTTCGGAGTTGCCGAGACTGTAATCAGAGACTACTTTTCCTGGTCCTGATAACACTGCTGTCTTACAGATAAACACTGTAGGTCTGCTAAGGTTATCGCACATGTATGTATGCTGATAGTGGATATGAGACATGTGTCGAGCCGCCTGGAGATTATAAATACGTCACTGTTTCACTATACTCCAGATAAAACGCTACTAAAATACCTGCGCTTAAACCCTATATGATTATCATACCTCTCTATCCCAGTGGTTACAGATTACTGCTCGTTGTCTGATCATCTAAGGGTACAACAGAAACGTTTAAATTGGTTAGAAACAGAAAGCTGTCTGAAGGAAAAACTATAAGTAATTGGCTGTCATATTTCAGATCGTACGCCATGGTTGCACCAATATTGTATGCGTCTCCCAAGTCATGAGGCACTTCAGAGTCGATTACACGAAAAATTTAACCTGACAAAACATTAAGTCTTAGAGCGCGATCACTTTAAAGTCAATAAAGACATTTATTCTCATCAAATAACTTGTTTTTCGATACATGGTTTCTATATGTTCAGCAAGTCGGTTTAGTATCTTTCTCTACAAATGCAGTATATAAAAATACCATAACCGCACTCACTCAATGACAAGGCAGTGCTAGTTTGGCATAGCATGTCACGGAATGTGCTTGTGTTATTTGACTTACGGCATTTGTAGCGAAAGGTCTGAAGATAATTTGTGGAACAAATTGAAATCGGATATCTCGATAACTCTTCGTTACTTTAACGAATTCTTCAGAAACACATGACATTGTACAGATTTTTATTAAATTGTACAAATGTATGTGGACACAAGGTACGAAATTGTCTCTCTGCAGCGTTGTGTGTGCTGATATGAAACTTCCTGGCTGATTACAAGTGTGTGCCAGACCGAGACTCGAACTCGGGACCTTTGCCTTCCGCAAGCAAGTGCTCTACCAACTGAGCTACCCAAGCACGACTCACGACCCCTATCGCAGCTATACTTCTGCCAGTACCTCGTCTCCTACCTTCGAAACTTTCACAGAAGCTCTTCTGCGAAACTTGCAGAACTAGTACTCCTGGAAGAAAGGATATTTCGGAGACATAGCTTCGCCACAACTGGAGGATGTATCCAGAATGAAATTTTCACTCTGCAGCGGAGTGTGCGCTTATATGAAACTTCCTGGCAGATTAAAACTGTGTTCTAGACCGAGAGTCGAATCGGGACCTTTGCCTTTAGCAGACAAGTGCTCTACCATCTGACCTACCCAAGCTGCCTGGTCCGACACACAGTTTTATTCTGCCAGGAAGGGAAGCGAAGTATTTTCTCGTACTATATATATTCTGTTGCCTTGAAATCGAGTGATAATTGATATTTATAAGTGATTCACTGCTGATTAGCAGAGATGAACTTTGTAATTTAATATTATATCGACTCAGAGTTAAACAGAACGGAGCAAAGAATTTAACTGCAGAGAAACAGATCGCAGCGTTTTTTCGACGACTCATCGAGTCGTTCACCTGAAGTGTTATTCTTAAACGGAGTAAAACCGAAATCAAGAGGGCGAACAGATACTTGACTCTTACTTCTGCTGGATACGGGTCCAGCGCCCTTACCACTATGCCAACTCGATCGATTGTTATGCACGTGTTTCCGCCTACAGCATAGGGCTGCATTCCCGGAGAAAGGGGCCAAAATGACACAAATAGATGTAGTGAGACAGAGCCACCAACGCCACAGCGAATTATAACAACGTCAGATTGCGCTGAAAATACCACAAGTACGCCATCTAATGTAATCTCAGCTGTCGGCGGAATTACCATATTGAGCAGAAAATGCTCCCGTAACTTCAGGGGGAAGAGAGAGAGGGGGAGAGAGAGAGAGAGAGAGAGAGAGAGAGAGAGAGAGAGAGAGAGAGAGAGAGAGATTTGTTACTGTTAGCATTTGCAGTCTGCACTAATGACTGATAGCGCAGCTTCGAACACTTAAGATTCTACCCGCTGTCGATTTATGAAATGAAAATTTGAAAGCTCGAGGTTCTAGACGGATTCAGAATAAACAAAATACTTGTTATTTTATAAATATTTTCAGACGTGCTTGGGAAAGCTACGCCTTTATCGTCGGGGGCAAAATTCTACCGTCTTACTTTTTGTTAGACCATAACAACTGTCTGATTTTAAAATACAACCAGAGTTCTAACTTATTGAAACCAGAAAGTTACATTTTGATTCGTCTGACTTTACGAAGTATCCCAGATATTTATGATCAAAATTGTATGGATAATGAATGATCCGAAATTCAGCACTTTGACGCAATAAACTAATGCTCTGTATTGAATATTAAGTTTTTTCTATCGAGAAAACAAATCGCACCAAAAAAAAAAAAAAAACAACTTAGCACATAATGTCTGTTCGAAGTGAAGGAAATTAATATCACACTGAGATGCTGCACCTTGTTAATACACACATCAATAAAAGCTTTGCATTACCTCGGTTCAGAGTGTTCCAGAACCTGTACAGAAAATTGGAATAGAGATAAACATAAACATCATTTCCGCCCTTTTTATTGCTCATGAAAACCGCACCTTGCATGTTGTGCCACCATACAGCGAAACCTTTAGATGTGGTGGTCCATATTGCTGTAAACAGCGGTACCTCTAATACCCAATAGCACGTCCTCTTGCATTGATGCATGCCTGTATTCGTTGTGGCATACTATCCACAAGTTCATCAAGGCACTGTTGGTCCAGATTGTCCCACTCCTCAAAGGCGATTCGGCGTAGATCCCTCAGAGTGGATGATGGGTCATGTCGTCCATAAACAGCCCTTTTCAATCTATCCCAGGCATGTTCGATAGGGTTCATGTCTGGAGAAAATGGTTGACACTCTAGTCGAGCGATGTTGTAATCCTGAGGGAAGTCATTCACAATATGTGCATGATGGGGGCGCGAATTGTCGTCCACGAAGACGAACGCGTCGCCAGTATGCTGCCAATACGGTTGCACTATCGGTCGGAGGATGGCATTCACGTATCGTACAGCCATTACGGCGCCTTCCATGGCTACCAGCGGCGTACGTCGGCCTCACATAGCGCCACCCCAAACAGCAAGGAACCTCCACCTTGCTGCACTCTTTGGACAGCGTGTCTAAGGCGTTCAGCCTTACCAGGTTGCCTCCAAACACGTCTCCGACGACCGTCTCGTTGAAGGCATATTCGACACTCATCGATGAAGAGAACATGATGCCAATCCTGAACGGTCCATTCGGCATGTTGTTGGGCCCATCTGTACCGCGGTGCATGGTGTCGTCGTTGCAAAGATGGACGTCGCCATGGACATCGAGAGTGAAGAAGCGCATCATGCAGCCTATTGCATACAGTTTAAGTCGTAACACGACTTCCTGTGGCTGCACGAAAAGCATTATTCAACATGGTTGCGTTGCTGTCAGGGTACCTCCGAGCCATAATCCATAGCTAGCGGTCATCTACTGCAGTAGTAGCCCTTGGGCGGCCTCAGCGAGGCATGTCATGGACAGTTCCTATCTCTCTGTATCTCCTCCATGTCCGAACAACATTGCTTTGGTTCACACCGAGACGCCTGGACACTTCGCTTGTTCAGACCCTTTGTGGCACAAAGTAACAATGTGGACACGATCGAACCGCGGTATTGACCATCTAGGCATGGTTGAACTACAGACAACACGAGCCTTGTACCTCCGTCCTAGTGGAATAACTGGAACAGATAGGCTGTCGGACCCCCTACGTCTAATAGGCGCTGCTGATGCATGGTTGTTTACATTTTTGTGCGAGTTTAGTGACATCTCTGAACAGTCAAAGGGACTGTGTCCATGATGCAATATCCACAGTCGACGTCTATCTTCAGGAGTTCTGGGAATCGGGTTGAAGTAAAACTTCTTTTGATGTGTGTATTTGTCGGAAATCATGTTGTCTCACACCGAGCTGCTATGTAAACGTTTATTGTTGGTAAGTGTTTCACTCATTACTAGCTACAGGCAGTTTGTCAACTAAACTACTTCTGTGGATGGATACATGATGTTCCATCACACCCTACCAATGCCGAAAAGACAAAGTTGTGAGCTTTTTTGTCAATTTCATGTATCTGACGCGGAGTGCTGTAACTGACCGAATTATTATGCCTGATGATGCGACAACATTAAATAAGCCCCTCCTTTGCTGGAATCTCAGCAACTGTACGAATGCAGGACGTGGACGCACGGTGACATATGTTGGTTTGGGTTTGTCCAGGAGGAGTTCTCTGATATCCGATGGGGTGAAAGCAACTGCTTCCGTTAAGTGGGAAATCCGGGTTCGAGTCCCGATCCAGCATAAATTTTCATATCCCAAAAATACATTGTGCAGCTGAAGTCTAATCGTATTCCAAGTGCGAGTGCATTTCTTCAAATAATGGTTTTACTAGAAGTTTTAAAGGTGTAATACGTTTCTGTATTAAAAAAAATACTAAATATTCGTTTCCAGTTCTTCTTCTGTAGTGCGTTAGGCCTTGCTCGGCACGTTGCACACCTGGTCCACCCATCTTCTTGTTGGTATCTTTCATCTTACGGAATGTATTGCCAAAAATGCAATGGTAATATTCACTCCTCAATTCGCAACAGATAGGATATCCATTTTTGCCTATTTTCTTCAACATCGCCTATTATATCAAATATTTTCAGTTCCTTCCTAATACCTATATTTATCTTGTAATCTAACTTTGTGTACCCTGCTATGTTCGCGAGAGATTTCGTTTCATTGGCCTGTAATCTCGTTTTATCTTTCGTACATTAGCCAAGATTCACTCAGACGAAGCAGTCTTAATGATACCGTTTAGGTAATTGAAATTCTCAATTTTGTCTCTCAAATATAGGTCTCCTTCGTATATTAATATGGTTCCTAATAATTTAAATCCATCTATTTGCTTTGTGATCTTGTTTTCTATTACTGTTATCCTTACAAGATTTGTTTCCACCGAAACCCATGACTTCTGCTTCTTGCATTGATTTGACATGTTATATAGCTAACAAGTTCCAGGTGGTTGATAGGCGGCTTTCTGTTGTGCATCTTCACTGTTCGAGATTAAAACTTTATCATTTTCAGATAGCATCGCCATTATTTAACCTTCGTTGTCAAAACCGTATGTATAATTCTATAGTTTAATTTTCCACTGCCGCACAATTTCATCAGTGGGTATATTAAAGAGCTGCGGCGAAAGGTCGTGGGCTTGTCCAACTCCCAATCTAATATCCTCTGTTGTTTTCACAGTAACCTAGTTATTTGGATTCTTGAATTATTGCAAATCTTATGAACTATCTTCGTAAGATGTATTTGTACGCCTCTTCTTCTTAATATCTGCCATAACTATTGTCCATCTACTTTATCGAAATTCTTTATAGTATCTATGAGAAGAATGTGCTTTTCTTTATTGCATTCCTTATGTTCATGTATAATATTTTGTAGCACAAATGAATTGTCTGTATAACTTCTTTTTCTGAATCCATTTTTTTTCCTCTGATAGAATGCACCCCATTAAGGGCTTCTGTCTTTCGGTTATTATTGTAGCATATATTCTATACGCCGAGTTCAGTAACGATATCCCTCTACAATTTTCGGGCCTTCCCTCTTGAATGTTGTTTTTTTAAGCGATGTTTTCCATTCCTATGGTATTTCATGCCTTATCTCGCAAAGATTCATATATCTAAGAAATTTTGTTGTATGTCCTGTTGAACAGAATTTTATCAGGTCACTGTTTACACCGTTACTTCCTGCTGCTCTTCGGTGTTTGGTACATCTGAGATAATGCTCTAATTCTTGGTGTTTAATCTGACAGGATTTTAATTCCACAGCTTCCACATTTTATGTATTCGTTCCACCAGTCAATATTTTTGTAATAATGGAGCCATTCCCTTTTTTATTGCATTAATGTCCGTCATACTATTTTACACATTAGTCAGGAGCCTTACTACTTTATACGCAAGTGTTCGTCACCCGTGAACATCACTTTTAGTCCTGGTTACGAAGTTATGCCACCCATCTTGATATACCTTTCTGTCCAACTTTTTTCACCTCTGCTGTTTGCTTGTTGTACTTTTGCTTCTTCTACTGACACGTGAGTTGCCGTATTTTATATATACTTTTTCCTGTATTTCAACTTTCTCCTCCCTTTCTTTCGTCCACAACACTCACTGGCTGCAGTTCCTATTACGTGCTTAATTTGTTCCCATTCTTAACTGGTACCTCGTCTCAAAATACTCAGTCATCTGTAGAATCTTGACCCTGTCCGTTTGGAAACCGCTGTATAAATAAAATTTCCGAAATGAACATAATCGCACAATAAGTGTCGCTGGAGATAAAAATGCAGCTTGTCGAAATTCGTTTGGAAATAAATCACTTTAAAAATGAGTGACAGCTCGTTTATGCCGAAATACTGGGCGTGTCCGTACATTCTGTTAGATAAAATGTTAAGTATCGCAATCTGACAACGCTAAATTAGATTCCTCTTCCATTTCATGAACCGAAATAGCTGCACAATATGACAGATTTCCCAATGGTTTTTACCGTACACATAGATTTATTTATTACTAAGCAGCTTGAATAAAGCACGGACGAAAAACAGACAGCGGAATATGCCGCAGTGTCATACAATAATTGTGTCCCGTAGTTGCGAGAAACCATTCTCTAAGATACAGGTCTGTTATTTCGATTACAATGTTCAGTGGAAGTAGTAGCTATTACTTGCATTTCCAGGAAGCTTGTGATGACTGCATGGTTCATCTGAAGAACAGTTTGCTACGACGGAGCTCGGAGGAGTGCTTTCGACTTAGGCGCGTCAACAGAGCTGTCGTTATTCTCAACAAAGCAAGCTGTCGGCTCAGCCGTAGTGCAAACGTTTGTGTAATAACGCAGAGTAACTTTCCTGTTCGTATAGCGTGAGTTACAATTCACACAGGAAAGTGTTACAAAATTTCTTCGCTGGCACATTTGACATCCTAATTTATCATCATAAACGCACTGATGATGAAAAGAGGAAAAGAGTGACAAGCGTACGCAACAGAACATTCTCACGTAATGTTTAAGTTGACGACGTGACTTATGAAAGGAGGGAAATGACGACAAGAGGAAAGGGATTCGAGTGTGTCTCTGAAGAAGAACAGTAGATTTACGGAGGTAACGAGTTTCTGAAAACTGCACACCTTTCATCATATGGAGCTGGAAGAACTCTTATACAATACTGTTGCAAGAGATTTGACTTTAAAATGTACCAGTTTAAATGAGTGACTCTATACTGAACATATCATAGAGTTGCGAAGAGGGCATTCTGTGCTAGAGTTGTGCGGTAAAAAATGCATTTGATTCAGATGGGTAGTGGTTTATTTAGACCAGATTCGCACATATACGCCGTGAATAAATTTTTGGAAAAACTATGTGTGAGCAGTATTGTCGCAGGAAAGTACTGGTTAGCTTTTAATTGCTGTTACACGTTAATCGCACGAAAACGCTCTTTTACGCACTACAGGGCACACTTATACTGCCTCCGTTTCATTCTCATTCGGAGAAAAGACAACGGGGTCGGCTCTTAAGTTCCGTCAGTCAGGCAGAGATACGACCAATTCCGAGGCAAGCGACACAGAATACAGAGTTTCGGAAAAATTTGTGATCATATTCGAATACTGAGCCGTCAGTCTGCCTGTAAACAAAACAATCGGAACAGTACAATTGTAATACGTCCGATGGAAGATAACGAATGAACGTCAGGTCCCTGCGGCCTGTGTTAGTACTGCATCCGATAATGACAATTAAACTTGTTTTACAAATACTTTTTATGGGCCTCATACCAAGGTGCCATTAAAAAGTTACCCAGTAACCACTACACAGTGTACAACTTAGTCTCCAACTAATAGCTAACACTCAAGATTTGCACATCACAGCACGAGAAAAGTTACATAATTTGAACACAGAACTAAGCAATCACAGAAATAGTCAGTTCATGCAAACATCTGTGTGCAATAGAGACGTCGATATGATATACAAACATCAAGTAGGCTCAGTCATCTGTAAATCAAGTGGTTGGCTTCTATTAACTGGGATAGTAATAGAATACTACCGTCAGTCTACGAGAAAGATAGTGCAGAAAATACTATGCCATGCGCTTTACATTAGTCTGCACAGTGTACACGTAGTTCCGTCTTTACACGAAACAGAAGCAAACTGTGGTAAAAACTTTCCTCAAGGTATCCGTATCTTCTTATGGGGATTGTTTCAGTTGAAATAAAGCAACGAAACTGATAAACAGTTTTGCAGTAGCACTGTATCTTGTCCGTAGCAGCCGCAAGACACGTAGGAAGAAATACGCAGGAAAGTTTTTAATTAATGAAACGAGAACATTGGTGAGATGTCGCTAATAACAGCACAGTAAGTATAATTTCTTTAAGCTGTTCGATCTCCAGAGAAACGTAAGTAGCTTAAAATGTGATTAAAGTTAAGTTCATTGTTCTGAGTTCGGAATTCTGAAAAGCTTCTTTTCACTGAAAGCACTGTCTTTCTTGTAGAAAGTAAAATATTTAAGAGGATGTCTTGTCTAAGTTCTTTGACCAAAGCCTACATGTCTGCATCTAAACACAGTGTACATCACGAGTGCACGATACAGTAGTGAAATATGCAGCTAAATTTTAAAAAACTGAATCATGGACGTGAAAATGATAACAAATGTTCAACTGAGTGGAAAAACAGTCACCACAGCATAATTGTAATAAGGATGTTTCATCTTTATTGATCTCCAGCAATATAAACATGTACATGAATCTATAAACACCTGAGGATGGGCTTGTGCCGACGACGAATAAATAATCTCTTATTGTGAGTGGTAGCGGAAATTTTCCTACAGAAATATAAAGGAACAGTCACGGAGTTCAACAGCATCTACTACGGATAAAATTCATTTAAGAGGATATCTTCGGATCGGGAAAATGAGAGAAAACGATCATTTCACGCAAACATATCAGAGACCGTGTATTCTAGATCATCATTGTATGTAGACGTGGGAACGAATTGCCAACGATAGAAAAAGCAAGTGAGTAGATAAAACCGTCTTAAAGACAATGTACCTTGAACTAGCCTTATGTAAGTCATCTAAAGTGTCTGTCTCTTCTAGTTCACGTTCAAATCAGTCGTTCGATAACTATTAAGATTTTCTATTCTGGGAACAGTCGCAATAACATTAGATATTTTTGAACTTACTGGTTGCGCCATTGATACAACGCAACATGTACTACAGATTTACCACTGGCAGTAAAAATGACCATAACATGAAGACTGAAGGAAATTTTAACTAAAGGCTGCCCTTGTTCCGACACTGCATAGAGAATTCGTTTCTTACTTTTTTGTAAAAATCAAATTGTTCACGCCCAACTGGCAGTGGACCATTTTCAAAATAATTCCATCCTACCCAAAACAGAACACTACAAGGAATAATTGTTTATGAACGTGAAACAACTGTGTTTCAAAACACAAACTTGTTCACTGTCGCTCATTTCAAGCTCATTGCGAAAGTTCCATCAGTTGTGTGGAGGAAAACAAAGAACAGCAAAAACCAATCATTTTTACTGGATGTTAATCGAAGCAATTCCTAAAGAAAAACCCCACCTTTATCGAGCGTGATTCTCACGTTAATACGAAGGTGATTTATATTATCAGAATTATAATATCGTAAAATACTAATGTGCGGCTGAAACGTTACTCGTGTTCCCTCGTTCAGAGTCTTATCATGACATCTTGCGGTGTTCGCACAAATGAGAGATGAAAGATCCCGGTATCTTTGACCACGGTCATACAATCAAAATAGATAAATTCTTTTGTCACAGAAGTAATTTATTCTGGCGGAGGTTCGAGTCCTCCCTCGGGCATGGGTGTGTGTGATTGTCCTTAGGATAATTTAGGTTAAGTAGTGTGTAAGCTTAGGGACTGACGACCTTAGCAATTAAGTCCCATAAGATTTCACACCCATTTTTGAGAAGCCAATGTTGCAAGCCAATGTTATCAGGCAAGCTGAGAACCATACATAGTAATTGTTGGTTAGCAATAGCAGTGTGGTCGTGTTGAAACGTTTATAAGAAATATTCGTTTTGAAATGAAAGATCGCGATGAAAATATGTGTAATAACCTGGAAATTAATGTTGCTAAATATATATTAAACGAAAACACAAAACATCACTAGTAAAAAAGAAAGAAGGACAGGCTTTGGCGCAACGTCGACAATGAGGTCATTAGGGGCGTAACACAAGTTCGGATTGCGTAGGAAAAAAATGTTCAAACGAGTGTGAATAGCAGTAAGTGCCAACCCTCTGTAAAACTACGTGTGCGGTCGCTAAGACCGTCTTGAAGGCCAGTGTGCCGGCCTCGCTGCGTCGTGGCTGTACACTGTATACAAGAGACTTGCTGTGTTCGGTACTGAAGTGCACGCAATAATGGCAGACATGTTAAGGGTGAAGCTAATTAATCCCGTGCGCGTTGTTAGGCTGCTGCGCGAAAAAGTGTGTAGAATTTACACCTCGGATAATGAAGATGTAATTGGGGCGGAGAATGCGCCATTTGCATGCATGTTACATGATATCCCAATGCAAAAGTACTATAACGACTTAACAAAAATATCTTACCGACACACTGGAGAGGAATGGTGACCGCGAGTCTTACGGCACTGAAGAAAGAACACACGCGTGAGAATGTTCTAACATTTTGCTATGTGACACCTAGCAACTGAAGAAATCCAATTTCAAAGTAATGTTGCATTATGTGGCGAGCAAAAGGCAATACCCAGGTCACATTAATGGAAACAAAACATCAGAATTCAAGATCGTAAAACAATCTGTGAGAGTACTGTTTTCAGTGCTTGAGACAGCAGATAGATCAGTATCCTACAAGAGTGGGTTCTGGAAGCTGATCGAGCGATAGCTCTGGTCGGTTATTAGCAGTTTGTCCATCTCATCAGCTCCTTCAAAGAATAGTATAAAATTTCGTCCGGGTACATCACAATGGTCATTGCATATAGAGAGACTGAAGAAGGCCATATTATTATACAAACAACAGAAAAAATTGTGTGCATGTAAAGACGTTCATTAAGGATTTGCGAACAAGCTTTACATTAGTTAGCAGGAAAGAATGGGGAGTCCTTATTCGCATGTTATGAAGAAAGTAGCAGCCATTTACCCATGGAACATCCACGATGAAGCAAGCAGAATAATAACCAAAGAACACATGAAATATTGTTTTTATTCGGCATTCGGTGTATAGACTGTTATTTTGAGATTCCCGATTACAAAGAACATTATATTAAGTACAAGATACTGCCACCAAACTTAACCAAATGTTGCACAACTGCAGATGTATAGTTTTCAATACAGTAAAAACTCTATGCTCCACATATTGTTGATTTTGTAGGACCGTAAATTAACAAATCACAGGTCAAGTTACATGATCGAAATTTCACGTCAGTCCTCATTCTGTTACACTGAAACAGGCTGTCCATGTCCACTTCCGTTTTTTCCCGTATGGGATTGCTTGGTAATCCTATTCATTTGTTTCACGGATAGTTTATGTGTGTTTTGAAGTTCCTTGGAAAGAAAATACGCGTGGTGCAACAATATTTTCTTTGTATAGTAACAAGCATCCTAGTCCCGTCCACTCCATGTCCAAGAATAATCTCAGCAAGTATATATGATATTCAAATCTGCCGGTAAGGGGACTTTGTGCTCACCCAACTCACTCTATTCTCACATGGCATACGGAAAGCTTTGGATCAAGACAGTCAGAAAGATGCAGTATTTCTAGATTTCCGAAAAGCATTTGACTCAGTACCACATCTACGTATATTGTCAAAAGTACGATCATATGGGGTGCCAAACGAAATTTGTGAATAGATTGCAGATTTTTCGGTAGAGAGGGTGCAGTAATTTTGCATGGAGAGCCATCGTCGAACGTAGAAGTAAATTTGGGTGTGCCCCAGGGATGTGTGTTGGGACCCTTGCTGTTCATGCCGTATATTAATGACCTTGCGGATAATATTAATAGTAACCGCAGACTTTTTGCAGGTGATGCAGTTATATATAATGAAATACTATTACAAATAAGCTGTATAAATATTCAGCTAGATCTTGATAAGATTTCAAAGTGGTGCAAAGATTGGCAACTTTGTTTAAATGTTCAGAAACGTGAAATTGTGCACTTCACAAATCGGAAAACGTAGTGTTTTATTATTGCAATATCAATGAGTGGCTAACGGAATCAATCAATTCGTACTAGGGCGTAACACTGAACACATTGTAGGGATACGAAATGAAATGAACACACAGGCTCAGTTTTGGTTAAAGCAGGTCGCACACTTACGTTTATTGGAAGAATACTGAGAAAATGTAATCAGTCTACAAAGGAAACTGCTCATAAATCACTCGTGCGACCCATCCTAGAATACTGCTCAAGTGTGTGTGTGACCTATACCATTTAAGACTAGCAGGGAATATTGAACGTACGCAGAAAAGGGCAGCACGAATGGTCATAAGTTTGTTTCATTCATGGGAGAATGTCACAGAGATGCTGAAGAATCTGAACTAGGAGACTCTTGAAAACAGATGTAAATTATTCCAAGACAGCCTACTTACGAAGTTTCAAGAACCAGCCTTAAATGATGACTCTGGGAATATACTACAATCCCTTATGTATTGTTGACATAAGGATGGTGAGGACTAGGTTAGATTATTTACAGCACGCACAGAGGCATTTTTCGCGCGCTGCATACGTCAATGGAGCGGGAAGAATCCCTAATAAGGGACGTACCCTCTGCCGCGCGCTTCACAGTGGTTTTCATAGATTTAGATGTAAATGTAGGTGTAGATGCTCACTGCTGGTTTACTGCCAACCTTAATTATGTTTTCAGATGCAGCTGACATCAGTAATCCCTTCCCATTCCTTTCCTTTCTCCCCCCTCCACTTGCAATTTACATATGCTCTATCACAGCTACGGATTCGGCGTGGTGTCTGTTCTTACGGACATGTCCGAAAGAACAGACACCAAGCATTCATATAATTCTCCAGCGAAGTGTGGCAAAGTTACTTCTTTGCAAGTCAGAGCGTTCCCCGCTTTTTCTCCGAACTACTGGCACTACGAGATCCTACCCCCACTCCCTGAAGAAAGTTCGTCTACGTGGCAACCACTGCTGGCTGGCTTTTTCGGACTGCACTCTGTATTCCGTCACTCAGCTGGTAACTATGAATCTTGGACCAAGTCCTGTCACGATATCTGTCTCTGTTAGTAAAGGATGGATACTTGTCTTCTGTTAGGAAATCGCTCCACTAATTTCACTAAATGCTCCGGAGTGTTTCTTACTTCGAATCGTGGAGTTATTCTATTACGCTTCGCAAGTTGTGTTTGAGCTTGAGTCCTTTCTTTGTTCATGTGAATACCGACCATGTGCCGCAAGCATTGGTGTTTCTTTAATTGAGACTCTTTCCGCATTTGTTAGAAAGTTTTCTTTAATCTGTGAGAGTAACGATGTTGATATACATTAATTTCTTGAAACATTAGCAGATTACTGATTTTGTGAGCTGAACCTCGTGTAGAAAAAAGGTAAAGTTAACAACTACTTAAAGTGCGCGTCATTTATGACGGCGGCCGAGTTTAGGTTCGTTCTGCGCATCTGACGTCACAAAACACAGTCAGCCAATGAACAGAGAACGACGTTGCCAAAGCTGGATTGCAGTGCAGAGCACGGACGAGTGCCTTCAGTTTTAGAAACCTTCAGTCATAAATAAAGTAACTGAGCAAAAGCAGTGTCTTGATAGCAGACTTTCTTTAATAGAAAGTTTGGAAAAAGCATTCTTTATACCAATTGCTTCATATTCTATTAATTAATTAAACGAAACAAGCAATAAGCCTCCTAATTCAGGCGATAGTAAGAAAAGGTGTTTGTATCATTCTCACAAACCGCTTTTTCGCAATAAAGAACAACGGTGATTGTTTATTTCCTATTGTACTTCGACGAAACGTGAATAATTCATAGTCATACCAACAGTGTTTGTCGGTATTTTGCGTGATATGTTGGGAGATATATTGAATGACGAGCTGCGTTAGCGTAATGGTTAAAGGTTGGCCGGCACAGTCTACCGCCGGCAGTGCTGCGAGGCGGTCACGCGCCAGAGCGCTGCGGGCGAGGCGCGCACGGTGTGTTTGTGTTTACTTCGGCCGCTGTAAGTGCCGTTTTCCTTCTAGACCACCATGGCGCACAACTATCGGAAGAAGACATTACGTTTCAACTTTTGTTTCGACTTCGCCCGACCCAAGGCCCTGGAGGTAGAACGGTTTATACGCGATGAAGTTAAAATACCACCAACGGATCTAATTGGTATCCACTTGTCCATAGTTAGCAGTACCGTCTACGTCAAAATGATCAACGATGCGGCGTGCGACAAGGTGCTTCAAGAGGCAAAACGTGGACTGCGCTTCTGTCATTCCGACGGCAACGTCGGACCCGTTACCGTCGATCACGCAGGTCTCGGCACACGGACGATAAGGATCTTCGAACTGCCGTTCGAACTACCTGCAGACGTCGTCATCGAGGCGCTCCGTCCCTATGGCAACGTTCTGGAACATGTTGCCGAACGATGGGTCCAATTTCAGACCTATCCAGTTTTAAACGGTGTTAGACAGGTCGGCATCGAGTTGCAGAAACACGTGCCTTCCTATCTACGTATCGGAGGCTGCCGTGCCATTATAATGTACGACGGCCAACCTCGGACCTGTTCCGGTTGCGGGAAAGAAGGTCACCTACGGTCTGAATGCATTCAACGACGTGTCGCGCAGCTCCCGTTGTCGGAAGCGTCCGTCACACCCACGATGACCGCCCTACCGGTCACTTACGCAGCGGCTCTTGCCACGTCTACAGTTTCGTCCAGTCCGTCGCCCGGTCCTTCCGATCGGCACGTCCCACCGTCCCAGTCACCAACGGACGGTACAGACGTCCCACCTGACAACCTTGCCGCCGAACAGGCTCCCGCACCGGATGCTGAGGAGACCAGTACATCTTCACAACACCTGTTTGACAATTTCATTGTACCCACCGACGCCTTCGAACCAGGTCGACGCTCCTCCTTGCCGTCGTCCGACACTGAGGAACACGTGCGCAAACAACGCTCGCCACGTAGGCGCAAACGCCGTCGCCGTTCACCCACGGGCTCTCAGAGCGTTGCCACCCGCGACGACGAAGACGACACCCAAGCAGCCGACATTTCCACGCAGAGGTCGGCGGACAACTTTCACGATGAACAAGACGTTTCGCAGGACGGGACCACTATGGAGGTCGCCACGCACAATGTAACAATCGGTGCGCCGGTTGAGACGCCTGTCTCCCCGCCGACAACTCCAGATCTCTCTCACCACGACGCAATTCCCATGGACATTGGACAGACCCACGGCACAGGAGCATGGGCCGACGACATTGAGGAAGGTACGCCCCCTCCTCCGGATGAGTTACCTCCGCCGGACGAGGCTACCTGTTAACATCAAAAGCGAGGCATTGCTACCTGTTAACATCAAAAGCGAGGCATTGCAGCTGATGGGACGGGACTTCCTGTCGGTGCCCTCCTCTTACTTCCCTTGGTGATGGTAGATGCGCGTCCACCACCACTGAAACAAACATACCGGTTTGCCACACTGAACATCAACATGATCGGCACTGCACCCAAGCTGCAACTCCTATGTGACATGCTTCGGGCCTCTGACGTCGACGTCGCCCTTCTTCAGGAAGTACGCGTTGCCACACTACCACCAGTCTACGGCTACGACTCATACACGTCCACATGTGATCAATCAGGGCGTGGAGTGGCTTTCTACATACGCGAAGGAATCCCACTCACGGACACGACAATCCTTCCCTGTGGAAGAGGCATGGCTGTTACCATCTTCGACACGCGCGTCATCAATATCTACGCTCCGTCTGGCTCCACGAACCGTCGGCAGCGGTCCACTTTCTTCGGACATGACGTGGCGCCCCTGTTTTCTGGACGCTATGATCGCCTTGTCATGGGAGGCGATTTCAACTGTGTCCTCCATCCGCAGGACCAAGTACCTGGTTATTCGCCATGCCCGGCGCTGCTCACTTTAATCGAAGATTTTCATCTAGTGGACGTTTGGGAGAAAATTCATGGCAATACCCCCGGTTTTACCCATTATACAGCACATTCTGCGAGCAGACTGGACCGGTTTTATGTCTCTGCTCACCTCGGCAATGAAGTCGCCCAAGCTGAACGATGGCCCCTTGCATTTTCGGACCATTGCGCCGTCATTTGCTCTCTGGCTCTGCCACCTCAGTCAGTGTGGCGCAGCAGAGGTTACTGGAAGCTTAATACCTCCCTCCTTAATGATCCACACTGCCGACAATGTATTGCCACTACATGGGCGTCTTGCGAAAGACGCCTTGCGCAGTACACATCCACGTTCCATTGGTGGCTCAAATGTGCCAAACCTGCGATCAGAAAGGCCTTCATACAATGTGGCAAGGAAGCAGCAGCATGGCATCGAGACACCACAAATTTTCACTACGCCGTCCTCCGTGAGCTCGATGCGCTCCCTCCATCACCTGACACCCACAGGGAACGACAACGTACTAAAGCTCGTCTCCTCTCTCTTCAACGTGCACGACTGCATGGTGTCGTGGTGCGTTCCCGACGACAAGACCTCCTCCACGACGAAACCCCATCCACAATCCATGCCGCATCCGACCATAGTCGTCGACGTCGGCTTTTCGTCCCCAACATCACGACCTCCGATGGTGTTCACCACACAACACAGGCGGCGGTCGTGTCCGCCTTTGCTGAACATTATCGCCAATTTTATGATGATGAACCGATGGCGACGCCCATTCCTGATGATCTCCGTCCTTCCCCTGATCGGACTCTCACCGTAGCGGAGTCAACGTCCATGATGTCTGCAATCACCGCAGAAGAGGTGGTAGATGCGATCAACAAAGGGGCCAAGAACAAATCACCCGGACCAGATGGTCTCCCAGTGGAATTTTACCGGGCGTTCACCACGTTAATGCTTCCTCGCTGGACGGAAATGATTCAGGAACTCTTTACTCCGTCCTTCCCAATTCCACCTGAATTCGTCACTGGCATTCTTCTACCTGTGCCTAAACCGAATGGAGGGTCTCATGTCTCTGCATATCGCCCCCTTACACTACTGAATGCAGACTATAAAATCTATGCACGCCTCTTAGCAGCGCGCATACGCTCCGTCTTACCTACGGTCCTTTCACCTGAGCAGACTGCACGTGGTTGTGGGGCCACCTTACAAACAGCCCTAGGAGAATGCCGTGACCTCATTGCACTGGCGTCGGTTTGTCGCCTTCGTGCAGCACTGGTATCCGTCGATTTCACGAGTGCCTTTGATCGCGTTCGACACCCATTCCTCCTCATGGTGGCGACACGTATGGGGTTCCCTTTGCTTTTTGTCGATGCCATTCGCCGGTTACTCCTTCCCGCGGTCTCGATGGTACAAGTCAATGGCAGGCTTGTAGGACCGATTCCTATACGCCGCTCTGTGCGTCAAGGATGCCCTATGTCTACTTTACTATATGCCATTGCACTTGAGCCCCTCATCACTGGACTTACCTCTAGACTGCAGGGCCTCACTTTGCGTGACCACACCTTTCACTGTAGGGCTTATGCGGACGATCTCCTCTTTCTCACCTGCTCCTCCACGGAACTCAATGACGCCATCCAATGGATTCACCAGTATGGACGTCTTTCTGGTAGCATTCTTAATGTCAGTAAATCGACTATGATGCACATTGGGCGCGGCCTCCCGGCTATGGTGCCGACCCCACTCCCAGTTCGTGCCACCCTTCGTTACTTGGGTATCGAATTTACGAGCTCCACACACCGCACAGTGGCCCTGGCTTACCGGCGGCTTTTGCAGTCGATTCGGCACCATGTTCGCGGTCAAGTGCACCGTAACTTAAACCAACTCCAACGTGTGTCCTATGTCAACATCTATGTCGCCCCTAAACTGGTACACGTCGCCCAGATCCTCCCAATGCCGTTACTCCTTGGCCGCCGCATCCAATCAGCCTTTGGATATTTCGTGTCAGCAGGGGCACTTTTCAAAGTCCGCTACAACACTCTAACACTGCCTCCTGCAAAAGGTGGCCTCGGACTCGTCAACGTGCGGGCACGCTCTTCTGCACTCTTTTTCCACACTCTGTTGCGGCACTGGCAGGGGCCGGTCCCGTCCTTAACACGCAGTCTCTTAGATATCCTCCGACCAGCTTCTCTCGATCCACCGATCAATGTGGCACCTATTTCTCCATTATTGTACTACGTCGCGAATTGTTTCATAGAACTCAGCTACGTTCGGGCCGATCTTCCAGTCACCCGTCCTCCCCGTACAAAAGATTATTATCGTTTGTTTATGCTGTCCAACCCTTGCGACCCCATGGTGCTACAGCATCCTGACATTCACTGGCGCACGGTTTGGGGGTGTGTGCATGCACCCTTTTTACCGTCGTCTGTGTCTGCACTCTGGTATGTTTTAGTCTATGGAAAATTCCCGACTAATAGTCGACTTTATCGCATAGGACTGGCCACCTCCCCACTCTGCCCTGACTGTCAGCTCGAAGACACCGACGAGCACCGTCTTACGTGCCCCCTGAAACAAAACGTATGGCTCCTCATCCAACGAATCGTGGGCTTTTACCTCCGTGCCCCGCCAACGACGGTAACCCCGGATTTCCTGTTGTTGCCCCAGACATTTCACTACCCTCTTGCTAAGCACCATACCCTAATCTGGTTTCGAGGACAGGCTTTAGAATATCTCTTTCGGAGTGGTCCGCATACAGTCCTTGACTTCTGGTACAAAGTTGTGACCGCGCATAGCATCCTCACCCGAAAACCATCTTACCGACAAACTTTTGCCGGTTATCTCCGCAGCGTCTTCCTTGACCCCCTCAAAGTTGGGGTGTACCATGCCTACCTGTCACATGATGCAACACCCTTATCCACGTTCTCATGCATCGACCAAAAACAAACACAATTTTTTTTTTTTTTTAGGAAGAAGACAGAATATGTTATATTTTGTTGTATTTAATTTTTTTTTTTTTTAACTAACAGTCATTTGTATATTTTTAAATGGTACCTTGAAGAACTTTTGCATAGTGAATATATATGTACTTTTAGTTTGTTCAATACAAATTTTTAAACAAAAACAAAACAAAAAAAACAAAAAAAAAAAAGAAAACAGGATATGTTCTAATTTGTTGTATTTCATGTTATTCTAATAATTTGTTTACCTAACACTCATTTGTATATGTTTAACTGGTACCTTGAAGAACTTTTGCTTTGTGTGTATATATATGTACTCTCCGTTTGTTCAATAATAAAGAATACAAAAACAAAAAAAAGGGCGCCAGCTTTACCGGCACTCGGTACACCAAAAAAAAAAAAAAAAAAAAAAAAAAGGTTCTGAGTTCAAGCCTTGTTCAGTACTAAATATTTTCTTTATTTAAAAAAAATATCGAAGTGTCTTACTTCATGAATTTTATTCGTTTGAATGTAATTTTGTGAAATTTCTAGTGACAACTAAAATCGACTATACGGAAAGTATACGCTATGGACTTTTACCTCTGCAAACTCTTCAAAATTTCGTGCAATGGTTTACTACATATAATGCTGCACAATAACTGCGTTGAACTTCGGAACAAAATTAAGTCATTAAGGGGGGGGGGAGGCATCAGTCAAGAAGATGTGTAAAAATCAAATTTTTGGGCCAAATAGTTCTTGTGAAATCGAATGATAAAGTGTGTCAAAGCAGTCGAAACAGCATGTGTCTTGTCTGCACAAGCGAGCAGTGCAATGATGACAAAATCGTGCACATCGCGGAATGCGGGGAGCACGTCTCTGTAGCAGCGAAAGGTTTAATGCGGCCGTGGTGGCTTTACTTCATAAACTGCGCGCTCCCCCCTAAACGTAAGTTTGGGAACTATACTATGGCGCTTCTTCTCTTGGCGCGTACAACTGGCAACGCAGCAATCACCCGCGTCTGGGTGGGCATGCGCGAACCGCCAAGATAAATGAATTGAACTATAGTCGAAGTTATCGCCTTCAGAAATCACCACATGGTTTTTAAGTGTATTCACGTGAATTTGATTACGAGATTTGAAGCTGTTTCTCTGTTGCTGGAGCAAGAACCTCTGTGCATTTCGATTTCCGCAAGTGAAACTAAGGATATTGTGAGCACAGGCTTTCCTACTGACAGGGGATCGCCCCTAGTCTTCATCACCGATTTCGTCCAAATTTATGATATATGCAGGGCTTGGCTGGAAATGAAAGCGACAAAAATGGGCTTTTCAGATGGCCAAGCGTTTCGAACAAACAGAAATTTCGGCGCGCATCAGACGAGGCATCAGTCATTTACGTTAGTGTGGTGTCCAGGCAGCTGCCGGCATATCGGAAGGCACAGTCTGCGTTAGGCAGTGGTGCGGCTCGGACTTGTTTTGTCCCGGCCCTGGGCCAGCGTGGAAGAGGAAGTTTTTATGCGCGTCTTTTTATCTGAATAGATTGCCATGGCACATAATTTTAGAAAGCCTATGATACGATTTACGATTGACAGTGGCTATGCCAGACCAAGGCTTTTGAAATAGAGCGTTTTTTGAGGGAAGAAGTTCTTTTAGCTGCAACATATCTAGATCTGATACACCTGTCCATTGTAAGCAGCACAATGTACGTCAAGACAACGAAGAACTGCATGTGAAAGAACTACCCTGCTGCTCAAAGGGGGTTTAGATCTCGACACTCTGATGGCCATATCAGCGATATAACAGTAATTCCTTCAGGCTTGGGAGCGAGAGTCATTCGGATCTTCGAACTGCCATTTGAGGTACCAGAATCGAAGGTTATCGAATCGCTGCGACTATATGGAATGGTACTTAGTCATACGCCTGAACGCTGGGCGAGTTTTAGCACCTATACGTGCTAAACGGCGTCCGAGAGGTGCGGATCGACCTTAAAAAATATATCCCTTCATATTTATATAGTGGTGGATGTCGAGGTATGGTGATTGACGATGGCCAGCCGCGGACTTATTCTGGCTGTGATGGAGGACATATCCGCTCGGAGTGCATGCAGTACCGCGTCATGCGACTGCCACGTGGAGAAACGTCACAGCGAGAAGTTCCGACCCAAACGCCGTGTCGTATATGTCAGTGGCCCGCCGAGAGGTGTTGTGGAGTTCGGAGCGTGACGGGAACGTGTTGATGCAACAACAGATCGAGTTAGGGAAGTAAGGAGGCGACGCGGAGAATGTCCCTATACCCACCTCACAAGTAATGCATATTAACCCCTCCCTCTCTCCCCACGGCAGCGGGATTGGCGGAGCCGTGGTTCGTGAAGACTTAATTCATCCTTATTGTTGGATCCCGAATGTCGCCAGCGGATAGAGGAAGCGTGGCAGACATGTATTTGCCGTCTCCCGATGTACCGTTTCATGGTGGTTACAATGTGCAAAACCGTCGATACGAAAAGCTCTCATAAAGTATCGAGGAATGGCAAGGCAAAAGTGAGATGGCTCCGAAGGTGCACTTGAATATTACTACGCGGAGCTTCGTGACCTGTCCTCCTGGGTTCCATCACCCGAGCGTCAAGCGAAGTCCATCGCATCCAGGCGTGGCCTTTATCGATCACGAGCCATAATTTTAAGAGACTTTAGATCCGAGGTTGGTGCTTGGACAACCTCGATGAAGACCGTATTTCCATGCATCATGTGTTCATGGACCTTTCACTTAATCGCCAGTCCTTGATCACAGCGCTCCATGATGAGGATGATCAGTCCTTAGCGCCACAACAGGGCATTGCTGCTGGGTTTGTGGAGTATTACCGCCAGTAGTTCACCAGGAGCCGACGGACGATCGGATTTTTTTTTTTTTTTTCATCAGTCTACTGACTGGTTTGATGCTGCCCGCCACAAATTCCTTTCCTGTGCTAACCTCTTCATCTCAGAGTAGCACTTGCAACATACGTCCTCAATTATTTGCTTGACGTATTCCAATCTCTGTCTTCCTCTACAGTTTTTGCCCTCTACAGCTCCCTCTAGTACCATGGAAGTCATTCCCTCATGTCTTAGCAGACGTCCTATTATCCTGTCCCTTCTCCTTATCAGTGTTTTCCACATATTCCTTTCCTATCCGATTCTGCGTAGAACCTCCTCATTCCTTACCTTATCAGTCCACCTAATTTTCAACATTCGTCTATAGCACCACATCTCAAATGCTTCGATTCTCTTCTGTTCCGGTTTTCCCACAGTCCATGTTTCACTACCATACAATGCTGTACTCCAGACGTAGATCCTCAGAAATTTCTTCCTCAAATTAAGGCCGGTATTTGATATTAGTAGACTTCTCTTGGCCAGAAATGACTTTTTGGCCATAGCGAGTCTGCTTTTGATGTCCTCCTCGCTCCGTCCGTCATTGGTTTTTTACTGCCTAGGTAACAGAGTTCCTTAACTTCATTGACTTCGTGACCATCAATCCTGATGTTAAGTTTCTCGCTGTTCTCATTCCTACTACTTCTCATTACCTTCGTCTTTCTCCGATTTACTCTCAAACCATACTGTGTACTCATTAGACTGTTCATTCCGTTCAGCAGGTCACTTAAATCTTCTTCACTTTCACTCAGGATAGCAATGTCATCAGCGAATCGTATCATTGATATCCTTTCACCTTGTATTTTAATTCCACTCCTGAACCTTTCTTTTATTTCCATCATTGCTTCCTCGATGTACAGATTGAAGAGTAGGGGCGAAAGGCTACAGCCTTGTCTTACACCCTTCTTAATACGAGCACTTCGTTCTTGATCGTCCACTCTTATTATTCCCTCTTGGTTATTGTACATATTGTATATGACCCGTCTCTCCCTATAGCTTACCCCTACTTTTTTCAGAATCTCGAACAGCTTGCACCATTTTATATTGTCGAACGCTTTTTCCAGGTCGACAAATTCTATGAAAGTGTCTTGATTTTTCTTTAGCCTTGCTTCCATTATTAGCCGTAACGTCAGAATTGCCTCTCTCGTCCCTTTACTTTTCCTAAAGCCAAACTGATCGTCACCTAGCGCATTCTCAATTTTCTTTTCCATTCTTCTGTATATTATTCTTGTAAGCAGCATCGATGCATGAGCTGTTGAGCTGATTGTGCGATAATTCTCGCACTTGTCAGCTCTTGCCGTCTTCGGAATTGTGTGGATGATGCTTTTCCGAAAGTCAGATGGTATGTCGCCGGACTCATATATTCTACACACCAACGTGAATAGTGGTTTTGTTGCCACTTCCCCCAATGATTTCTGTATTCCTGGTTTTCCCGGGACATGTTTGTACTTCCTCCTTTCATCAATCAACCGAAGTATTTCTTCTGTTACCCATGGTTTCTTCGCAGCTACCTTCTTTGTACCTATGTTTTCCTTCCCAACTTCTGTGATGGCCCTTTTTAGAGATGTCCATTCCTCTTCAACTGTACTGCCTACTGCGCTATTCCTTACTGCTGTATCTATAGGGTCAGAGAACTTCAAACGTATCTCGTCATTCCTTAGTACTTCCGTATCCCTCTTCTTTGCGTATTGATTCTTCCTGACTAATGCCTTGAACTTCAGCCTAATCTTCATCACTACTATATTGTGATTTGAGTCTATATCTGCTCCTGGGTACGCCTTACAATCCAGTATCTGATTTCGGAATCTCTGTCTGACCATAATGTAATCTAATTGAAATACCTCCTCCTCTTGTGATTCTTGAACAGGGTATTCCCTATTACTAGCTGAAACTTGTTACAGAACTCAATTAGTCTTGCTCCTCTTTCATTCCTTGTCCCAAGCCCATATTCTCCTGTAATCTTTTCTTCTACTCCTTCCCCTACAACTGCATTTCAGTCGCCCATGACTATTAGATTATCGTCCCCCTTTAGATACTGGATTACCCTTTCAATATCCTCATACACTTTCTCTATCTGTTCATCTTCAGCTTACGACGTCGGCATGTATACCTGAACTATCGTTGTCGGTGTTGGTCTGCTGTCGATTCTGATTAGAACAACCCAGTCACTGAACTGTTCACAGTAACACACCCTCTGCCCAAACTTCCTATTCATAACGAATCCTACACCTGTTATACCATTTTCTGCTGCTGTTGATATTACCCGATACTCATCTGACCAGAAATCCTTGTCCTCCTTCCACTTCACTTCACTGACCCCTACTATATCTAGATTGAGCCTTTGCATTTCCCTTTTCAGATTTTCTAGTTTCCCTACCACGTTCAAGCTTCTGACATTCCACGCCCCGACTCGTAGAACGTTATCCTTTCGTTGATTATTCAATCTTTTTCTCATGGTAACCTCCCCCTTGGCCGTCCCCTCCTAGAGATCCGAATGATGGACTACTCCGGAATTCAATTACAGGCCATATGTCCTGTGGATACACGTTACGTGTCTTTAATGCAGTGGTTTCCATTGCCTTCTGCATCCTCATGTCGTTGATCATTGCTGATTCTTCCGCCTTTAGGGGCAATTTCCCTCCCCTAGGACAAGAGAGTGCCCTGAACCTCTATCCGCTCCTCCGCCCTCTTTGACAAGGCCGTTGGCAGAATGAGGCTGACTTCTTATGCCGGAAGTCTTCGGCCGCCAATGCTGATTATTTATCAAAATTTAGGCAGTGGCGGGGATCGAACCTGGGACCGAAGACGTTTCGGTTATGAATCGAAGACGCTACCCCTAGTCCACGGGTACTTGGTAACGATCGGATAGGAGAAGACATTTTACGACACATGCATACGGGGATGGATGGTACGGATCGAGAGGCGTTACTGCAACCCGTAAAGGAAGATGACATAGTGATGGCACTCACGAACGGTGCGGTGCATAAATCCCCTGGGGCAGATGGGTTGACACTCGAATTTTATCGCAAATTTGCATATCTCTTGATGTTACAATGGATGTTGATGTATAATTTGTTATTGCGCCCTGTCATGGACGTTCCGTCGCAATTCACGGCGGGAATGCTTATACCAATGCCGAAATCGGCAGGGAGTGACAGCACCCATCAATTTAGACCACTCGCGATGTTCAGTACTGAATACAAGATCTTTGCGTGAATTTTAGCGGCAAGGCTCAAGACTCTAATATCCAAGATATTATCACCACACCAGGCTTGTCTAGGGGTTCGGAGCAACATTCATTCTGTCCTAGGCGAATACCCGGACATCGTTGCCTCTGAAATCAGCCACCCTTGTTTTTCCTGTAATTTTTTTGAAGCATGGTTGTCATGTATGTAAGGAACTAAACAATTTTAACATTGGTTTGACATCAGTTCAAATGTTGCAAGTGAGTTGCTGATCATTATAAAAAAATCATCAGTTTTAATCAGAGTTGCTTTCGAAATATTCGCTCTCGACAACAGTCCCGCGTCTTATAGTTAATCCGCCGAAAGGTAAGTCCTTTTAGGTTCAAAATAAGATTTAATCGGATTGCATGTATACTACGTCGCCGTACAATGGAACTGAATCATAGGGACTCATCTGTTGCGAAATAAAATATCAGGATTTTTATAAATTCTCCCGCACAGTCGACAATGCACGCGCGGTGGATAAGAGTTAGACAAAATTTGCGTAAACTTCTCGCTTCCCCCATTCACTTCTCTAGAGAAAGTGCCGATTGTGGCTGTGTGGAAGATAATGTAGCTGCTCAAGTATAATAGGCTTTGGAGCAATGTCAGAGTTAAACAAACGTAGTTGCCTTAGACTGTGTGGTTTAAACAGCTCTAAACAGAAGTAGTAATACATTTGCAACCTACAACCAACTTTCTGCACCGAGGTACAGAGCTATGTTAACTTATGTATGACAAAAATGTGGTTGCCCGCCCGGTTGGCCGTGCGGTCTAACACACGGCTTTCCGGGCAGGAAGGAGCGCCGTTCTCCGGCACGAATCCGCACGGCGGATGTGTCGAGGTCCGGTGAGCCGGCCAGTCTGTGGATGGTTTTTAGGCGGTTTTCCATCTGCCTCCGCGAATGCTGGCTGGTTCCCCTTATTTCGCCTCAGCTACACTATGTCGGCGATTGCTGCGCAAACAAGTTCTCCACGTACGCGTACACCACCATTACTCTACCACGCAAACATAGGGGTTACACTCGTCTGGTGTGAGACGTTCCCTGGGGGGTCCACCGGGGACCGAACCGCACGATGACCCTGGGTTCGGTGTGGGGCGACGGAGGGGTAGTCGTCGTGGGGTTGAGGACCACTGTGGCTGCTGCGGGGACGGAGCCTCTCCGTCGTTTCTAGGTCCCCAGTTAACGTAACATAACATAAGATGTGGTTACTAATTGGATAGTCCTGTTGCATCATTCGATAAAATGTTCGTTGTGGCTTTGATACTGGACACTGCAGCGTCAAATATGAGCAGTGCAGGCGACCTTGCTGACCAAGGTAGGGTTTGGCAAGCCCGAAGACAAGCCGTAGAAATTCGCAGCTGTGTGGAAGGGCATTACCGTGCTGAAAAGTAATCTCAGGATGACTTGTCACGACGGGCAACACAACTGGGCGCAGACTATCGTCGACGTACCGCTGCACTGTAAGGACGCCGCGGTTGACAAACAAAGAAAGCCTGCTATGAAATGAAATGGCACCCCAGACCATCAATCGTGGTTGTCGGGCCGTATGGAGTGTGACTGTCAGGTTGGTATCTCACCATCGTTCAAGGCGTCTTCATAAATGTCTTGGGCCTGGAGTCTTACTGACTGGAGTACGAGCTATCTTCAGTGACGAGTCCTGCTTCTAACTGAGCCCCGATGACCTGCAAGGGCGTGTCTCGAGACGCCACAGACAGTGGTGCGATACCAACCTGAATGTCACCTGCTATACGGATCGACAACCACGAGTAACGGTCTGGGGTGCCATTTTATTTCATAACAGACCCCTTTGTTTATTATCCGTGGCAACCTTACAGCACAGCGGCCGACGACAATGTTATAGGACTCGTTTAATTGTCCTGCATTGTAAGGCATCCTCGGCTTATATTTCTGCAAGATAATGCCCGCCCACTCAGGGTGAGAGTTTCTACTGCTTGTCTTCCTGCTTGACAAACCCTATCTTGGCCAGCAAGGTATACACACCTCTCCCCAGTCGAGAAAGTTTGAGGCATGATGGTCAGGGCCCTCCGACCAGCTCGGAATCCTGATGATCTAAAAGTGGCAGTCGAACAGAATCTGGTGAGATGTCCCTCAGGAGGACATGCAGCAATTCTATAAATCAATGCGAAGCCGAATAACTTCTTACTTAAGGCTGTCACGTGGACCAACTTCCTCAGCTGTGAAGCTCTCTCTCTTGAATAAATCATGAATTTTTCTGAAATTGTAACCGTTGGTTTCTCTGCGTCTTGCCCTTTTCTGCCTTAGAATGAATACAAATAAAAGTGTTGAGCGATCCTCCAAGCTCTGATACTATTTTCAGGGCCCAAAATGTTAGTATTCTTAAAAGACAATGACTGTCTGCGACTGCCTTTCTGGAGTAAAAGTTTTATAGCAGCCAGGGGTGATAAGTTTGAGTGCTGTTAGGAGTATAAGCGCTATTTTTCCAGTGCTATTATTATCGCGCCACTACCAGGCACTCTTCAGTTTTATGAGACTGCGGCTCAGCCAGCACTTTCCACTCGCCTGCAGTTTCTCGCCCAGGAAGCGACGTAGGAAGATGCCACACCGCAGCAGGCTCCGGCCCTGCACCCCGCGCCAGTGATCAGTCTGGACACCTGCTGCTACTGGTGGCCGTCTCTAGTTTCCAACTCACAAGGGGATCACACGGCGATCAGATTTTTTTAAATTTTTTATATTTATGGGACCTTAAGTTCAGAACGAAATACACCTCTCTCAAAGCAGTTCGATTTCGCGAGAAATTCGTCTTTGAAGTTTTCGATCATGTTTAACGTGCTAAAATATAGCAGATATTTTTTGACAAGTAATGCGGCTCCGTGGCAGAGCGCTTTTCGCTGTGTTGGGTGCGTGGGTTCGCTTCCAGGTGGTGGTGGTGATGGCAAGTCCCTAAGGGACCAAACTGCTGAGGTCATGGATCCCTATGCTTTCACACTACTTAATCTAACTTAAACTAACTTACGCTAAGGACAACACAGACCCATGCCCGAGGGAGGACTCGAACCTCCGACGGGAGGAGCCGCGCGAAACGTGGCGAGGCTCTCTAGTTCGCGCGGCTACCACAAGCGGCCAATTCCAGCCGTAATCAAACTTTTAAATAAAGGCGCGTTTCTGCGAGCATTTCCGTGACGTGTGGAATACTTAAGGCAGAAGAGACTGATAAGCTCGGGTCTAGATTCTATCATTAATTTTTCCGTTCAGTTCGAATACCTATTTAATTTAAACATAAAATTCATGAAATACATGCTGACTAACACGCCTAATAGAATTTTTTATGAAAAATGCGTGTCTTCTTTTTATAACTGTGTACTGCACACAAAAATCCAGTTTCAATTATAAAAAAAACTTCTTAAGTACCGATCCAGTATAAAAGATTGTATAGTTTAAAAAATTACTAGTTAATTTTATTCTATCTTTTTGTGTTTTACATTTGATGCAAATGCTCACAGAACATGCATGTCTGTTTAAAAATTGGATTCCGCCAAGATCCGAATCTTTTGCTTTTGTTGATGTTCGTGCTATATCCTCCTTTCAAGACACTGTCCATTCCGTTCAACTGCTCTTCCAATAAAAGATGTATTTGCTGCAATTCTTGTCCCAAACTCCAACGACTGGAATGTTTTCCCAGAGGCCAGAAATCTTGACGTGACTGCCATTCTATGGTATATCAGAAGGTAAGCAAAGGTTACACACTAGAAGTTTTTGCTATTATGAAACTATATATATCTTGGTTTATGTACTGCCTAATGTTTGTCCCTTGTCGGAAAATATCATTTTCAATGATGGTGAGCAACTTCGAAAAAGTCTCCTCTTCCATTTTAATGAAATTACAAAACGAGTCTCGATCTTGAAATCTATGTGACGAAGTAGACTGCCCCAGAGTAATGGTAGTCAGTGCAACATCTAGGGTATGGGTATCATGCGTGACAGAACATTAGACACTGTACTTTAACTAAACTCAATACCGAAAATGGGATGAAGATTCACTTGAATG
This sequence comes from Schistocerca piceifrons, assembly GCF_021461385.2. NCBI lineage: Eukaryota > Metazoa > Arthropoda > Insecta > Orthoptera > Acrididae > Schistocerca > Schistocerca piceifrons. The sequence goes on from NC_060138.1 coordinate 762,674,000, forward strand.
AAGGAATAACTTCTGCTAATATGTATCTCACTTCGTTGTACAGAATTCTTTATTGTTCCTCTATCAGCTGTTCGCTGTTCAAACCGTCGATGGGTCCAGAATCTTCTTCGCGAATTTCCCCGCTCATCTTCGACAATCACAGATAGAATTAACGCAGCTATTTTATGCGCGCCCATTTTCGCAAAGAAACAGTGTGATTTCCGAGCCAAATAAAACCGACAACGGCCGCTGGAAGGCACTGAGCGCGCAAATCGCGTTAACCAGCTCGTCGTGTGTGACAACGCCACTCTCTCTCGTGAGCTCGGATGTCCCGTTTTCGCCCGCGCCAACGTTAGCTGCTTGGTCCAGTGTGAGGACGACTTGCGGCAGGCACAACCGACAGAAAACCATGCAATCGCGATAAATATCACGCGGCTTAACCCGCGCAGCGCTCGTGACGCGGCTGCGGAATTGTAAAATTATTGGTAAACTCAAAAGCAGCCTCCCATACAACACTGGGTCAACTGCTAACAACCGGAAAATCTTAAACGACAGACGTTTTGACATTACAGATTACACGTCTCGTCTGTCTTTGGCAGCATGGAACGTTCAGAGACTGACCGACAAAGAGAGAGAGAGAGAGAGAAAGATAAGTCGAATGCTCAAAGAAAGGAATTAGCCATTGCAAAAATAACAGAAACGTAGAAAGAACTAAAAGGAACAAAATATTTGACAGACTACTGAATTGCTTATAGTTGAGTCCCACAAAGTAAACGAGCTAGCGCTGAAGCAACAATTTAGTCAACGATAAATGGAGAGGAATGATTCGAGAAAGCAGTTCAGTAAATTAAAGAACGATGGGGTTATTCGAAGAGGTGCTCTAACTATTATAGGTATATACAGCCCAGAGGAAAGAAGTAAGGATGTCACTGACACTTTTTATGATGAGGTTGAGAAAGAACTGATAAAATTAACAACCTTTTTATATGAATCACGTGAGTACAAATGACAGTTCCGCGCCGGTCGAAGGGCCCTTCGGTTCTGGCGCTGCAGTCTGGAACCGCGAGACCGCTACGGTCGCAGGTTCGAATCCTGCCTCGGGCATGGATGTGTGTGATGTCCTTAGGTTAGTTAGGTTTAACTAGTTCTAAGTTCTAGGGGACTAATGACCTCAGCAGTTGAGTCCCATAGTGGTCAGAGCCATTTGAACCATTTTTTTGACAGTTCCGCCAATGCACTGCCATTTTATACCTTGAACGCGATACTACCGCCATCTGTATATGTGCATATCGATATCCCCTTATTATGGTCGTACGACGGGAATTAACAGACACTTTGAACGCGGAATGGAAGTTGGAGCTACGCGCATGGGACATTCCATTTCGGAAATCGTTAGGGAATTCAATATTCAGATCCACACTGTCAGGAGAGCGCCGAGAATACCATATTTCAGGCATTACTTCTCAACACGGAAAAGCAATGGCCGACGGCTTCACTTAACGGCCGAGAGCAGCGGCTTCTGCATAGTTGTCGGTACTAACAAACAAGCAACACTGCCTGAAATAACTTAAGAAGTCAATTTGGGAAGTACGACGAACGTATCCGCCAGGGCAGTGCGGCGAAATTTGGCGTTAACTGGCTGTGACAGCAGACGACGGACACAAGTGCCTTTGTTAACAGCACGACATCACCTGACCTAGTCAAATGAGTCTAGATTTAAATTGGTGAGAGTTGATGGTCGCATTCGAGTGTGACGCAGACCTCACGAAGCCATGGACCCAAGTTGTCACCAAGGCGCTGTGGAAGCTGGTAGTGGCTCCATAACGGTGTGGGCTGTGTTTACACGGAGTGGAAGGGCTCCCCTGATCCAATTGAGTCGATGATTGGTTGTAAATGGTTATGTTCCGCTACTTGAATGCCATTTGGAGACATTCGTGGACTTCACGTACCAAAATAACGATGGAATTTTTATGGATGAGAATGCGCCATGTCACTGGATCACAACTGTTCGCGTGTGGTTTAAAGAACATTGTGGATCATTCGAGCGAATGATATGGCCACCCAGATCGCTCGACATGAACGTTTGTGGGACATAATCGAGAGGTCAGTGAGTGCGCAAAATCCTGCACCAGCAACATTTTCAGAATTGTGGACGGCTATAGAGGCAACATGGCTCAATATTGCTGCAGGGAACTTCCAAAGTCTTGTCGAGTCCATGCCATGTGGTGTTGCTGAACTACTCCGGCACGATATTAGGAGGTAAACCATGACCTTTGTCATCTCAGCGTAATTAAATTTCGAACTTATCAATAGATAAAAGACTTTTGCAACTAATAGGAGAATGTTGGTGGAATTACTAGGTTCCAGACTCTTGGTAGGCACCAAAAGAATCTCTCTCTTCATGAAAGGGGAAAGCAGTAACTGTGGAAACTATCATCGTATCAGTCTTCTAAACACTGGCTGTAAGTTTTTGAAAATGAATTTAGGTCAGGTATTTTGTGCACAGATACAGTGTTTCTCACTAAGAACATTACTGAAAATGACAGACAATTTGATCTTGAAACTCATATGGCCTTTACCGACCTTGGAAACGCTTTCGATTGTGGGAGTCGTGATAGATTATGGAAGATAACGTCTGAATGTATCTTTATCAGCTAACAGCGACGCGGGAAAGCCTTTCGGAAAAAAGCATGGATTGTAATAAACACAGGTAGAAATCAGCCAAAGGAAGTGGTTACTAACCAAGGTGTGATACGAGGAGTGGACTATTGCTTACTCTTTTTAATACTTATATTGACTTCATTACGAAACCTTCGCATTCAGCGACTGTGTACTGACGTCAGCTGTTTGCGATACACGAAATTTTGTGCCCGACCGGGACTCGAACCCCGATTTCCCGCTTATCGCGGACTGCCGCCTCAACCATTGCGGCTACCCGATCACGCCTTGTGGACCGATCCAAACTTCCATGTGTCACACAGTCACAACATTTATGCTCGTACAATGCGTGATTCCCGCTCAGAGAGAGAAATATTATATAGTCGTTCTAGTCCGTCGCGGCAAGGATACATCATTGATGAATACAATTCCTGTATGCATGTCCGAAGGACATTGTATTGTGCAGATATAGACACCGTATAAACGCAGACATTGTATCCATCGATGATGATTTGACTTTATTCTTCGTAAATGGAAAGTAAAGTAAACAAAGGAATTAAGATAAGGAATGACGAGTATCTCAATGTGCTTCCTACTGCAGATACGTAGTTATTTTTCAAAAGAATGAAGATTACCTCCAGAGATTGGTATGCACGACGTGGAAGAAGATAATTCCTCAAAACTGAAGCAGTTCTGTAATCGATCTATTTCTTAAGCAAGGAGACGGACAAGACACGGAAACCGTTATAAACATGATTAAAATTACCAAAAAATACAAAAGAATAAAAAGGATGTAAACAAGCCAGGGAACAAATATGCTTTGACGGTTAATGTAGCACAGTGGATCTCACGCAGTTTACGAATGTAATTGTAGTACGTAGCAATGCGTACGAATTACGACTGCAAATACGCTTTGATAGTTGATACACACACAGTGGATCTCATGCAGTTTACGAATGGTTTTTTAGAACGTAACAATGCGTACGAATTACGACTTTTCCTGAGATTCTTAGTTTATGAGAATGCTCGTAACCCAACGGCTCTGTACTAACAAAAGACTGATTGAATCTACCTTGCAATACAAAAGAATATGTACATCAGCGCTATGTCTTTCATTAGACTTTATCAGGATGATGAGAAATTAAGAATTAAAATACAAGTTTGGTAACGATATTTCATATCAGTAAGACTGTTCTCAGTAGGAAGTTTTCAGATCCTTATACTGGAAAAATGACGGTGGAATAGTGGTTAATTGAACATATTTGAACCATCTAATGACTGAACGGTTTGCCTGTAGTACAGATAAATTTCCTCAATTAATGAAAGAACTTAATAGAGTAAGTTTGCAACTAGGCCTTCTAAGCAATTAAAATAGGCTAAAATACTGTACTATGAACACATCAAAAAGAAAAAGCGTTCATATTAACAATGCAGTCATAGGGACATTTTGTTATCTCTATTTAGGATGGTTGAAGACGTCACGCGAATGGATGGGAAAAAATTACACAGCTGTAAGAATTTAATGCGAAAATCATTCAGAAAATAGAGCAGACTCAAGGAACAACGGATAGGTATGGGTTAGGAATAACCATGTGAGACAGGGAAACACCCAAGTGGATCGGAGAACAGACAGGAGCGTAAACCGTGAGCACTACTGGAATGAATATTAAATGACAGCGCTAAGATCAGGCGAATGGATGATCCCTGGACCAAGGAAATACTTTGCTGGATTCTTCCAATGGAAGGCAAGCAGACAACACAAGAAAACATCCAGGATCAACATGGATGCCTACAAAAGAAGAACATAATACAGGTACAGTGCTCCGTCAAGACGCTGGTTTACATTAAGTGGATGAATGAGTCTGTAATAAACGATAGATTACCGCATCGTAAGTGCGAATAGCGCTGAAATTATTGTCCACAAGAGTGTTGAGAGTTTTAGCCACTCACGTGTGCGAGTCTTTTGTTGACTCCGTTGCGGGTAACCGTTTATTATTCAGTACATTATATGTGGAACTGATTCGTCGCTGGAAAGTATCCGGTAGCGTAAGTCATAGCGTGTGGAGTTGTTTTCGTTGTCAACGAGTGGCGCTACATGCGATGGTCATGGTTAGGATGCTGATACTACGCCGGCCGGTGTGGCCGAGCCGTTCTAGGTGCTTCAGTCTGGAACCGTACGACCGCTACGGTCGCAGGTTCGAATCCTGCCTCGGGCATTGATGTGTGTGATAGGTTAGTTAAGTTTAAGTAGTTCTAAGTTCTAGGGAACTCATGACCTCAGATGTTAAGTCCCATAGTGCTCAGAGCCATATGAACCATTTTGAACTGATACTACTCACATTTGTTTTTCTTTTCCTTTTCATCGGTATTATGACCGAGCGCCACATTGTCCTGTCTTCCAACGTTTGAGAGTATCACCTACATCCAAGGTCCTCAGTTATTTGCTGGATATACTCGTACACTGCTCGACAAAGAAAGTGAAGCAATCCCAGATGACCATCGTCGGTACGTCGGCGACCTGGGGACAGGTCCGATTCTTCCAATGTTTTGGAGACATATACTGGTTACTCCGGCGTCGTGGTGTGGCCAGCACTCGGGTACCACTTCACATGATGGCTCGTAGTGATTGAGCGAATTCTGACGGCACAACGATTCGTCACGAACATCCTGTATGCTATGTGTTGTCTCTCTTGCGGCTGTATCGCGGCGGCATTTTTCAAACTGCCAATGCTCGTCAACAAGCGGCACGTATCTCTAAGATATATCTGGCTGATTTTGAGGTACTCCCTTGTCTATAAACAGTCCCCTAACTGTCTCCAATAGAACCTTTCTTATATGAATACGTGGTGTCTGCTTTTTCGGACTTGTCCGAAAGCACTGACACCACGCATTCATATAACTGATTCGCTTAGACGGGCAATAGATCCAGCTTCTTCAGTACGGACGCAAAAGTACGTCCGACGTCCTGCGGGAATCTCTGAGTAGCGAGCATGGAGGAAATGGGCAGGGACTGCGCATAGGAATGTGGGTCGGTCGGGAGGCGCGCTCAGATAGTACGCGAAGTTGCGCTAACATTGTTTCCCGGATGGCGCAGTGGTTAACCCTTCTTCCTAGTATGCAGCTGACCCGAAGTCGAATCCCAGTCAGATACACTTTTTCACTTTTCACCGCTGACTCAGCGTAATATACCGATGCAGCTGACATCAGAAATCCTTTTCTTTTCTCGCCTCCTACACCTTCAATTTGCATACAAAGAACATTCTTTTTGCGACCAGCTGGTACGTCAACTTCGTCCCAGCGCCAGTATACAGGATATCAAGCACCAGTTTGCCTCAGAGGAGGATACAATGGATTTGTGAGATCCAGGTCAGACGCAATGCAACGTCATATTGATAACGGGGATAATATTGCCAAGTTCTTCGTAACTTTGACCCGATTTTGTAATCACTGAAAGAAAAATACCATTCTCTCTCAACCCATGAAGTTTCATTTCTTTTTCTCCCCACTTTTGGATGCTACGCTCTCCTTGTCATGCAGTATGTTTCAACCACTGTATTCGCCTACAGTTTCTGGCCCTTAAGACTCACTGTAGTAACAAGGAAGTTCTTCCCTGTTATCTTAACACATGTCCTATCACTTAGTCTCTTATAGATTCTGCAGAGTGTCTCCTCACTTCGTATCTTATCAGTACACTTAATACAGAACCTCCTTCTGTAACGTCGAATCTCAGACACGTTGTTTCTTTGCTTTTCCTGTTCCCAATCCCACGATTCACATGATAACAGTCCACTCTATATTTTAGTACCATTGTAGTATCTTTCTGTTATCTGCGTCATTGCGTCTTCGATGTACAGATTGAAAAGTAGGGGATACAGACTGCATCATTGCCTTAAGTTCTTTTTAAGCCGAGCACTACTACCTTGGTCCTCCATTCTTACTCTTCCTTCTTCCTTACTGCACATATTTATTATTCTTCTTTCTCTGTAGGTTATATTTATTTACTTCAGAATTTCACACATGTTGCACCACTTTATATTGTCGAACGCTTTTTCTATGTCGACGAATCCTATAAAAGAGTTTATTTTTCTTAAGTATTGCCTCCGTCAACAGGCGCAACCTCAGAACTGCTTCAGTGGTGCCTTTACCTTTCCTAAAGTGAAACTAATAGTCGTTTTATAGATTCGCGATTTCTGTTTTTCTGCACGTTTTTCTTGTAATCAACTTGGAAGCATCTGTTGCTAAGCAGAGTATGCGATAGTTGTTGCATTCATCTGTCTCTTCTGTCTTTGGTACTTTATGATAGATTCTACACGTTAATTTGTTTATTCGTTTGACTGATACTTCCCCAATGATTTCGGAAGTTGAGGAGTAGTGTTATCTATCCCATATTTCTCGTTTGATCGAAAGTCTTCCGTAGCTCTGTCAGCCTCTAATACTAGACCTCCTACGTCTTCAACATCAACTCCCGTTTCTAGTTGTATCGCGTTAGCAGACAGTTCGTTCATCACATACAGTATTTCTATGTACTCTTGTAATTATTACGCTCTCTCCTCCACGTTAAACACGTGAATTTTCATTAAAATATTATTTCTGATGCCTTTGCTGTTAATTTCACCGACTATGATTTTGACTTCTCTGTACGCCGAATCTGTCCTTCCAACTAACATTTCGTTTTAGATTTCTTCAGATTTTATCTATATCTCTGCTTACTTTCCTGCCCCTACTACAGTATTCTAATTCCCCATGATTAGCAGCGCGGGGTCGCCACGCGGTCTGAAGGCGCCTTGCCACGGTTCGCGCGGCTCCCCCCGTCGGAGGTTCGAGTCGACCCTCCGACATGTGTGTGTGTGTGTGTGTGTGTGTGTGTGTGTGTGTGTGTGTGTGTGTGTGTGTGTGTGTGTGTGTTGCCCTTAGCGTAAGTTAGTTTAAGTTAGACTAAGTAGTGTGTAAACCTAGGGACCGACGACCTCAGCAGTTTGGTCCCATAGCAACTTACAACAAATTTCCAAAAAATGTCCCCATGATTTTTAGATTTTCATCTCACTTAACATGCTGTATCAACCGTTTAATATCCTCATATACTCTTTTATAAGAGTCGAGGGGCATGAAAGGCAAGCAGTGGTTAGGAAGGTAGCGAGACATGGTTGTAACCTATCCCTGATGTTATTCAATCTGTATATTGAGCAGGCAGTAAAGGAAACAGAAGAAAAATTCGGAGTAGGAATTAAAATCCATGGAGAAGAAATTAAAACTTTGAAGTTGGCCGATGACATTGTAATTCTGTCAGAGACAGCAAAGGGCCTGGAAGAGCAGCTGAACGGAATGGACAGTGTCTTGAAAGGTGGATATAAGATGAACATCAACAAAAGCAAAACGAGGATAATGGAATGTAGTCGAATTAAATAGGGTGATGTTGCGAGAATTAGATTAGGAAATGAGACGCTTAAAGTAGTAAAGGAGTTTTGCTATTTCGGGAGCAAAATAACTGATGATGTTCGAAGTAGAGAAGATATAAAATGTAGACTGGCAATGGCAAGGAAAGCGTTTCTGAAGAAGAGAAATTTGCTAACATCGAGTATAGATTTAAGTGGCAGGAAGTCTTTTCTGAAAGTATTTGTATGGAGTGTAGCCATGTTGGAAGTGAAACGTGGACAATAAATAGTTAAGACCAAAAGAGAACAGAAGCTTTCGAATTGTGGTGCTACAGAAGAATGCAGAAGATTAGATGGGTAGATCACATAACTAGTGAGGAGGTATTGAATAGAATTGGGGAGAAGAGGAACTTGTGACACAACTTGACTAGAAGAAGGGATCGGTTGGTAGGACAGGAGATTATGGATCAAGAGATGAATACACTAAACAGATTCAAAAGGATGTAGGTTGCAGTAGGGACTGGGAGATGAACAGGCGTGCACAGGATAGAGTAGCATGGAGAGCTGGATCAAACCAGTCTGCGGACTGAAGACCACAACAACAACATACTCTATCTACCTTATGCTTGTCGGAATATGTGCTTGAACGAATATTGTTTGCGTTGGTTTGCTGTCAATACTATTGAGAAGAATGCCATCACAGTAATCCGCTATTTATCAGTCTTCCTGTTCATTGTTAATTCTAGCCTCCTCATAGTATTTCCTGCTGGCCATGTATAGTGTGTCAAAAGCAGCAAGTTTCTAGCTTTTTCATGTCAAAAGCAATTGGAAATAAAGCGCATGTTATTATAGCTTCACGGTCCTCCAGACTGACCCATCCTACTGTCTGTCTGTTTTCTACTGCCACACAGGGTGTAGGGGGGATCAAATATAATAATTACTGATCGACAGTTAATGCATTCACTTCCTCGTCAGCTGCAAAAGGACTAGAGGTAGCGGAGTTCCAGTGGCCAGTGCGTCCATGTGATGGCACAGCACAAGCTTTATATTTAGCTTCGGCGATATCCGTACTCGTGAGGGAGCCCGGGCAGGCGGACGCGGCGGATCCCGGCTTTCCTGCCATGAGGTTGCGGCCTCTCTGTCGCAGACTGGCCACAGGAAGCCTTGTTCCGTTCCCATTGCTTAACTTGTTTCGTCGTACTTTGTTGCTTTATCTGCTTGCTCGTCATCTGCGCAGCTGTCCTGAGCTCAACCTGCTCTTTAAGTTTCGTCCACCTACATAATTTCTGTATATACACTGCCGGAAAAAAATTAGTACACTTGGAAAGACGACGTTGATTTTGATCCGATGTCGGCATATGCTACCTGGCGGATAGTAGATGTATAGATAAAGTTTTCAACGTCCTCCACCAACAAGTAGCGTAGTGGCATAGCTACCAGTGCGCCATCTGTCTCTAGCATTTAGCAGGGAATGCTTACAGCCACAAGGCTCAGTGTAGTGCAGACGTTTGAAGCAAGTAGGTAACCATGCCACGGAGACCCACTCGCGTTTCCTACAGCCAAGACAGTGAGTTTGAAAGGGGTTCAATTGCGAGTGGCAGGATGGTCCTTTCGGAGAAATGTCACACAAGTTGGAAGTGCTGCGTCAGTTGTCTAACGATGCTGGTTTCAGTGGTCACGGTAACATTCTCACACCCGTAGAAGAGGTTCTGGACGTTCAAATAGCACAGACGCCCACCGGGATGGTCGTATCGAAAGGGCAGCAGTGGCATATCGCACAGCTACCACAGATGAAGACGGCTTGTGAACCGCCGGCTGCGGTGGCCGAGCGGTTGTAGGCACTTCAGTCCGGAACCGCGCGACTGCCTTATTATTTGTTTTATTTAAATGTTTCTGAAGCTATTCATAATGTGCGTCTGTTTCCTCCGTCTTCGCCGGCAGGGGTGGTCGAGTGGTTCTAGGCGCTACAGTCTGGAACCGCGCGACCACTACGGTCGCAGGTTCGAATCCTGTCTCGGGCGTGGATGTGTGTGATGTCCTTAGGTTAGTTAGGTTTAAGTAGTTCAAAGTTCTAGGGGACTGATGACCTCAGAGGTTGAGTCCCATAGTGCTCTGAGCCATTTGAACCATTTGAGCTTGTGAACCCAGAAATGTCAACACGAACTTTAGCGAACTGGTTACTAGCAGTGAGACTATTGACACGCACAACTCTAACCCGTCTTCCACTCGGGCCACAGCATCGATTTGAACGGCTCGATTCTTCCCGTCAGAGGATCACTCACTTTGGAAGATGCAATGGTACGTGAGGTCTTCGGTGATAAAAGCAGACTCTGCCTCCACGCAGGTGTTGCTCGTTTGCACGTACGACATAGACCTTGTGAGTGAGCACTCTCTCGTAGAGTGCGTTAGTCCAAGACACACTGGCCGCACCCCAGGCCTTGTGGTCTGGGATCCTATGAGTTACAACTCCTGTTCAAGTTTGGTGTTTCTGGACGGGACGCTAACCAGTGCCCGGTACGTGCAGAGTGATGTTAGACCCATTCTTCTGCTGTTCTTGCAACAGAAAGGTGTGTGTTTTTCCAACAGGCGAACACTCACCCACACGCTGCCCATGAAACTCAGCGTGTTGTGCAAGACGTGCAGCATCTTAGCTGGCCATCACAATCTCCGGACTTATCTGCAGTTGACCACGTGTGGTATATGAAGCGATGAGGAGTGACTCGCGCGACACGTCAACCAACAACTCTCATAGAACTCCGTGAACAGGTCGAGCAGACGTGGCATAACGTATTCGCCAACTCTGTGATCGACTTGATGCCAAAGTCAGCGCCTGTATTGCCGCCTGGGGAGGCAGATCGGTACTAATACGTGTGTTCAAGCATGGGTCGATACCTGGTACCTCAGACCCGCTTGTGCTATTTATCGATCTGTAAATATAATCATTTCATGTAATCCATATGCACTGTAGCAAAAATAAACCTTGAGTGAAATGGCAACATCTAAAATTGTGTACTTTATCCATCAGTGTATATGTATATGTTATGACCAGCGAAAACATTATGCTAATGCCTCTACTGTGCTAATAACTGTAAAAATGACTAGGTGACTGCTGGGGTGGAACGGAAATGAATGTCTGCATGGTACGCGGTACAAAATGTGCTAGTAACTAAGTGATTTTCGATACCCAGTCGACTCCGATTGTAGGGAATGACGGAAGCTGTGGAATTTATTACTTCTGCAAGGGGCAGAAGGCGATGTAGGAATGAAATACTCCGGAAATGGCATAGCTTATTTGATATTCATGCGTTACCGTCATCAGTATCTGTGATAGTGCACTTACCGTGTTTAAACCAGTAGCCGGCCGGAGTGGCCGAGCGGTTCTAGGCGCTACAGTCTGGAACCGCGCGACCGCTACGGTCGCAGGTTCGAATCCTGCCTCGGGCATGGATGTGTGTGATGTCCTTAGGTTAGTTAGGTTTAAGTAGTTCTAAGTTCTAGGGGACTGATGACCTCACAAGTTAAGTCCCATAGTGCTCAGAGCCATTTGAACCATTTTAAACCAGTATGTTATGAAATGTCATTGATGATCTGTGTCGCATCCAACAGCTTGAACGCCTGATGTTTACCTGGTTCGTCAATCAGAAGAGTTTATCATTTGTGGAGTAACTGACGAATGGTGCACAGTTTTGAGAAGGGTAATGTTTTTTATATTTACTGTTTGTTGTACACAGGAGCATGCGTCCGATATATGTTTCTAGCCGTCCTTACCGTCACATCCGATCGTGTAAAGCCTGGAACGTTATTTTAGGATGGTAGTAATACAAAAGTAATGCTTTGTAAATAGCATCAAATTATATTACTAAGCCAAAAATAACTAGATATGTAGTCGGATAGACCCTTTACGAGCGGAAGGAAAGTCAACAACAGAGAGAAACTCTTCGAACCTTTTCTGGCTCATAAAGTGTGCAGATGTTGCAGTTAGTACGAGATGAATTTCATTATTCAAACTTCACAGTTCCTCATGTGGCTGTGCTAGAAATGAATATTAAATTGAAAACTGGATGCACGTACAAGTTGGGGAAGTTGGCACGTAAATCCTAACCGACGCAAGTTGGGCATATGGAAGACTGTAGGTAGGACTGCATTATTCTCATGGCAGGCAGAAGATTTTTCTCATTGTTGTAATTTCTACTCTTTTGTCATATCGTTAGAAAGAAGAATGCTGCTATTTGATTTCGACATGCTGCTCTGAGGGGTAAAAGGTGTAATGTCACCTGGAATAGGGACAGTTAAATGAAGACGAGAAAGATGTAAATACGTAAGTAAACTGTTTATGATTCCATAACTGTGAATATATTCATCTCTGAGACAAGACGGTGAATGCTTTCGAGGGAAAGTGTTTTCGATTGCCTAAGGAATCATGATTGTACACAGACGTGCACCCCTTCTTCCGAAAGAAATCGATGGTCCCGAATGTCTTTCTTCAGGACTCCACAAGTATGGAAATCGCGTGAAGAGATATGGGAACTGTTTGAAGGGCTTCTCAGAGAAACTTCTGCACTGAAGTCGAAATAACTTTGGCAAGATTTGAGCAGCTTCACTGAGAAGGCGCGAAACTGGAGGACTGAAATAGCATAAACACACTTTGCTACTTCGGGTCACATTCAGATTTCGTCGAATTCGGCCCGTAGTGGTTCCATCTTGTATACCAGAGTCAACACTGCGGTCGCGCTACACTCCTGACCAGTCACATCACGTTGAGTGCGGGTGCAGCCGCATGATATTCTTAGAGAAGGGTTGAATCGTCCGGGAGGTGTCAATAGTGTCGAACGTTGTCGAGAACGTCGTCCTGTTGCTCATGGCACTGCGAAGTGTCGTTTCGACCGCGAAATGTGTGGGAATCAACGTCCAAAGGTAAGGAGTGGTTTTCATTTATTCCCTTTATGCCACCACGTGAGATCTTACCCCATCGGTTATGAGCAGCGGATTGTCTGAAACGTTTTCCTCCGCTGTACTTAAGAAAAGTGCACGATATACACCACTGGGCGTCGCGGTTCTGACCTTTACCGCAGAGGCGTCAAAACAGGGGGTGAAATACTGGTAAGAGGAAGTGTGACGATGGCGCTGGGCAGAATTGTGGTGCAATGCGATATCATTATCTCACTTTACATCTCACGTGAACTTCTGAGCTGTGGACTTCTTTTCGCATGTGTCGACGCCACGCTCTTTGAAGCCTCGCAGGGCCCCACGCTTTTACTTCGCTACAGAGGGTATTCCAAACTACTGCTTCGCTTTGGGAGACAATTACAGGGTATCAGAAACGTGATCTTTTAACTGTGTTCCGCAGCGTACTTTCCGCTTTGTGTTTTACTGTGGAACCCCGTTTTTCTGTACGAACTTTGAATACTTTTTATACCCTAGTGAGTCACAGCGATATTCTCATGGTTATCTGTAAAGCACAAGCCTCACTTCATTATAGTCTCCAAGGACTACGCTCAAGTACCGCACTGCCGTTCGACGATTGTGTTACATAGATGTTATTCCAAAGTGTTTCCACACGTTCTACACTGAAGCTAAACGCTGTAACCCCACATGGGGTAGAGCAAGGCTACAACTTTTCTGAAAACCTGAACGCCCAATACCAGCACTTCATAATGTACGGTGTAATGGAAGCAATCATCATCTCTCCGGTTTAGTTTATGCGTATATAGTTTCAGTTGGATTATAGCTTGTAACTTTGCGATATCTCAAAAGCCAGGACGAAACTAAGAGTTTCAATTTGATGTCGAGGCTATTACATATAAAGCAAGAGCTCAAATGTACGTGAATGGGGAAGAAACCATAGTGTATAATCCTGTAAATGGTATGTCGGACACAAATAATTTTACATGACGTCATTTCCCAGCGCAGTGGAGCTGTCCGAAGGAATTTCGTTTGCAAACTGTGATAGTATGCAAGCATTGGAACAGGAATCTGTGAGCAGAATAAAAAGAAGAGACTTATCACTTGCCTGTATCGCAAGTAATACACAAATGGAGCAAGTCAGCAACGCTTTCGTCCACCTCTGGCCCTTATGCAAGCAGTTGTTCGGCTTGGAATTGATCGATGAAGTTGTTGGATGTAGTGTAGAGAGATATCGTGCCACATTCTGTCCAGTTGTACTTTCGATAGTCAAAATCCCGAGCTGTTTGGGCGGCCGTACCCATAACTCTCCAAACGTTCTCATTTGAGGAGAGACCCGGTGACGTCGCTTACCAAAGTAGCGTTTGGCAATCACGAAGAAAAGCAGTAGAAACTCTCGCCATGTGTGCACCCGCATTATCTTGCTGAAGTGCACACCTAGTATGGTTTGCCATGAATGGCAATGAAACGGGCCGTGGAATACCGTCTACGTACCGCTATACTGTGAGGGTGCCGCGATGACAACCAAAGGGGTGTTGTTATGAAAAGAAATGGCACCCCAGACCATTACTTCTGGCAGGCGACAGTCAGATTGGTACCCCACCGCTGTCTGGGGATATCGAGACATGTCTTGGGCCTGCAGTTTCACTGACTGGAGTAGAATTTTCTTCAGTGATAAGTCCCGCTTCAAAATGCGTTCCGTCGACCAGCGATAAAGCGTATGTACAGGCCACTGAGAATACACGGTCCGTTTCTCAACAGAATGATTCAATCCGACAAACACCTGGTTTAAAATTTTTATTCACCCATATAAATACAATTTTTCTTGCTAAAACTCAATGCGAGAGTTTCTGAAACGTAGTGGGTTTCAAAAAAATTTATCGGAGTTCACAAGACTATTTTCCAAATGAATGAAGACAGAAACTTGTGAAAAATTTTTACTTATGTACAGAACTAAAGAGTTTTATTTTCAGAAGAACAATAAGATTTTACAAGGAAGTACTTTTAGATTAGTGTGCCTGTAAACTCAAAATACGTTTTACAGTTACGTTTAAGACAATGGTTTCATTTATCAATCACAAATGTTTAGTGTTCGCCCCACAGGTACGCAGTATGGTTTAAAACACAAACACGCAAGGCAGACACGTGGGGAATCTGGTGTCATCGCCCACCGCACACGATGCGTCGCGCGCTTCTCAAGTCTGCGTTTTAACTGGCCGCCTTGAGCCGCTACTAGAGAGGGTTCGCCATAACCTAAAGGTGGCGCTACACACGCCGTCGAATTCGCACCACCTCACTGCCTGCCACTGGGATTGGACCGCGCGACTTTTTAAGCCACGGCACACAGATCTCCGCCTCAGATAATCCTCAGGTTGCTCTCGGATCGTGCCGAGTTCACGGAAGATATGCAGTGGGACATTACGAATCTAGCACGATGCTGTCGCTTTTCCGACTGTTAGTGAATATTGCAATCCACTACTATCGGAACAGAGAGAGACTGTAGAGAGACTCAAGGATACGATGTTATGTAGGCTTAATGTTATCAATGTCATAAAGATGATTGTAGTCTGCAAGAGCTACTACTATTTTCATCTATAGCAATGTTTACTCCTTGTTCTAAAATGTTATTTCACTGATTTAACGATCTGTTCTGTAATTTTAAATTTTATATACATTTCACCTAAATGTTAATAGTAAATTTGACATATTTTAGGCTTTTGAAAAATAAAGGCTCTCTTACAGAGGACGTGCGCTTCTAGCGCAAAGAGGGCGAACAAAATCTAACAAATTTTTGTATCTATATAAGACCGTTGTTTTACATTTTATAGCTAGTTTGACAACGCATGAAACTGTGTTCAGTGTATGCCGCCTATAGTATGAACTATATGTACCGGGTGATCAAAAAGTCAGTATAAATTTGAAAACTTAATAAACCATGGAATAATGTAGATAGACAGGTAAAAATTGACACACATGCTTGGAATGACATGGGGTTTTATTAGAACAACAAAAAAAAAGAAAACGAAGTTCACAAAATGTCCGACAGATGGCGCTGGACAGCAAAACGTCAGTGACTGCGCATGACAATATTGTATAAAAGGAGCTGTAATGAGAGAGAGAATCAGATGCGCCAGCAGTCGCAGCATGTTGACGTTACTTGAAAAGGCACTTTTACTGAAGCTGTATTATCAGAATGCGGAATGTGCTAGTTCAGCGTTACGATCCCATCGACACAGGAAGGGGATTCGAACGGGTTAGATTCTGCAGTTGTGGGCGTTGACAGACCATCGGAGCGTGAAATGAGCTTCCTCGGTCCACAACACGTTACTCAACCAATCGTCATCTTCCGCCATCATGCGACGGGTCCGTTGACAAATGCAGCTGTGGCGAGAATGATTTCGAAGTTCGAAGCCACGGGTTGTTTAGACGATAGACACCGTAGTGGCCGACTGAGTACAAGGCGTAATGCTGCTGAGACAGTTCAGGAAGAAAAGGAGACTGTAGCGGGTTCGTCTATGCACGGGGAAGTCAGCGCTCGTGCAGTCGCACGTCGCACCGGCATTCCATACACTTTGGTTGGCACTGAGGCGTACCCTCCGATGCTATCCGTACAAAATCCATCGGCATCATGAACTGTTACCTGGCGATTTAGCGAAGCGGAGGGTATTTGCGGTGTGGGCGTTCCAAAAGATGGCGGAAGATGACGATTGGTTGAGTAACGTGTTGTGGACCGAGGAAGCTCATTTCAAGCTCCGAGAGTCTGTCAACTCCCACAACTGCAGAATTTGGGCTACCGAAAATCCTAGAACTGTCATGGAAACTCCATTGCACGACGAGAAAGTCACGGTATGGGTTGGATTTACCACATCTACCGTTATCGGGCCTTTTTTTCTTCGAGGAAATGCGTGATTCTGCTTTTGTAACTGCTACCGTGACGGGTGAGAGGTACGCTGATATGTTACAGAACCGCATCATCCCCAGCCTGGCTGATAAACACCTGCTGGAACATACGATGTTTATGCAGGATGGCGCTCCACCCCATATTGCTAGACGCGTGAAAGATCTCTTGCGCGCGTCGTTTGGTGATGATCGTGTGCTCAGCCGCCACTTTCGTCATGCTTGGCTTCCCAGGTCCACAGACAGTCCGTGCGATTATTGACTTTGGAGTTACCTGAAGTCGCAAGTGTATCGTGATCGACCGACATCTCTTGCGATGCTGAAAGACAACATCCGACGCCAAAGACTCACCATAACTCCGGACATGCTTTACAGTGCTGTTCACAACATTTACAGCTATTGTTGAGGAATGATGGTGGACATATTGAGCACTTCCTGTAAAGAACATCTTACTTTGTTATGCTAATTATTGCTATTCTGATCGGATGAAGCGCCATCTGTAGGACATTTTTTGAACTTTTGTATTGATTTGGTTCTAATAAAAACCCATGTCATTCCAAGCATGTGTGTCAATTTGTACCTCTCTATTTACATTATTCCGAGATGTATTCAGTTTTCAAATTTATACTGACTTCTGACGACCCGGTATTTCGCATGACTTCAGTTAGATTACTAATAAACCTGGTTAAATATTTCACTTATTTTTGGGTTTTAATGTAAATTTTCTTTCGTATTGTTATAGAATCTGAAGATTATCATTGTATGGCCGAAACCGTTTATGACTGTGTCAGAAGAATGTGATTGCGTCTATGAATAAAGAAAAAAATTTTACTTGTTAATTTTTGATATCTGTTTGCATTTACATATGTCAAGACAACAACAATAATTTGCTCATAATTATCACTGATATTATTCGAAAGTAATGCATTAATTATCAATGGAAACTTTTCTGTATTTTTCTTGAAATAAATTTCGTATTATTTTCTAATGTGCAATAATGTGTTATTCCTAGAATCTTCTTATCTACGTCAAAAAGCTTGGAAACTTATGACGATTATTTCATCGCGATTCCGGGACATCCCTAATGGAACACTGCCTGTCACGTACAATTCTAAATCTTCCGACTAGTCTTCCATTCGGACACTCTTAAGTTACGAAATAGCAGTGAAGTACCATGCCATAGTCCCTCGGACATGAGTGCAATTTTTACTGTCGTCATTTCAATATAAGGCTGATGCTGGTTCATAATCGTATTTGCGAATACGTTTCCTGTATTTCCGAAGTTACTTTCTGATGTATATTTTACTCTGGTCAAATCAAATTTTCAGTTTTTTTATAACGGTGAAAGTTCTTCCCGTGTGCAGATACTTCAATTCTCGGAGGGAATATGCTTACAGACCCTGACACAACTTTCCGTCATAGACTAGCAATTTACAGACGTGTCATTTTTTTATTTCTTTCGGTATTAACAGAGTTTCTGTAGAAAATGGCGATATCAATCGTTTGGATGTCCCTGAAATTATTCATAAAATTATCCGTCTGTATCTGGTCAGGTGAGTTAATATGATCTAGCTTGCCACGTATTTTATACGCACTTTTTGTAAGACTGAGAACACCCTCAAGGTCAATGTCATGTAATTAACAAGTGAGATGACACGTGGTTCATGATCGTAGAAGTGTGTGATAACAATGTCAGAACAAATGAAACGCACGTCACAGTAAACAGTGCCCGAACAGTCGCCCCCTCTGGCGGCAACGCGGGCGCATATCCTCGCGTGCAAGCAATCATAAAGGCGCTTAATGACATCCTGCGATAGACTGTGCCGAGCATATTGGCCCTTTTGTTGCAATTTCGCAATGGTTCTTGCAGGCCCTGAAGAACGAGTAAGTTTGCGCTTCACCATGACCCATCGTATTGAATTAGCGAGAGATCTGGTCATCTTGAGCAGTAGCTGTACACCATGAAGATCACGTTGCGTCGCAACTGCCGTATGTGGACGTGCACTGTCCTGCTGAGAAACCACATCACTTTTCCGTAGAAGAGACATCATTACCACGGCTTTAACAGCCTATGCAATGTAGCGGGTACTGGTTACTTCAACGTGCAGAAACATAAAATATGGCCGCAAGTGGTAACTGATGGCCCCTCACACCACGAAACCTGCGGTAGCAACTGTGTATCGTGGGAGGATGAATTCGAAATATGCTGCTCAACCGGTCTAAGCCGTACACGCGCACGTCCATCACTCGCATACAGACAGAACCTACCCTCATCGCCGGCCGCTGTGACCGAGCTGTTCTAGGCGCTTCAGTCCGGAACCGCACTGCTACTACGGTCGCAGGTACGAATACTTCCTCGGGCATGGATGTGTGTGATGTCCTTAGGTTGGTTAGGTTTAAGTAGTTCTAAGTCTAGGGGACTGATGACCTCAGAAGTTGAGTCCCATAGTGCTCAAAGCCATTTGAATCTACTCTCAGCATGGAAGACAACAGAGCGCCATTTCACTCTCCAGTCACCTTCTTCACGATACGGTGTAGTGGTGTCAGTGGCAGCTTGGCCAGACGCACAAGTGATCTTAATCCTTTGCAAGCAGACGTTTCCCAGCGGCCCCTGACGACATAGCTAGTACAGCGTGCGTCCGAATTTCGTTTCTTGATAACGTTCGGCCGGCCATAGCATGCTCACGTAAAGCGTGGATCTCGACGTACGTCTGTACTAGCGGACTTACGGAACCTGATCTGTGGGTGTGGAAATTTCCTCAGACCACAGTTGAAAGCAGCGACACACCGCCGACACACTGTGCCCAACACGTGCAGCAGTCCTTCTACGTGTCTATCCAGCTTCCCGCGAACCCATTCAAATTTCTGAAACTGTCCAACAGGAGTATGTACACGTCGGTGATACATGGTTGTATCCTAGAATGAATGTTTCAATACACTGTTCACCTCTAAATTCAGCACAGTTACTAGCTGCAGAGTCAAAACACATAAAACACACGGCGCACAGACAGCCTTCTGAGCGTCCTCTGATAGCCGATGACCGTTGTTAAGTGGGCTGCTTCTGTGCTGGCAGCGCTGTGTAGCGCTTTGCATTGGATCGCTGACTGCGCTTTCTCTGTGAGAGACTCGGTGGCTGCCTGGAGCCGTTGTTGCAGGTTAATCGCCAGTAGTGTTGGGCAGTTGAAAGTTAGTCTCTATCAGTGATAGAAGTACTGTTGGGCAGTTGGAGGTGAAGAGCCAGCAGTGATGGATGTTAGATGTGAGAAGTTAGAATTGATAGAGGATAGAGGTCTGAAGTGTTAGCGCAGGCTAACGATCTGTAAATGTTCGACTTAGAGATTGAATATTATGCTGGATGTCAATGACGATCTATATTCGTGTTTGAACTGGATGTCACATTATTAAGGTAAAAAAAAAATACATTATTTGGTTTGTAACAAAATCTTTCCTTTGCTAACCACATGCCTATTAGTAGTTAGTGGCTTTAGTAATTAGAATCTTTTATTTAGCTGGCAGTATTGACGCTGTATTGCCGTAGTTCGCGTAATGAAGATTTTTGTGAGGTAAGTGCTTAATGAAATGTATAGATTATTGTTAAGATTTCTTTTTAATCAGGACCATTCTTTTAAATTAATTATTTGAAGTCAGGTTTTAATTTTTTTGAGCAGTCAGATTGCGTTGCGATAGAATATTGTGGGTCAGCGTTGACACGATAAGAAAAAGTAAAGAGAAAGTAGACTCAGTACGTTCAGTTTTACTCAGCTGTTTCAGAATCAAATAACGTAGAAGTTTCATCTTCTCAGTCATTCTGCAATTTAAGTACAGACACACTCATTTAAATGAAGAAGTTTCACCGTGACAAATGAAGCACTAACACAATAACCCGTCAATATAAACATATTACACCCTGGTGCCACGGAACACAACTCTTCCATTTTTTCCGGCGCCGTAGAATGGAAACTATACTTAGTTCTGGAACGGCAGTTATAAGCGAATTCGGGCGAAATGTTACGATGACCAGCACCGTCTTGAAATTACAGCGAAAAACTGGAGGCTATTCAAAATGAAATGAAGTTCTACTCGTTAGCTTACTATACATTGACATCAACATTTGTGGCAAACTAAAACTCAGTGCAGAGCCGGACTAGAAATATCAATTCCTCCATTTTTCACTGTATGCGCCGTCTGAGCATGCCTTACGTACCGACAGACTCACAGATTATTAAGCTGAAGCTTTTTAATCGGTCCGTGAGTGTTCGGTGGCCCAGGTGGTGACAACTGCACTGCAGTTGAAATTCGGCATCCGTAGAGCTAATTCGTCAGATTTCAGTGTATTTGTGACGTGTAGTCACTGTACTGATGTAGCGGGAGCCAAAACTGTGCGTCGGTGTTGTCGCATATGCTAGGCTCCCTCCTACTCTGCTTGGAACAGGCAATCTGCACGCTCCGTCTTTAGTTATTGTGTTTCAGTCGTTAATTGATACTGGATTTTATTGGGTACCTTCTTGTTGTGCAAAATCTTTATCTACATCTATACTCCACAAGCCACTTTATGTTGTGTGAGGAGAGAATATTGTATGCAGCATTGTCACTTTGTCCCTCCCCTGTTCCACTCACGAATGTCCGCGGGACGATTGCTGGTAAGTCTTCGTGTAAGTTCCAATTTCTATGATCGTACTTTCATGTCCTTGAGAGAGATATACGCGGGGGCATGATGGGTTCGCTGTAGCATTTTCCTCCTTAGTCCGGCCGGCACTTTCCCCCCCACTTCTTAATCAGCCGTGCAGTGGTCGATTCGCTTCCTGCTTCCGAGTTCTCAAACTATCGAACTGCGTCACGGCTACTCCGTGATTTGCGTCTATCCAGTGTATTTCATTCATGATATTCAGAAGAGAAACACCCATATAGTTCTGCCAGTAATAAAAACCCTGTACATTCTAGTTCTGATAGAGTAGGGCATATGAGTTGTTCAGCTGATTCATTACATTTACGTGTAACGTAGCAGCTACCACCATTTTTTTGTTATTAATAATTCGTTGACAATATATGATCCTTAGTATATCTCCGGTGTTTGAGAGCTGGATTGGTGTGTCGTTCAAATACAAGATTTCGTTTCCTGCTGAGACGCGAAATCATTTTACCGTCATCACCGACACAGATTCTCAGTTCTTCGTTTCATGACAAACAGTCTTGTTTTTGTTTACTTGAATTCCTCCGTAAGGAAGTTTGTCAGTCTTCAGGGTAGCTTTTACATATTGACAAATATGCAGCACATTCACTGGTAGTTTGCTCGTCGTGGCATTTGAAACTGCATCTCCTTCCTCTCTGTGTTATTCTCTTTTGTGGTACTGCGGCAGCTAATCGCTTGAGAGGGATATCCATCGTGGTGCAAGAGTCGTGTGGTCCACGAAGGTACTCGTTGGAGGTAGAATAGTACTGTGGACTCCCGCATTATAAGAAGGGAGTAGAGCGGGGTATCATTTCTTTGCTCTCGATACAGCATGACACAGAGATCCGAACTAAATGCAACACACTGGACACGTGTTATAGTTTGCGTGATCGCTTCTTCTCACTCGCCTTATTTTTATTCTGTGGAATTACAGAAAGCGAAAGCGTAGAAAACTTGGGTCAACACCGATGGAAACGTGCTTTGTGATGTATTAAAGGCTGGTATCGTTGGTTCTTTTGGGGTAGGGGACCAAGGCCGGTGTGTTTGTGCAACAGGCACCAGGGATCTTTGAGAGACCGAGGAAAAATTTCATGTCTTGTTGGAAGTTATCACTTTGAACAATTCATTAGGTTCTCCGCGTTTTGCATTATATGTGAAACTGTGCCTGTATTTGATTTAAAAACGGTCTGATGTGTTGTTTTTATACTAAAATTATCAAACTGTTTGAGAAATATTTTGCAACTTTATGTGGTATGTTTATCGTTGTCCTGTTAGGAAAGACTACATTAATTCGTACGTTTGATATTCAAATGTTTATCGTCCGTAGGCAAATCCGATCTGAATATGGAACTTTGAATTCCATGTGTTAATATAGGCCTGTGTACGGCAGTACCTCCTTCTTGATAGGCAAAATTAGGCAATGGTTTTGCTTATTATGCAAGGAGCAGAAACGATCATTTTAACTTTTTACAGTGAAGAGGGCGTATCAGCACGATGTCTACAGTCGTTCTGTTCTGGTGCTTGCTTCTTATTCACGAGTTGGTCGCATACAAACTGCTAGTATTTGGTATTGCATCTCGTAAGTACATACAAACTGCTAGTATTTGGTATTGCATCTCGTAAGTACACTCTTTGAACCTGTATATCACCTGCCTCGATTTGATCTAAAAAGTAGAGACCCCCTGGTTGCGGGACGAGTCGCAACTCTCACCCATATTTTTCAGATGTTGGTCAGTACTTTACCGGATGTCTGGATTGAAGGGACTCTTTATCTAATGTTCATCAAGGTATTTCGCACGGTCTGTATTCTACACCCTAACACAGAATTATTCGTTATCTTGTAGTTGCCTAAGTAGAGATGTCAAAGTATTAAGATTAGGTTGTCGTCAATGGAAGGCAATCCTTCCTAGCGTCGTTGAAGTGCTGTTCCACAGCATCCAGAGTAAACAAGCCCAAAGTACGTATTAGGCAACTACAAGACATCCTTACTGTAACACTGCTTACTTACAACTTACACTGCCGATAGCAGAACCTGACGTGGGACTGAGAAGCACACAATATAAGAGATTTTCGTGTATACAGGGTGAAAAGTATTTAAACAGACAAATTCTGGGAGGTTCTAGGGTACATCAAAACAAATATTTTTCCCTAATGTCATTTTTTCCCATGAGTATTATTTTAACCGGTGTAGGCCGTATTGCGCTCTTCAGTTGTTAGAGGGCGTATTACACTCTTCAGTTGTAGGGAACTGCAGTCCACCAGTATAGTAGTGCATTGTGTCTGTTTACTAGTGGAGCGATACACCTGGAGTGAGTACACTCATATGGTTGGTGTATACTACGTAGCGCACCACAACGGACGAGCTGCACAGCGGGTTTATCAATAAAAATATCCTAATCGCCGTATCCCGCATCATACGGCGTTTGCTACTGTGTACCAACGTCTGCGTGAGACCGGGTCATTTAGCAGATTACCTGTACAGGGACGCCGTCGCACGGTAAGAACGCTGCAATTTGAGGAAGCTGTCTTGCAGCATGTGGAACGGCATCCTTCAATCAGCACTCGTACAATTGCACGTAACATTGGGACGAATCAGACGAATGTAAGAACAGTCCTTCGAGAGCAATTGTTACGTCCATTTCACTTACATCCTATCCTCAACCTGGAACCAATTAATTATCCACCCAGAGCACAGTTTTCGCAGTGGTACCTGGAATAATGTGAAATGCATCCTACATTTCCATCCTCTGTGTTGTTTACCTATGAAGCAACGTTCGGGCGTGATGTAGTCTTCAACATGCGCAATTCGCATGTCTGGAGTAAGGATAGCCCACATGCCACAGTTGCTAGCGCTCATCAAATGCGGTTCTTCGTTAATGCGTGGGTCGGTGTTGTTGGGGACTATTTAATTGGGCCGTATCTGCTACCTAGGCCATTAAATGGCAGGCACTATCACAATTTTCTAGCCAGAGCATTGCCAGAATTGCTGGAAGACGTCCCGCTCCCTACCAGACAACGCATGTGGTTCCAACATGACGGGGCACCGGCACATTTCAGTCGTCGTGTGCGTCTATTCCTGGACCGACGGTTTCCAGAAACGTGGATTGGCAGAGGTGGTCCTGTACCATGGCCTGCTCGATCCCCAGATATGTCCCTTCTGGACTTTTTTGTGTAGGGAAAGATGCGCAACCTTGTTAACGCAACTCCTGTTGCATCAGAAGAGGATCTGGTTGCACGGATAGTAGCAGCAGCAGGAACAATTCAGGATACTCCTGGGGTTTTTGCCCGTGTCAGACAGAACATGATCCGAAGGTGTAACCTTTCTTTACGTGTCAATGGAGGCATTTTTGAAAATCTACTGTAACTGAAACTGGGTTGTGTTAATGCGCTGTCTCTTGGTAAAAAAAAAAAAATTGAAAAGTGTTTGTTTGTTTAATTAATTTGCCTCCAGAGAAATCTTCCTCTACCGGTTTAAATACACCTCATAGGAAAAAATGACATTAGGGAAAAACATTTGTTTTGATGTTCCCTACAACCTCTCAGAGTTTGTCGGTTTAAATACTTTTCACCGTGTATAAGTATGTCGTTAACAACAGGTACCTTATGTCAACTGAAAAGTTTCTTTACAAACACCAACCGAAATATGCATCTACGAATCTGATGGGTGAGCAGTTAAATCATAACTGTAACTGAAGCAACATTAGCGAAATACATAGTCACTGTGTTCAGTTACAGGCGACAAGGAAGTCTTTACACCAAAGCTATCAGCAGGCAACACTGATTAATCTCAAAAGGCGTGTCTATAGAATTTGGATTTACCATGTAATTGTGTATATGTAATTTTTTTTCTGTAGTCGTCCATAGTTTTAAAAATTGTTCTTTGTTATCCTTGTATTTCTTATTTTCACTTGAGTACGTTATATAATTCCCCCTTTTGATTACGTGCACACAATCAAGTGTGACTGCCACATATTGGTACAGTATTTAACACATTAGAAGGTCCACAATACATTGTGGATACAGCCGTTACGATCGTATATCTCGTTGGTGTGCATGTCGGACATGTTTAAAAAGTGTACATTCCGCGAAGCTAGCGATACAGCTATAAATTTTAAGGTGAGTTAGCTAAGCTGATGTGTCATTTCAACAGGGATAGTACAGTGGTTTACACTGAAAGATCTGTTTTAACTGTGAACTGCAGTAATTGCGGCTAGCAACAGACACTGCGAACTCATGCAATTAAAAGTTGGACTACGAACCACATTGCCGGAAGCCGCGTAGCGAAAGGTACTGTGTGGCGGCTACGTAAACTCCCGTTGCACCACTCGTTCCCTGTTTGCTCGCAACTGGCGTGTGTGCAGCGGGCTACTCTCCCTTATTACATTTACATTTTAGTTTGCTGGTACTCAGCCAGGGAGGTTCTTTCTTCTAGGATTTTCAGTTCACATCTGTTCACTGATGTCCACGTAGATCTTCCTGTTGACGTTTGTTCACATTACTTTTTATCACATTATATCACTTACGTATCGACAATGTAGGGAAGTTGTTCAGAGACAAACGTGTGCATACAACTTCGTGGGTTGATTCAAATGGCTCTGAGCACTATGGGACTTAACATCTCTGGTCATCAGTCCCCTAGAACATAGAACTACTTAAACCTAACTAACCTAAGGAGATCACACACATCCATGCCCGAAGCAGGATTCGAACCTGCGATCGTAGCAGTCGCGCGGTTCGGGACTGAGCGCCTGAACCGCTAGACCACCGCGGCCGGCACAACTTCGTGGGTTTGTCTCTGTTACGACCATTGCCGTAAAGCTCGTCAGTTTCCGTGAACAGTATTAGATGTACTGACAGTTCTCTCGTAACAAATAGCTCGTTACTTTCTCAACCACGGTTTCCATTTCACTATTTCTTGTTGCTTTTAGAGCACCAGGAGAGTGTCTGAAACCAGGACTTACCACCAACTTGATGTCTTCTCAGCAATATCAAGTTATCTTGGACCTTACTTCGTAACGAGGTTGAAGCGGCTTCACCAGTAAAATCTGAGGAACCCACAACGTTCATCTTGCGAGAGGTCGTATAACACCTACGATACTACCAATAGGCGGCTACTTCCTCCACCTCGTTCCATGTGCCGTAAAAATTCCGAAACACAGTATTTGAACTACGGATTTTATTCCGACAAACTTATGTCTCTCCTAACACTCATATACATCAATGATATCGACAGCTTACCGGCAAGGTAAAATTATGTCTTCGTCGTTCTGTTTTTTATATATTGCTCGGGAATGTCTCTGTATTTAGTTACCCGATGACATATAACGGGCCGGCCGTGGTGGCTCTAGGCGTTTCAGTTCGGAACCGCGCTGCTGCTACGGTCGCAGGTTCGAATCCTGCCTCGGGCATGGATGTGGGTGATGTCCTTAGGTTAGTTATGCTGTAAGTAGGCTGTTTAGGTTTTCTTATTGGTAACGCCACGTAGCGCTCTGTATGAAAATCACTGGCTGTGCTGTGTGCAGTCTGTGGCTAGTTTGCATTGTTGTTTGCCATTGTAGTTTTGGGCAGCTGGATGTTAACAGCGCACAGCGTTCGGCAGGTGGAGGTGAGCCGCCAGCAGTGGTGGATGTGGGGAGAGAAATGGCGGAGTTTTGAAATTTGTAAGGCTGGATGTCATGAACTGCTATGTGCATTATGACTTTTGAACACTATTGAGGTAAATACATTGTTTGTTCTCTATCAAAATCTTTCATTTGCTAACTATGCCTATTAGTAGTTAGTGCCTTCCGTAGTTTGAATCTTTTATTTAGCTGGCAGTAGTGGCGCTCGCTGTATTGCAGTAGTTCGAGTAACGAAGATTTTTGTAAGTGATTTGTGAAACGTATAGGTTAATGTTAGTCAGGGCCATTCTTGCGTAGGGATTTTTGAAAGTCAGATTGCGTTGCGCTAAAAAATATTGTGTGTCAGTTTAAGCACAGTCATGAATAATTGTTCAAAGGGGACGTTTCAATGCTTAAGTAGTTCTATGTGTAGGATACTGATGACCTCAGATGTTAGGTCCCATAGTGCTTAGAGCCATTTGAACCATTTGTTCGGCTTGTGGTGGTGGTGGTGGTGGTGGTGGTGTTGGTGTGTTGGGGCTTATGGGCGCTCAACATCGAGGTCATCAGCACCCTGACACACATTAAAAGGAACGAATGTGGACAGACCTAAGAAAACTAAAGCACACACTCAAAGAAAGCAGGAAAAGAAGGAAAATGCTACGTAAGAAAGTAAAACTTAAGGAAAGGGGAAACATAGCATCAAGAATGTCACAGGAAATTGTTATTGGCTTGTCACTTACATAAAATATGGGCGAGCTTGTCACACAGTGAGCAAATTAAAATCCTCTCCCTAAAATCTTTGTAAAAACATTTGACAGGGCTTGTGAAACACAGCGAGATATAGCAGCAGTGAAATCAAACACTGAGAAATCTTTAATTACTGAAGACATATTAATGGCCTAGAGTGTACGGCAAATAAGAAAGAATCAAAAAGAGTTAAACTAGGATTCCACGAACAAAATATAAACAGGAAAAGCAAAAAGAAGAAACTGTTCAGATAGTGAAATGCATCGAAAGTAAATACTTGCGCTCCTCGCGGCTGCGATGTATGAGGTTACAAGAGCGTACTGAAAAGTAATGCCTCCTAACTTCTTATGTGTAAACTCTTAAGGCTTTTTAAATAAAACAAACGTGGCTCTGTTACGTTGTGGCCGGCCGAGGTGGTCTAGCGGTTCTAGGCGCGCAGTCCGGAACCGCGCGACTGCTACGGTCGCAGGTTCGAATCCTGCCTCGGGCATGGATGTGTGTAATGTCCATAGGTTAGTTAGGTTTAAGTAGTTCTAAGTTCTAGGGGACTGATGACCACAGTAGTTAAGTCCCATAGTGCTCAGAGCCATTTGAACCAATTTTTTTGTTACGTTGTGGTAAAGTGGAGACTGTATCACGGCTGGAGGCTTTTAACAAATGGTTCAAATGACTCTAAGCACTATGGGACTTAACGTCTGAGGTCATCAGTCCCCTAGAGTTAGAATTACTTAAACCTAACTGACCTAAGAACATCACCCACATCCATGCCCAAGGCAAGATTCGAACCTGCGACCGTAGCAGCAGCGCGGTTCCGGACTGAAGGGCTTAGAATCGCTCGGTCACAGCGGCCCGCCAGACTTTTAACAGCCGAGAAGTAATTGCTTATCGTAGATTTCAGACATGAGGTGTATAACAGAGATCGTGTTTCATCTTACTATACATCTACAATGCCGTTGGTTCTTAGGACAAGGAATCGTCGTAAAGTAAATTGATCAAAATCTGTGTCCGTATTGGTTAAAGGTGCACTGAATTGTGCAAAGATTAAAGTTGTTGGTGATGTCGCGCATTATTAAAGAAACTGAAATAAAGCACCTGTCCTTTCCTTATTTGACCTTGAGAAATTAATTAACATGTCTACATATGCCGCTAGAGGTCTCCGAATTGTAGCGTGTAACATGACGGTGCGTGCGGAACAACGTGCTGTACTCTAGCTTCGAATTCGAAGAGTTCGTCCACACATGGAGCACCCTCTCTTTCAGCACGACAACGCCAAGTCACGCACAAGCGCTACGACATTGCAACAAGTTGACGTATTGCACGTATTTTCGTCGATTATCTTCCATACAATCCTGACTCGCTCCCTTCCGATTTTCATCTGTTTTTAAAACTTAAAGAACATCTTCAGGACTTCACTTTGGTAGTGACGAAGCGGTGCAAGCAGAGATGACGTTGTAGCTCCGGCAACAAAGTCAAACGTTCTACAGTGATGGTATCAACATACTGGTCTGTTTTGGGAGAAATGTTTTCATCACCAGGGTGACTATGTTAAGAAACAAATGTGTAGACGTGAAAATTTAGGCAGTATAACATTAAAATGTTTGTTCTATGTTAATAGCTGTAAGAGGGTTCACTTAAATTGCAAGACATTACTTTCTAGGATACCCTCGTAGTTAACAACTACACAAACGAACTGGCTGATGCATCATTTTCTACACCTGTTAGCAGTCATCAGGCGTCGTTGTAGAAACTGTGATACCACTGTATTTCCGACGTTGAAAACAATTACCAACTTTGTTTATAAATATCTTCCAGTTTTCCTTTCTCACTCGTGGTGATTAACATATTTACGTCAAAGAGGTGAATGACTACGCGCTTAAGTAATACCTACCGATCCCGCAAAAAAGCACATCTTAAAAGATAAGGAAGCCAAAAAAGCATATCGCAACCATTGTTACCAGTTTCAGTAAAGTGTTCAGCAATTCGTATTTCTCGTACTTCATAATATGACTAATATTTAAAACACTACCATTAAAGAGCTTCGATATACGTAACGAATAAAGCACAGAACCACTTTCAGATTAACTAACGACGCTGAACCATCTGCTGTCTTCAGTTTCTGTCACCTTTAATTTTGTTTTACATGAGAAAGACCAAAAGAAAGCTCTTGTCAGTCTTCAAAATGATAACCATCAAATCGCAGGAGGAATGTATCCGAGATAATAAAGTCGCTATTAGCTTCTGACATATTTCAATAACTGACATATTTCAATAACTGATATGCACGTAACGTTCAAGCTAGTAACACAATCTTACTCTGAATACAAGCTCGTTATAAGGAGACAAAGCTCAATACAATCCTGAACCTGAATCCCTACCTAAAATACGAGAAGTTTCTTCAATAGACAAAAAATGAAGGAGAAATCAAAATATATTTGAAGGGTGAACAGGAAAAAGAATGTCATTGAGGAAATCTTCGAAAGCGTTTAGCTTGTTACTGGTCTCCATGATTCTCTAATAACATCTTTGAGACACGTCAGTTTCATAAGATTGACTTTAGGACAACAGACTGTTAACTTTTTTCCTTTGTTACTTTGAACAGGGTATTTTCAACTTATTGTCTCCCCATACGACTTTGTTGTACATCCACCCGGTTAATTGTGGAACATTTCATTTGAGTAATGACTTTTGCTTCGCTAGTTGTACTCCCCATTTTCTTCGTTATGATGCTCTCGCAGCTCTTATTTCAATTAAATTTTACATTTCTTCAGTAATTATCAATGAAGTATAGAACGTTTTTGCTAGATTGTTTTCATGAATAGCACTACACTTATATATCATCTTCTTACAACCAGTGAAACATCTTTTAACTGATTACAACCACATTCTAATTTATAGTAGAGTGAATTATAAAATGATCTAAACGAACCGATGTGCTGTTGCATATACTATCTCTTAAGTTCTATGCGAGCGTTAAATGGTATGTTAGTAGTATTGAAACCTTTGTTAAACTATGATTACGTTAGTAAATCTACTCTGTCTCTGTTACATCCTTTTTCCATTTTCTTTTCATAGGAGCATCGGGTAAAGAAGCGTAGAGCACTTATGCTTCTGAAAATGTGTTTTTTTTTTTTTTTCCTTCGTATTCAGTGTGGTACTCAGTGTGGCAGATTCAACGTGCTCTCCGCCCAATCACTACATCACAACCTGTGGAGATGGATGAAATCACGAGGGAGGAGGTAGGCGTTTATTCCATATACAGGCGCACTCTCGGGGAAAATCGCCCGCATTTTGAAGAAACACCGGGTCGGAACTGTGTTTTGTCCTCCAAATAAAACTCGTGCACTTGTGGGGAGCGCCAAAGATGACCTCGGTTTGAGGAAGGCCGGCGTGTACCAGATTCCGTGTCAATGTGGCAAGTCGTATATTGGTCAGACGATGCGTACCGTCGAGGATCGATGCCGTGAACACCAGAGGCACACTCGACTGATGTATCCGAGCAAGTCGGCGGTCGCTGGACATTGCTTGTCGGAAAATCACGCCATGGAGTATGACCGCACGAGGATTCTGGTACAGACGTCGAGATACTGGGACAGCGTTGTTAGAGAGGCCATCGAAATTCGCACCAATGACGACCTCATAATCCGTGACTGTGGCTATAATCTTAGCAAGGCTTGGGAACCAGCGATTGGGTTAATCAAGAGTAAATCGAGCAGACATTTGGTTGTGACGACCACGGCGGACAGAGCCATCACACCGACGTCATCTCAGACGCCGTCGCAATCTGTTCAACCGCGCGACCGTGGCGCGGGGCGCGGACAGCGGAGGGAGCGCGCCGCGGGCGGAGGGTATTTAAATCGGCCGCCGCCGCGACCGAACTCAGTTCCCTCTGAGCAGCCTTAGCGTACGGATCTCCGTGCCGGCACGTTCACAGGAGCTCAGTCCGTCAGTTCACCTGATGATTGCGACATGTATGATCGCCGAAATATTGTGCCCGTTGGACACTGTAGACCGGCAGCACACCCGTGCATATTTTGATTAAATCATTGAGTGTTTGAATGTATGATGCGCTTGGCTGGCTGCGAACTCACTATCGTTTACACTTGTCATTACTGAACATCGTTGTAAAGAACTATGACCTTGTGAATACAATAGATAGTCTAAACTGTAGCATCAATTTTAGAAAATCTCGAGTTTGTTAAGATACAGTTATGTTACTACAGTATTACAACCACTACACGATGCATGGAGCAATAGAGCATATTCCACTGTTATCAGCACGTATGTTTCACGTATTTAGTAGACTGGGAAAGGATACAATACTGACTGCTGTCCAGTAAACGTCAAAATTTTCATCGGCACATATATGTTCACATGTTCTTAAATTGTACATACGGTTTACAAATTTTGTAGCTGAATGTCTTTTCCATGGTCAAACTGATCCGCTCATTGTCTTCGTTGTGGTTTAGTAGGCGTCTATGTAATCAACATCTCTAACTATGATTTCATGAACTGCCAGGATAGATGTTTTTCGACAGACTTTAAAAAGTTTGTGCTTCAAAATATATTTGTTTAGATAAAGATATGGAAAACCTAGTATGATAGTTTTATTTTTCCTTTGTTTGTCTGCGTTCCATATTGTCGCTGGTGTTTTGGGTCTAAAATACTGGTCTCTATCTGCATCAATAGCTGTTAACGAGTAGAGTCGCACATTCGTACTTACTCCATAAGCAGGATATTGCAACCACATGGAGGAGACCACTGTTGCAGTCCAACTTAAGCACTGGCACATTACCTCTCACAACAGCAAACAAGTATTCCGCTAGTTTCTAAGGAGAAGGACCAAGGGTTTCGTCGATCTTAAAGGGGTTCGTTTCAGAGCAACTATAAAAACATTCCAGCAGATGTAGAAAAAGAACTGGCAAACGCTTAAGTCATTTCGGCTGTGAAGTGCTTCGCACCCATTTTCAGAAGAGGAAGATTGATATTGCATCACGTAACACTTTGCTGTCCCGCGACATCACAGTGGTGTCGTGTGCATAATATCGCTCAGCGGCCGGCGACACCACAGAGGTGTCGAGAGCATAGTACCGCCCAGTGGCCGGTGACAGCACTTTAGTATCTTTTTCATTCTATTGGTGTTGTTTTTTGTCTTTTTAAGTACTTGTGCACTTTCATCATCGCAGACGACAGAGACGATACGGTTATTTACGATGAATGCGCGGACGTCTTGTCTGGCGTTCCGGACGACTTGGCCGACTGGGAAGAAGAAATTGGACATACATATAAAAAAATGAAGCAGAATCGTCGGAAGATAGCGAAATACGCCCAAGAAGAATTCGGCGAACGCTACGATTCCCAACTGATTCGGATGAATCAGACGAAGAAGACAGACTATGATTTACTGAGGACCAATAATAAATTTGAAGAACCTCCGGGTCCACACATATTTCCCAAAGATACACAGAGCGTCGTGGATATCGTATAATTATATATTGGGAACGATCTATTTGCAATAGAAGGAAACTGGATAAAAAAAATGACAATTTTGGGGCACGAGATTAGAAAATTATTTGGGCTTGCTATCCTTACGGGAATTGTAAAAAAAAGCAAGGATCGATGATTACTGGTCAATGAATCCGTTGATAGATACAACGATATTTTGTAAAACGGTGTACCGCAACCGATTCAGACAAATATTATCATTTTTACATTTTCCCGACAACAACAATAAGCCGGATAATGCCGACCGGCTTTTCAAAGTGCAATTCGTAATTGATTATTTTTCCAAAAAGTTTAAAGAAACATTTAATCTAAGTCAAAACATCTCAATTGATGAAGGAATTATACCTTGGCATGGACAGTTAAATTTTAATGTTTATAACCCGTCGAAAATTACGAAATATGGCATACTCATTCGGATGCTGTGTGATTCGAGTACGGGATACATTTCCTCATTCAATATATATTCCGCCGCTGGACAACCTTTAGCAAAAACAGTCATCGAACTATTGACATCTTCTTATGGAAAGTGGTATTACGTCGGCAAGGATAATTATCATAACAGTGTAGAACTTGCAAAGAAGTTACTTGAAATAAAAATTCGATTTTGTGGAACGATACGGCAAATTAGAGGATTGCTGGAAAAATTAAATCGCGCAAAGGTCAATGTGATTGAAGCCTGTCATCAACGGAAAGGTGACAAGCAGCCAGCGACAAGCCAAGTAATCCGAATTAGCGCTGTCAAGCGAGTAAATTTGTACGAGACGTGCGGACGGCAAAGTGTTTGACACAAGTCTAGAACACAGCCGTTCTTGTAAATTAGAAGTATTAATACAAGCAGTTTAATTGACTTTTTTACTGACTCTTTCTCGTATGTAGCCGTATATGTGGGGAAGTGAAGTGAATACGAGAAGGATAATAAAAAATAAATTGTTTGTTGTTTCAAAAGTAATCAGCAAAATTGTTAATACATTTATCTGACTGTGAGACAAGATGGTCAATGCCTTCATGGTGAAATGTTTGCGGTCGCCTGCGGAACCTTGATTATACACAGGCTGCACCTCCTCCCTAGAAGCAGATCGACGGCCACAAATGTCTTCCTTCAGTGCTCCAAAAACACTGAAACCACTTGGGGGCGAGATCGGAACTGTATGTAGGATGTGTAAGGGCTTCCCAGCGAAACTACTGCAGCGTAGTCGAAACAACCCTGGCAACACGATGGCGGACATTATCCTGCAACTGAATGATGCTATCCGTCAACATTCCTGGCCGTTTCGACTTTATGGCGTTCTTGAATTAATGCAAGCGGTACATTGACACTTTTCAAAAGTTGAGGTGCTGTGTCATCAAGTCCAAACGCCCAGGAATGTAGACGGATGGCATTAGTGACTTGCAGGACAACGTCTGCCAACATGTTGTAAACGTTGTTTCGACTACGCTATAGAATTTACGGTTTTAAGACCTCACACATCGTCAATGCAGTCCCGGTCGTTCCCCATGCGATTTCCATATTTTTGGAGCCCTGAAGACTGTTTGCCGATTTGCGTCGAACAAAGAGATACACGCCAGGGTACAATCATGGTTCCGTAGGCAATTGCAAGGATTTGTCCATGAAGACGCTGACCGTCTTGTCTCACAGTGAAATAAGTGTTGACGGTTATCGCGATTACTTTTGAAATCATAAACAGTTTACTTGTTTTCTTTCCATTTGTCTCGTATTCGCTTGATTCCCCTCATAATTATGAACCGATCCTGCAGTTCCACCATCTCTGTAATTGTCTTTTACAGAGGACTTACTGTTACATTATTGAGAGATGATTCGGACTTGCTGGTACGTCCTTTTATCAAGTTTCTGTTAGCTCTTTGTCCTTTTATATCATTTTTGTAGCTAATGAAATAGAACAGTAGAATTTGCTTTCCACCTAAATTCTTCGCTCAATCTCCTACCGTACTCTGACTTCCCTGTTAGTGCTAGCTTTAACACTAAAATGCACAAATCACCCACTTCCTTGAGGAAAACTTTTGCTACATGTGGTCTACGTAAAATAGAGAGTCGTACTGCACAGTTGGCTGGGAGGCGCGGAGTGGTTTTTCAGCCGCATTTTCAGGAAGAGATTTCTTCCTGGGCGCACAATGCGCTGTTCCTACGCGGTATATGAGAGTCGTGTCTCAAGTATACCTCTTGACTGTACGTGACTAAAATGGGAGTGTATACTGTGTGACATGTTTATGTTGTACGATGATCAGAAAAAGAAGGGGCTGAAACCTGGTGGTGGCACATCCCCTATTCCTATCCGAAAGCACTAATGCCTCGTGATGACTGGGTGTTGTGTGATGTCCTTAGGTTAGTTAGGTTTAAGTAGTTCTACGTTCTAGGGGAGTGATGACCATAGATGTTAAGTCCCATAGTGCTCAGAGCCGTTTGAACCATTTTTTGAAGCACTAACGGGATCGCCGAGCTTAACGGGCCCATCTGAAGAACGGATCACCACCAAAAGTATCACATGCTCTCACTTGATGAGACATTGGACGGGGTTTACTAATTTAATACAGAACATTGGCGCAAAGGCTGCTGATCATATGAACTTCACACCATCACCTTTGCCACCCAAGTTGGCCAAATACCGGAGGTGAAAATTTCTTCGATCAGCAGAATTCGAACCGGTTACTTCGGAATCGAGTGCCAACGCAGAATTATGAATTAACTAGCTCGGCCATGTAAAGCATGTCTCAGTTGACTATCAGAAAAATGAAGCAGACTAAGTCAATTAATATATATTAATTCTTTTTCCAATGTATTCCCGTGAGAAACACACTGATAAGCTAATTTAATTCTTCGCTGGCGTTTTCCTATCTATTGACTGTTTAGTTATTCCCGTGGAGCCTCAATGATTTGTGATCGAGCGCGAATTAGTAGGAGACGTCCAACCAATAAGGCGTCGAAGTATTGTCAGCTGTACGCACGACAGCAATGTGAAAAATTATGTCCTTAACAGAGGAAGGATTTAGTACTGAGGAAAGGCGACCACTAATTTTTCAACGCTGTATCCATTCAGATAAAATTTCTCGGTCCAAGTTTGTCTTCTAAGTAGATTACACCAACAACTCTTATTTCTCTACGGCCTGCAAAATACACAGCTACAGTTGGCATAACTTCCTCCTGACACAAAAGATTACCAACCACAAAATTTTGGGGAAGTTGAAGTCAGAATGTGCCAAATCTGGTGAGGAGGGTGGGTGTACCAAGAAACTGTACTTCAAATTACTGAGTTTAGCTATTATCATAGCTCCTCTGTGGACAGATTCAATATACTGATTACTGTTTTTTTTCTTCAATGTAGCGTGCTTCTCAAGTTCTCTTTCATGCAATTCGTCCAGCAGCCCTGCATAGTATTTTCCAGTTATTTTTTAACCCTTTGAAAGGAAATAAGAAGAACCCCTTAAGCATTCCAGGAAAAACTGTCTTAACGTTCCGGCAGTTCAAATTTTATTCGCGGTCAGCGCGGCGGACTGCTAACCGAAGGTGCCCGGGTTCGACGGGCCGGAGATTCTCTCCGCTCGTGGACTGGATGTCATAACTGACACTACACTACTGCGATGGTTGTATGGGCACGTCCCGAAGGCCAAGCTTCATTCGCCTCTTTCAACGCACGACAATTCAGTTATGGACAGGATTTGATAAGCGGTCCACTCATATAGCACGCAGCTCTCTCATCGCTGATCCTTCAAAAAAAAAAAAAGTTTGATTTTTTTTCTGATGTAGTTATGACATTTAGGTATTTCAGTCATCCTTAATGGACCATCCCAAAGGCCTTGCCGCAGTGGTAACACCGGTTCCCATCAGATCACCGAAGTTAAGCGCTGTCGCGCTGGGCTACCACTTGGATGGCTGACCGTTCGGTCTGCCGAGCGCTGTTGGCAAACTGATGAGCTACTTGATTAAGAAGTAGCGGCTCCGGTCACGAAAACTGACAACGGCCGGGAGAGCCGTGTGCTGACCACATGTCCCTCCGTATCCGCATCCAGTGACGCCCCTTGGCTGAGAGGATGACACGGCGGCCGGTCGGTGACATTGGGCCTTCCAAGGCCTGTCCCGACGAAGAGAGGAGTTTTAATCGACCATCGTCTCTAACCATTTCGCATATTTTCGCAGTACTTTCGTCTGTAATTGTTCACGCGGAAACTAAGGAGCAGTCTCCAAAGAAACCTGTGGCGATATATTATCCAAAACACACAATTTTAAGACGGCTCAGAATCAGTTTATCCATTTGAATGATACATACAACATAAACCACCTAAAAAATATATAAGCTTGGGTCTGGCCTTAAGTCGGATAAGGCGACCGCTCGCGATAAGAGAGAAATCTGAGTTCGGGCCCAGGTCCGGCACAAATTTTCATTGTCGTCGTTGCATTCTACAGCTGAAAGTTGTCCATATTCGCAACTGCGACTACATTTAATGAATTTCGTATGGGACTGTTTATATAAATGTAATCTGGCGAACTGATTCAGTCTTAAAGGTTCTCTCTAGCTCCACAAATTTCGCTTATTGCAGTGTCTCCTGTTCGTAGTATTGTCGTCTAACGTAAACAACCGCGATTAAGGCGTATAGAGCGTAATGTCATGTACCTGATGAAGAAAGGGCGATGGGAGGGGGAAAATCACCATACAGATGGCTGCCTTCGAATAGAATCAAGGCGTACTCGTAACTATGTCCCCTTTCTGCTGACGAATCATCAGCAGTGACACGCGTTACACAGTGAAACTCTGTGGAGATGTTTGGGACTCAAGACAATGGCACACAGTCTGGTGGTCAGGAAGTCTGTGACGCAACCGTTTCTTCCGTCGTCGGCCAGGAACCGATGAGGTAAATTTCTTCGAACACCACGAGTATAGCCAGCTACCTGTGGCTAAAACCGCCATTGCACTAGCATGCACCGTCGTCGCCCGTGGGCGTGAAACGCTAACTTGGATACTTGATGATTTCTCTTCCTACTCGTCGTGGTAAGCAACAGTGGACACTAATTCTGGAGAAGAACGCCTGGGAATCCAGATTTAGGTTTGCCGTGATTTTTCTGAATCGCTCCAGGCAAATGCAGGGATGGTTCCTTTGAATCGGGCACGGCCGATTTCCTTCCCCACCCTTTCGTAATGCGAGCTTATACTCTGTCTCTAATGACCGCGTTTTCAACAAACGTTAATCTCTAATCTTGCTTCCTTCCTTCCTTCCTTCGTTCTTTCTTTCTTTTTGCTCCATCTTTACTGTGTAACAGTACGTGATAGGACGGATCAGTATCACGGGAAAACTAAAAAACATGGGCTGGACGTGTAGTATTACATACCAAAATTAGCAGCGTATCGTCGGTAATAAGTCTTGAGTATTCATTTGCGTAGAGGTATGGTCAAGAGAAACATCACATTTTCCTGATAGAAGGACGGAATTTTCTGCTACCAGGAAGGACTATACTCACAATAAACGTCTACAGTACCTTAGTACTGTTCTGATACGGCAGTGTCAAAGATGATTGTTACATTACCAGTGATGGAGTTCCGATTTTTCAATAAACAGTCAAAGAAGAAAATGTACTCTAAGCTAGTATATAGGTCCCGGGGAGTACGAGTAACGTAGAAACAAAAGCTCTAGTTACAAAAACATAATATGTTTTGGAGCAGAATGATCTATGGTGGTGGTAAGTTCCTATGGGACCTAACTGCTGAGGTCATCGGGCCCTAAACGTTCACAATACTTAAACTAACTTACGCTAAGGACAACACACACACACCCATGCCCGAGGGAGTACTCGAACCTCCGACGGGGGAGCCGCGCGAACCGTGGCAAGGCGCATCTACCCCGCTTGTCGTCATAATCGCGACGAAGTATGATTTCTAGGCTCGATTGGTTTCGAATCGGCAGCAGTGTATTAAAACTGAGTGTCCATTAAAGGTCTACGGTACTGAATTAACCGCAAAGCGCACATTTTAAAGCGAGGTAAAATTAAACAGACAGTTTGCGTGCATGCAAATACATATTGAAGAAAATGTCAGTACTTCCGGGACTGCTACAAAATTGAAGCTCGTTTGTGTATAGATGCTAAGAAAGTAACATAGGCAAAACACCAGTAAATTTGTGCTGTTTGGCCAGTCTCCAGGTATTCTCAAAGGTCTTCTTTTAAGAATTATGTTCCTTCGGTATTAGAATTTTGCTGCCTTTGTGTATTCAGATACCGAGAGGGTGATATGTTAGTTTTTCTACCTCCTTCCTACTACTTCTTTCTTCGAATTCCTTGATTCAAGTTTAAAAAAAAAACCATTTGTATATTCGTTTCAGTTAACTGTAATCGAGAATGCGATGTCCTGCGTAAAATATAGAATAAAAATCGACATCACAACGCAGCATAACAAACGCCTGTTGAATGATAATCATACGTATGAAGTAATTTTACTATTATTTTCTGATAATTATGCCGCGCAACATATATTTTAAATCATTGACACTAAGCTGCTTAAATTCCTAATTTAGAATTACATTTAGTCTAAATCTTCATAATATTCTCTAACAATGGATGTTGCATTCAGTTTCTGGCGTTTTATTGAAACATGAAGTAAATCATGCACTCTAGAAGACGTGCGCATTACGCACACGCCCAAGCATACACGCACGCGCGCACACACACAATATAACAGGTTTCTAATACTACGGGACGTAACATTCGAACTTTTTAACAAGCCCGGAAGTTTCTGAAAAGTCTTGTAGGAATTCTTGTAACGTGGCGAGAACGAGCAACGTTAACATCAGGATTCTTGAAAAGAAATATAAGTACACATATAGGCAATCGATAAGGCACTGACTTTTTCATTGTCCATACGTTAACTAAAAAATTATTTTATCATAATGAATACCTGCGTTAGTGTTTAGTATTGTAAGAATGACAAAAGGAACGTGACAACCAATCAATATTTCGTTTTATAAATAAAATCAATGTCCGTAAATTTATTGGGGAGAAGCATAGTTTTGAAAGCAGTGTACACTTATCGTGTAAAAACATTGTTTTTTCCTTATTATAAACAAATAAAAGTGTTTCATATTACAGACAAATATAAACCAAATTACACGTGAGTACCACAACATTTCAATAAATTTGTCTTGGACACATTTATTTGTTCACAATTAAAGAGGATAACATGTAATTTAAATTACATGAAATGAACGCTACCTAACTGCTCAATATTATTGATTTTGCCGAACATTTTGATGTCTCATTCTCACATGAACAGCATTTTTTACGTTACCTATGGTTAGGCACAGTGAACTTCATAGTTTTCTGTAATATTCTATGAGCTCTAACACTTTGTGAAAAAGGTATACGTATCACAAAAGATACTGTGGTAGCTTATGAAAGAATGTATGTGTTTAATATGATACGGGGCTCTTTTCGTGTAATATGCCTGACAACATATAAAACACTTTCAACATTTCACAAAAACATCATGAACTCCACACATCCTAAACCTCAGTGAAGTATTTACATCACCAAAACATCATGGATAAAATAAATAGCTTTGTTGATTTTGCCTATAGGCAGGAACTGAGTCTACCTCTTTTAACAAAACACGACTCTCTCTTGACTGTGTTATCCACGCATGTTGTTCATACGAAAATGAAGTTGAACGAAAGCTGTACATGTGTTTACATGGGTGGTACTCAGTGTGCTCGAGGAGTAGAAAGCCTTATGAAAAGTTTTAAATATGTCCACAAAGTTCTCATACAGCAAACTCAGTATGGAAACGAAGATGACATTCTACCCTGCTAAATGAGTTAAGATGTTTCACAGTTAGGAAAAAAACCGTTAAGGTATAAAAAAAGACGACAGTAACAGAAGTGCACGATAAATTTTGTGTCAAATTATAATCGGTCCAAAATATTTGCACTTTTCAGATATGAAACGAAGACGGAATGTGGCACAATTATGTTGAAATATGTTTAAGTAAGTCAAGAAGAAATTGTGTTCTGCAGAAACCGGCGAGATCTTTGAAGCTGCCATCCCCGCGAATTGAGTTACTGATGAGTTTCGTTGACCGTGTATGAGCAATGTGTTCTGTGTTTGAAACAACACAGAGATTACGTAGATAGTGCACGATGCGTGGATACGGAGTTAAGCCTGAGCCGAATTAACGCCCGTGTACGTCGCCAACTGCACGAAACATTGACTGGTTGTGGCGTCTCGCTGGGCGCGGCGGCTACGTACCGCGCCAGATGCGGGCGACGAGCGCGCTCCACATGTCTGCCGCCTGCCGGCTGGGCCGTCGCGTGCGCTGCCGGCGCCGGGCCACCACTGTGCGCCAGGCCGCGCCGCGCGGACGGCTATCAGCCGCGCGGCCTCTGCGCATGCGCGCGCACCGCGTTTACAAACACCCGCGACGCTTATCTGGAGAGGCGGCACCACGCCGCACCGCGCCGGGCTGTCTCGCAACGCCTCAAGCCAGTCAGTCCCTTTGTGGCCACTGCTTCACGTTTGCCACTTTGATCCATGGCGCGTTTGCTTGCCTGCAAGTGATCTCGCCATACAATGGGAGTCATGGATTTTGCTCACCTTTCGCACGACTGCAGAACATATTCCTCAACCACAATATCGTTGTGCCTGGTAGAAGCCGACCTCGGGGAAGATCAGTTTGGATTCCGTAGAAATATTGGAACACGTCAGGCAATGCTGTTCTTACAACTCACCTTAGAAGAAAGATTAAGAAAAGGCAAACCTACGTTTCGAGCATCGGTAGGCTGCATCGACTACGGGAGGCGATTTAAACTGCATCCAGACACCCAAAGACCAACTACCACGTCACCCTCCGTGCGGGGCGCTAGCGACAATTCTCCAGCATCTCAGCAGTGTGGAGTCTTGGGGACATGTTGTTGCGATCGTCCGAGGGTTAAGCATTTCACTAGTCATTCTTCCAGCCGCCTCGATCGTGTTTACATCTCCCGCGATATTATCAGTGGGGTCCAGGCTGTTGAAGTCTGTGCTATTGCGTTCTCTACCCATGACGCATATATCTGCGCCATCAACTTCTGCCGCCAAAGGTGTGGCGCGGCCATGGACCATGGAAACTGAACACAATCCACCTTAGTCCACCCGACTGCTGGCAACTCATCAAGACCACTGGCTAGCTTGTCGTCAACGCCGTGATGCCTGTCAGTCTGCGCTGTGTTGCTGGGCGCCCTGTGCAAAGCCTGCCCTCCGCGAGGCCACGGTTGGTTATAGAAGGGTGGCTGCAGCGTGGCGGCGACAAATTCAGGAATTCTATTTCACCATTTTCTGGAAATATACTATGATATTGTATTCGCCATAGTGCTGGGAGTTGGTGAGTCGTGCCAAGGCACAGCTCACATCCCTCTCTCGCCGCCACCTTGAAGGAGCTATGGTCAGATTACACACACACGACGGGTTAGTGGTGCAGGATCGTCCATTTACGTATGTGATAGCGGAACGACACCACCGTCGGAGGACTTTGATTAACGTTCTTACGACCGATGATGGACGGCGTTTTGATACCCAACGGAATATAGGGTTGCCCTCCATGCACATTATGTTATGCTGTACTCTGTACAACGTCATCACCCTGCCATCGTTAGGACGGTCTCCAGACTCTCCTTTCGCTCGGTTCCCGTGGACAGTCGATCTGCTTACTAACGTCACAAAGGACGAAGTCTATGATGCTATCCGGCCAGGTTCTATGAACACGTCGCCTGGCCCTGACGGCTTCCCACTACAGTTTTATCGTACATTTCATCCCCTTCTGGCGCCAGTGTGGACGGAAATTTGTCAGGACCTTATGTCACCTTTCGTGCGGATTCCAGACGGTTTTCTGGATGGTTTCCTCACAAGCCAAGCGATACCTCACGGATATGCGATTACCGCCCCTCGACGTTACTCAACAGCGACACAAAGACCTTTACCCGGCTGTTGGCTGCGCGGCTTAAACGGATGGCTCGGTACATGGTTTCCCCGATTAAATTGCTTTCGGAGGTGCTAATAACACCCGCACAGCCATCTGCCACTATCGTGAAATAATCTCTCTTGTTGAAGCCTGTCGTATGCCTGTAGTTTTGGCACCTTTTGACTTCAACCAGGCGTTCGAGCGGGCCGCTCACGACTACCTGGGAGGGATGCTCTGCAATATGGGGCGCCCTGCTACTACCGTCAACGTCGTAATGCCTCTCCTTCGTGGAGTTACGTCTCGTGCACTCAACAATGGCCGTCTGACTCCTCGTGTCTCAATACGTCGATCAGTGCGTCGAGGCTGCTCGCGCTCTGCCCTGTTGTATGTTTTCGTCATGGAACCGTTGCTCTGCAGCCTCCGACAGCGTCTACATCTACATCTATACTCCGCGAGCCACCTTACGGTGTGTGGCGGAGGGTACTTATTGTACCACTATCTGATCCCCCCTTCCCTGTTCCATTCACGAATTGTGCGTGGGAAGAACGACTGCTTGTAAGTCTCCGTATTTGCTCTAATTTCTCGGATCTTTTCGTTGTGATCATTACGCGAGATATATGT
Source organism: Schistocerca piceifrons (assembly GCF_021461385.2). Classification (NCBI taxonomy): domain Eukaryota; kingdom Metazoa; phylum Arthropoda; class Insecta; order Orthoptera; family Acrididae; genus Schistocerca; species Schistocerca piceifrons. The sequence goes on from NC_060138.1 coordinate 762,717,879, forward strand.
GGGCGGTAGTAATATGTTGCCCATCTCTTCCCGGAATGTGCTCTCTCGTATTGCGTAACGCCTTTCTTGAAGTGTCCGCCACTGGAGCTTGTTCAGCATCTCCGTAACGCTCTCGCGCTGACTAAATCTCCCCATGACGAATCGCGCTGCTTTTCGCTGGATCATGTCTATCTCTTCTATTAATCCAACCCGGTAAGGGTCCCATACTGATGAGCAATACTCAAGAATCGGACGAACAAGCGTTTTGTAAGCTACTTCTTTCGTCGATGAGTCACATTTTCTTAGAATTCTTCCTATGAATCGCAACCTGGCGCCTGCTTTTTCCACTATTTGTTTTATGCGATCATTCCACTTCAGATCGCTCCGGATAGTAACTCCTAAGTATTTTACGGTCGTTACCGCTTCCAATGATTTACCACCTATGGCATAATCGTACTGGAATGGATTTCTGCCCCTATGTATGCGCATTATATTACATTTATCTACGTTTAGGGAAAGCTGCCAGCTGTCGCACCATGCATTAATCCTAGGATGTCTCTTTGTGACCATATATTCAGCTACACTGCTTATATAGACGATCTCGTCATCTTTTTCGTGGCGGTGCTGAGATGGGGAAGCCATAGCCATGAGTGACCACCTACGGCGTAGCTTCTAGTAAGTGCCTTAACGTCTGCAAATCGAGCGTCATGGCTATAGGTGCGAAGCTTGCTGCAGACAGCGCTGGTGCTTTGCGTGTGGCTGATACTATACGATGCTTAGGACTCGATTTCCCAAGTGATCTGCGCCGCACGATTGCCCTCAACTGCTGACGTCTATTTTCCCAACTACGAGCTTGATTCTCAGATCACCGCAGTCGATCCTCTGCAACGGACAAAATATGTAAATGTGTATTTGGCGTCACGTATCCCCTACCTGGCACAGCCACTTCTTATTCCGCCATCCGAGGCCTGCCATATACTAGCGGCATTGTGTTCATTTGTTTGTCACGGCTTGCTGTTCAAGATAAGGCACGAGACCCTCAGGGGCGGTTTAGGTCTGTATCGTGTGCCTGACAGAGCGATAGCCCTTTTCATTGGATCTCACGTGGTATTGTGACGCCGTTGTCTTACGTGTCTTACCAGTCTGTTGCTGGAGGCCCTTGCACCACACTCTCTCTCAGCATCCATCCCGTATTCGGACGTTCCCCTGCCCTTCTTTTACTTCCACCACTTTTTCCTCGGCCTGAGCTACATCCGTACTGCGACAATACCAGCGTACTTGACATCCACGGAGGCGATCTATGGCTTTCTTCAGCAGCAACGTCACCGAATGTGGCTGAGAGGAAGCGTCCCCACGTCGACTGGTGAGCTGTTTGGCGACCTGTGTGCGCTCCTTATCTTGATACTGACGTCCAGTGTGCATGGTACCTTACTATCAATGGGAAGCAAGTATGCCGGTCACGCCTTCACGGAATTCACCTTGCAGACACCAAGTTGTGTGCCATCTGCGATGTTTTTGACACAATCATCGCCTGGTGTGCAGATCGACAAGAGATATCTCGTTATTGGTGCGATAGATGATGTCCTAATTACCCGTACCACTCCTCATCAGATACCTACTCAACTGCTCCTCATTCCGGATACGGGATATTTCCTGCAAGCGAAGACGAAGTCTGTGAAGAGAATTTGTGGATTCGCAGCTCACTACCTATTTGCTGATGGCGAGAAAAGTATTCTAGATTTTTGACGGTTGCTTAATGGACGCCGTTGTGCAGTTGTCCACAATCCAAAATACAATGTTTCTCAAATTTCCTTTGCAGTTTCTTCCTAACCCGTCCCAGAGTTTGGGTGTTCCTGTCATCAAGAGTTGATCCCTACCTCTTCCACACTTTGAACCGTATATGCTCTGGTCATCGGAATGTTCTTCTCGAAAAAACTGTACATCGGTAGTCACAATGAGTCTGACGGTTTGCTGCACCCTCCTCCTCGCAACGCCGGTTTTCTGCTAATCTCGGTGATTTTAACGATAATTTTTTTTAAAAAAAAGGAAAATAAATAAATCTTTTATATTCATTGTACCTCTGCTCCACGTTCCCTACGCTTTTCTTCGTCATTCCATTATACAGTTTGTGCTTGTCCATATTCGTAATTGCGAATGCATTGATGTATTTTGTAACGGCTGTAGTCGCCACACTGTCTGTTCCGTTGGACATAAATGCACGTCGAAAAGAACATTGCATCTTAATTCGGAATACCACAGAAACTGCAATACCGTATCGCTCCTATTCTCTTCAAAGTCGTCTTAGAGAAAGTTATGGAAGAATCTGAGAAAGAACTCAAGAAAGGTGGGTTTTAGAAGCCAATCCTACGGGGTTTTCCGAAAACAATCCCTACATGCCGTACATCGCGTTTGTGGACGCCATGGTGGTTATTACAGAGAACGAACAGACTGCCGTCAAACAGCTCGACGTACTTAAAAAATGTGCAGAAAAGGTAGGATTACAAATCTCTTTCAAGAACACTAATTTTTATGTTCTAAAAAAGAAATCGCTATATTTAAAACAAAATATGGTAAAATCAACAGTGTCCCATAGTTTAAATGTCTCGGAGAACTGATCGAAACGGAAAGAAATCGACTAATCTAAGATCTCTACAACAAAAAATCCATATCAAGACAGAAAAAAATTCTGCACTACAACACTTTTCTACATCTACATCTACATGGATACTCTGCAAATCACATTTAAGTGCCTGCCAGAGGGTTCATCGAACCACCTTCACAATTGTCTATTATTCCAATCTCGTATAGCGCGCGGGAAGAACGAACACCTATATCTTTGCGTATGAGCTGTTATTTCCCTTATTTTATCATGGTGATCGTTTCTCCCTATGTACGTCCGTGTCAACAAAATATTTTCACATTTGGAGGAGAAAGTTGTTGATTGTAATATATATATATATATATATATATATATATATATATATATATATATATATATATATATATGCATTTATGTCGATGTATAATTGGTTTGTTTTGTAAATATTATTTGTATTTTTACGCTGGGTCTTGTCTAGGGAAAACTATGCTATCGAACGATTACATCGATAGGCAGTGTGGAGAACCAAAGTGTTTAGGATCTTTGGTAGTGTTAACTCTGCCGCGTGGAGCGCTGGCAGAGCGGAGTCTGGCTGGAGTAGGGCGGTGGAGCAGGTGTGTTGTGTGACGCTCCCGCGAGTTGCCGCGCTTTCGAGGTTTGGCAGCATGTAATTGCGCTCGACTTGCTATGATACTTTCTGACACGGCGTTGCGGACGGGAAGCATTAGCTGGCGCAAATCAAGAGCCCGTTTCGCCTGGTGACCGTGTCGAGATGAAGGCGCGCTAACATCCACCTTCTGCAACAGCAACGGCCGACAATAAGTGACTGTCGCCACCTCCTCGATCGACGACTTCAAACCATCAATCAACCAACAAGGAAGACTGAAAGCATGTAAATTTTTAGAGCTGTATGGCAGACATCAGCTTTTCAAACTGCTCCATTTGCATCACAAAAATACAACAACTTAGCATGAACCTTTGTTGCTCATTGTCCCAATTGCATTACCATCAGGGTCCCTTCCTTTTCCGGAATGAACCCGAGTGTCGTTGAAATTCAAATGCCAGCATTAAAGTAATATCATTCCGTTTCACTGCTTTAATTTCAAAGTTCAGTTAAAGTATTCATACCTGGCTACAATATTTAGATTACACAAGCACAAATTAACAGTGCGAATTTTGTTACCATGTTTTAGCTTACCTGTGACTGCAGCTCAGCTTTGTACATACTGAATTTTAGTATTGTTAATTGTTAAAAATCAGTAAATACAAGTGCAAAGTTAAATCTATTATTTCTAAATTGCGTAGATTCAAGCACCTTTTGAGATGATTGTTGAGGTAGCCCAAGACTAACCTTATTTAATTTAATTTTGTAGTGCTTCAGAAGCAAAGTTCACTATTAATTTCAGTCACTAAATTAACTTTCAGTTTTCTGGTTTTATTAATTGTTTTGCTAAATTAAGTCAGAGTGTAGCGAAATTTATTACTTCTGACAAACATTCAGTTTTCACACACCACGTGACAACCTTCAGTTGCCACGCTTTTAGTGCTAATTACATATGCATTAACCTTTCTTTTTCAGTTATGATAGTAGTTGTCCATAGGACTGGCGACCGTAATTTTCCCCAAATCTCAAATATCTAATTAACACCAGTTAATTGTTAAAGTAACGACTGCACATTTACTTTCTTCATTAACTTTACCCTTTTTCAAAATTAATTTCCACCAATTTCATTTACATTTTTCCTTTCCCTCTTAAAAGACAGATTAACTTCAGTGACGATTGATTTTCCCAAATTTCCATTAGGTACACGCGATTTAATTTTTCACTGTCATTAAGGTCGATAAGTGAGGGGGAGGTTACACGTGGCGACCTGGTGACCGGTCAATCTTTGGATTTGAGGTGGTTCAGGACACGAATTTTACATTGTGTAAATCTCGTAACAAAGTACTGGTTACGAACAGGTCGTTGCGTCAGCGAGAATAAGTAGTGGGAGGAATCCTAATTAGATTTGAGATTTGGCATTTATATTGTAAATCAGTAAAATGAGTGAAGGCAACAATTACCAAAGTTTGGTAGACTTGTAAACAACCTAAGACGGCTGCTCGGATTGTCTCCCAAATCGTTTATATAGATAAGGTACAGCAGAGGGCCTATAACACTACCTTGGGTAACAGCAGAAATCATTCCTGTTTTACTCGATTACTTTCCGTCAGTTACTACGAAATGTGACCGCTCTGACAGGAAATAACGAATCCAGTCACATAACTGAAACGATATTCCATAAGCACGCCATTTCACTACAAGCCGCTTGTGAGGTACAGTGTCAAAAGCCTTCCGGAAATCCAGAATCACGGAATCAATCTGAAATCCCTTGTCAGTATTACTCAACACTTCATACAAGTAAAGAGCTAGTTGTGTTTCAAAAGAACGATGTTTTCTAACTGTGTGTCAATAGACCGTTTTCTTTGAGGCAATTCATAATGTTCGAACACAATATATGTTCTAAAATCTTGCTGCATATCGACGTTAATGATATGGTCCTGTAATTTAGTGGATTTCTCCTACTACCTTACATGAATATTGGTGTGACCTGTGCAACTTTCCAGTCTTTTGGTACGGATCTTTCGTCGAGCGAACGGTTGTATATGGTTGTTAAGTATGGAGCTATTACATCAGTATACTCTGAAAGGAACCTAATGGTATAAAGTCTGGACCAGAAGACTTGTTTTTATTTAGTGATTTAGGTTGCTTCACTACTCTGAGAATATTTACTTCTACGTTACTCATGTTGGCCGTTGTTCTTTATTCGAATTCAGGAATATTTACTTCGTCTTCTTTTGTGAAGGCATTTAGGAAGGCTGTATTTAGTAACACTGCTTTGGCAGCGCTGTAATCGATAGAATCTCCATTGCTATCGCGCAGAGAAGGCACTGACTGTGTGTTGCTGCTAGCATACTTCACATACGACCAGACGTTCATGAAACCATCAGTTCTCTGCATATGCGAAACACTGACGCTTAACAGAAAACAAGTACTTGAAGAAATCAAAAAAGAAAAGAGGAAGATCATTAGGTAAATTTTAGGAGCAAGACATACCCAAAACGATTACAGGATACAATCAATCAAAACAATTTTTCAAACATCGAATCTGATATTAAAGAAAGCAGAATGATACTCCTAGGTGATCGCAACAGACTGCGAGAAAAGCAATTGACAAAAAGGATAAAAGACTTTGTAACATCGCTTAAGAACTCATCACCGTGTCTGAACGAAATTTGAGAAGTCGGTGAAGTCGCCATTGGACCTATAACCCAGTAATTACGACAAGTAAATCACTCGCACACCATGTTCCTATACTATGATCCTCGATCAATAGCCGAACGGCCTCAAAAACGCAAACAAGACCAACCGACATTTTAAAAAGAGACACCGTCAGGCACAAAGTATGTAAATGGAGAGTTACATCAGCTACCAAAACAAAAACAGTACAGACCAAAGTCGTCGAAATAAAGAACACAAGACTTCGCGGGGAGATTTGGGACAATAAGAAGAACCCAAGGAAAAGTTGTCAGTTATTTGATTAACGTCTTCCATTTATTGGGAGAATTCGCTAGTAACAATAAAAACAACAACAATAAAAATGGAAATCGTAATGGTAAATTCGTGTCGTGATATAACCGACGCTCAATTAGAAATAGGGATGAAACGAAGATTTGTTTATCGATACATTCATATGAATATCGCAGTGGTCATACTAGGCTCCGAAAAATGTACACTGTGTTTCCATTGCCTTTGGAGCATCAATAAAAAGCAACTGTATCGCATATTTGTGGAGGGTATAGTTGTCCATTTCCCCACCTTCTGAGTTGCACACTATTTTCTTCTGACACTAGAATTGAGCGAGTTGTTAGTACTGTAATTTCATTCTTTTCAGTAATTTTTCGTCTTTACGAATGTTCTCTTCTTTCTTCTGTCTATACGGTGCTTGTCGTTTGCTTTTGAAAGAATTTTTTTTTATCTTTGCTTTGAACTTTTCCCTTTTTCCTATTTCGTCCTGTGTTATTTTCATTTGCCTCAGACCCATTTTAAATTATTTGAGCCATGTTTTTGATGTGTTTCGTTTTCCGTCAGAAAAGTTAAAATTTCTTTTTGTTATTAGATTCTCCTCTAGCTTTTTAGTTGACCATAGAATACAAATCTTGCTCATTGCATATAATATTCATTCTATTCTTTTGCAAACTTCTTTATTTAAATGCTTGTATGTAACGAAAGGCTTTCTGAAGCACAAAGGCATTCCAGTCTACTGGAAGTGTTATACTGCTGAAGTTTTGCATTTATCGATAAAGGTTTCTTGTTACATAAGTCTTTTGTTAATTGAATAGCCACTTGCATTTTCCTGCACCTTGCTAAGTATCTTCTTTGTCCATTGCATTTGGTTGTATTGTTTCTCCCAGATATTCAAATTTACTCCTTCACGTCCATCATATACTCTGTTTTCCCAAAAGATATTCGTAGTCCTGCTTCTTATTCTGTCTCTTGTACGACATTTATCTACATTTTTACATCTTCCACAGATACAGCTAAAATGGGAGGAACCAAAATAATCAATCTTCTTTCCTCGCAGTGATGGTTTTTTGAAGTCCTGTTTCTTCTGTTCTTTTTGTCTATTCCCTGATTACCATCTCAAGCATACAGCTAAACAACAGTATGGACAATAAAATTCTTATACCAGTTTCTATCTCAAATGTTTGGAGATTTAATCCAAAGATTATATTTTGCGTTTTGTATTTGTTTACGTGACTTTAATGATCGCAACTAACTTCTTGTCAGCTGCAAACACTTTTAAGGTGTTGAATAAAGTTTCTCTGTCAATCGAATCATACAAGTTTTTTAAGTCTACAAATTTTCTAAAAACTTTTTCGCTCTCATTCTTCTAAATCTAATTATAAACTTCATACTGCATTTACAGTTTATTCCAGGTAGGATCGTCCTTTTCAAAATTCTCCTTAGCACTCTTCTAATTCCTTGTCCAACTAGCTTTCCGCGCTGTTATGTAATACTTTCGAGAGGATTTTGTACGTAAGTGGTAGAATGGAAATTCTGCTATTGTTGTTGGCGTCAATTTTATCTCATTCTTGGTGGATTTGGTAAATTAATGCTGTTTTTCAATCGTCTGGTACAATCAGACTTTTTAAACACTTCATATGGCTTTCTGATAATTCTAGAATCTGCAGTTTTCTACATTTCAGTAATTACTGACTCTTCCCCCGGGGTCATTATCATTCTTTAGGTTTTTAATGAGGTTTGAATTTCAGTAATGCTGCGAGGTTTGCGTAAGTGTATCCCGAATTTTGTTCTCGATTTTTTTTTTTTTTTGGGTCTTTACAATTTAACAACTTCTTGAAGTAGCTTGCTGGTATTTCATAGTTTTCTTGGTTGTATAGACCTAAATTTCCATCTTCATTGCCGGAGTACATTCGTCCTCGCCCATTCATCTTCGGCTAATGATCGACATCATTCATTCATTTATCAACAAAAGAGTATGGATGTAGATCTCCACAAATTGACAGACTTCACACAGGATTCGCCTGTTGGTATAGCCACCAGCTAACCCCCAATCACGATAACCAGTGTATGGAGGCAGACAGCTATGAGTCCGAGCTAGGGACCACACTAGTTTTCCCACAGCCATAGACATGACGATGTTACAGTCGAAAGGACACGGACAGATAGGTGCAAGATACGCTGCGCTACACAATCAGACAAAAAGTGTGAAGCATCCAGAGGGAGAAGAAGAAACGACATGTAACTTCATGGGTTGAGAATGTATGTGATGTTATTGCAGTGATTACAACAAGTCAAACTGACTGACAACTTGGCAGTATGATTATATTTATCAGTCTGACGTGGCATCCTCTCTGACCTGGGCGGATGGATGTCATGAAGCTTATGTATCCTCATCTGCGGCAAGCTATAGCTGATCCTTGATATCCTGGACACTGGAACCGGAATGGATTTGACGTCCGAGGGAGTCCAGACATGTTCCACAGGTGAATGGTCTGGGGATCATGCTGGCCATGGGAGTACCTCAACATTACGTAGACAGTTCACAGAGGACGAGCATTGTCCTGTTGGAAAACGTCACCACGATGCTGTCGCATGAGAAGTATACACGTGGATGAGCGATGTGCCGTCAGAGACCACTGAATCACTACCAGCCGTGACCAGTAGCCATATCCGATGGATCTCCACACCAGGACACCAGAAGTAACTCCACTGTGCCTCTCCGAAACATTGGGAAGAATGAGCGCTGTGATATTCGCCGACGATGTTCATACGAGGTTGTGCAGAACGGCGATTCATCGCTGAACATAATGCGATGCCAGTCAGTCAGTGATTTCCGGTCACGGCTTCTTAATTGTATTCTATGCATGGGGCGGCTACTCGCTAGTCCGGCTGCTGTTAGTCTCCGATTAATTGGTGCGGGATGACACAGAATGTAGTAGACAGTCCATTAATTGTTCTCTCATTGCAGGCGGAGATGTGAATGGCTATAATCCAGTGGGTGTGCAATACGGTGAGCCTCCATTGTAGTGTCTAGACATGGGAACCGAAACCTTAACGATGAGTATGCCTGCCCCCACGTTCCCCCCCAGTACAATATCGGGACACTGTTACACCCGAATGCCCCACAAATCAGCACACTGCATGATTCGTTCATTTGGCCAAATGCAAACACACAATGAGGCACTTTTTAGACTCCATCTGGTGCTGATAACGCTATATCACACGAGTAGGTGGCACCTCCGTGTCTTTCATAGTGATCAGTCAACATCTGACGATGTTCACGCTCTTTATACTGTAAATCGTACCAGGCCTGGTAACAACACTAAACATGAACACCAATAATGCACACAGTCCCCGTTCTGCCCGTTACAGAGAATTTCAGCTCTAATCATTTACATATGAGAGGTGGCATGAGCCCCCGCTCATATTTCTATCTTACGATTTTCGTCTCTAAATGCATGCGGTGAAAAGTTGCTTTTCCTTCACACACGGACTTCCCACGCAGCGTCTCTCGTCACCCAGGTGGTCCGGGGACAGGCGGGCTCTGCGGATCTCGAGAGGGTTAAGCCGACGAGTGTGAGGGAGTCGAGTGAATGCTTTCCAGACTCCGACATTGTCAAGAGACACGCCCGCAGGGGCCTGAAGTAGCGGCTGGGCTAGAGGTTCCGTTACTTCGCAGAAACTTAGCGAAAACACTTTCTGCCAGGCTACCAGCGAGGCGTGGGAATGACTTGTGTACCCAGGCAGTTGTGGCGGGAAAATTCCCGCGCTTTCTGCAAAATAGTAACTGTGATTGGCTTCCTCAGGGCATAGCTCCGTGACGTAGCAAAATCAGCGTAGAAATTGGCGCCAAGAATCTCCATTGGTGGAATGGAAGTGCTTCGGCAATGGAGTGGAATTTCCCGCCGGTTTTCGAGTTGCTGATTGGAACGTTTAACCACGGCCACTGTTGTGGGGGCGGGAAAGTTCTGTGTTCGGCCTGTACGGGTGCTCAGGGGTAGTCGTCTCTCGCCTTTCGGTGGAAGTAGGTTACAAGACTGAGCTCTCGCTGCTCGGCTCAGCCTGCCTTCCATGGGCTGCCTAATATACTTTTATTTAATTGTAACTTCGACTTCAACGTAACTTTCCGTGTACAGTTGGCAACTGAGCGTTCTGTGTACAAGAGGCCTATGTTGTCTGTCTTGAGCAGTTTTGGCTAATGTTGACTGTATCGGAGTTACTGGGTGACTTCGCTTGTTAAAATCAATCACTGTACCGTCAGTGATTGTGTGGCGAGCTTTCTTCGTCTCCCTCAGAGGCGCATTTGTATTGCTAGGAAGTCTTTAGTCTGGAACAAGCAGGCCAGGATAATTTGTTTCGGCTATACTCGCGGCGTTATCATCACCACGACGGGCCGTCGAAGCAACCAGCCATCGCCTCCGGTACGCCAAATCGTGTTCTTGCAGTTAAGAAGACAGATTGGTAATGTATGTCCGCAGCACCGGCAGATAGGGATTTTCCTAGGTGATAATCAGAGCTCAGCAGAGTGCGCCTGTTCGTCTTTTTCTTTGTTCTGTCTTGGGTAGCAGCAATTAATGTTGGGTTGGCTATGTGTTTTCTCTTAAGATTTGAGTTGCAAGGAATTGGCTCCACATACCACTTCGTCATAATCCTCACAATCTAGTTTAGGCACAACTTTACATTCACAGCGTTTGTCTGAGTATCCAATTTGAGCCAATTTGATGTATTGTAAATGTTTCATGTGTTTTTGTTTATTATTTTGTGTTTAGTCTTAATAAATCATATTGTTATTTTGGACATAACTTTCATTCTGTTAATCGGTAGAGCAACCCTATCATTCCTCACTATGTTAATGAAACCTTCATTTATTTAACTTATTTATCAAATTAAATTATTGCAGGTGCCAAACTCTCTTCTACTCCACTGGCAGGGTTGATTAGAGCCAGTTCGCGTATTTTTTTTAATCCTTGTGCAACAGCAAAAGTCGGAGTTAGAATAGGGGGGGCTTAGAGCATTATTTACATATGTAGATTCTAGAAGAATTTAGTGTTAAATACACTGCTAGCCCCGGCACCTCGCACATATTGTCGATGGTGTGTACGTGTACGAAATTACATTGACAACTGGCCGTGTGTTCCTGTTGCTTCACTTTTTTTGTTGGGCAGTGTGTATTAAAAGACACAATGGAAACACGGACGTCATATCACTTATACATGTAGAACGCAGAATTGTTTAAATTTTTCAGTCTGTTTTGGGACATTGTGACGAGCAAATCTAGTATGAAATATAACGTGAAATTTGTTGCGACCGTATTCCAGATCCATACTATTAATACGCAAAACATATCCTCCAAATGGTATGTGTTGTCGTTCTCGACACATTGTGAATCAATAAGGAAACGTGCATTGCTGGTCTCTGCAGTCGAATCGACATCGAACGTTTCGGTCGAAAGGTCGCATGTGCGACTCCAGATTTTAGCTGTTTGTTTTTCTTCCATGTGAGACACATTATTAAGGGAGGAAATCGCGTGTCTACGCTGGGTTCCATTCGCTACGTGAATCACATTCGTTGCACAAGGCACAGTGTAGTTCGCTTCCCAGACAAGAGGTGATAGAGAGTTATCTATATATAAAAAACAGTGGCTTCTGTCCACAGGTGTGATACATCTAACGGCAACCTACAAATCCATTGGCAGCAAATTCTGTTAGGTTGCGAGTGTCAGATGGCTCTGACATCTTAATAAAATAATAATTATAGCAACATATTAATAACGATAAAATTTTATCATAACCAAGTATAAAAAGCTTACGCAAAAACAACAATCGGAACACAAATGATTACATACGATTTCGTTCCTCACATTCGCTCTGGCCAATCAGAGTTGGCCTGAAGAAAAAGATACATAATTTTAAAGTCCTGTGTAAGTAACTTTTGCGACACGAACACTGTGTACCACTCTGCTGTTTGAACACTCACTAATTGCTCTGCTGGTCGTAATGGCAGCCAGCCATCTTAGAGCACAAAAGATAAAGCACCTGTAATGTATCTGCGGAACGACTTCCGAAAGTGAAGAAATTAAATTTACAAAGTTAATGGCACTTTTTTCTCCTTTCTTTTACGAATCATTCAAAATATTTCCTGTGTCAAATAAGAGAATGTCAGTTTTAGTCAGAGAATTCAGTGTCACAGTAGGTAACAACATAGGTGCCAGACGTTGACGTAATACTGTTAAGTCTCAACAGAACTAACAGCAGGAAGGATTCGTTTCCCTAACTGGTCTGTTTCTTGAGTGGATCCCAAGTCCCCACGTTGTTAAGCACAGCCCTGACTGCCACACGCTGCTGCCGTTTGAGTGAAGCAACATTTAAGGTCTTGGCAAGGAGAGTTGGAACAGGTCGTGACCTCTCAGTAACGTACAATAATCAAGAATTCAAAGGGGAGCAAAGAGACACGGTTCCGGAAAGATTCCGTATCTTGGAACCAAGTCAGTCGCCGGCCAGCAAATACTGGGAATCGTGAGGCAACGAGGAGAACAAATACTTCGTGAAGAAGTGTTTCAGGTCGGTGATCGTGAATAAATAAATTCCGTAATTGAGTCTCCGACATGTGAAAAAGTAGAAGGGAGGACAGAATTAGTTTTGGATTCTGGCAGTTCATTAATTTTATTTGATAAGAATATGAAGACTCATACAACATAAACGAGGTAGTGCAGAACGGCGATTCATCGCTGTACATAATGAGACGCCATTCATTGGCAGTCTGTGCTTTCTGGTCACGGCTTCTTAATTCTGATACACGACGTTCGAGTTACTAGATATCGGATCAAACACATCAAAGAAGGAATTATGTTTACTTTTCGGGTCATTAGAGCTGTTTATGTACGTTCTTTGTACCATCACAAGCCAATCCGCCAATGATACAAAACAGAATTAACCAGGATTAGTATTCGACTTAATATATAGGTTATTCGTGTATAGGAAGGACAGTATGTAATGGGAACTTTGTGTGCAGTGGTACAGGAAAAGAATAATCTTAAAGGAAAATCCTGTTCTTGTTGACGCAACATCTGCCACGTGCAAAGTATGAACGTGAACGTAGAAGGCAAAGAAGACAAAATAAACTTCCGTAACTAAGAAAAACGAGAACAAAGGACTAAATTCGTAAATACTGTTACAGTAATTCCTCTTCAGTTCGGGTAATACGAATTTAAAGAATGGTGATGTGGGGCATTGATGTTCTAGCTCTTCCTTTTCGGTGGTGTACTTTGTTCAAATCTTGACTGAATTATTGTTTCTATACTTCGGTTTTGTCGATTTGACCTTTCATGTAATTAAAGGCCGGGCGCAGCTCAGAACTCCCTATTAATGCTTTAGCTGCGTGCACATTCCCCGACTTTGTGACAATGCCCTCCTCGGCAGCTGGAATTTACCAGACATATTTCTCCTGCGGCCTCCATAAATTCCCTGTTAATGCGCCTCAGACGTAGCGCCCGTGGCATAAGGCACGGCGGAAGCGCTCTGCGGGGACGAGCTACTCGCGGTGTCAGAAGTGGGGCGGCTGTTACCTCCCCTTTTCCTGTCAGGCAGAAGGCCGCCGTCCTCAGGCATTACACCGAGCTTCCGCTGGCGCCTGCGAACGCGGCTTCGCTTCGGGCCCCTCAGCCGCCGAGGCTCGTGATTCTGGATGAGCGTCTCTGCAGATGGCCCACATTAACATTAACAGCCAGATAGCGCCGCTCTGCAGACTCCCGGCGCCATTGTGGAAAAATGTGCTGATAAGCCGTCACTCAGATGGAGGCTTAACTGTGTAGCCAGCACAGTTTCGGGACTGACGTCCGTTTCTGTGTTCCCTCGCACACGAATATTTTTATATCCATACTAATATCATAAACGTGAAAGTAACTTTGTCTTATCACGACCAAACCGGTGAACCTAATTTGATGAAACTTCGTATAAAGATAATTTCAACCCCGAAGCAAAAAATATGCTGCTTACGGAAAGGGAATAATAATAGTAATCGAGTCCTAAGAGGATTAAGTAGGGCAGCATTGGGGAGCATTCCAATTACTATCGATGTCAAAGATTGCTTCGAATAGTAATACCAGCACTTACCGAATTAAGCACACTGTTATTTGTTGCTGGTTAAGGGATACTTAACCTAAATTGCTTTTGATGTAGGTTTCTCCGCTAGGAAACAGAATCCTTGGTCTTCTTGCAGCTGGTCTTCTTATATGCGTATGTTGCAATAATAAACTGCATAATTATTGAGTCATCGACGTTTATTCACGAAAAATACAAAACATTTTCATTGTCCAACCGTTTCATCGACACCAGCTACGTGCATTCAACTGCCATTCCAACTTCCCTCCCGAACACATCTCCCCCCAAATAACAAACAATTGACAAAACATTAACATCTGTGGAAATGGAAGAATAATGATTCAATCACTAAAATTAATGTCAATAATTCTGTCCCACTAGAAAATTCATAATTAAGATTTGATTAAGAATTGGCATAAAACCGAAAGTAGACACTAATATCTGCACATAGTAAAATGCGTAATTAAGATCTGCACATAATTTGCGTAAAAACGAAAGTAGACAGTAAGATCTGCACATAGTAATGGGAAGGATAGGAAAGGGAAGGTGGTTCCACTTCAGAGGACACGAGCAATGAGAGTTCTGTGATATGTACTTCATCCAACCTGAGAATCGAGAATCTCAACGATTTTTGTCTGTTTTCAATACAGAAGTGGCAAGGGAATTCCAAGAACGTACCAGAATCTCTCCGGTAGTTCCTCAAACTGCTCGGACATACAAAAAGAAGGGAGCAAGGGACTTCAGTTATACATCTACATTAGAAGATTTAGTTACAATACTATTTATTTGCTTACTAAAACTTGACTACAACTTACATGTTACGTTTGCATGCAATAATCTTCGTCTACTGCGCTTTAGAAAGACCATGAATGAGATGTATGTTTTAATGGCAAAACGATATTTTTAAGATATTTTTTATGTGATATAATCACAAATTAACATTTTCAGATTTGTTTTACTTTACTTGTAGCGATACCGTGAAAGCTTTGTTCTTGCCACATTTCATGACTCTACATCAAGAGGAAGTACCCTATACGTTTTGATGAGTGAGTTTTCTAGTATCAAAATATGTGACATTACGAGCCGAATCTTTTGACTGCATTGACTCGGAAACTTAAATTTTTTTACGCCACCAAGGGATCATAGACCTTAGTATGTGACATAAATTTGAATTTCACACGCCAAAAGAGAAAAAAGGGGTCTTAACAGACGGACAGGCAAACGAGAAAATCTTATGACAAATGACAACAAAAAGTTAGTTTTCTCATGTGATGTAATTAGACATCAGCAGTTTTCGTATTTTTCCTTTTGTTGCGCTGTGAAATCTTGCTTCGTGCCAAATTTAATGATTCTAGTCAACGGAAAGTACCCTGTAGGTTTTGATGATTGAGTTTACGAACGCACGTGACATAAATAGCCGTATCTATTGATTTCATTGACGTAGATGCTTCACTTTCTCGCATCGCCAAAGGACGGTAGACATTAATATTTGACATAAATTTCAACTTGCTAGATCCACCGCACCTAAGAAATGGGGTATTGAACAGTCGGACAGACAGACGGAGAACAGATTCTTTACGTTTTCCGTTTCTACCGTATACATTGTATAATGTATAGCTACTTCAATAGCGCAACGTATAAATGCTTGCTCCTGGCCACATCCCTCCGTACGCACTGCTCAGCAGTGGAGCTGCTTATCTAGACAGAGACGTGAGGCTGGCTGATGTTATTTCACATACCATAGCTTTCCCAGACAGAGACGGAATAGTAGCTGATGTTCATGAACATGCAGTAGCTTACTTACCATCAGTCAACGTAAGAAAAATACTCATATGCGAGCAGCACTGTATGTAACAGTTAGTGCATTTATACGTTTACATCAACATTGCGAAGCTGTAACAAAAATGGTTCAAATAGCTCTGAGCACTATGGGACTCAACATCTTAGGTCATAAGTCCCCTAGAACTTAGAGCTACTTAAACCTAACTAACCTAAGGACATCACACACACACCCATGCCCGAGGCAGGATTCGAACCTGCGACCGTAGCAGCCTCGCGGTTCCGGACTGCAGCACCAGAACCGCACGGCCACCGCGGCCGGCGCGAAACTGTAACCCCTGCTATAACGGGTGCGCTGTTACTTAATTTGTCTTGACTAGTATAACGAGCCCCAGCCTTGTATCACTGTTGAATCTGATAATCCAAGTATAATATCCTTAGTGTTATCTTCCTAATATTCTTCATTTTAAACCAATTGCATAATCTGCCTTCGGTCCCTGTCAGAAAATTATCAGTGTCTTCCATAACGAAAATTTTGTAACAGTTTATGTTACTTACTATGACTGCTATTTAGATTAAAGAAACTCACTGCGTTTCGAATCTGAGCTGAACCGCCTATGAAAATTACTTATTGTTCCTGCACCATGCAAACAAATTGAATATAATTAAACTATCGTGAAGCGTCGTCCTTTTCGTTTGGAGAAGTGAAGTTTGTGGCAGCTTCTGTACAGTAATTAGTCTGACCTTTTGTCGCCTTGTGATGACTTGGTGTGTGAGGACTTGTGTCGTTTCTGTCTGTAGTCTAGGTTGAAAAATAATCAGTAATATCTATAATTACGTCCTATTATTGTTCTTATTTGAATTTCACTTTATTTTTGACACAAACTACTACCAGACATTTTTTTTATCAGATTGTGCCATATTTATCCTCTCAGTCAAAATAAACTTGCACATACCACTACCACCATACGTCACTTCTCTCTTAGAATTTTCTCATATTGTCTTCCCTCTGTTCACTAACCCATTCGTTCAAATAAAATTAACAGCTCCTGTCCGCCCACGGTATCTGAGTGGTCAGGGCGACAGTTTGTCAATCCTAAGGACCCGGTTTCGATTCCCGGCTGGGTAGGAGTTTTCTCCGCTCAGGGATAGAATGTTGTGTTGTCATCATAATTTCATCCCAATGACGCGCAAGTCGCCGAAGTCGCGTCACATCGAAAGACTTGCACCCAGCGAACGGTCTACCCGACGGGAGGCCGTCGTCACACGACAACAGCTCCTAATCCGCCGTATCTGCCGACGTCAACCCTCTTTCCGAGTCAACTCGGGTCTGCTGTCTGCCCGTGTCTGCTATACTTGACCTCGCCTCTGAAATACATATCTATCGCTTGATGGTTCTGGTAGCGTTCTGATGCTATCCAAATTCTTATCACTGACTTGAGAATGTGTGTCCATCTGATCCAACGATATATTCAGCGCTTATTATTGGCAATTGTCTTTCCGGATTGCTGCATTATTCTGGGTCAACCTCTACCTCATGTGGAGTTTGAGTTCATGTTTATTTTGTATTATACTTTGCATACACGAAGTTCTATTGTTTTATCTATGAATCAAGCATAACGTAACGAGATATCCAAGTTTATCGTAGATACCGACACGCTAAAATGCGTTAATGTACTCATTTCTCAAGTTCCACAGTAAAAATTATCGAACCTTCAGCTGTAACAATCTTACAATAACTGCATAAGTATGCATGCAATCAGGTGTCCAGAAAAATACACTGACGGAAAAAAAATCGAAACACCAAGAAGCAGTTGTGCGACATAAAGGAAAGTTGCTAGAAGTGTCTCTCTACCTGAAATATGATGTATATTCAAATTTCGTGCAAGGTGCGTAATATGCGTAACAGTGGCGCTAGTAGCGGGACTCTCTCTCTATTCGTTTAGTCGGTTCCGACTATCCGTCGCCCCATGAACCAAAGCACGCCAATTTCTTCTGTTCTGCACTTTCTCCCGTGGGCTTTCCAGGTCTGAACGTATCAATTCTGTGATGCCATCGATCCATCTCTCCCCCTGACGCCCTCTTCTTCTAGTGCCTTCGATCTTCCCCAGCATTAGAGGTTTTTTTTTCCAGTGAAAGATGTCTTCTCATGATGTGTCCAAAGTAGGTCAGTTTTCGTTTTAGTATCCATGGGACTCTAAGAAGTTTCCTCCAACACCATCATTCAAAGGAGTCTATGCTTCGCTGTTTCGCCTTTCTAATGGTCCAAGTCTTACACTTATACATTAGAACTGGTAGGACCATAGCCCTTACAATGCGGATCTTTGCTACTAAAATTATAACTCTACTTCTTAAAACCTTCTCAGGGTGTGACACTGCCTTTCTAACAAGCAGCAAGCGTCTCCTGATTTCGTAGCTGCAGTTACCATCAGCATAAATCTGGGAACCGAGATAACTGAAAGTAGACACTACCTCCATTGTTTCTCCTCCTATATGCCATAAAATGGTAGGTGTAGTTGCCACAATTTTCGTTTTCTTAACATTTAGCCTAAGACCAGCTTTTTCACTTTCTTCTTTAACCTTCAGTAAGACAGTCTTTAACTCTTCTTCGCTTTCTGCCAATAGTATAGAAACATCTGTGTATATAAGATTGTTTATATTTATCCCAGTTACTTTGTATACCCGAAGATCTATTGTTTTTCTATGAATCAAGCATAATGTAACGAGACATCCCAGTTTATCGTAGGTACCGTCACGCTACAACGCGTTAATGTACTCATTTCTCAATTCCCACAGTAAAAATTATCGGGCCTTCATTCCTCATAACATGATCTGCATACAGACTGAATAAGGAAGGTGATAATATGCAGCCTTGCCGTACCCCTTTCTGAATCTTTTTTCATTTAGTTGTTCCATGCATAATTCTCACCGTAGTTCCTTCGACAGGGTATTAACTCCGTATGAGATTAATGAGGTGATCTGGTACGCCCATATTTTTGAGTATTTTCCATAATTTATAGTGATCAACGCAGTCAAAGGCTTTTGAATAATCAATAAAGCAGAGATATGTCTTTCTGTCATTCTCTTGCCTTTTCCATAATTTGATCTCAGGTTCATCTCCCTTTACGAAATCCAGCTTGTTCTTCCGGTAGTAACGCCACTACGAGGATGCAAATCATGTTTTCTTTAAATACACGCTGTCACGGTCGTGAGCGTAGCTCACCTTTCAAATTGGACGTGGCGAGTTAATGTTAGCCAAGAACACTTTCAGGGAGACAAAGACTCCACTATCAACACCTCACTAAGTCTGAACGAGGTCTTGCAATAGGGCTACGAGAGCCTGGATGTTTCCTCTGCCATATTGCGTTATCAAGAATGTAGCCACAGTACACGCCTGCTGACATCGGTGGCCACGAGAATAATCGGTCGCAAGAAGACCGGAACCCGGACGGCTACGTGGCACCACCGAGAGAGAACACCAGCATATGGTTGTGGCGCATTTGAGCAGCAGTTGGCACCTCAGTAACACAACAAACAGTTACAAATCGGTTACTCCAAGGACAGCTCCGAGATAGATGCCCTGCAGCGTGCATTCCACCGACCCCAAACCACCGCCATTAGCGACTTCAGTGGTGTCAAGCGAGAGCTCATTGGAGGACTGTGTGGGGGTGTCTTGCGTTTTCTGATGAAAGCTGTTTCTGTCTCGGTGCCAGAGATGGTCGTGTGTTGGTTAGAAGGAAGCCAGATGAGGGCCCGCAGCCTACCTTTCAGCGTGTTAGACACACTGGACGTACAGCTGGAGTTCTGATCTGGAATGCGATTTCGTATGACAGCAGGAGCACTCTTTTGACTATCCCACGCACCCTGATCCCAAATTTGTGCGTCTGTCTGGTGATTCTATCAGCTGAGTTGCCATTCCTGAACAGTATTTGGAAAATTTGGAAATTTTTGGTAAGTTCCTATAGGACCAAACTGCTGAGGTCATCGGTCCCTAGGTTTACACACTACTTAATCTAACTTAGATTAACCTTACGCTAAGGACAACACACACACCCATTCCCGAGGGAAGCTGTACGGGAGGAGCTGTACGGGAGGAGCTGTACGAACCGTGGCAAGGCGCATAGACCGTGCGGCTACCCTGCACGGCTGAACAGTATTCAATGCGGTGCTCTACAACAGGATAACGCACGCCCATATAACACTGTTGCAACCGGCCAAGCTCTACAGAGTGCCGACATGTTGCCTTGGCCTGCTACGGTCGCAGGTTCGAATCCTGCCTCGGGCATGGATGTTTGTGATGTCCTTAGGTTAGTTAGGTTTAAGTAGTTCTAAGTTCTAGGGGACTAATGACCTCAGCAGTTGAGTCCCATAGTGCTCAGAGCCATTTGAACCATTTTTTTGAACCTTGGCCTGCTCGATCACCAAATCTGCCTGCAATCGAACACGAATGGGACATCATCAAATAGCAACTCCAGCAACATTCACAACCAACATTAACCGTCCCTGTATTGACCGGTCAAGAGCTACAGGAATGGAACTCCATCCCACAAACTGACATCCGCCACCTGTACAACACAATTCATGGAGTTACTGATTTCCAACACGCTAGGATATTGAAGGGTCAGCAACTCGTGATATTATTTGAATATGACAAACAGACAAAGTTGCAAAATAGCTCTTTTTATTACTTGATGATCACTAGTTTCGTATTTTTATTTATAACCGATACTCAAATCAATCTATGAAACTATAGGCTAAAATTAAAATTTGTAACACAACTTACCAAGCAGCCAATGCGTGTCCAATGTGCAATGTCTAACTTACCGAAATACATACCATCCAATCAAAATAAATATTCATGACTTAAATAATGAAAACTGCACCAATTTCTTACGTTTTAATGCTCAGCACAAACGATTTCCAGAATTTATTCCCATTTATAAGAGCATTTGTGAATTTCAGATTCTCGAAACGCATTGTGCTAAGCATTAAAAGATAAGTAAATGGTGCAATTTTTATTATTTAAATCATGAATGACACAGGTGCAGACTTTTCTGTATCATCTAATACGACTGAGCCGTGCCGGCTCGAGTCGAATCTTTGGCTCGTTTAATTGTCTGATTTACTGGCATGTCTACAGGTGGCAGGATCGTCGTGTAGTATCTCTGGAAATATCGTTTCCGTGGCGACGTGAAAAACAAGCCCTGAGAGCCCGCCGGGAGCTACAGCCACTGTGTGGTTTGTAGGAATCATCGCTGCTTTTGCGAGTCGTCACCGGTTGCACTGGATTACCATAATTGCGGATTTGGCCTTTCGTTCGTTGACTGAATTTTAAGTGTTTGTACTGGACAGCACTTCTTGTACAACGGTCGGTTTTATTTACCTGTCTGCTTATCCTGTTGCTGCCTTGCATGGCTCTCTGAGATTTTTTGCTATTTAATTTGATGAAACACTTACCACAAGGTTTATTCAGAGGGCGTTGCTATATTTAGTCCAGCATATGAGATTTTGGGAATTATGACGTTTTATGTGCCAAGTTTTGACGTAAAATTGAAAGATTAATTAGTACTTAGGGATAGTTTTAAAATTTATTGCATCTCATTTATTATTTTATAGAGATATATGTTTTCTTAAAATTAAAGTTTGTCATTTTTGAGGCCACTCTTGATATGTGTTTGAATTGTTTTAGACACTAATGTGCTAGCTTAAGACTTTGATGTATTTCTTGACGGCTAAGACGTTACGGTAAATACCATCCATTATAGTAGGATAAGGCATAAGAATCCTTCAAGACACTAACTGCATTAACGGCCCTTTGCCAGATCTGTTTTGGTAAGATCTTACATTTAAAGTATGTTTTCTTGACTTTAATTTGTTCACTTCGTCTTGTCTCGTTCGAGTTAGCTTTCGTCTCTGAGATACAATGGCGAATGATGTAAATTTTTCTTGTTTTTAACTCCCTTGCTATGTTAAAACGTGTACAGGTAAATGCGTAGATGACTGAATTATTTTCTGGCTTGTTAGCATTAGCTTCTAAAGGGGCCTTTTGTCGAGTAACGTTAGAAGAGGCTTGAGTTATCTTGGCTTAATTTATTTGTGCTTAGGCTACGGTATTCTGGTCGACAGTTTTTGCTAAGTGTACTCCTGAAGTTCGGATCCTCGCGTGATTGTGGCGTGCTTGCCGTGAGCGGAAGGCCTGTTGGTGTGAGAACGCGGTGTTTGCGGTAGCGGCCGGTAACTGGGGCGACGCCGCACCGCGGAGCGCAACTTTGTTTATGTCGGCTGTCTACAGATTAAGTTGACTTTGGTCAGCTTTTCTCTTTCTCGCCTAAAGGTTATTCAAATGGTTCAAATGGCTCTGAGCACTATGGGACTTAACACCTGTGGTCATCAGTCCCCTAGAACTTAGAACTACTTAAACCTAACTAACCTATGGACATCACACACAACCATGCCCGAGGCAGGATTCGAACCTGCGACCGTAGCGGTCACGCGGATCCAGACTGAAGCGCCTAGAACCGCACGGCCACACCGGCCGGCCTAAAGGTTATTGTTTTAAGATGTACCTGTATATGTACATGTCATGTTTTCAGCTTGTGAGGATTAAATTCAGTCAGTTATACTTATTTAACTATGATTGGTAGTGAGACTTAGTGTTAAAGTCCTGATTTTTAATAATTAATGTTTTAACATAACATCACCCTGTGTCATGTAAAAACTTTCAGTTTTGAAGAAAATTTGTCTATTGTTCCTCTTGTCCAGATTTAGATCGTCTGTTAAGGCTACTTGTGTCTACCTACCTTAATGTCAAGATCGTCTGTTGATGGCATGGGGAATATGTTTTAGAGGAATCTTTAATTTAACTGCCATTAAATATTAACTGTAAAGTTACAGCCTAAAGGGCTAAGTTAGTTTGATACTTTTTTTAATTATAAAAGAAATCTCTTATGTTCTGTTATGGATCTACTGATTTTAATTATTGATTAATCTAAAGTGGTATATTCCATATCATATTTAAATTGGCATGTGTTGTTAATGCAGTTTGTTGAAGTATTATGTTTATTAAAAATAAATATAATTTTGTAAATGACAAATGATGACAATTGTGGGCCTGCCCTTCCAAGTCCTGTTTGCCCATCCCGTCCTGTGCTCGGGGATATCAATGATGAACGAAATTAAGAGTAAATATTACTTCTCATAGCAAAAAATCAAGACAATCTTTATCCAAAGGCGTACAGTGCAGCTGATGATGGAAGTGGATACAAACAGATACTGTCAACATACCCTCAGCCAGAAAGAGGAAATTTTTCTGCACGTGACGCCCCTATCGGACGTCTTTATTGTATGCCATAATCATCACTAATACAACAAAAAAATGGTTCAAATGGCTCTCAGCACTATGGGACTCAACTTCTGACGTCATTAGTCCCTTAGAACTTAAAACTAGTTAAACCTAACTAACCTAAGTACATCACACACTTCCATGCCCGAGGCAGGATTCGAACCTGCGATCGTAGCGGTCTCGCGGTTCCAGACTGCAGCGCCAAGAACCGCACGGCCACTTCGGCCGGCTACAACAAAATAGTGAATAAAGTAGTGTGTAAGTCACACCGCTAAGAAATTATACATCTATTTTATTTTTATGCAGAGTTTTGTAAATCGAAACAGGACGTCGTTTTATAAATAAGACAACACACACAGAGCCATTCAAGGCGCACAGAAGGATGACGTGAGGCATCGTTTACATACAAGCATAGGTCAGAACAAACAAATAGTCTAAAACAAAACTTTATAATAAAACCAATTCTGTCTTTTATTAATGAAAAGTTTCTGTCTGTATGCGATTTCATGGTCACTTGTATTGTACTCCTTTGGATAACGAATGTCATGATCTTTTTCAACGTGCTTTAATACCTAATATAGCAAATCGTAATGATTTGTAAATAAAAACTCGAAACTAGCCATCATAAAATAATAAAAAGAGCTGTTTTGCAACTTTGGCTGTTTGTCATATTGAAACAATGCATACACGTATGCATGTTTGCATTCAACATTTTGGCAGTTACACCGCTTATTAATGTACCAGCAGTGTCTGGGAATGAATGAGACCAAGCTTAACTAATTAATCAAAGCTTATAATGTCAGTAGAGCAGTCTTTACAGAAACCAAAATGGAGTTGAAAGGTATTAAATACCCAGAAGATTACCTTATGTTATACAACGAAGTAGCACTTGAGCGAAGAGCATGTAGTGGAGTGATAGCATTGATGGGAAATGAGAAGATAACCTGTGGCAGTATATACTAGTAAATGAAAAATCTTCACAGTGAGACTGCGACGTGGTAGAGGACAGACGTCAGACCCTTCACACCCTTCAGTGTTTGGAAGCGTCCTGCGAGATCATACGATGCCACGGTACAGCTGCTCTCGGAACTGCGTGAGCAAGTGATACGCAGCGTTAATCACAAACACGACGGGCCCCTGCGTTTGCCCGTCGCTTGCATCAGCCAGCTACCTGCGAGATTACGCGGACGTGGCGCTGACGGCATTCCTCAGTAACGCCCGTCTGTGTAAATCGCTCAGGGATTAATCACCTGTCTCAGATCTGTCTCACCGTATGTAGCTAATTAACACTGCCTTAGCAAGAGGCCGTGAGAAAGGATACGTCATTATCCAAGTTAATCATAATGTTCATATATATGCCCCATGGCATGTCTTTCACAAAGACTTAATGTCATAGCATTGATGAACGAAAATCATGAATATGCAATGGGATGTACAACGACTATCTAATAAAATATGGTGCTTGAATATAAGAAGCACTCTCCTTCCTCTAGTATAGTTTTCAATTATCAGAGGACAGACATTTACGTAACACCGCTTTTGTATCAAGATACATTTTTCTTAAGTATTGCATTCTTAAATACGTCAAAACGAAACGAGCTGATGTTCTGTTAATAAAGTATCTGTATGTATAACACTTTCTGGAATATGTTTGAAGTGTGTATATAGAAAACTGATTACAATCACATCTAAATGAGATGAAAGTTAGCCTTATTGTAGAATACATAATTAAGCAAAAATGAGAAGTGAGAACATAATGTCTGGATAGTACGAAATGAGTTCTTCCGTACAACAGAAAGTAAGAAATGTCAATGTGGAATGTGGGGGACGTGTGCAGCAACATAGTAAACAAAGCGACGTGTGATGTTGAACCACAGTCAGAACCGACTGGCAATCTTCTTTGCAAAATTACTTGCACCACGTTCGAGTTTCAAGGACGGGAAAAGGGGCAGGTAGAATAATAGGGATTTCTCCTTCGTTATCCAAATATATCCTGCAGGATTCAAATCAGAAGATCAAGCTGGCCATTGTTAGATATTTAATGGTTGTTGAGGAAATTATTCCACGAGTCAAGCCCTGGATGACCGAACAAATGATTCAAATGGCTCTGAGCACCATGGGACTTAACTTCTGAGGTCATCAGCCCCCTAGAACTTAGAACTACTTAAACCTAACTAACCTAAGGACGTCACACACATCCATGCCCGAGGCAGGATTCGAACCTGTGACAGTAGCGGTCGCGCGGTGCCGATGACCGAGCAATGTCGTCCTGCAGCAACAAATCAGCAGATGCTGCGCCGGAACAACGACTGCATCAAGGAAGTCGTCCTATAGATCTGTGCATCAATCGAAGGTTAACGTAAAATAATGAACATCTGAACAATCATATGAGGAAATGTTCAAGTTAACTGGTGGAACGTCATCTGCATTCACCAGTTATTATACACTGAAGAGCCAAGGAAACTGGTACACCTGCTTAATATCATGTAGGGCCCCTGCGAGAACGCTGAAGTGCCGCAACACGACGTGGCATGGATTCGACTAATGTCTGAAGTAGTGTTGGAGGGAGATGATACCATGAATCGTGCAGGGCTGTTCGTAAATCTGTAAGAGTACGAGGAGGTGGAGATCGCTTCTGAACAGCACGTTGCAAGGCATCCCAGATATGCTGAATAATGTTCATGTCTGGAGCGTTTGGTGGCCAGCGAAAGTATTTAAACTCAGAAGTGTGCCCCTGGATCCACTCTGTAACAATTCTGAACGTGTGCGGTGTCGCATTGCCGAAGTCCGTCGGAATTCACAATGGTCATGAATGGAAGCAGTTGATTAGACAAGGTGCTTACGTACGTGTTACCTGTCAGAGTCGTATCTAGACGTACCAGGGGTCCCAAATCATTCCAACTGCACACGCCCCACACCATTGCAGAGTCTCCACCAGCTTGAACAGCCCCCTGCCGACATGCAGGGTTCATGGATTCATTATGATGTCTCCATAGCTCTCCATCTTCTCGATACAATTTGAAACGAGATTCGTCCGACTAGGCAACATGTTTCCAGTCATCAAAAGTCCAATACCGGTGTTGACGGGCCCAGGCGAGGAGTAAAACTTTGTGTCGTGCACTCATTAAGGGCACACGAGTGGGCCCTCGACTCCGAAAGCCCTTATTGATGATGTTTCTTTGAATGGTTCGCACGCTGACACTTGTTCATGGCCCAGCATTGAAATTTGCAGCAGTTTGCGGAAGGGTTGCACTTCTGTCACGTAGAACGATTCTCATCAGTCGTTTTGCAGGATCTTTTTCCAGCCGCAGCGATGTCGGAGATTTCATGTTTTAGCGTATTCTTGATATTCACGGTACACTCGTGAAGGGGGTCGTACGGGAAAATCCCCACTTCATCGCTACCTCGGAGGTGCTGTGTGGCATCGCTTGTGCGCCGACTATAGCACCACCTTCAAACTTACTTAAATCTTGATAATTTGCCATTGTAGCAGCATGCCTAGTCTAGTTTCATCGACCCTTCAGTGTAAATCTGTTTCACTTTCAGTCAGTGCAAACTTTTACAACTTGGCTGATTTCGACGTTTAAGTCATCAGCCAATCATATTCGTGTGGCACATCATCTTCACTGATATTCTACAACAGCACTTGCAACTTGATCACTACCTGCAGAAGATCAGCGAAGACGATGTCCCGAAACGGATTAAGAAGAAAAATAGGATTGGGTATCTAAAGAGGCATAATTTCCACCCGCCAAAGATATTACTCCCACAGATATTTGATGATGATGATGCAGAACTTTGACTTGTCGCTGGCACTAAACAATTCCATTTCCAGTTCAGAAACTGGATGATGATGATGATGATCTTTGGTTTGTGAGGCGCTCAACTGCGCGGTCATCAGCGCCCGTATAAAGTCCCAATTTTTACACAGTCCAGTCTAGCCACTGTCACGAAAGATGATGATGAAATGATGAGTACAACACCCAGTCCCCAGGTAGAGTTTAGAAACTGGAGACTCGATAGTGAAGATTGCGATCCCTCTATGTTTTGCCTTCTAGTTTACGTGCTGCTGTGCTCACAGCAGGCACTCGATCCTGTAACGACCAGTGAAGGCCCTCATGTGCCTTACGCTTCGTATACGTACCTACTTCTCGAAGCCTTCTGTACAGAGCTGTCAACGATATCTCACTAACTGTGGCTATAGCTAAGGTGGCTAGAAATTTTTTCTATTTCCTCGCGCAAAGGTGGTATGTACCAAACACTGTTGTTTTTTAGCCGTCTTCTGCCAAATCTCCAATATCCGAAACAGAGTCATCTCTGCCACAGTTCGAACTGCTTCCAGTTTTCCAATGGCTCTATGTACTATTTTATTCGGCGAACAGCGATCGACCAGGATGAATTTTCAGCGCATTTTTCGCTGATTTGAAACTTCTTGGCAGATGAAAATGTGTGCCACACCGGTACCCGAACCCGGGACCTTTGCCTATCACGAGCAAGTACTCTATCGAGTGAGATAACGAAACACAGTTCACAATCCGGCCTCACATCTTTACGTCCGTCTACCTTATGAAGTTCACATTAGTTCGCCTGCACACCCTGACCAACTAGCACTTCGCTGCAAAGTTAAAACTCATTGTAGATATAACTCTGTGTCTAAGCCATATCTCCGCAACAGCCGTTCTTTATGAAGTGCTAGCCTAGCCAGGTATGAGGAGAAGTTCTGTGAACTTCGAAAGGTAGGACGTGACGTACCGGTGGAAGTACAACTGTGACAATGGATTTTGAGTCATGCTGTGATAGCTAAATCAGTATGGAGGAAATTTGCTCGTGAAAGACAAAGGTCCAACGTTGGTTCGACCAGTCTGTCTGTACCAACTGACTTACTTCATTATCAAAGTATGAAATACAGTCCTCTATACGCTTAGTTATTGTACCGGACAATCAAAATAAAACTGATCAGGGTACTGTTTCTAAGGATGGCACAAAATAAGTGACCCTGTTTAAGAAACAGGAGCACTTATATTTACAGAAGGTGATGAAAATACCCATCGATGACGTTCATGCAACTGTGTGATACACCGAAGTGTGACACGTACGAACCAACTTTGTCTTAGGATTTACAGCAGCATTTAAAGTGGTCATTTGTAGCTCTTCCAGGGTGTGGATATTATCTACAGTATACGAGTACATATGACCCTTCAATTTACCCCACAGGTAAAAATCACAGAGAAACCGAGCTATCTTTGAGGCCAACAAATTTCACTGTGCTTTGCTGATCGTCCTGTCTGTACCCAACACCTTATGAACTCGTACCACGGTTGCACGTTCAGCTGCTCCATCTTACTGGATTTTGCTTCTAATGACTTTATCTTGTTTAGATTACGTTACCATGAAGCGCCAAAAATAAAATTTGGCTTAGTTTTATTTTGACCAGTTTGTATGCACAGGCGACTCAAGCAGCTTTTACCGCCAGCAGTTTGCATACGATAGTTTTGTACAATATGACTACGATAACAACTTTCTCTATGTTTGTGAGGATTATTTCTTATTCTCTCGCTTTATTGCTTATCTATGGAAACCATAGCGGTAGCCACACTTGGTTTCGTGTAGAGTTAATGAAAGAAAATATAAGAATTTGAAACAGTTGCACCGTTTTATACTTTTCTTCGATACTTTGGCTTGTGGCTAAATGCTGAGTGTCACACTGCAAAATTATAGGTTCGTAGAACAACCCTCACTGTCATTTATTGTCTCTTACGCCTGTGACAGTATTTATTCACTTGAAATTCCATACTACACGGTGCTTATGAACTAACGTTAAGGTCTTATTCTCTCTTTAATTGGCTAGATAAGTCATATCGAACGCCGATGGAAGGTATGAACGTACCAACTCCAATAGGACCATACCTAATAAAGCACTATGGTGACCAAAACAGCCTTCGCTTTGAGAACAGCTTTAGTTACGAAACGTTTCATGTACTAAGCTTTGTGCTGCTGCCTGTGGCATACAAAAGCATTCTGCTACATCAGATTTCAATGTTGTATCAGTCACAACTTAAATACTTTTCATACATTCTTTAAAATTCGGCAATGAGAAGTTTGAGAAGGACTGTTTGAGAAAATTGAGACCAATTTCGAAATGTATGGAGCGTAATTGTAGACCTTTTGTGTGCGGGTGTAGGAATCATTACAGAAAAAGTTTGCAAAAGAAGGCTCTGTCTGTACGAGACACTTTTCTACGCGTTATTTGACTTCTCTAAAAACGCAGTGAAGCCAATAGAATAAATCTCTTTGTTGTAGCGTTTGATCAGTGAACATTATGAGATCTCACAGAGGAAGGAAGAAGAGTTGCTATAACGTGACATAAAATGCAAGCTTCGTTTTATTTTTACTGGAGACAGGTTTAAGCTAAATAACCATTTTGAGACCAATTTTAAAAAATGGAATAATATTGATCATGGAAATATAAATAGTTTACACTACGAGGTAGAATGAAAAAAGAATATGCGAATCTTTCAGTGTATGGTGGTGTTGTCAGTATTGGTGAAGTAGCACTTGTACTAGGTGTCAGATAATGTGTAAAATAGATCCTTTAAACTTTGGGAATCCATAGTCTGGAGAAGATCGAAAGGTACGAGGCCATAGTACTAGTAAAAGAAGCAGGATTTATACTGCTACAAGTCCGAAATGTCATGGATCAGTTATTGCGCCGCGAAAACATGAAGATGCAATTAAAAAGTTTCTGACTAAACGGCAACAAAGCTGGAAGCTGCATATTCAGTTAAGTTTCGCCATCCTTACTTCACGTGGAGCAAATATATATTAAAGAAGGCTTGCACAGTACAAATGAAATACAAAAACAGTTCACTGGACACTTTTAAGATTTGTAAACAAAATTAAAAAGTAATCAAAGTATGTTTATAACTGACAATGAATTCAGAGGAAAATTAGAACGGAAAGACGTCAAAGATGTGTGAATGTTGTTATTTGCTCATTATTATGATGAAAATCTGTAGCAGCCAGAGCAATGATGATTGCTGGTCGGCAATACAGTGTGTCGTTACTTTTCCTAACTGGTACTCCATATATGTCAAGTCCAGAATTATTTGATTACTTTTAGTTTCCCACTATGATGTGTCTGTGGTGATAGTGGACGAAGAAATGTTATCAATGCTTGGAAATGACTGTCCACATTGATACACCACATACACATGCTACAGATGATTTTCAGTTCCCATTCTCATCTAAATTCGTCACTGATGTTGAAGAAAACACCACTGCAGTAAACAAAACATTGTGTGAAGGTCAGCGTGTCCCATATATTCACATAAGTATTAGACTTCTGGACTGAAATCTAATTTCTGAAATCAATTTTTTTCCTAAAATTGTGTATTTCATATTGTACTTACACCCTGCCATGTTTTCTAGTCTTTATTTACGCTTCATAACATTCGACAAATAATTTTTATTTACATCTCTAGTTTTACGAATTACGCTTGATTTGTAAAAGCCAGGGTATTCATGTGGTAAAGACAACTGCTGCTGACCGGTGGATGTAGTGTATTGTTTGAAGCAGTTTTTTCGCTACTTAGGATTTTATATTTCTTGGTCCCTGTGCCAGAATTTATTATGTAGAATAATTTTATCTGTGTCTCGGTTGCACGAATGAATAACTATTGACTCTCTATGATTTCCGTCATTAAGAAATGTAGAAATGCCACACAGCATTCATAAATTTAGTACAATGAGAATGCCGCAAAAAATTACGTTATTGAGTAATGTGTCAGATCAGATGGCGTTAATTCTATTGCATGACGCAGCATGCTTATGAGAACAGGGAATTCGCATCCGGGAGCAGTAGGGATGATATCCCGGTTCGGTCCCCGCACATTATGTTTTCAGTGCTCTCGTAAAGCCAGATCAAGCAGACATAACTCATGTCTGTCTCACCCAACCACGCCCGTATTCTTCCCTCATCCATGTCTCAGATGACGTCAACGGACGCAGAGCAGTATATTTTAAGCTCCTGCCTCTGCTCGCACTCAGATGTCAGTCGCACTTGATGTACTCAGTAAATAATGATTATAAAGAATCCGCTTCGATTGCAAATAGAAACCGGATGTTGACCTAGGTTTCGGCGCGGATAACCAGGCCTTCTTCGGAATACACTAAAACTACAAACTGCCCAAAGAGGTATAGTCCATTCTTAATACAGAACGCCCAAAAGGGCAAAAGACTCGCATAAAATGTAAAATAAAAGGGACGTCTGTACCATGTCAATAGCTGTACTTAGCTCAAACGTCAGAAGCGTGCTTCCTCACCCCAGCCAACGTTCGGTGGGCCGCGGGCTCTCATGTAAACCGAGGTGGCGCCGGCAGCTAGGCTGTGAGAATGTCAGAAAGAAACGCGCATGCGCAAATTGAGAAATCGGTTTCTTCCATGTGACTGGCATAAATGTGTTACGAAAGTGATCCGATGACCAGGTCAAAGGTGCAGGACGTTATTGGTCGAGTATCATCAGCTATCCCGATTCAGTTGACACCATTGATATGAAGTTCGTCCAACAACTTACACTCGAATACTTCATCATTTACTAAACACTCTCTGGAAACGCACTTGTTTTTTCGTCTATAAATAAACTTAATCGTAAGTAACTGGACTGAAGTACTATTATATATTTTTCTAGTCGTTCCATTATCTTCCATATTGGTGTGTCACGCATATTTCGATTGTAGATGGCTTTGGCTTCGATAGCCAAGTAATCCACTGCAAAAAACCAGAAATATTTTTTGGAGACTGACACGTGTCAGAAAAACATTTTGCTGAAAAATGAGTTACTCTTAAATCTGAAGGAAAATATTATATTTGACTTTTGGTCTAGAAACTAGTAAGACAATCTATTATTCATAAAAAGAACGGTACAATAATATCCCTTCCTCGTCGAAACTGATTTGATCACCTATCTCGAACTCTTCTGCGAGGGACAGCCGAGTGCAAACTGATCTGCGCTGCTTTTCTCTCTTTTGAGAGGATCAAAAGGTGGCCTTACCGACCAGAAAATATAAATTTCGCTCCTCCAGAGGACAAACTGTTGCAATAATTTACAGGCTTTGCCTTGTAGACTGCCAGGTTCACAATACAGTATACTGACGTCCGCCGGTCGTGAGGCCGGTTAATACAGTCCGAAGATTTGTGACTGCAGGATAGGAAAAAGATTAACGTCGGTGGCTGCCGTTGCTTACTTGTAACAGGTGATTCAATAAAGTGATCTCAAAGGAAACCCAAACGCCGCTCCCACGTTCTGGTCTTTTTACACACCAGCGAGTTACAGGACAATTACAAAAGAACTGAGCTGGTAGTTCGTATAAAACTTCTCCGACAGCCGAGCACGACAGCTGGGATACGCGGCTTTCTCGGAAGCTCCGCGCATGCGAAATGAGTGTAATCGTCCCCGTACTTAACGGCCGACACCGCGTCGTAGCTTTCTCGAACATCCTCATTCAATTCCGCACGCGGTATCCCACCGCGGAGACCCTTTTTCGCCGCTTGGTATTCAGGAATTCATATGGAAAGAATAGGCAAGAGTCTCCGTAAAAACATCATACGGCCAAAATACGGCACAAAAATCTGTAATTCAAAGCGAGTGCGCGGGATTTTCTTTTTGGAGGGTTTATCCGGCCGCGGCACAATGTGGGCGCGTGACGCGCCGACACGAGCCCCCTACTTAATGACGCCCTCCCGGGATAAAGGTTGGCCGCCCTGCGCGCCCGGCCCCGCCATTTGCATGCGCCGTGCGCGGCGGGTACTCCCAGCGGCCGCCATGGACGCAGTTCTCGTCCTCCCGTGTCGCGAAGCAGCAGCGGCTCAAGAAACGCGCTCAACGTAACTGTTGTATGTATTATTCATTGCAGTTTCATTTATTTCGCCTTACATAATTGAGGTCATACCGTCATATGCAAACTACGGCTATGACATTCTTCACAAATTCTTCTAACATAGAAATTCGGCACTAGATATTGGTTAGCAAAATTGATCAATATACCTCAGACCAGAAACATCTGGGAGTCTTCTAGGTCACTATTTATTTTCAGATAAGCTTAACAACAAGTAGATAGAGGTGACAAAAGTCATGGGAAGGAGATATACCAATACACAAATGGTGGTAGTGTCACGTACACAAGGTATTAAAGGGCAGTGCATTGGCAGATTTGTTATTTGTACTTAGGTGTTGTTGTTGTTGTGGTCTTCAGTCCTGAGACTGGTTTGATGCAGCTCTCCATGCTACTCTATCCTGTGCAAGCTTCTTCATCTCCCAGTACCTACTGCAGCCTATATCCTTCTGAATCTGGTTAGTGTACTCATCTCTTGGTCTCCCTCTACGAGTTTTATCCTCCACGCTGCCCTCCAGTACTAAATTGCTGATCCCTTGATGCCTCAGAATATTCCCTACCAACCGATCCCTTCTTCTAGTCAAGTTGTGTCACAAACTCCTCTTCTCCCCAATTCTATTCAAAACCTCCTCATTAGTTATGTGATCTACCCATCCAATCTTTAGCATTCTTCTGTAGCACCACATTTCGAAAGCTTCTATTCTCTTTTTCTCTAAACTATTTATCGTCCACGTTTCACTTCCATACACGGCTACACTCCATAAAGACACTTTCAGAAACGACTTCCTAACACTGAAATGAATACTCGATGTTAACATGTTTCTCTTCTTCAGAAACGTTTTCCTTGCCATTGCCAGTCTACATTTTATATCCTCTCTACTTCGACCACCATTAGTTATTTTGCTCCCCAAATAGGTGATTCATCGGAAAAGATTTCTGACTTGATCATGGCTGAACGATGAGAATTAAAGAATGTGGAACGGTAGTTGGAGCTAGACACATGGGACATTCCATTTCGAACATCGTTTAGGAATTCACAGTGACAAGAGTGTGCCACGAATACCAAATTACAGGCATTACCTGTCACCACGGTCATCGCAGTGGCCAACGGCCTTCACTTAACGACCGAAAGCAGCGACGTTTGTGTAGGTCTGTCAGTGCTAACAGACAATGAACCACGCGTGAAATAACCACAGAAATAAGTGTGGGATGGAAGGCGAACCGTCCGTTAGAACAGTAGGATGAATTTCGGCGTTAATGGGCTTTGGTACCAGGCCACCGACGCGAGTGCCTTTGCTAACAGCACGACATCAGCTCGAGCGCCTCTCCTGGTCTCGTGACCATATCGGTTGGAACCTAAACGACTGTGAAACCGTGACCTGTTCAGATGAGCACAGATTTCAATTGGTAAGAGCTATTTATTTAATCGTGTCAGAAGCATCATACATAAAATCAGAATGATTAACACATACATATCAATTATATAACAAATACAAAAAGAGTATAAAAGTATACAGATATATAAGCAGGGTCAAGTAGTTTTTTATTTTATGAAGTCTTGGAGCAGAACCTGGCCACGTCCAGCGCTTCCGGGGTGGCATTCATCAAATCCTTCACGGTGCAGGTGCTTGGGCACAGCACACACTGCGTGAGGTGGGTGGTGGTTTGGGTGTGTCCACAGTCACACAGCGCCGGTTCATTTGAGACGCCCCATTTGCGCTTATTCTCTTTGGATCGTGTGACACCAGAGCGCAGCCTATTAAGAGATTTCCATGTCGTCCATCCTTCCATATGGCCGGGAGGGAGTTCTTCGTTTGGGATGAACCATTCTCCAAGGTGCGCGTTTTCTTCTCGCCACATAGCCAGCCTCACTTGCTGCGGTGTCCCGACGATGTTTTCTGCCGTGTGCAGGAATCTTTTTCTAGATTTCAGTCGACGGCGGGCTGGCTGGTGTTTGTACAGCGGGTGGGCAGGTGAGGTCAACGCCCTTGTCTTTTCCTTCCTGGCCGCTACTTTCCTTCTAATATCTGGTGGGGCCTCGCCCGCCAGGCAGTACAGTTTATCAGTCGGGGTTGGTCTCAGACAGCCTGTGATGCTGCGGCAGGATTCATTAAGCGGTATGTCCACTTGCTTCGCGTGGCTAGAGTTGTACCACACTGGGCACGCGTACTCCGCTGTTGAATAGCACAAAGCGAGAGCCGTGGTTCTCACTATTCCAGGCTGTGACCCGCAAGTAGTGCCCGTTAGTTTGCGTACAATGTTGTTTCTCGCGACTACTTTGTGTTTAGTGTTCATGCAGTGCTTTTTATAGGTGAGTGCTCTATCCAAGGTGACGCCTAAGTATTTTGGTGTTTCGCAATGTTCCAGGGGCAATCTTTCCCAGTTAAGTTGTAGTCTTCTTCTAGATTGTCTGTTCTTTAGGAGGAAGGCGCAGGTTTGGGTTTTCCCTGAGTTGGGTTTGAGATGGTTCCCCTTATAGTAGGTGGTAAGCTGTTTGAGGGCTTCTGACAGATTCTGTTCAACAGTTTCAAAGCTGTCTGCTTGAGCAGTAATGGCGCAATACCTGCATATATAAAGTTTTCGGTGCCTTGGGGGAGGGGTTGATCATTAGTATATATATTAAAAAGTGTTGGGGCCAGTACGCGTCCTTGGGGGAGGCCATTTTTCTGTACACGCCACCGGCTTGTCTGTCCCTGAAAATCCATGAAGAATCTTCGATTCTAGAGTAGGTTTCCAATCAGTAAGGTTAGTCTGTAGTCCCTACTCATTGCGTATATTTTCCCCAGGAGCAGTCGGTGGTTGACTGTGTCGTAGGCTGCTGATAGGTCTAGGAAGACAGCCCCGGTGATCTTCCTGTTCTAGAACCCATTCTCTATGTGTTGCGTTAATTTTAGCACCTGTGACGTGCAGCATCTGCCCTGTCTGAAGCCTGCTTGTAATGGGATCAGGAGGGTCTCGATGGCGTCCGTGATTCTGTGGAGTATCATCCTTCCATAAACC
Organism: Schistocerca piceifrons; assembly: GCF_021461385.2. Lineage (NCBI taxonomy): Eukaryota > Metazoa > Arthropoda > Insecta > Orthoptera > Acrididae > Schistocerca > Schistocerca piceifrons. The sequence continues at coordinate 762,754,135 of NC_060138.1, forward strand.
TTGTACATATGGTATAGCAGAGAGATCGGCCTGTAGTTTTTGGGATTGTCATGTTCTTTGCCTGGTTTTAGGATGGCAATGACTCGCGATTTTCTCCAGATTTTTGGAATTTTGCAGGATGTCATGCAGTTGTTTATCATATCGACTAGCCATTTCCTTGTTACAGGTCCAAAATACTTTATTTGCTCGACGCATATATCATCAAGGCCGGCTGCTCTCCGCATTTTGCACTTACTGATCGCCTTCTCCAGTTCCGCCAAGGTAAATGGCTTGGATAGTTCTTCGGTCTCCTGAGGGGGGTTTCGTTCTATGCCCCTCTTTTTTGTCTTTAGGTTGTCGTATCTTGGTGTTTTCCCATTTGTGAGACGCTGGTGTGCAATTTGGTCTGCTGTGACGTTCGCGTGTAGATTTGGTTTGGTGGGATCATTGGCTAGGCGTTTTATGAGTTTCCAGGCATTTTGACTATCTCTGCCAAAATTAGTTTCCTCCATCAGTTTGGTCCACTGCTCCCTTCTCACTTCTGATATCCGGGAGGTAATAACTCTTACTTTGGTGATGGTTTCTTCATTGAAGGGGTTTCTTTCGAAGAGCATTTGATACTCTTCCAGTAGGGCTACTGTTTCCTGGGTGTGTCCGGTTTGTAAGAGCTGATGGTAGGGTTCGAATGTGACGCAGACCCCACGAAGCCATGTGCCCAAGTTGTCAACAGGGCATTGTACAAGTTTTTGATGGCTCCGTAATGGTGTAGACTGTGTGTACATGGAATGGACTGTGTCTTCTGGTCAAACTGACCCGATTATTAACCAGAAATGATTATGTTTAGCTACTTAGACACCATTTCTAGCTATTCATGGACTCCAAGTTCCCAAACAACGATAGATTTTTTTATGGATGACAACACACCATGTCACCTAGCCATGTTTGTTCACGACTGGTTTGGAGAACATTCTTGACAATTCGAATGAATGATTTGGCCACCCAGATCACCCAACATGAATCCCATTGAACGTTCATGGAACATTATCGAGAGTTCAATTCGTGCACAAAATCCTGCATCGGCAACACTTATGCCGAGCTGCTGCACTGCGGAGGGCAAAAGGAGGTCTGACACCGTATTAGTAGGTACTAAATGACTTTTTCACCTCAGTGTGTTTTGTGGATACCATATTCAACTTTTTTTTTTACTTTTTGCAAAATATTTCCGGGTAATGTTCCGTCATTATCAGAAGTGACTGCTGACAAAGAAGATACCTCAAAAGTGGAGCAGAACGCTGCATATCTATTGCATGTTTACAGCCTACGTCCTTGATAGCTGGGTGCCAAGAAGAGCTTCCTATGATCGTCTTAAGAACCTCACAGTATCTCCTACACAGGCCTAACTGCAACTGTTGGAAGAGAGAACTCTACAGTTCCGCAAATGGCCGAGCAACTACAGCCTGGACGAAGCGGAAGGTGCTAAATTTGGAAATCACCGAAGAAATCACGTTCCGACATTTTAAGATCCAAGCGCAATATGAAGAAATGGGAGTTGAATGATGTGAGTGCGAACATGAGCGAACCACAAGACAGGTTTTATTTCTTCTGTGCCAAACATTTCGCAGGCTAATATCTTTCATGCTGCTCCAACTGCTTTGGGGGGTTGCGCAGTTCCGGCCAAATGTAAAATTAAGACAGTTCACCAGAAGTGTTGCATTTCTTCAGGCCAACATTTATCCATATCATCGCTTGACTGTTAGCCTGTGTATCTGTATGTTTCTGATTCGAGGATGGTAATTATCAACTGCTTTGTGTTATCTTGAGAAAAACTGGAAAACAGTTAAGGTCATTATTTCCACTGTAAATTTTTAAAACATATATTATAACAGCACATTTAACGTTGTCTACGTGGCTGTCTGTCTGGGTTGGCCCATCCAATTTTCTTTCCACTTGGCTGCATTATTTCTATCTGATGGTTCTTTTGTTTAAACGCATTTCCCTTACCAAAATTTGTTTTAATATATGAAACTCCTCGAAATTGTTTGTTTCAGCTCCTTCGCAAAGTGATTGTTATCTTTTATTACTTTCTTGCTCCAAGAGCTGCTGTAGAAATATTGCGCAGTTTCACTCAGACTTGTAAATTATGTCTTAGTTTTTGCCACGAGTTTCGCAAAAGTTCTGCTGTATCTTGAAAGGCACATCATTTCGGTCTTAGGTTTGTGAAATTTGAGACGTTTAGTAAAAATGATCGCTAAAAGTAATTTGTAAAGCGGAACACCAATGGACTCTAGGGGCGGCTGGTCACGGCGGAGGTTCGAGTGCTCCCTCGGGCATGGGTGAGTGTTTGTCCTTAGGATAATTTAGGTTAAGTCCCATAAGATTTCATACACATTTGAACATTTGAACGAACTCTAGCAAATAAATCGCAGCATACAGAGTGAAGAGGAACTCAAATAATCAAGTTCAAGTAATTTCATTTTAGGCTCAACCTCTTGTAATGAAAGAAATGTTAAAGTAAATGCATTATTAACCGTGACGACATGTTTCAAGAGAGGACGCTCCTCTACGCCACAAGGACCATAGTCAAATGAGCAGGTCAGATAATAACTTCAAACATTAAAAGATATGTCTTACACCACTAACCCAAAGGTACTGACTCGCAGGTTCAATCCCAGCCACTACTTAGATTCTGAATGAAATTCGCATGCTGTGGCGACTGATGACGTCTGACATAAGGACTCACCTTCTTTATTGCGAGAAACGAAGTTTACTGCTTTTTCTAGACAAGCAGCTTTTGCTTCACTAGCAGCACGCTTCTGCAGTCGTAATGGAACAGAAGTGAAACTCAGTTACGTGCAGAGTATTTCTGAGTCTGATGATGTAGTAGTCTTAAAAAGGGATCAGTTTGTAATACCGCACGCATGAACTGGCTAAAAGATATTTTGTTTGTCAGTTAAAGTGGCGGGTGCGGGTCCAATTTACATAGCCGGAAAACAGTTCAACACCCTCAAGACAGTGTTCAGTGGCAACAGGGAATAATATGTACATGGTCAGGGGCTGTAGTGTTAGTGATTCCTTTGCCACGATCATCGGCTATCAGATGGCCCCCAGGAGGCTGTCTGTGTGTCCTCTGTTTTGATTCTGAAGGCAGCAACTGTGGTGACTTTAGAGATGTACAGTGATTACAACGCTCATTCTTCAGTGCAACCAGCTCCTCGATGAATACGTGATCCTGTTGAACAACTGCAACCATTTCAATGGGGATGCATTTTGGGTTCAAATGGCTCTGAGCACTATGGGACTTAACATCTATGGTCATCAGTCCCCTAGAACTTAGAACTACTTAAACCTAACTAACCTAAGGACAGAACACAACACCCAGTCATCACGAGGCAGAGAAAATCCCTGACCCCGCCGGGAATCGAACCCGGGAACCCAGGCGCGGGAAGCGAGAACGCTACCGCACTACCACGAGCTGCGGACACCATTCATTTTGGGCCTGCGGGAAGCTGGATGAGCGTATCGACGCACTGCTGCCCATGTTACGTGCTACGTGCTGTGTTGCTGCTTTCAACAGTGGCCTGCAGAACATTACCACAGCTGTAGACCAGGTTCTGGACGTCCGCGTAGGACAATGCATGTCAACGTCAACGCATTGTGTGAGCAGCGGTGGCCGTCGGACATCATCCAGGGAAGAAATTCAGGCACACGTTGCGTCTGCTGTGTCACTAAACACGATTGGAAACTGCCTACTTGCAGCAGGGCTAAGAGCTCATGTGCCTCTGCGCAGGCTACAAATCACTGCCAAGCGTGGGTACTCTGGTTTCGTGGACGAATCGACTTGAGAGTGGAATGGTGCTCTGTTGTCTTCAGTGATGAGAGTAGGCTCTGTCTGTATGTGAGTGATGTTCGTACACGTATACAGCGTAGACTTTGTGAGGTGCCTAATCTGGAGTTCATTCGTCCACGACCCACAGGTCGCACACCAAGCCTCATAGTGTGGGAAGCCATCACTGAGCGGTCACTTTTCGTGTTTCTGCAGGGCAACGAAACCAGTGGCTGCTTTTATGCGATTGCAGTCTTGCTTGGGGTATTTCACTGATAAGTGGTGGCGTCGTGTCGCAACGTTTCGATGAATGACTTCGCCAAAAGATGATGAGTACGAAACTCACCAAAATGTTGCGACAAGACGACGCCACCACTCGGCTGATAACCCGAGAAGAATTCATCAGTGACTGCTTTATTGCACATGTTATTATCCTTGTGTTAGTGCTATTTCTTCGATAGGAAAGTGAGGTGGTCCTTCAGTAAGACAGTGCACGTCCACGAACAGCTGTTGCTACGCAAGGTGCTCTTGGTGATGCATAAAAACTGCCCTGGCCAGCAAGATCACCAAATCTCACACGTATGGGACATGTTGAATTGGGAACTTACTCGTTTTTCAGAGCATGCAAGAGCCATAGCCGAATTGCAACAAAACAAACTACAGGGACAAACTATTGCAGGGCGCCATTCGGCACTTTTATGATCGTCTGCATATGAGAAAACACTTCAGCGTTCCAGCCACATGCGGGAACACTGCATATCGGGGCGACTGTTTTTGCGACCTTTAGTGTGAGACGCGTGTTTTTATTGGTCTGAATTTGTTATCATATAGTCCTGCAATCATGAATTTCGTGTCTTTCCGAATTTCCACGTTGTTTAGAGGTGATGAATAAAGACATATAAAAAAAAAAAACCAATCCGTAGTCCGACCGATATTCGACCTTTCGGCTTCCAGAGAAGCAGTTTCCCGCCCTTTTTTTCGTCGTCCTTCTTAAAGCAGATCGGTGCTGTGCTCACGTCATAGGACGTCTGTCAAAGTCTGCTACTGAAATTTTACTCAGTTTTTTTTTTTTTTTTTTTTTTTTTTACACAGAGGGTAAATAGTCCTCCGATGGCCGTGGTGAACTACCGCACCATCAACACTGGGCCACCAGGCGCAACGCTTAATTTGGAAACAGAGCGATAACTTTGTAGCATAACGCACTTAACATATCAACCTCATCAACCTCTAACAAAGAAATTTACCACTTTTGTCTTTTAATAGTGGCCTTACTTTGAAAGAATCAAGGATTAAATTACGCTGGAGGAGGTACGTACTATAAACTTATTTTTCTCACTGTCAACCTCAAAAAGCGACAATATTCAAGGACTCTCTCGGGAAAAGGAAGGTGACAAAAATTCGATATTTATAAACCTCAAACGCAGTGAAGTACATTAATATGTTTTACTATTAAATTATTTCTGTTGCGCAAGCATTCAACGAAAACCGTAGTGTACACTTCTAGGTTAAGTCAAGAATTTTTGTGATACGAAAAAATAAGATGACGCTACGATATCAGTTGCTTTCAGTGATGTACTGTTTTCAAGAAATTAATTTTGCGTTTGCAGGAAGATTAGTTTATGTTACATAAATGAAACCAGACTCTTGTATTGAGACCATAAAATTAGAAAATACAATGCATCAGGACAAAGAACATAATGCCTGTGCATACAATTTAGCTGGTTATTACGTAGATCAGAAGCTCAATTTTCGTCCGTACATTTTGTTTCACTGTTGGAGTACTTGAGGAACTTAACGACAGCACTGAGTTTGACACCAGTTTTTAGAACAACAAATACGCAGCAGACATGGTCGGATGTCAAAGTATAGCTCCGTGCACGTACATAGCGTCGGCGGGTATTTAAATGACAAGCACTGCAATGCTTTGTGACAGGAGCACTAAGCATATCATAATTCATTCACGTCTCTGCTTGTCATCCTAGAACTAGTAATGGAACATCGCGTGTCATCACACACCATTGGTCACAGACTAGCAGCAACCGGTCCAGGGAATCACTGCCCATGCGTAGGCCATTAGCACTGCAACACAGCAGATGAATTCTCTGTATGTCCATCTTTCCACAGACGATTGAGAGACCTCGGCTCTTCTGTTCATAATATCAAATCAAACACCTTTCAGCCGTCTAAACTGCCAAATTGTTATTTTATTGGGCTACCAGTTTCGGCGATATATTACGCCATCTTCAGGCCCCCTGACCGACGTGTATGAAGATTTCCACCTTTTGGCACAGTCAAAATACGGGCCAGCATTCAAAGACTGGTATCCGTAGATTATTGAGACAGCGATCACTTCAGACAGAGAGGTGACGTTTGAAGTGATCGCTGTCTCAATAATCTACGGATACTAGCCTTTCAGGTGGAAATCTTCATACACGTCGGTCAGGGTGCCTGAAGATAACACAATACATCGCCGAAAGTGGTAGCCCGATAAATTAACAATCTGGAAATTTAGACGGCTGATGATGTTTGATTTGACATTCTGCAACAGATGAGTTGGTTGGAGTGGTGTTTTGACCTGGAAGCATGGATTACTGATCGATGGTGTCGCATTGTGTTCGGCAGTGAATCGTTGTTCTGCAGTATACTGGATGACCGTCGTCAACGAATATGGCGGCGGCGACCTGAATGGGGGTGGGGAAGGGAGGGCCGTGAGGGGGTGGGGCGGCTCCTTCTTCCAGTGTTTTGGAGAGGAAAAGCGATGTTACTCCTGGTATCATGGCGTGGGGAGCCATCAGTTCATACGACAGCAAGCCATTTTTCAACAGAACAATGCTCGTCCACCTACGGAACTTGTCTCTGTAAAATGTCTGCGTGATACTGAGGTACTGCCGTGGCCAGCACAACCTCATATCCGTCCCCGATGAAACGTACGTGGAACCACCGCAGAAATGGAAATGACCCTTTGGCGTCATTGGCTGGGAGGCCCCTTATGGGTCAGGTCCGGCCACCTGTGTGCAGGTCTTATTACATTCGACGCCACATTGGGCGACCCGTTCGCCGGATGGGGATGAAATGATGATGAAGACAACACATCACCCAGTCCCTGAGCGGAGAAAATCCCCGACCCAGCCGGGAATCTAACCCGGGCCCGTAGGACGGCAATCCGTCACGCTGACTACTCAGCTATCGGGGCGGACACCAGCGCAGACATCATCTCCGTCTGAGCAGCAGTATTCAGGATATGAAGGACCAGTTCCAACAATTGTGGGACGGCTTGGCTCAGGAGAGGATACATCCTTCCTAACTGAATCAGAGCATGCATCCAGGCATGAAAGGGTTCAACGTCATACTGACAAGTGGGATCGTACTGCCAAGTTCTTTGTAGATCTGACTTGATACTATACATCACTGAAATAACATCACGTAGCATCTCAACCTGTGAAGTTCGCTGGCTCCTCCCTTTTTGGATGCTACACTTTTTTGTCTGGTATTGGACGTTGGCCTGACGTAACATAGCTCACGTAATTATCAAAGTCTCTTCACGGGCCTGTTAAAGAAAGCAGGTGCGTTGTTACAGATTATAAATAGGTCTTTTATCGAACAGTACATATGTAGCCCTCGTTCTCGATTCGGTGGCTGCTAGAGTACGGGGAATATGCGTTTCTCTTTGTAAGATCAAAGAAATGTTTTCTCTCAGTCTTGGATTTACGGACTGGAAAGAGAAATTAGTGTGCAGTCTTCAAACGATCGAAAGAAGCATTCATAGCGAATTCACAAAAGTGACGTGCACGGCTGGACGCATCTGGAGTGTGGTGTTGGGCGCGATTAAGTGCCGCAGAAAGGGCACCAGTGTCTGAGGGCAAGGCGCCTCTTTGTGAGGCTGACAGTTAAAAAAACAAAAAAACAGAAAAAGCGTCCTGTCAGTAGTAAGGGTGGCGACAGTCGTAATGGCGCGCAGATTACGCGGAAGTATAGCGCGGCCGACGCGTATCTCAGCGGTACAGGCTGGTGGGCCCTGTGTGGCGCCTAATGGTCCAGTGCGACCGCGATACCAGTGACCGGGCGCTCAAAGGACGTGTCAGTTGCATGTCGCTCGCCACGCTATCGCTCCACTGGCCAGTCAACGGCAGGCGCCATGCGTCGGTAAGCGCCATTCTAACGTTACGTAACTAATGCTGACGTGTCGCCGGGGACTCAGGTTATACTGCACCGTAGGGCTGTTCGAGAGGGCAGTCACGCGTTTATGTAACAGCAGGGGGCGAGGGCACCGGATGATATCCCAGTGAAAATTGTCGGGTCAGTTCCTAAGAAGAGTACGCCTCGTTTTCCGGGCTGTGTCTAACCAGAAGCGATAAGTGTCTGCAGTGAAATACCTTGGAAAAACTGTCCGAGGTGGCCTGAACTATAAGGGCCGGATAAAACTAGTTGTAGGTAAAGCAAATGCCATGCTGGGATTCACTGGGAGAATCATCAGGATATGTAATTCACCCACGAATAAAGTGATGTACATTCATTCCACCTTGGGCACTATTCATTTTGGATCACTAGCTGCCGTAAGATCCAATAGGCAGCGGAGAGATTCCTCGCCGGATCTTTTAGTAAACGCGAGTGTTTTACCGAGATACTCAAGAATCTCCAAGGGTTGACGCTACAAGAGATGCGTTGTGCATAACAGAGTTTTTCTGTTGAAATTCCAAGAGCGTACATTTCAGGAACAGTCAGGCAACCTATTACTGCCTCTGACGTCCGTGTCGCGAAAAGAGCAGGACGAGAAACTCTTCACCACACACAATACGTGAATTAAAGTGGGAAGGCGGGAAATGATACAGGTACGAGAAATATCCTCCGCCACATATCGTGAAAGAGGTTTGAAAAGCATAGATATAGGTGAAAATTAAAAAGTCAAGATTATCCTCGGAATGTGAATAAAAGAAATGGCACTGAGCACCATGGGACTTAACTTATGAACTCATCAGTCCCCTAGAACTTAGAACTACTTAAACCTAACTAACATAAGGACATCACACGCATCCATGCCCGAGGCAGGATGTGAATCTGCGACCGTAGCGGTCGCGCGGTTCCAGACTGTAGCGCCTAGAACCGCTCGGCCTGTGAATAAAAGAACAAAGTAATGGTTTAGTGGAAATAAGTATTGTTGATCCTCACCGTAAGCTACACTGAAGAGCCAAAGAATCTGCTACATCTGCCTAATGTGTAGCGTCACCGCGAGTGCCTCAACACGACGTGGCATGGACTCGACTAATGTCTGAAGTAGTGCTGGAGGGAAATGACACCATTAATTCGTCAGGGCTGTCCATAAATGTGTAAGAGTACGAGGAGGTGGAGATATCTTCCGAACAGCACGCTGAAAGGCAACCCAGAGATGCTCAATAATGTTCATGTCTGGGCCGTTTGGAGGCCAGCGGAAGTGTTTAAACTCAGAAGAGTGTCGCTTGAGTCACACTGTAGCAATTCTGGACGTGTGCGGTGTCGCATTGCCCAAGTCCGTCGGAACACACAATGGACATGAATAGATGCAGGTGATCAGACTGGATGCTTACGTATGTGTCACCTGTCAGAATCGTATCTAGACGTATCAGGAGTCCCATTTCAGTCCAACTGCACACGCCCCACAAAATTACAGACCCTCCACCAGGTTGAACAGTCCCTTGCTGACATGCTGGGTCCATGGATTCATGAGGTCGTCTCCATACCCGTACACGCCCATCCACTCGGTACAATTTGAAACGAGGCTCGTCCGACCAGGCTACATGTTTCCAGTCACCAACAGTCCCATGTCGGTGTTGACGAGACCAGGCGAGGTGTAAAACTTTGTGTCGTGCAGTCACCAAGGGTACACGAGTGCGCCTTCGGGTCCGAAAGCCCATGTCGATGTCCTTTCGTTGAATGGTTCACACGCTGACACTCGTTGATGGCCGAGCATTGAAATCTGCAGAAGTTTGCGGAAGGGTTGCACTTCACTCACGTTGAACGACTCTCTTCAGTCGTCGATGCTACCGTTCTTGCAGGACCATTTTCCGGTCGCATCGATTTCGGAGATTTGATGTTTTACGAAATTCCTGACATTCACGGTACACCAAGAGAAATGGTCGTATGCGAAAATCCCCACTTCATCGCTACATCGGAGATGCTGTCCCATGCTCGTTCGCCGGCTATAACACCACGTTCAAACGCTCTTAAATCTTGATGACCTGCCATTGTAGCAGCAGTAACGGATCTAACAACTGCGGCAGACTCGTGTTATCTTATATAGGCGTAGCCGACCACAGCGCTGTATTCTTCCTGTTTACGTATCTGTATTTGAATGAGCACGCCTATACCATTTTCTTTGGCACTGCAGTGTACGTTCACTAAGAAAATTAATTTCACTACGTTATTAAAAAAGCAATACGTCCTTTTTTCTCTATTTTTGATCTCCTGTAATTTCTTTAAAACAAATTTGGCTTTCGACAACGAGTCAGTCATGCAGCTACTTGACAATTCTTCAGGTGGCTTGCTGTCATAAGGACGCTCAGTGCACGCCATGAGGGGCTTAAGTGGTTCCTGGTATCTGCGCTCGTCTTCTGTTCCCTATTTGCCGTAGTTTAATTTAAACCAGGGGACCCTTGCGAAACTTCCGCACTTTTATACTTTCAAATAATAACAGTACTTGGAATAAGTGTAGTCGTTGGGAAAAGGGTTGTTGTGGAAATGAAGAGAAAACATCTTAAAAAATTAATCAATAACGTGAAATAATAATCATGAATTTATGATACATCCTTGCATAGATATTTGCACCTATGCAAAAAAGTTTCTTGCATTCGGAATATTTCTCTCGATTTGTACGACGGGCAGAATTCAGGGACTGTCAGCAGAACCCCGTAACCTATAATTTTAACACGACAAACATTCTCAGTTACATTAACCACGTTAGGTCGTAGTAGCAATAGGTAAATCACAATTCAAGACTACGATGACCAATACGTTTGTCGTTTCGGAATGTATATTCGTTTAGAAAAGTCAGCTTCTATGACAGGCAGAGATAATAGACTACCGCAGCGCCTTAACAAATTATGGAATTAATAACTACGTTAAAACCAATAAAATGGTATTTGTAATAAGATGAAATGAAAAGGGAGTCTCTTATTCGTGATTAATAAGTTAATACAAGGAATAGGATCGATTGCTACTGGCGCACGGGATTAGCCGAGCGGTCTACGGCGCTGCAGTCATGGACTGTGCGGCTGGTCCCGGCGGAGGTTCGAGTCGTCTCTCGGGCATTTGTGTGTGTGTTTCTCCTTAGGGTAATTTAGGTTACGTAGTGTGTAAGCTTAGGGACTGATGACCTTAGCAGTTAAGTCCCATAAGATTTCACACACATTTGCATATCTCGATTGCTATTCACCATAAAGACAACCCGTTGAGTTGCAGTCACACACAACGAAAAGACTGATCCACATGCAGCTATCGGCCACAGCCTTCTCAGCAAAGAAATCACACACACACACACACACACACACACATTCATAGAAGTGCGCACACGCCGCGCACACGCGTCCGCCGACGCCGGCAACACCGTCCGGTCAGAGCTAGCATTGGTTGCGGCCGAGTGTGCATGAGGTGTGCGGGGCTTGTTTGAACGTGTGCATGTTTTCTTCGCTGAGGAAGGCTTTGGCCGATAGCTGCATGTCTATCAGTCTTTTCGTTGCGCCTATCTGCAACTCAACGGGCGGTCTTGATGGTGAGCAGCAATCTATCCTATTCCTTATATTGTTATTCCAGCCTTCAGTTTCCATTGTTTGATTAATTTGTTAGCTTCGTAAAATACACGAGGTATGAAGCTGGGCATCCATGATGCCCCTTTAGTAAAAAATCTCTTTTATGTTAAAATTTTCCACCAGTAGTAAGTTTTAACGCAAAATCGGTATGCAGTCTCAGAAATGAGTTAAAAAACCCTTCTAACGGTAACTCATTCATACCTGCACGATTAGTATGTGTTGAAAACAAGTAATAATGACTTGGGAAATTATATATACTACTGGCCATTAAAATTGCTACACCAAGAAGAAATGCAGATGATAAACTGGTATTCATTGGACAAATATATTATACTAGAACCGACATGTGATTACATTTTCACACTACTTGGGTGCATAGATCCTGAGAAATCAGCACCCAGAACAACCACCTCTGGCCGTAATAACGGCCTAGATACGTTTGGGCATTGAGTCAAACAGAGCTTGGATGGCGTGTACAAGTACAGCTGCCCATGCAGCTTCAACACGATACCACAGTTGATGAAGAGTAGGGACTGGCGTATAGTGACGAGCCAGTTGCTCGGCCAGCATTGACCAGACGTTTTCAGTTGGTGAGAGATCTGGAGAATGTGCCGGCCAGGGCAGCAGTCGAACATTTTCTGTATCCAGTAAGGCCTGTACAGGACCTGCAACATGCGGTCGTGCATTATCCTGCGGAAAGGTAGGGTTTCGCAGGGATCGAATGAAGGGTAGAGCCAAGGCCGTAACACATCTTAAATGTAACGTCCACCGTTCAGAGTGCCGTCAATGCGAACAAGAGGTGACCGAGACATGTCACCATGGCACCCCATACCATCACGCCGCGTGATACACCAGTATGGCGATCACGATTACACGCTTCCAATGTGCATTCACCGCGATGTCGCCAAACACGGATGCGACCATCATGATGTTGTAAACAGAACCCGGATTCATCCGAAAAAATAACATTTTGCCATTCGTGCACCCAGGTTCGTCGTTTAGTACACCATCGCAGGCGCTCCTGTCTGTGATGCATCGTCAAGGGTAACCGCAGCCATGGTCTCCGAGCTGATAGTCCATGCTGCTGAAAAGTCGTCGAACTATTCGTGCAGATGGTTGTTGTCTTGCAAACGTCCCCATCTGTTGACTCAGGGATCGAGACGTGGCTGCACGATCCGTTATAGTCATGTGGATAAGATGCCTGTCATCTCGACTGCTAGTGATACGAGGCCGTTGGGATACAGCACGGCGTTCCGTATTACCCTCCTGAACCCACCAATTCCATATTCTGCTAATAGTCATTGGATCTCGACCAACGCGAACAGCAATGTCGCGACACGATAAACCGCAATCGCGATAGGCTACATTCCGACCTTTATCAAAGTCGGAAACGTGATGGGACGCATTTCTACTCCTTACACGAGGCATCGCAACAACGTTTCACCAGGCAACGCCGGTCAACTGCTGTTTGTGTATGATAAATCGGTTGGAAACTATCCTAATGTCAGCACGTTGTAGGTTTCGCCACCGGCGCCAACCTTGTGTGAATGCTCTGAACAGCTAATCATTTGCATATCACAGCATCTTCTTCCTGTCGGTTAAATTTCGCGTATGTAGCACACCATCTTCGTGGTGTAGCAATTTTAATGGCCGGTTGTGTAGTAAGTTGAGGTAATCAGTATTGTTATATAAACGGTGTTCTGTTTTCCTCACGATGCTTCCAATACTATTTTTGCCTATCAGTAAGTGTAGAATGCACAAGGGTCTACCGATGCCTTTTTCTGGAACCCGCTAAGTTATGGTTCAAATGGCTGTGAGCGCTATGGGACTTAACATATCAGGTCATCTGTCCCCTAGAACTTGGAACTACTTAAACCTAACTAACCTAAGGACATCACACACATTCATGCCCGAGGCAGGATTCGAACCTGCGACCGTAGCGGTCGCGTGGTTCCAGACTGAAGCGCCTAGAACCGCTCGGCCACCAGCGGCCGGCCGCGAAGTTATGTTTGATCTTCAAAAACCAAACGTAAGTTTTTTATATTCCCTGCTGGTTGTTATTATTCCTACAGAAAAAATTAACATAGACTTTTTATGCAGGAAATTTAATATTGTTAAATTCTGTACTTGTGGTATACGTTTCCTCTAGAGGCCGTAGTTTTCGAGTTATTCTGCAAAAATGTGCGAAAGTGACTTCCTACACTCAGTCATCGGTCAGTATTTCTAGTATGTTGCTCGTGGCACTTCCTCCTTCCATCACTATATCACTATACAATAATTTGTGATGCACGATCCTGTTAACTGCATGACAATTAGCAATGTTTCTTGAAACTGGTGTCTGTTCATCCGCTGCACAGATAATCTGTTTCTATGATACATATCATTGTGCTCCAGCAGATATTAAGTTAACAGTGTGCGCTGAATGCAGTTCTCCCAAATACACTATGTGATCAAATGTATCCGGACGCGCTGAATGCAGTGCTCCCAAATACACTATGTGATCAAGAGTATCCGGACACTTACAAGGGGAGGCCGGCAATTGTGAAATTCAGATTCGATTCATACTGCGCATAATAAAAGCTCATGGCCAGAGGTGTAATGTGGCAAAGCACCAAGATGCACTTGTCAGCCGTTGTCGAGAAAATCGACAGTTAAAATAAGCCGTTGCGGTGAAATACTCTCTACGATTAATAATTTTATACAGCGTCGTGGCGCAGCGGTAAGCGCTCGGGTTCGTAATCCGAAGGTCGCCGTATCGAATCTCGCACCATGCAACATTTTTTTTATTATTAGTTTTTTGTAATTATATATATATATATATATATATATATATATATATATATATATATATATATATATGTGTGTGTGTGTGTGTGTGTGTGTGTAAAAACTATTAATGAATTGCTTATGCATGTTGGTGAAGGCGGATCGCTCTATCGCTCTGCAATTGTACCGCCTCCATTTTTCCGTTTGTTTAACATGGTGTACCAAAGCTCTCACGTCCGCACTGATTTTCGACGATGTTATAAGTTGCGCTAGGGACCGCATCTACCTTCTTTCGAAGTTAGCAGGCAACTACGCTGTTATGCGGCGGCTCGTTTCGGCCCATTCAACATCTGTCCTTCAAGTGTAACGAGCGAGTAACGGAGTTTATATTTCATACCTGCCACAGCAAATTTTTGTTCGTGGTGTTTCTATTCTAATTCGAACGTTTGACTTACGCTATACGTATTCGTTTCGGAATATCGTTTCTACGTCTTCCGTTAACTATACGTGGTTAACATTATGAAGACAATTAATAGCATTTCTGAAATACAACTTTGTTTGCGGAAAACATAATAATGTTCGAAGTCGCCGGTTTTTCCACGACAAACGACTTTCAACAACTTACTATATTCATAATTGTTGCCCGCCGGGAATTATATATATATATATATATATATATATATATATGTGTGTGTGTGTGTGTGTGTGTGTGTGTGTGTGTGTGCGTGTTTGTGTGTGTGTGTGTGTGTGTGTGTGTGTGTGTGTGTGTGTACACATTTGAATTACAAAAAACAAATACTAAAAGAAAAGAAAGTTGCATGGTGCGAGATTCGATCCGGCGACCTTCGGATTACGAACCCGGGCGCTTACCGCTGCGCCACGACGCTGTAGATAATTATTAATCGTTGAGAGTATTTCACCGCAACGGTTTATTTTAACTGTCGATTTTCTCGACAACGGTTGAGAAGTGCATCTTGGTGCTTTGCCACATTACACCTCTGGCCATGAGCTTTTATTATGCGCAGTATGAATCGAATCTGAATTTCACAATTGGCGGCTTCCCCTTGTTAGCTGAAAATGACTTACATGCTCGTGGAGCCCTCCATCGGTAGTGCTGGAATTCAGTATGGTGCTGGCCCACCCTTAGCCTTGATGCCAGCTTCCACTCTCGCAGGCATACGTTCAATCAGGTGGCGGAAGGGTTCTTGGGGAATGGCAACCCATTCTTCACGGAGTGCTGCACTGAGGAGAGGTATCGATGTCGGTCGGTCAGGCCTGGCACGAAGTCGGCGTTCCAAAATATCCCAAAGGTATTCTATAGGACTCTGTGCAGTTCAGTCCATCAGAGGGATGTTATTGTCGTGTAACCACTCCGCCACAGGCCGTGCAATATGAACAGGTGCTCGATCGTGTTGAAAGTTGCAATCGCTATCCCTGAATTGTTCTTCAACAGTGGGAAGCAAGAAGGTCTTTAAAACATCAATGTAGGCCTGTGCTGTGGTAGTGGCACGCAAAACAACAACAGGTGCAAGCCCCTTCGATGAAAAACACGACCGCACCATAACACCACCGCCTCTGAATTTTACTGTTGGCACTACCCACGCTGGCAGATGACTTTCACCGGGCATCCGCCAAACCCACACCCTACCATCGGATCACCATATTGTGTACCGTGATTCGTCACTCCACACAACGTTTTTTCCACTGTTCAGTCGTCCAATGTTCACGCTCTTTACACCAAGCGAGGCGTCATTTGGCATTTAACGGCGTGATGTGTGGCTTCTGAGCGGCCGCTCGACCATGAAATCAAAGTTTTCTCACCTCCCACTCAACTGTCATAGTACTTGCAGTGGGTCATGATGCAGTTAGGAAGTCCTGTGTGATTGTCTGGATAGATGTGTGCCTATTACACATTACGACAATCTTCAACCGTCGGCGGTGTCTGTCACTCAACAGACGAGGTAGGCCTGTACGCTTTTGTGCTGTACATGTCCCTTCACGTTTCCACTTCACTGTCACATCGGAAAAAGTGGACCTAGGGATGTTTAGGAGTGTGGAAATCTCGCGTACAGACGTATGACACAAGTGACAATCAATCACCTAACCACGTTTAAAGTCCGTGAGTTCCGCGGAGCGCCGTATTCTGCTCTCTCACGATGTCTAATGACTACTGAGGTCGCTGAGATGGAGTACCTGGCGGTCGGTGGCAGCACAATGCACCTAATATGAAAAACGTATGTTTTTGGGGGTGTCCGGATACTTTTGATCACATAATGTACTTGTGCCTGCACTGCGTTGTAATCTGTCATCAGATGTGTCACAAATGGCCGCCTATACTACTTTACAGAGTGGCAAGCCTGCGACCTCTGTGTTCTGTACTGAGGCGTGAACAACACCTTGTCACCCACTGGTGGCTTCACCGTCGTTCGCTTTCCATAGATGCCCACGACAGGAGCACGCAAACAGAAGACCAGCTTCGCCGTTCTTAGTTACTCATTCTCAGCCGCTGGGTTACAGAAATCTGCCCTTTGTGAATATTGCTTATGTCGGTGGATTTCTCCGTTTGTGGCCCGTATCGTCCCTAGATAATTCCCCATGCCTCTCAAATGCGCTTGTAAATTTTTCTTATCTCGCCACGTGCCCGCAACGCCAGAGAATGGCGTTAACTCTCAAGGTGGGCAGTGATCATAAGTTATGGCTCATCAGTGCATCAGCTGGAACTGCACTACCTCCTCTCTCTTGTAATGTTAAATCAGGTGCAACACAAAGCACTCTAATGTGGCCACATTCACCTGCCACGTTTAATGGAGTAACCTCCAACAAGCAATACCTATTATTAGCGGGAAAAGCCACCAAAGGGAGGAAATGAACGTATCCTCGGGGTGCGCCGTGCAACGGATATAGCTCGTACAATTATAGCACTGTCATCTACAAACACCGAAAGAGATGGCCCGGCGGTTGACTCGCATTCGGGTGGAAACGCGGTTCAAACCCCATAATTGTTCCTCCAGATTTAGGTTTATCACGGGTTCTCTTAATCGAGATAGGTAAATTCCGAGATGGGTTCCTTAAAAAAAGTAAAGCAATTTCGTTTTCCCTCCTAATCTAGATCTATCAAATGTCTCTGAGCGCTATGGGACTTAACATCTATGGTCATCAGTCCCATAGTAGAACTACTTAAACCTAACTAACCTAAGGACATCACACAACACCCAGTCATCACGAATCTAGATCTATCATTTGTCCTATGACTAATGACATTATCATCGTTAAACCTTTATTTTCCTTCCTTTTTTCATCCACAAACTTTCGTACTAGTACCAGGAGAATAAAGCACTCAATTGTTTACATTTGTTGTACCAAAACCTAACCTCTCAGGTCATCGGTCCCCTAGAACTTAGGACTACTTAAACCTAACTAACCTAAGGACATCACACACATCCATGTCCGAGGCAAGATTCGAACCTGCGACCGTAGCGGTCGCGCAGTTCCAGACTGTAGCGCCTAGAACCGTTCGGCCACCCCGGCCGGCAACTTGCTACAAAGCTTCTCTATACGGTGCAGTCAAATTAATGTGACCAGCGCCTATGTTTGACGTTGACGTGCAATAATTGTTCACAGATGGCAGGAGGTAGCCCTAATACTGGAGGGTATATATAGCGTGTCATCGGAACGCGGAAAATTGTGAGCCATTGCCGTAATGCGGAAATGGAGCCACTTATGTGACGTCCAAAAGGGTATGATTATTGGCTTTCGGGCCAAGGGTGGAAGCATTTCCGAAATGGCTAACTTCATAAACTGTTCGGGTGCTGGTATGATTAAAACGTACATTGCAGGCAAAATGGCGTTATGTAAAACCGGCGCTGAGACATCTGTGGTGCACCACGTGCCATATATGGCAGAGATGAACAACGGCTGCGCACATGTGTACGAGCGAATAGACGAGCAACTTTTGAGCATATAACCGCCCAGATGAACCAACGGCCTACCAACAGTCACTCCTCAACGACCGTTCAGCGACGTTGCTGCCTTGGCTCACCGAGCAGGTGCCTGTTTCATGCACCCACGCTGACTGCTGTTCGCCGACGATGAAGACTGGAATTTGCACGCCAATACCGCAATTGGACGTCCACGAAGTGGTGACAGGTGGTCTTTTCTGATGACAAACGTTTTATGCTCCATCTTCTGGAAAGATACAACCCGCAACAATAGACGAACAGGTCCAAGCCGGCGCAGATAGCGTTATGGTCTGTGGATGGCATTCCCTGGGTGATCTAGTCATTCTGGAAAGCTCACTGGATCAATACAATACGCATCTATCTATGGGGACCATGTACATCCCTACATGCAGTCCGATTGTCCTTGGCACGATACCATCTACAAACAGGACAATGCAACAATTCGCAGTGAACACGCGTGGCTCACAGTGCACCAGGATGAGTTTACCGTACTCCCCTGACCACCAGCCTTCCCGGATTTAAACCCAATCGAGAACCCATGGGACCATCTCAACCGGGCTGCTCACGCCATGGATCCTCAACCAAGAAATCTTGCGCAGACTGCCACGACAGTGGAGTCTGTATGGCTCCACATCCCTGTCGGTGCCTTCCAGAACCTCACTCACTCTCCTCCTGCACGTCTCGCAGCTGTCCGCACTGCAAAAGGCGGTTACTCAGGCTCTTAACAAGTGGTCACATTAATTTGATTGGACACTGCAATTATGGACACCGTTCTACCGCTGTAGGGAGTGTTGCTTGGTGGCCTGTATAGGGCAATTTATTTCACTGTTCTCTTGGGCATGTACTTTGTTGCTGCAGGCTTTGTGAGTGTATTAGAACGTGTCGTTGTTAGTGTCGACCACGAGCATCGTATTGGAGATGTTGACCTGACATAAACGCATTTCCTATTACATCGAGACAGTCAATCAGTGGGATGTCGTGGGGCGCCACAAATGGCTCTGCAGGAGTTGAGAGAGATGTGTGTAGACGTAGGGTATTATTTGTTTCTGTCCACGTGGTAAATAACTTATTTATAGAATGCATGCTCCGATCAGTTTCCACATCAGCTACTTGCTAATAACGCATCAGATCCTAAAAGGTGAGTAATCATCTTGTTCTGACTGTCCTCTGAGTGGAAAAACAATAAACATCTCATCAGTAGCGGAATCTCATTAAAATCTTACCCGACTCCTACAATATGAATCTCAAAATGAAATATCAGTTTGCCTCACCGTTGTCATGAATGAGCGGATCAACATAATCACGTGAAATTTGCTTATCTAGGTTCAGTTGTAGTCACTGTGATCCATATTGGATACATCGCTGTAGGAGAAAGTTAATTATTTTTTTTACGTCAGATTAGTATTATAAATAAAATATTCAGTTACGTAAAATATTCTCCTTTACGAATTACAGCACTGATAAGGAACCCTGACTTTATGGGACGAATTATGCCGAGTCCAGCTGCAGTTTTCTAGCACTAACTACGATAGGAACTAGATCATTCATGTCCGACTGACAAACCGACTCATCCATTGATGTCCGATGTTAGCTGTTTCGGTTTACGCTAGTAACTTTACCCAAATGTGAAAGAGACGTATGTTTGGGAAATATGCCAACAGAAAATAAAAGTGTTTCACTGAAACGAAAGCTTCTTGTTAGAATTTGAAAATATACGTTTGCTGCTGATTGCTTCTCGCTGCTCCTAACGCCTGTTGGGAACATAAATTCATCGGACAAAATGTTTGCGACGGTCTGAAAAGCGCATATTGGGCACTTTGGAGCAGTGTATGTGGTACGGAATTACTATCGCCGGCTGAAGTCGCCGTGCGGTTTTAGGCGCTGCAGTCTGGAACCGCGAGACCGCTATGGTCGCAGGTTCGAATCCTGCTTCGGGCATGGATGTGTGTGATGTCCTTAGGTTGGTTAGGTTTAAGCAGTTCTAAGTTCTAGGGGACTAATGACCTCAGAAGTTGAGTCCCATAGTGCTCAGAGCCATTTGAACTACTATCAAGCGGTCACGTGATCCTCCGCCTTGACGGAACTGAAATTGTACACGCCAATTGATTATACGGCAACGCGCACTAAGAAGGTTCGACTTGCAGGTGTGACAGAAAGACAAAAGTGAGCTGTCGCGTTTGGACGTCCCCGCCACTACCCTGTCGATGAAATTTTCCGATTTGTTGGTGGTTTTAACATGGACTATCCAAAGAGTCTACCGGCGAACCAACAGCGCCTATATAACGCCATGAAAAGATCCTAACCGACAGGGATCGGAGATAGGTGTCATGGCTTGTCAAAGACAATCGATTTCAGACCCAGCAGGCCACTGCTCTCTGTGGCCCGTAAAGCTGCATTGCTCGTCTTCATTGGGCCGAACTATACAGAAAGTGGACAGCAGCTGACAGTAGGCACATAATGTGGCCCGACAGGTCGCGATTTTGCCTATTTGACAGTACTGCAAACAGTCCAGTCAGTGACACGTTTAACGCGCAGAGGGCGTATTTCTGGCCGTAGGTGGTTCTGCGATGGTATGCTGTGGACGCTCTCAAAATGGCAATAGTTTTGTTGTGAAAAACAACGTGAGCTGCACGTATACGTTTCTGGTTTGGCAAACACTCATACTGACAGGTTCTACGCGACTCTCCATCACAGTGTAGCACTTGCAAGCTACATTCCCATTTTGTTTTTATTAACAAATTCCAATTTCTGCCCATCCCTACAGTTTCCATCCTCTATAGATCCGTCTAGTGCATGTGAGTTATTCTCTGATGTCGTAACGCGTATCCTATCATCCTGTCCCTTTATGATGTGTTTTCCATACCTTCTCTTTGCCGATTCTTATCTATTTTCAACATCTTTCTAGACCACCAGACATCAGACCTTCTATTCTCTTCTTTTCCGGGTCTCCCATAGTCTGTCGATCTTAGTCCCATACCTAATGTCTGGAACTACTCGAAAAAGCTGGTGAAAGGTAGCCATCAACACCTCAGAGCACGATAGTTCTGTGGGATACAGTCATCAATGATTGGCTTCAACTAGATACTGTAAAAATTATGGAAACTCTTCCTCGCAGAAATAAGGTCGTTATCAATGCTAGACTCCGTGTTATACGGTTTAGTTTGATGTCTCTTAGAACTTGGCATTTTTCCGATATGCTTACACTGCTCAGTATTCACATTTTTAGTACAACACCTACAGAGATACCCTTCAGTTTCTGATCGTTCTAACGTTCATGTTCAGGGAATGAACGCATAATTTATGTATCCTATTGACGCTGAAATCTCAAGAACTCTCAAATTCATCCTATTCCGCTTAATAAATTTTCATGAGTTTCGTGAACTAGATCCCCTAAATAGTGTATCTTGACGGATGAACAAAGAAAATAAGCTTAAAAGTATCACAGACGCTATTTGCGAACATTATCAGAAGTGCTAGAACAGTTGTATTCAGCTTTACAAAATCGCAGGAAGTTAGATAGATGTACTCAGACAGCACATCTGCAGTGTAAGTAATTGCAGATTTCCATAAGAACTCAGATGAACAAAATATAAATAATAGTTTTACTCATTTTATTGTGCTAGACCAAGATCTCCGCCAATTTCGGTTGAAAAAATTCGGAATATCTTGTGCGACATCATGGAATATTTCCGCTTCAGTTCCTATACTTTCGTGAAGTTCCGATAAGTGACGACGCTATACGTGGTCTTCAAAATAGCTTCTGTAACGGAGGTGCATTCCAAGCAGAAAAGTGTCACTGAGTTTCGTCTTTGCGGAAATTAAAGTACTGCAAATGTTCATAGGTGCTTGCAGACTGTCTACGGAGACCTGGCAGTGAACAAAACGCCGATGAGAGATTGGCCACCTCTACCTCTAGTAGCAACTCGGATGATAAATACGAGTTAAGCTATTGCATTCTGCTTCAAACATGTTCCAGAGATTGTAAATCGCAGTTACTGGTGAGGCTGCCAGACACTCGGCAACTCACGAGCAAAAACTTTTCAATGCCTGAGAGACCAGCCTAGGACAGCCTACAAACATCCTCTGCATCGACGTAGCTCAGGGCAGTTCTGGCAACATGCGGTTCTGCGTTATATTGTTGAAACATAACATCAAGTAGAACTTGACCATAGGTTACATCCAACGGCTACACAGGTTGTACATGCAACACCTGTTGCCGGAATTACAGAGTGTTTGTGTTGTGCCAATACATGCCATCTCGCTAGGTGCTTGACCCGTATGACGATAACGAAAGCGATCTAGTAATATTCGTTCGTCCTCTGAGCTTCCATACATGGAAACCCTCATCATAGAGCTGTATGCCGAAGCAAGATTCGTCCGAAGAGACGAAGTAGTTCTGTTTCTGTGACTGTTGTTGGGTGCACCACTGTACGCCTCTCTCTGCTCTCGTGACAAGGCAATGCCCAACAATGGTCATCGTATTCTCAGTTTATGGTGCTGCAAACGTCGTTACACTGATTCTTTGAAAATTTGTCTTGCTGCAAACAAATCAGTGAAGTAAGTGACATGGATGTTGGATCCTATATGGCCGAACAACAGATTGTCCATCCTCTCGGATGCTACACATGGTTCGTCGTTGAGATACTGCATAGCGTTGAGTGTACCCCTTCTTAGTCCATCCACTCCATGTTCGCTTTGTAGTTGTGGCATCCCGACCATTGTGAGCACCAATATCTGGGTACGATAGACAGCATTCTCGGCAGGCTGTCGAATACCGTCCCGTGCTTTCACAAACACTGTTCAAATGCGATTTCTGCGATCCTTATATACAGAATATATTCAGTTGGAGCACAAGTTCGTAGCGTTTTTGTTTTGCTTGTTGGTATTCCGGTTTCCATGCGGTTATTGATCGATTGTCATTTTTATTTGCATTTCACTGTTGCTATTTGAGTTTACATATTGTCATTTGGAAATAGTGAGTGGAGCTGTGGACGCTAGAAAATGGAATGCCTAGTGGAGAAACCGGAATATTTCCGACATATTCTTCAACAGAGGGATTAAAGCAGCGGAGGGAGCCAGAAACATTTGCGCTGTGTATGGGGATAGCCGGCTGGAGTGGCCGTGCGGTTCTAGGCGCTACAGTCTGGAGCCGAGCGACCGCTCCGGTCGCAGGTTCGAATCCTGCCTCGGGCATGGATGTGTGTGATGTCCTTAGGTTAGTTAGGTTTAATTAGTTCTAGGTTCTAGGCGACTGATGACCACAGAAGTTAAGTCGCATAGTGCTCAGAGCCATTTGAACCATTTTTGTATGGGGATAATGCCATAGGGCAGAGCACGGCGAGAAAATGGTTTTCTCGTTTGTGGAGGATCGTCTTGACATTAGTAACCTTCCTTGTTCAGGAACACCTTCGGAGTTTTGTTGAAGATCGTCTAAACGCATAATCCAGAATGGTCACGTCAGTGTATTCGAGATTTGGCAGATGTGATGAACTGTGATCATTCCAGCATCAGGCGACATTTGCATGCAATGGTGAAGGTTCAGAAATCGGGTGTATGAGTACCGCACCCTCTGAGCCAAATCACAAAAATTATTGGCTTGTTTGTTATCAGTTAGCTCGTGAACAACACCAACCACTCCTGCTCTGTATCGTTACTGGTTGCGAGAAATGGTTTCCTTAAGCAAACAAAGCAGCAGCTCCCTGCGCGCGTCCACAAAGGGTAATGTTATGCTTCTGGTGGAACAGCGACAGTGTGGCACACTACGTATTGCTTCCCCGAGGTGTACCCATCACTGCTGGCATTTACTGTCAACAACTGAGGCGTCTTGTAGACAAAATCCAATAGCAACGACCAGTAAAACTGTATTAAATGATGTCTCTCCACGATAACGCCCGCCTACATTCTGCTAGACTGACAAAAATACATACAGGAATTGGGTTGGGAAGTCATTGCGGACCTACCTTATTCATCTGATCTTGCGCTCTCAGATTATTGCAATTACCCCTCTTTACCGAATAGCCTTCAAGAATCTTCCTTTTCGGATGAGAAGCCGCTCCGAACATGCCTCGACGAATTCATCGCCTCAAAACCGCGTGATTTCTACAAGTCACCAAATCGAAAAGTTACCCCAGCGTTGGTAGACTGTTGTAAATAGTGAAGGAGAATATATTTTTGGTGACAAAAGTCTCTGTTGTGTATATTAAACTTATCGAAAAAAGGTACTAACTTATTTAGCAACCCAACAGATGGCGTTGCTATTGCTACTGGCCATTAAAATTGCTACACCAAGAAGAAATGCAGATGATAAACGGGTATTCATTGGACAAATATATCATACTAAAACTGACATCTGATTACATTTTCACGCAGTTTGGGTGCATAGATCCTGAGAAATCAGTACCCAGAACAACCACTTCTGGCCGTACTAAAGGCCTTGATACGTCTGGGCATTGAGTCAAACAGGGCTTGGATGGCGTGTACAGGTACAACTGCCCATGCAGCTTCAACACGATACCACAGTTCATCAAGATTAATGAGTGGCGTATTGTGACGAGACAGTTGCTCGGCCAGCATTGACCAGACGTTTTCAGTTGGTGAGAGATCTGGACAATGTGCCGGCCAGGGCAGCAGTCGAACATTTTCTGTATCCAGAAAGGCCCGTACAGGACCTGCAACATGCGGTCGTGCATTATCCTGCTGAAATATAGGGTTTCGCAGGGATCGAATGAAGGGTAGAGCCACGGGTCGTAACACATCTTAAATGTAACGTCCACTGTTCAAAGTGGCGTCAATGCGAACAAGAGGTGACAGAGACGTGTAACCAATGGCACCCCATACCATCACGCCGGGTGATACGCCAGTATGGCGATCACGAATACACGCTTCCAATGAGCGTTCACCGCGATGTCGCCAAACACGGATGCGACCATCATGAAGCTGTCAACAGAACCTGGATTCATCCGAAAAAATAATGTTTTGCCATTCGTGCACCCAGGTTCGTCGTTGAGTACACCATCGCAGGCGCTCCTGTCTGTGATGCAGCGTCAAGCGTAACCGCAGCCATGGTCTCCGAGCTGATAGTCCATGCTGCTGCAAACGTCGTCGAACTGTCCGTGCAGATGGTTGTTGTCTTGCAAACGTCCCCATCTGTTGACTCAGGGATCGAGACGTGGCTGCACGATCCGTTACAGCCATGCGGATAAGATGCCTGGCATCTCGACTGCTAGTGATACGAGGCCTTTGGGATCCAGCACGGCGTTCCGTTTTACCCTCCTGAACCCACCGATTCCATATTCTGCTAACAGTCACTGTATCTCGACCAACGCGAGCAGCAATGTTGCGATACGATAAACCGCAATCGCGATAGGCTACAATCCGACCTTCATCAATGTCGGAAATGTGATGGTGCGCTTTTCTCCTCCTTACACGAGGCATCACAACAACGTTTCACTAGGCAAAGCTGTTTGTGTATGAGAAATCGGTTGGAAACTTTCCTCATGTCAGGACGTTGTAGGTGTCGCCACCGGCGCTAACGTTGTGTGAATGCTCTGAAAAGCTAATCATTTGCATATCACAGCATCTTCTGCCTGTCGGTTAAATTTTGCGTCTGTAGCACGTCATTTTGTGGTGTAGCAATTTTAATGGCCAGTAGTGTACTTCCTTTATGCGCTTGCGCTGAAATCCTTGAGTATCTTTGCGTAGTACCCCACGTCCCAATTTGACGTTTGTTGCATTGCGCTTTCATGGCGTTACGATTTTAACGTCAGCAGTGAAAACTTTGACACCGATCTAAGGAAGTACTTCCTAAAAGTGTACAGCTGAAGCATAACACTATCTCTACATTCATATCTATACTCTTCAAAATTACTGTTAAGGACGTCAAAGAGGGTTCTTTTCCACTGTACCATGTGATAAGAAAATTCTTCTCATTCCTAACACGAATAGACTATGAGAATAAAGACTCTGAAAAATTATATTGAGGGAATACTAATTTGGTATTCCGCGTTATAAAACAACATTAAAAATTAGGTGGTCAGTTGATTAGAGATGACTATGTCCTCACGACAGTCAAGCACAGGTATTAACAACACTCGCGATGTCGGCACATGTGGTGACGTCATATCGCGGGTGTCCGAACCATGGGACAAACCGTCTGCGGGGACAAACGTCGGCTCTGGGAAAAGTTCTGCTGCCAGTGTAAACTCCTGTTAGCAGTCACGTGCTAATAAATGATCTTGCAGTTGAATTTAGCGAAGTGTAGCAACGCCAGTTCGATCTTACATATTAAAAGCCCGTGAACAGCCGCACCATCCAGAACCACTTCCTCACTACCGGTAGAGAGGCTATCATACGCACTGATATCTATCTATGCTCACCGTACGTCTGTCACCCATTGAAAACGTTTTCGTATTGTTTATTTATTCATTCATCGCAATAACTGCCTTATCTGTAATGCTAAAATAGGTAATTTAACCTACATTTTTGTGTCTAAATGGTAAACTGTGTTTTTTATTACTACTTGGTACTTACAAATACTACAAATATAAGCCCTAATACTACAACAATATCAAAATACTACAAAAAATAATTGACCACCTCACCAATTACCCAGCTACTGTTATCGGTGTCGTTACTACTGATTCTATGACTGAAATATATAGATGTTCTCTTTGTTCTTTTATTAGGATCATCATTTCCTCGCGGAACTAATAATTTAAACTACAGAAGGATGTTTCTGTTACTGGATCCACCCCCAAACTGACCCCGTCAACAGCCATTGTCTGCTAGAAGGCACATAAAATTACCGTGAACACGTAACACCGATCACCATCGGACGCTGATACACGAGAAGTGGATACCTGGTTATGGTACACATTACTACACGTCGATGTTGGATTACGAGTGTTGTGACTTGGCAAGACAGCCAAGCCACTAGGAGGTAGCCGAAAGGCACGCGTTTAAGCTCACGCAGGATGGCGTGAGGTCTGGAAAATGACAAGGTCTTTATAATAGCAAAAATAGTACGTAGCTTCTGGAATACTTATCTTTAATCCATAATTGGTGAACATCGGTCTGACGGTACATGCATCACAAGATAAATAGCAAATGATAATGGCGCCTTGCTAGGTCGTAGCAAATGACGTAGCTGTAGGCTATGCTATCTATCGTCTCGGCAAATGAGAGCGTAATTTGTCAGTGAACCATCGCTAGCAAAGTCGACTGTACAGCTGGGGAGAGTGCTAGGAAGTCTCTCTAGACCTGCCGTGTGGCGGCGCTCGGTCTGCAATCACTGACAGTGGCGACACGCGGGTCCGACGTATGCTAGCGGACCGCGGCCGATTTAAAGGCTACCACCTAGCAAGTGTGGTGTCTGGCGGTGACACCACAACGAGTACATCGAAACCGAATGAGATGATCCGTCACGTTTGCCAACGGGACACCTTTCAGGCAGGAGCTGGAAGTATGGTCATGTTCTCATGTTCCTATGGTATGAAATGAAAAGCTGATCATTTGCATATCACAGCACTTTCTTCCTGTCGGTTAAATTTCGCGTCTGTAGCACGTCATCTTCGTGGTGTAGCAATTTTAATGGCCAGTAATGTAGTATACAGTCTGGACCGGAAGACTTGCTTTTGTTAAGTGATTTAAGTCGCTTCATTACTTCGACGATATTTGCCAATGGTGGGTTCGATCAACACGAAAGAATTACAGAGATGCTTCGTGAACTGAAATGGGAATGCCTGGAGGAAAGACGAGGCAAATTTAAGTAACCGGCATTTGAGGCCTACTGCAGAACGATTGTGAATCCACCAACGTTACCTTTCACCTAAGGACGATGAAGATACGATGCTAGAAATTAGGTCTCGTAAGGAGACTTTTACACAGTCATTTTTCCTTCGCTGTAGTAGAACAGGGGAGGAAATGACTAATAGTAGTACAAGCTACCGTCCACCAGAGACCGTACAGTGGTTCGCGGAGTTTGTATGTAGATGTAGACGGCATCAAGTCAGTAGCAACACACTCTCAGACTGGCAGATGATGGCGAAACCTTTGTGGGTGGGCTTCGTAAACGTGGCGTGAATTACACGAAAACGTTTTGCCACCTGCCGTGTCGGCCGTAGGAGCGCATCGCCGTGGCCAGCTGGCCTGCCGCGGTGACTTGTGGACGCGCCGCGGCGCGCCGTGGGACACGGGCAGCCCGGCACGCGGGTGGCGCCGCCTCCGCTCCCCATCTGCGCAGCCGCGACCCGCACCAAAGGTCACACACAGCAAATGTCGACCCGCCGTTATTTGCTTACGAGAAAGAACAGTAATTTACAACTGGCCACCACTGTGTGCGCCTGTCTGGACCTACATTCCCTATGTTTATGGTATCTATATCTCTTTCCGACGACCTTCCCGCGCGCACCGAACGAAAGAGGCAATATACCAGTCCCGCGAGTGCAGTAAAGCGTGTAGGAACGTCAAAAGAGTACGGTCGTAGCGATGCGCTCTCACGTGAGGGGAAAAACGTCGTCTAGTACCAATAAATATTCGATCGCCATATAGACGCGCCGCGGAATTTCGCTGGAGATAACACCGTCTGTTACCATAGGCACATTATACTTGCATCGAACAAAGAAAAGCAAACACTTACAACTAACATCAGAAACTACAACACTTATTAAATAAACATGAATGTTATACAGATGTGGAGGTGAAAACTTCAATGTTTGGCTTTTGGCATCGCTAGTCCCCATTTACCTATTATCTCGAGTTGACTGGTAGCAGCAGCCCGTGGTCCTCCGACACCAAATTACTACGCCAGGGGCGAAGTCCTGGCCCGTGACAACGGCGTACTCTGCAGTTTCTTAGAAGTGGAGTTTGTTAACCCTTTACTGGGCGCGCAGGGTCATTTCTGTCAACGTGAATGATCCAGTTTGTCACATCCTGAAGCGTGCCATCTGCCATTGTTTACATTTTCAGTACCTTCCCACTAGCTGTCCGGTGTGGCCGAGCGTTTCTAGGCGCTTCAGTCTGGAACCGCACGACCGCTACGGTCGGAGGTTCGAATCCTGCCTCGGGCATGGATGTATGTGATGTCCTTAGGTTAGTTGGGTTTAAGTAGTTCTACGTTCTAGGGGACTGATGACCTCAGATGTTAAGTCCCATAGTGCTCAGAGCCATTTGAACCATTTTTGAACCTTCCCACTCTTCACAGCACTAAACCACCAGTGCGTTTCCATCCTCCTACCACTTACAATCTAGTAATTGTGAGCGTCGAAACCCCATGCGCCTACCTAAGGATTAAGCATATACACCATGTAATCAAAAGCATCGGGCTACCCCCAATTCATATTATGTGCATTTTGCTGCCACCTACTGCCAGGTACTCCATATTAGCGACTTCATTAGTCATTAGACATGGTGAGAGAGCAGAATGGGACGCTCCGCGGAACTCACGGACTTCGAACGTGATCGGATGATTGGGTGTCGTCTGTATGTGAGATTTCCACACTCCTAAACATCCCTAGGTCCACTGTTTCCGATGTGATAGTGAAGTGGAAACGTGAAGGGACACGTACAGCACAAAAGCGTACACGCCAATCGTCTGTTGACTGACAGACAGCCGACAGTTGAAGAGTGTCGTAATGTGTAATAGGCAGACATCTATCCAGACCATCACGCAGTAATTCCAAACCGCATCACGATCCAGTGCAAGTACTATGACAGTTAGGCGGGAAGTGAGAAAACTTGGATTTCACGGTCGAGCGGCTGCTCAAAAGCCACACATCACGCCGCTAAATGCCAAATTACGCGTAATCATCGACGACTGAACAGTGGAAAAACGTTGCGTGGAGTGACGAATCACGGTACACAATGTGGTGATCCGATGGCACTGTGTGGGTATGGCGAATGCTCGGTGAACGTCATCTGCCAATGTTTGTAGTGCCAACAGTAAAATTCGGACGCGGTGGTGTTATGGTTTTTGATGGATGGGGCTTGCATCCCTTGTTGTTTTGCATGGCACTATCTCAGCACAAGCCTACATTGATGTTTTAAGCACCTTCTTGCTTCCCACTGTTGAAGAGAAATTCGGGGATGGCGACTGCATCTATCAACACGATCGAACACCTGTTCATGTTGCACGGCCTGTGGCGGAGTGGTTACACGACAATAACATCCCTGTAATGGACTGGCCTGCAGAGAGTCCTGACCTGAACCCTGTAAGAATACCTTTGGTATGTATTGGAACGCCGACTTCGTGCCAGGCCTTACCGACCGACATCGATATCTCTCCTCAGCGCAGCACTCCGTGAAGAATGGTCTGCAATTTCCGAAGAAACCTTTCAGCACCTGATTGAACGTATGCCTGCGAGAGTGGAAGCTGTCATCAAGGCTAAGTGTAGGTCAAGACCATATTGAATTTCAGCATTACCGATGAAGGGTGCCAAGAACTTTTAAGTTATTTTCAGCCAAATGTCCGGGTACTTTTGACCACATAGTGTGGGAACTAGTAATTACTGAGGCTCACTTTCGTCTAATACGGTATTTTTTAAAAATCCAACATATGAACTGATTTTTCTGAGAGTTCTTTTCCAATCTTGAAGTATAGTTCTGTGGGACAAAAGCTTGAAGTTGTCTCACAGTTTTCTTCATTTTGCTGCAAAAACTGTGCTGTAGAGAACATTCTTCAGAATTCAAAATGCTGTCTCCGTAAGCATTCGCATAACACGTACTTACTCAGTTCCGACAATTTTTATTCGCATTCCTTCACTTTCTCCATTAGCACCGTCACTTTTATCAATGAACTTAGTAGCTACCTTTCGAGGCTAACATTTTCCATCTTACTCCTATGCTGGTGCTGCAAGTAACAACGTGTTGTGCTGTGAATTGGAATGGACTTGCGGTTAGTAATGTGACTACGTAACTTTACAGATTGCCTATTCAGTAATATCACATTTAAAGAAACAGTTCTGAACAGTGACAGAAAATATACTGAACAAAATGTCAACAAAGATGTAAACTACAATGAGTTCACACTCTGCAGCGGAGTGTGCGCTCATACGAAACTTCCTGGCAGATTAAAACCGTGTGCAAGACCAAGACTCGAACTCAGGACCTTTGCCTTTCGCTGGCAAGTACTCTACCATCTGAGCTACCCAAGCACGACTCATGTCCCGTCCTCACAGCTTTACTTCTGCCAGTACCTCGTCCCCTACTTTCCAAACTTCACAGAAGCTCTCCTGCGAACCTTGCAAAACTAGCACTCCTGAAAGAAAGGATACTGCGGACACATGACTTAGCCACAGCCTGGAGGATGTTTCCAAAATGAGATATTCACTTTGCAGCGGAGTGTGCGGTGATATGAAACTTCCTGTGTGCCGGATCGAGACTCGAACTCGGGACCTTTGCCTTTGTCTTTGCCTATCGCGGCTTCGGTAGCTCAGGTGGTAGAACACATTCCGCGAAAGACAAAGGTCCCAAGTTCGAGTCTCGGTTCGGCACACAGTTTTAATCTGCCAGGAAGTTTCAAAGGTGTAAGCTGTTTATCCGTACCTTCTTAGTATATTAGGTCCAACGCTTCGATTAGATAGCATATTCACGAAGAAATTAACTGCAGATATGACCATATGGACGGTGTAATATGTATGGTACGTGAATGAACAGAGAAAGCAGACCTATTACAGGAATACATAAACTAGGCACATGAAAACACTCATCGGCAGTTCTGACTGGAAAAGTAAGCACAAAAACAAATAGAAATCCTGAACATAATAACTGAGACAACAGCAACTGAAGGAATTACACACAAAACATCAAACAACCTCAAAACTATTTACTAACAGCTCTCTAATACGCGGGAAATACGTCTACGTATTAGAAGCAGCTGTCTAGGGGAAATGATTGTAGATTAGATTTAATGCTTGCTTTGCTACCTGTCAGACATTTTATGCTATTGGGAAAACGATCAAAAATTTTTGTTGCTGCGTATTGAACTCCTTCCTGAGCCAGTGGCAGCATTAATAATGGACAATAAAGGTCATTTTTTCCTCTGGTATTGTAGATGTGGACATTAATATTCTTGTCAAACGTTGATGGATTATTTATGAAGGATTTCATCGGCAAATATACACATTGTCAGGTGGTGTTAAAATGCCTAAGTCCTTGAACACCACATATTGTTTTTACTGCTCACTATTGTACAATCATTATTTTCTAAGTGATGAGTTACCTCTCCAGTTATTCCATAGTAAATTTTGAGCTCAAATAGGCTAAATATGTAAGGAGATTGATTCTTTGCTTCCAAAACTAGCAACTGTACTACGAGAAAAAGTTGCTGAACTTAATTGTTTGAGATGCACCGTAATGTGCTTCTTCCAGTTCAAATTTTCGTCAATATTTACACCCAAATATCTGGAGCATTCCACACTTTTTGCTGACACTTGTTCAGTTGTTGGTATGACTCTAACAGAACTGAATGTAGAGTTTTTTTTCTCAAAATTAAGGGAGAGCACGTTATCAGAACCACTCTGGGAAACATTATTTACCATATATTTACTAAGATGGTATCTGTTCTTTCGGACATGGCCGAAAGAACAGATACCGTCGGTGACCAAGCAGCTCGTTAGAATGAAGTTACAATGAAATGAATACCCTTAGCTGCTTACAGGCGTTGACATACGTCAACGGGGACAGATGAAAATGTGTGCCCCGACCGGGACTCGAACCCGGGATCTCCCACTTACATGGCAGACGCTCCATCCAGCTGAGCCACCGAGGACACAGAGGAGAGCGCGACTGCATGGATGTATCTCTGGGACGCCTCCCGCGAAACCCACATTCGGACATGTCCGAAAGAACAGATACCATCTTAGTAAATATATAGTTAAGGCTCACCGGCCACTTGACCATCTTCTTCTTCTGTGCGAATACACAAACAGTGCCCGAACTCTTACGGGAATCGGCAACGCGCCTCGAGTAATGAATATAATGGGCGGGGGCACTACAAATGTAGTGAGGGACAATACGTTGAGAATGTGGGTTTCGCGGGAGGCGTGCCAGAGATACATCCATGCAGTCGCGCTATCCCCTGTGTCCTCGGCGGCTCAGCTGGAGGGAGCGTCTGCCATGTAAGCAGGAGATCCTGGGTACGAGCCCCGGTCGGGGCACACATTTTCATCTGTCCCCGTTGACGTATGTCAACGCCTCTAAGCAGCTAAGGGTATTCATTTCTTTATTTAACATCTCTTCTCTTTTCTCTAAAGGTATTTATCATAAGACCAGTACCGTCCGCAAAACTTACCAATTCTACTTGTTAAGTGGAATGTCATTCACATATATAAGGCACAAGAGCGGACCCAAATTGTAACCCTGTAGGACCCCCTGCCCCCCCCACGTTCATTGGTTCATTGTGATATCTCCCCAGTCAGGCTTTACTCTTTGTGGCGCACTTCTATTGCAAAGCTGCAAGAAAAGCGACAACATTCGTGCTGGGGGGCAACATGTGTCTCGTACCCTTGCAGACGGCAGTCCCGCATAGCACGGCTGTAGCTGGCGCAGTAACAGAGACAGCGCCGGCGAGAGCGGCGGGTTCCGAGTGCCGGCGGCGCAGATGGCAGATACGGCGGCACGGCGGCGGCTCTACACGCCGTGTCAGCGGCCGGCGGCCCGTCGCACCTCGTGACGCAGCGGGAGAAAACAGCCGACGCAGACAGCGGCTCTCCTCTCTTTCTTTTCTCAGGACTCGGCTGACAGGGACCAAGCGAAAGCCTTCCCGATGGAGGTAGATAATGGCCAGCCGTTCATGGAGTATGCCGAGTTCTTTTCAGAGTCTTAATTGTAGTATTAAGCAGATGCTGAAGAACAGAACTGCTGAACAAGTCAATTCGTTTCGTCAGAGACCAGCTGGCCTTAGTGCACAACACTATAGCTGTGGTGGTCTGCCTATCGGGAGGTGAATATTATGGCTGATATTAGTAACTCAGCTCAAGTTCCCGTCTTTCAGAAATTGTACTCGCAAAGATACTAAAAACTGAGTCAGCGCTAACTAAAGGGGCCTAAAATAAATTCCCTGAGAATGCCCAATGATTAATAGTTACTATATTATCTAATAGTTTGAAGTTTCAGGTAAAGAATACCCTGCCTCCTCGCAACTGATTAACACTAGCAATACGAACGCATTTTCCATAACATGCATTATCACGGTGGGGAGGAGGGTGTTACTTCATACTCACTCAAAAAATGTAAAAAAGTTAATTCGTTAATTTTTGTTTACTATATTAACAACATTCTTTTTAAAGAATACTGACGTATAAGAAAGATTCATAACCTGGAAATATCTTTCACCACACTCTTAGGAACATCAATACAATTTTCAATAAGGTGTACTATCAAGCTCAGAGTACTTTATGAGCATCATAAAAAAATTTAAAAAGGCAAATTTCGCTAATTTTTGTTGACTTCTACTAACAACATACTTTTAAAGAGATTTTGATGTGCGAGGTCCTAAACCTGAAAATACTAAATACATTCGTTGTGGAAAGTGAGATCCACTAATTAAACTTAAATCTTTGCATTAAGTTTATCTGAAACATTAAAACAGTTATAGATCTGGTAATAAAATTCATTAAAACAAAATTTTTTTACAAAATTTTAAAATATGAAGTAACTGACTGGACATAAAGCGCTCCAACCTCCCCCCCTCCCCTTCCGTCCCGGTATTGCTGTTGAGGGATAAAGTCCAACACACATGGAGATTCTAGTTTCAAAGGAATTACTAACTAGTACTTCTTCGTAATTATTTCTTCACTCCGAATGAAGTAAACTGTTCAAAATCATACATCATTAAATAACCTCTCCAAAAGGCAATCGATTCGACAACACCAGACTAAGAAGTCAGAAGAACTCAGAAGAGCACAACCAGAGTCACGAATTATCGTATATTCTGAAAATATTATTTACATGTACAGTGTTAATATTCTCAAACTAACCTAAGTCAAATGAAATTACATTCAATATTAAGTTTAATATTGGGCTGTCGCATCAAGCCCTCCTGAAAACAATCCAAACAAGAACTGCACATTCATATGAACCAAATTCTATTTCATTTTCTTCATCTGGGCCCTCTTTGCTGCCAGTAGATTGTATTCTCACTGTCACAGCTCACGCTGTTGTGTGCCAGCTACTTTTGTCTTCCCCAGTACTATCGAAAACTGCCCTGCTCGTTACAAATACAAAACTTCTGCAACATTATTACTCGAACGGTGAGCACAAATCTATTCTCCTCACTTACAGTAAGCTTGTCCCCTCAATACTTATGATTGATGAAAAACTCCATACTTACAACATGTATCATCTCAGGGTTAGAGAATTAATATTGACGGTCGCACTACGTAGGTGATCCGTCACTTAGCTCAACTGTACAAGGTGCGCTCAAAATGTCGATGGCTGAACTGATACGCAAGTGATAACACTTGTTAAAAATGCTTTCGCGGTAATGTGCTATAGATGAATTTCGAGAAATATAGAAATGTCAAGGTGTGAAATACACGACAGTGAAACGGATTTGTCAGCTGCTGCCACGCAAGAATAGTGTCGTACTGTGAGAGAGCAAAGCATAAAATAGAAGTTTTGTTATAAATAAAAACCAGTAGAAATACCAAGTTGGTAAGGTGCACAGAACTGAATCCGCGAGGAGAATGTGTGGTTGGCTGAAACTTTTCTCGGCGAAAAGGAAATTTCTGATTATAGTCACGGGAGAGTCACCGTCAACATCGAGCTAGTGGGCCAGATACAGCATAAAATCGTTGTCTGCCTGACGGTGCAAAATCTGATAACTGACCCTCAACGCAAGTAAATGTAACGTAATGCACGTAAATAGGCGAAAACAACTGTAATCGTTTGCGCGCACGATATTCGTCCAGTAAACGGACCCACACGCAAACCTCATACAATGCAGGACTCCCACAGTAACCGTATCTAGCGGTACCGTTTTTGGCAAGCAGTATTAACGTCCTGGGTCCCACGCTCGATGGCAGGATTAAAATTAGGAGCAACGACAACCATAGGCTTTCAATGAAAAAATTCATCATCTTTCTGTCAACGGTCTCGTGAAAGACGGTGGAGCATGGAAAGAGCTTTTTCGCCACACTTTTGACATTGTGATTGGAAACTGCCCATAACGGCAGAAGTGTCAGAAACGATCAACGGCATAAGGCTGCAGAATGCAATGGAAGCCACAGCATTAAAGACACGTAATGTGTATCTACAGCACATGTGGCGTGTAATTGAAGAAGTGGCAAAATATTTCGAACTAGTCCCCCGTTCCGATTTCCGGCAGAGAAAGTTCATGGGATTTGTCGACCTACAAAGAGCTTTCGACGATGTTAAATGGTTCAAGATATTCGAAATTCTCAGCATAATACGTGCAAGCTATAGGAAAAGTAGGCAGATAGCAATGTATACAAGAAGAAAGAGGGAAAAATAATAGCAAAAGATTAATAAGGTGGAGCACGGATTAGAAAGATCATAAGTAGTCTTTTGTCCCTCCTATTTAGCCTGTACATCGAAGAAACAGTGGCGGAAATAAAAGATTGGTTCGGGAGTCAGATTAAAATTTAGAGTGGGACGATATCTATGATACAATTCTCTGATGATATTGCTGTCATCAGGGACAGTGAAGGTGAATTACATGTACTTTTGAATAGAATGAACTCTCTAACAACCACACAATATGGAGTGAGAGTAAACCGAAGATACGGGAAAGTAATGAGGAGTGGCAGCAATGAGCTAAGCGTTAAAGTAAACATCAAAATTGGGGACCATGAAGTAAACTAAATGAAGGAATTTAGCCACCTTGGAAGGAAGAAACTCATGACGAATAAAGCAAGGAGGACATAAAAAGCAAACTAGTGCGGACAAAGATGGCATTCCTGGCCATGAGAAGTGTGGTAGTATCAGATATAGGCCTTAATTTGAGGAAGAAAATTCTGAGAATGTACCTCTGGAGTACAGGATTGTAAGAATAATCGTGGACTGTGGAAAAACCGGAGAAAAAGGGAATAGAAACATTATTGTAGAAGGTTACTGAAAATTAGGTGGGCTGATAAAAAATGAGGAAGTACTTTGTAGAATCTTCGAGGAAAGAAACATACTGAGAACACCGACAAGCAGAAGGGAGATGATACTAGGACATGCGTTTCCATCGAGAAATACTCGTAAATCCCATAGTTACTGAAGGAGCTGTGGGGAGTAGTAACCGTAGAGGAAGACATAGATTCGAAATATCCAACAAATAATTGCGGATCTAGGGTGCAAGTGCCATTCTTAGATGAAGAGGTTAACACAGGAGAAGAATTCGTGGCGGACAGCAACAAGTCAGGAGACTAATGATCCATGAGATGCAACCAGCACCTACTGTAGCCATGAGGAGGGTGCAGACAGTACATGCCGGACAGATTTAGGAAAAAATGCTGAGGAATTGCAGTTTACTGCCAGAGTAGGTGGATTATGTAACACTCTACCAATTCTTAAGTTCTAATCATTGGCCCTGGATCTGTACCAAGTTGCATTAATGGAAGAGACAGTAAATATTCAAAGATGAAAATGGAAAACTGCGCAAACTGCCGCGGGTATCAACAGTCAAAGGGTGAGCGTCACAGAACATGAGAGATGTTACAAGAAAAGCGTTGTCCATCGCAGAGAACATTAACTTCAATCTTTAAGTCAACTATCCAACAGGGATTTAGAAACATACTATTCCCTCAAACCTACATCTCAGAAAATGTTAAAGAGAGCAAAGTTAGAGGATTTAAAAATGAGAAGTGACAAGCTTACTTACTGTCTACCATCCGCGGTGGACAAATGATGCCGTTACACAGTAAACTGCCCTCCAAATATACCATTCATAACAGATTCTATCTTTCTAACGAAAGAAAATATTGTCATATAGGTCGTCCGTCGGAATCCACATTTTTTAATGATGATCACAGCATCGTTCACTCTATTTTTATGAGGACTATAACAATTGCATCATCTGAAAAACAGAGTTCACATCGTGTCAACGCTGTGCACTATAGAGTAACTGCAAGCATGAGAAATGCGAATTGTCGCTACCGCAGACCGTAGATCCTACGATAGCCGTTTGGACGTCCCACTGCAGTACCGGTACCAGGTAATCGCGGGTAGCGCAGATCGAGCACTTTAGAACGCCTGCTCCGCTGCAGCACTCACCTTAATGACGTAGCTTAACTCTGTAGCCTCCGATTATCCACCAAAGGTGTGCAGGTACTCGGCATCCCAGCTAATACCAGGAGTTTCTGTGGCACGCAGTACTCACATTACCCAATGCCAGACGCTGTGGGACCATTGTTAACTCTCGTACTCTCATTCCCTAAGTGGAGTATGAACACCTCACTGAAACAGCATGTTAGACACCAAACATAGCCCGTATCTCCTAAGGACAGATTCGTTTAACTCCAGCAAATGATTTTTCACGGGATTCCTTGCAATGAAGTCACTCCAGGTTCTTGACAAAAATTGTAGAGAACTGATAATAATGTAACAAAGGATAAAATCGGTATAAGAGCGTTGGCTTTCGCAGTTTGAGCCTACGTGATAAAACTAGCGACGTTTTGGCTAAGACAAACTTCAGATAGTGTAGTTTTATTGTCTACTAGTTGAGAAATCCGGCGTTGCCAGAGAATCTATTTATAGCTGTGCTCAAGACTTCGTACCCGTGGAGTTAATTTGGACTTATAACGCTTCCCTGTGTACAACGTCTGAAGTAGTACGATTGGGGACATTAACGAAGAGCTTGTTTGCTTCACTAACACGGGAGAGCAACTGACACTATGGTCCATGACCGCAACATGCAGAGGCCGGCCTTCTGCTTTGTTTATGAACATAAGCTCGTCTGGAATCATAGACATTGAAAGCGAAATGGTAAACTGTTAGAATAATAGGGATTCGGGGTGTAAAAACTCGCTCGCCTGCGCCACTTCGCGTCAAAATTTCCACTTCTATATGTAGCGTAGGAGAGAAGTAACTTTAAGCCACTACGGGTGAAAGGTTTTAAGGAACGAGATAATGCACGAAGGTCTCCATCAGAGTTACGTCACTATTCGTTTTCGGAAGGAGTTTGCAAAGGCCGAGTTAAAGCCCAATGTTCTTGAACTGCTACAAGTCTCATCTCAGGATCTTAATCGGATTCTTCAGACTGCGTAGATCTCAGTCTTTTTTGCGGTTCTAGTCGCATTCAGATTCAGAAAGACTCGACTATTTTCTAGGCATTTCATTTGTACACAAAATGAAATAAAAAT
Source organism: Schistocerca piceifrons (assembly GCF_021461385.2). NCBI lineage: Eukaryota > Metazoa > Arthropoda > Insecta > Orthoptera > Acrididae > Schistocerca > Schistocerca piceifrons. The sequence continues at coordinate 762,793,742 of NC_060138.1, forward strand.
GTGATGAGTAGGCACCCAAACCATAAACAAGATTTAATAAATTGTTTTTCCCAGCAAAGCATATGAATAAAACGTGTCGAAAGAAGCAAAGCAATGTCGTTAAGTTTTTAATACACAAAGCGAAACCAGTGAATTCATATATCGATATCATTCTGTAAGAAAATTCATGTTATGTTTTAGTAATAAATCAGGAAAAAAATTGACCAATCACTCATTTTAGTAGAGAGATCTAATTTTTATTTATTTTTGAAAAAAAAAAATACCCAGAACTTGCGGGGAAGCGAGCCAGCTCTAGTGAGGCGAGTAGAGTATTAAGTTTTTCAAATGAATTCGCATTTGCGAATAAGAACTAACATCAGTTGTAGAATGGAATGACGACAATGAAAATTTGTGCCGGACCGGGACTCTACAGCTGATGGTAGTCCTCATTCGCAAGCATGCATGTCCAAATGACCTTTGCATCGTAATCAGAATAACACTGCGGTAGTGTATTAACTTTCTTTCCCAATCGCTTGCCCAAGGAGCGAATGAGGTATGCTGTGAGCCGTTGACGAAGAGATTGCAGCACATACATAAAATTAGATGTGTAAATATTGTTACAAAACTGGTTCCCATTATTTAAAACTATGAAAAGCTTAAATATTGTGAAGCTCAACATGGTTCACTGATTCGTTACTTCAAAAATCCACTTTTTGAGGTAAAGTTCTAGAAGAGCCTGGTAATATTAATGCTAGAAAGTTCTACTTTTGGAATTAGAAGTAGTTTATGAGGAAAAAATATTGTAGATGTTTTCAGAAAGCTACATATCCCACTTTATAAATTATTTTACTTTTTTCGAAATATTAGAAGCGCGTGATATTAAACTTACAGAGCTCACCTTCAGGAATTAGGTTCAGTTTCTCATAAAAACGTAAGTTAGAAGTTTCCATGAAGCTACCTCTTCTACTTTTTGAATTATTAAGAAAGAGCAAAATTTCAAAACTAAATTTTGTAGACCGAGTGAGATTAACCAATCTTTTTGTTATTAAGCTGCAAAACTAACATGACAACACTATATTCAATATATGTGATAATGAAATTGTGCCACGTTTTAAGATAATATTGTAGATTTTAAAACGTACAGAATTAAAACCGAGACAGTTCAGAGACCTCCATCTACCGTCAATTCCGCTTTGAAAATTGCGGAGTTCAAAATTTAAGAGTTATCGGGCTAAGAATAAAGTACAGATTTAACTATAGAAAAATTGGGATCGTTAATCTTCAGCTGACAATGATATAAATAATTTTGAAATCATAGAAGGTGCTGGTTGGGCATTGCTGCCAATGCTGGAAGCAAATTTGGAGCAAGCGTTCTCTTCGCCATCCGCACTCAGCATATGTAAGTAACGAGGTGTCTGCACATTAGAAGTTATTCGATCGTTGTTAGTCATACGGGAATATGCTTCGAACGTCGGTGATCCTGTTCGTTCAAATGGCTCTGAGCACTATGGGACTTAACTTCTGAGGTCATCAGTCCCCTAGAACTGAGAACCACTTAAACCTAACTAACCTAAGGACATTACACACATCCATTATGCCCGAGGCAGGATTCGAACCTGCGACCGTAGCGGTCGCGCGGTTCCAGACCTTAGCGCCTAGAACCGCTCGGCCATTCCGGCCGGCAATCCTGTTCGCCTCTGCTTAAGCGTCGGATGGCGTTAATAATGGCCGTCGTTACCGTGTTTCGGTCGAACGATATACCTCCCACATATTGTGAAACTGTGTAAAAGATTTTATCTGGAAAGCCCATATTTCGTTCTCGGTTTTCTGTTTTGCCTGCCGCTTGCTATGTTATATAAAACCGCATGCCAAAGTGTCCGTCATTATTGTCCACATTTAAGGCGGGCCACTATTTTTTTGTAAATGGTGACAAACAGTATAAACTGTCTCTGAATTGTTTCGAATTCTGAGAACAATAAGACAATTTGTGATGATTTTCGTACTTATTGTTGAGCATATGAACAATGATCACATTTTTTATATTTTTCGTTCCGCGACAGTAGACTTTTATTTATCTTCGTGGTCCCTGACTTCTTTCCATTCTACTTGGTAAGTAGTAACATTTCATTTCAGTTTAGGCGAGCAAAGAAGCAGAAGTGTGGAGTGAAGAAGCGTGTGTGTACATAATTTTGTAGGTAACTTATCTGTTTTTGGATGTCTTAGGATGGGCATGTAATATTTGTATCGTTTAGAGACGCTGCTCGACCGGGGACTAGTTACGTAATTTTTGCTCTCCGAAGAGGCGCGGGTGTTAAGTGTTGATCTGGAGGAGAAGAGATAAGGGAGTTATGGCGGGGTGTCGCGACAGTGAGCTTGTACAGGAAGGACGCAGAACACGGTACTCTTGGGATTTATTTGTTGGTCTGATGGAAGATATTATTATTACAAATGGAATATTATCATAAACATAGAATGAGATGGATTTACTAAAATAGAAACTGTTCTGAGAAGATTGGATTTTAAGGTAACGAATGAACATATCTTACTTATTACGGCAGAATTTGGTTAGGCATTCTTCATTCAACACAGACATCTAAATCAGGAATTTCTTGCTATTTTTATAATGCTTTGTCACAGTCAATGTTTACTGACTTGAAAAGACGAAAAGAATTTAATCATTAGTATGAAGACTTTTACGTTAGAAAAAAATTTCATGTTTAGTTACATTTTTGTATTTCTCCAGTGTTAATCATACTTAACTGTAATATGTAATGGAATATTTTCTGATTATTTGCTAAGCTTTCAATGGTGAAATTTAGAAAATATAATTGTGCCAGCAAATTGTTTTTGAGATAAATTTTTTTAATACACTTCCCTGAGAAAAATTTTTGTCTAGAGAGTAACTCAGATTATCCTACATCACTATCCAGCTCCCATTATCTAATGAAGATTCTTTTTTTATGAGAGACAAATTTTATGTGAAGCATGTCTACATTGCATGTATTTAACAGATCGCATCGCACAACCGCGATTCACTGTAATTAATAGCAACATATAAACTGAGATGCGCCTTTTTTTTTTCTTTTTCTACGAGAGCAGCTTCACGGCGTATTCATTGAGACACAGATAAGCCAGATTCAGGAGATACGAGTTTTCAATTTCGAAGGGTCAATTAACACTGTTGAGTGTAATTATTCTCATTAAAGTTGAGAGTAAATTTTTTTTCTCACAGGCAGTGTTGGTTAAAAAAAATGGCTTTGAGCACTATGGAACTTAACATCTGAGGTCATCAGTCCCCTAGAACTTAGAACTACTTAAACCTAACATAAGGACATCACACACATCCATGCTCGAGGCAGGATTCGAACCTGCGACCGTAGCGGTCGCGCGGTTCCAGACTGAAGCGCCTAGAACCGCTCGGCCACACCAGCCGGCAGTGTTGGGTCAATCAGGCATATCTCATTTACATTGTCGCAGTCGGATTTGCTTCTCATTCTGAGAGACAGTTTCAATTCTCAACGGTAACTTACAGACATATTTCTATTCTTCGGACAGAATTATTTGGTATGCGACAGTTTACATACGTTAAGACATATATACTTTCAGAAAAGGCAATTTAGAATTAAAGCAAACAGGTATACTTTTACACAATCTTCTTTTCCCATTTATTAACAACTTTCACCTTTACAGTTTCATCGCTTTCTGGCAGTTTGCATAAATAGTTTTGAGGCACATGTAATAGGGTATGTAAAAATCGCGCAGAACTACCAAACACTTCAACTTATAAAATTATAGAATAAGCACTATATTATTGCCCGTCACGCCACAAACTCATTTGCCAGGGCCATCCTTTTCATCACGTTATTCCACTGCGCGAGTGTTTTCATTATCACATCTGAGTTGATGAGGAGGTCCAACCGATGCGGATCACTGTGGCTGCCAGAAGGCGCGTCCAGCTCTGTTGGTGTCTGTCAGCTCTTATTCTTTGGTTCACATATATTATTGTCATATCCACCGCATCGCATTGTCTTTACTTTTTATTTTTATCTACGAGACGGTTTCTCTGTTAAATTACTTGTCAGTTTCATTCAGTATTTCTTCCAAGTCCTTTTTAGCATCAGCAATGAGAACAATGGGCCCGCCATTAGCCTTCATACAATCCTTTCGGAGACACTTGTATTTTGCTCCCCTCCTATCTACATTTCCTCTTTTTTCTCTGTCAGACAGTTCAGCAGTATATGTGATCAACTGCAGCTATGTGTTACACCGTTTCCTACACCTGTTGGTCTTTCGTCTCCCTAATGACGTTACATTCGGGAACACGTTTAACTGTAATCATATGCTTTAACTGAGGCTCCGTGTTCTCGCCGCAGACGACACAGTTTGGTATGGTATAGCTTTGAGGCTTCTAGCGCAGGTCTGAGTGCAAACTCGCATCCCACTGCAGCTCGTTGCCACTACAGCATATAACCTCCTGCTCCCTCGCAGGCCCTGCAGTCCGCACTGCATTTTAATACCAAGCTCTCAGCGTACAGAGGCGGTCTGAAGGTACCAGCGGTGCTAACTGCAGGCGTAACAGGGTACAAAGACGGGCGTTCTATGCGCTCACAGCTTCGGAGTCAGAGCGAGTACTTTGGTGCATAAGACTTAGCATACGAAGATTAGACTCCATGCATTACGTGGCCGAGGATCCTAAAACTCGTAAAGCTGCTGACTTTAAATCTGACCCTTGGTCTTACCTAAATAAGATTGTTGCTCGAGCTTCAGAGCCTTTCCTTAAGAAGAATAGAAAATAGGACTTTTTAAGTTGTACCTAGATATTTCAACACACTAGCCTAACACGACGTTTTATCTTACCGTTCATATTAAAACCGAATTTAAAAACGCATTCTTTTACGATAGTGAATGTCAGCTGTAACATGCACTTAAACAGTTGCATATAAAAAGATGAGATGTAATGAGAGCCATAGGTCCCCTTGAGAATTTCTCGAGGTAAGAAGGAAAGGAGTCGACAGAGATTCAAGACAGCATCCACGTTCTACACGGAAAATGACCATAAATTCGTTTGTGTATCTGAGTTTATGTATTTCAGTAAACACCAAACTTTATAAATCAGATAGAAATCGTGAGAGTAAGAACACATGTAAAAGTTGTTAGTCAAACGTAATGAGACATAATCAAAGCAAAGAACGCGTTACACGATAGAAAGGCACCATCGATAAACAATTGTGGAAGTACAACTTATGTTCCACTTTCAAATTTGGTCTAAAAAGTACAAAAAATTGTGTTAGCATGTTACAGTGCACGTTACATCTACATGGATTGATGATTACACCCAGAACAACTACGAGACATGCTCTGAATGATGGTGCAAATTCAAAGTGATCGAGTTCAAACAAATCTTCAGTTTCCTTTTCCATTCTTGTGTATATTAATCCCTAGCGGAAAATTTGATGTAAACTCTGTTAAGCTGCTTGTTTGAGAGTTTTTACAGTTATCTGCTCTAGCTCCCTTTGGGATTGTGTGGACGATATTTCGATGGAAGTCTGATTGTGTTAAAAGATGGCTGTTTTTCAGCACTTTCATTTCCCCAGAGTATATTTCACCTTTTAGTGAAACGCTTTATTTACGAGGGTTAACCAGAAAGTAAGGAACGATCGGTCAGGAAATGGAAAATACGGTAAAAATCTGATTAAGCTTTACACAGATGCATTGGGCACTGTGTCTAGCATTCCCGTCGATCGCATCATGTCGCTCTTTCCAGTTCTGAGCTCACAGTGAGAACGGAAATATGGCTAGAAATTAATGTATCCCGCCAAGTATGAGGGCCTGGCGAAAGATTTCGCCTGAAACTATGCAATCCACATAACGTAACTGTCATGCAGTTCGTTCTACACGACAATTCTCGGCTGCACTCTGCAGGGGCAATGAAGATGCTCCTCCATCGATCTTGATGGGAAGTGTTTGATCACCCACTATACAGCCCTTAATTGTCTATCCCTGAGGTTCATCTCTGCTCAAATGAACCGCTGGCTATGAAGACAATATTCTGACACAGACAGTGAGCTGCAGTCCACAGTAGAAAATTGTCGAAAGGCACTGGCAGCTGTCTTCTATAACGAGGGAATTGAAAAGATGGTACAACGATATGACAGATGTGTAAGTCTGAGGGGCGACTGTGTAGAGAAGTAGCTGGAAGGTGTAGTTAACCTTTGCAAATAAAACAGTTTTGATTTTCACTGTGGTTTCCATTTCGCGACCTATTGTTCCTTACTTTCCGACTAGCCCTCGTATTTTGCTGTAATGTATAAGATAATGCACTAACTAGTCTTAATAAAGCGATGCAAGCTCTTTCGCGACCTCTTTGCTCAGTCACTGTGTCAATATTAAGTCGTTTGTGAGTCGCTTTACTCTCGTTCAATAGCAATCGTTCAAGGGTTGGAAGTCATATGACTTCCACGTTTTAAGAGAGTTGGTCATTAATACTAATAGTCCGGTTCCACTTCTAAGTTTGAGAGCTACGTTCGAAACCGTACGGTGTTGAGACGGAAGTCGCAACTGTCTGGCAGAATTCCATCTGTTCAACAGATATTACAGTGTACAAGGGCTCTGCTGAGATCAATCCAATTAATATTCATTGACAAAGTTTAGTTCTACGTGTGAGGTTAGCCGCCAGTGTTTATTGGTTTCATTATGCTTGTAATTATTTGATCGCACGTTTCCACGCAGTGCAACTGATAATTCAGAACTGCGCCGATGCTGGTTATAGCATACAAACAACTTTATCCACTTCTTGCGCGAGGTGGCGCTGTGGTCAGCACACTGGACTCGCATTTGGAAGGACGACGGTTTAAATCCCCCTCCATCCAACCATATTTAGGGTTTCCGTGATTTCTCTAAATTGCTCCAGGAAAATGTCTGGATGGCTCCTCTCAAAGTACTCGGTCTATGTCCTTCCCCATCCTTCCATAACGTGAGCTTGTGCTCCGTCTCTAATGGCTATCTTCCTTCCATTTTTATTACCTCTCCTGAATGGTAAATATTAATTTTCTCAAAGACTTGTAACTAGGTCCTTTTTGAATGAAGTTACGTCTGCTTGTGAACCCAATACTTGTAGTTGTAGGTTGAAATATCACTACGAGATTGTAAAGCTTGCTTTTGTTTGGTTTTGATAATATAGCGTTCGTTAAACTTATTTCTTGCGACTTCACTTTTACCAAGAACCCTCTCATTCTGGCTGGCAGCCATCTTGGTCTGTCTCAGGTGAACTAACCGCTAGAGTCGTTGTCTCTCTGGTAATAAAATATGCGGTTATTGAGCAATGCCTGATGCACGATAACAATAAACTCTTATACTATGCATGACAGTTAGGTAATAGTAACTGAGAATAGAGAAATGGAAAGCTACAGATGCTGTGTTCATGGATGCTGTTGTGAAACTTCTTCCTGCACCTCGTAAAATAATCAATCTGTTAGTTAACTACACACATCGAAAAAAGTTTTGCATAAAATTGGCATACAGATCAACATAAACATCATTTACGCCCTTTTTATTACTCATGAAAACCACACATTGCATGTTGTACCACCATACAGCTAGACCTTCAGAGGTGGTGGTCCAGGTTGCTGTACACACCGGTACCTCTAATACCCAGTAGCACGTCCTCTTCCACTGATGCATGCCTGTATTTGTCGTGGTATACTATCCACACGTTCATCAAGGTACTATTGGTCCAGATTGTCCCTCTCCTGAACGGCGATTCGGCTTAGATCCCTCAGGGTGGTTGGTGTGTCACGTCGCCCATTAACAGCCCTTTTCAATCTATCCTAGGCATGTTCGATAGGGTTCATGTCTGGAGAACATGCTGGCCACTCTAGTCGAGCGATGTCGTTATCCTGAAGGAAGCCATTCATAAGATGTGCACGATGGGGGCGCGAATTGTCGTCCAAGAATACAAATGCCTCATCAATATGCTGCCGATATGGTTGCGCTATGGGTCGGAGGATAGCATTCAAGCATCGTACAGCCTTTACGGCGCCTTCCATGACCACCAGCGGCGTACGACGACCCCACATAATGCCACCTCAAAACATCAGTTAATCTCCACCTTGCTGCACTCTCTGGACAGTGTGTCTTAGGCGTTCACCCTGACCGGGTTGCCTCCATAGACGTCTCCGACGATTGTCTGGTTGAAGGCATATGCGACACTCATCGGTGAAGTTAACGTGATGCCAAACCTGAGCGGTCCATCCGGTATGTTATTGGGATCATGTGTACCGCGCTGCATGGTGTCGTGGTTGTAGAGATGGACCTCGCCATGTACGTCGGGAGTGAAGTTGCGCATCATGCAGCCTATTGCGCACACTTTGAGTCGTAACACGACGCCCTGTGGCTGCACTAAAAGCATTATTCAACATCGTGGCGTTGCTATCAGGGTTCCTCCGAGCCATAATCCATAGGTAGCGATTATCCACTGCAGTAGTAGACCTTGGGCGACCTGAGCGAGGGATGTCATCGACAGTTCCTGTCCCTCTGTATCTCCTCCAAGTCCGAACAACATCGCTTTGGTTCACTCCGAGACGCCTGGACACTACCCTTGTTGAGAGCCCTCCTGGCACAAAGTAACAATGCGGACGCAATCGAACCGCGGTACCGACAGTCTACGCATGGTTGAACTACAGACAACACGAGCCGTGTACCTTCTTCCTGGTAGAATGACTGCAATTGTTCGGCTGTCGCTCCCCCTCCGTCTAATAGGCGCTGCTCATGCATGGTTGTTTACATCTTTGGGCGGGTTTAGTGACATGCTGAGCAGTCAAAGGGACTGTGTCTGTGAAACAATATTCACAGTCAACGTCTTCAGGAGCTCTTGGAACCAGGGTGATGGTTCAAATGGCTCTAAGCACTATGGGACTTAACATCTCAGGTCATCAGTCCCCTAGAACTTAGAACTACTTAAACCTAACTAACCTAAGGACATCCCACACATCCATGCCCGAGGCAGGATTCGAATCTGCGACCGTAGCGGTCACGCGGTTCCAGACTGAAGCGCCTAGAACCGCTCGGCCACCAGCGGCCGGCGGAACTAGGGTGATGCAAAACTTTTTTGATGTGTGTATTTTCTACGCTTCCTATTTAAATGCACAGACCTGGAAAGACAGCCTAATTGCATTGCTGTATGGTTCAAACGAAAAGCTAACGCGTGTTCAGTGTCTTCAATACCACTTACAAAGTAATTCATTCATGTACAACCTGCAATATTAAGATATGCACCCCCTCAATTTTATCCGTTGTGATGCATCCAGGAGAACGTGTGCTGTGAGAGGCATTCCCTTGGGGATTACATATGACAGTCTGGGTAACTTGATAGCTTCAGGGCTTCTTCGTCACTATCTATTGGTGTAGCCTTTCTGTGTGTCTTCAGTCCCACAGATTCTACAAACAAACTTTAATAGTTGTTTGGTTGCCAATTCCCAGGTATTTCTGGAATTCAGAAGCAATCATATCTACGCCTTCCTCCTTGTTTGATCTCAAGTCTTCCAAAACTATGTTAAAATCTAAGTGTAACAATAGATCCTCCGTATCTTCCACATCAGCTCCCATTTGCTCTTCTATCATATCGTCAGATGGTTCCTCCTGCTCGTAGATGCTTTCGGTGCACTGTTTCCACTGATCCACCCTTTCCTTCGCATTTAATAGCGGAATTCCTCTCGCGCTCTTAATTTTTTTAAATTCAGCGAAGGTTGTTTTGACTTTTGTATATGTGGATCTATCGTCCAGACAATCATTTCTTTCTTGATTTCTTTACATTTTTCAGGGAACCATTTTACCTTACCTTCCCTGTACTTGCAATTTATTTCGTTCTTAACTGATTTATATTGATTGATTCCAGTCTTATCGCAAAAATTTTTGGCCTTCTTTCGCCCAACATTTGAAATATTTCTCCTGTTGCCCAAGGGTTCCTTGCAATTATCTTCTCTGCAGCTATATTTGTCTGACCAATCTCTGTGAATAACTTTTTCAGAGACACCCATTTCTCTTCAACTGAACCAATACTACTGTATTTATTATCGCAATATGTACGAATACAGCCTTAGACAACTTCAAACGCATATAATCTTTCATCATTACTTCAGTATCTCACTTTTTTCCACGTTGATTCTTCTGGACGATCCTCTTCACCATTACTAAATTTTTATCTGAATCTACAGAGTGGACTATTTTAATTCATAATGGGGAATAACTTGGCATAGGGATGAGATACAGGAAAATGTCTTGAATAAAAGTTGTAGCTGGCAGAAAAGGTCACACATTACTGCTAGCGGCTGTAACCTTGAACGTGATTTTCAAGGTAATTTGGAGGTTAAAGTGATTTTTTAAAATTGGAACCCTAATATTTGATTTAAGACTTGAAAAGAGCTACAAATTTTACGTATAAAATGAGATATTATTCAAGGTCATGTCAAGATTCAATGAATATGTAAATACGTATGTTTTTAGTCCTAAAGGGGATTAATTCGGAATAGAGGAGGGATACAGCAAAATGCAATGTTATGAAAACTGGAAGGGACATGAGGGGTCACGTATCATTACCAATAACCATGATCTTAAAGGTAATTATCGAAGGTCATTCGAACGATGAGTTGTGTTTCATGGAAACTCCTGTCGTATTTGGAAAGCGTGATGAGAGATTAGAACGTTAAGTTTTAATTAACATGTTTATTGGTGAAAATAAAGACATCAAAATATATAAATGTTATTTTGACATTTGTAAGACAGAACAAAAGTAAATAAAATGTAGATATTTGATTTACAAGTCGATGAGTGAGTCCCGTCGCCACTCATTCATCAGGACGCCTCTTCCAATTTGTATATAACATTCTATTGTGCTGTATCCCTCCTCTATTTGCGAGCTAACATCCCAAACATGTTCGGGCTTACATGTAGTTCCTCTTCGTCGAAGTGTCTTCGCTCAAACTCGTCAAGTGATTGAACCTCACGTGTCGCATTACGCGCGCTAAATTGGACACCTGTGACCCTTTGGTTAAACTGTCTGGATGATAGAAAGTTTGCGAGATTGTATGAACAATACAATGTTAATATAACATATAATAACAGTAATACTAATATCGAGAGCTAAATTAACGACCCATAAATGATGCAGGCAACACAGTTGCGAATTGGTTGAATAATTTTTATTCAAAAAGCAAACTTATAGCGAAAGTGGTCGTATTTAGAATTACTGTTACACTCGAGCGCATATCCATTTGACACAGTTCGATCATTCACAATCTCATCGCGAATTACAAATTCGATACTCCACCTCGTCAACTATGCGAAAAGTTACGAGTTCACACCAGGCGCGTGGCTGCTCGCCGCTCAGAGACTAAAGCCTAGTTTTCAAGAAGACACTAGGTTGCAGGCAACTGCGCTGCCGGCCACTGCGCATGCGCGCCCCGCGTTTGTGCAACTCGTCGGTGAAACTAAACAGTTTCGGCTTGTTCCAACTTTGGCGACACTAGATGCATGAGTTTTGAGGTTACGTGTGTTCGTAGGGAGTAGACAAACTGAAGTATGAAGTGTGGAACGGAGAATAATGTTCGCTTTTTGTGTATGTATGCTTTGCATAGGTGTTTGTGGGATTTCAGTGATGCTAGTTACAAAAATAAGTAACATACTGCTGCTAATAGGACCGTCATGTGCGATCAGAACATAGATAGTTTAACAATATCCGACCTGCAGGGAAAAATTTATTGAATTAGGAGCACATATACAACTGAATTAAGAAAAATACAAGCAAATGTAATTCTAGCCTTAGAAATGCTCTTGTCTAGAAGACTAAAATCCCATCGTTCGAGTTGGCCCACCTTTTTTTTTAATTTTTTTAAGGAATATTGTTGACAGGTGGGAAGGCTATGCAAATCCAGAATGTTGTGTACATAGTTCCGTGTAGTCAGCGCGTACACAACTTTCCCACTAGAGCGCGCCCCGCTAAGCACAACAGCGCAGGAGCAGCGCTCGTCCGTCTCCGCACTACGAGATGGTGCTGTCTTAGAGACGGACCAAATTCTGCTTCCGCCGATCCGCGTATTAATATGTCACGCAGCTAATGAGATTGCTGCTAACGTAGGAACTTTTCTCCTCGCGGGTCACACTCGCGCAGTGATACATGAACGCGCGAGGTATTGTAACGAGTGTACAGACTTCCCATTAGTCAGTCTGCATTAGTCTGCATCAGTCTGCCTTAGTCTGCATTAGTCTGTACCAGTCTACATTTGTCTGTACCCGCCTATAGTCAAGTTTCAGTCTGCGCCTAATAAGCTTACCATATTCCTGTCCATAGCCATGAAGAGAATGTATAGACACTTTGTCAAGTATCAGAGAAATGTCAGAATAAGATTAACGTACCAAGACCAAAGGAACCTCAGATTGTCAATTGTGAACAGCATCCAGAATCAAGTTACGTAATATCTATGATTTTTATTATTTTAATAAATGTGTGTGAAAATAAATCAAGTTGGTCACCGTCAATCTGCTACTCTAATCGTGCAAGTGGCATTTCTATCGTCTGACCTAACGACAGAAGATAAACACGCCACGATAAGACCACGAGACATATTGCTGACACTCGCCTACTTCGTTAGAGCGACAAGTCAAATACTCTGATGGTGTGTGTACCGAAGGTCTTACAGTACGCACACCACACAGAAGCTACATTCTTTATTCAATATTCATCAATTTAAAACGTCGAAGCAGTGCTCCCCATTCACAAATGTTTGAATTTTGAAATATTGCAACTGTACAGATATATCTTCAAAGAGAGTAGTTTGCAAAACATTCTCTTCTTAATGCGGCAGGCTCGAATAATTACTGCAGTTATGTTAATAATTATTACTGTTAATAATTATTGGTGTTAATGAAAAACTTTCATCAACTAAAACCGCATCTTATAGCATGCTGAGTGTTCTCGGTTGTAATGCAGGCAATGTGATACTTAATTTCAGTTCTGGCGACAGTGCTTCATGCATTACAATATCTTTATTACTTATCGCATAATTAACTCTATTTAGGATAAGTGTTAACAGTTCTGTTGACTTGCCGGCCGGAGTGGCCGAGCGGTTCTAGGCGTTACAGTCTGGAACCACGCGACCGCTACGGTCGCAGGTTCGAATCCTGCCTCGGGCATGGATGTGTGTGATGTCCTTAGGTTAGTTAGGTTTAAGTAGTTCTAAGTTCTACGGGACTGATGACCTCAGATGTTAAGTCCCATAGTGCTCAGAGCCATTTTGAACAGTTCTGGTGACATTCAAAGATAAGTAAAAAAACGTCTTGGGTCTTCCATTACAAATTATTTCTGCAAGGATGCTGAGCAACCGAGCTGACGTCTTTTCTTCATTCAGTCACGAATCGAAACACGTTTCTTATTTTTTTTTTCTTATGCAGCTATTTCACGCAACAAGCTTTAACTCCATTACAACTCGTGCGACGTGCAGCTGCCAAAACTTTAATTTCAGACAGGACTGAGGAACACACAAAACGACGAAACTGAAGTATATACTAGTTTCGCCATGTCTGCAGTGAAATATTAAACCATTTGCGTGCAACTCATTAAACCCAACGAGTGGCGCAACCTAATGTAGTCGTGTAAACTAGGCTTAAGTCCAGTGATCCCACACAACGCGAAATTTTCTAAGTCGTTTCACTTCCTAGCTACCTAAAAACCGACCGTACCCTTTGGTGTCTAGGCCAGGACTGTTCGCTTTCGCGTCTGCACCAGCACTCTTCCCTCTGGTGTCTAGACCAGAACTGAACTGTCCGCTTTCGCGAGTGCACCAGCACTGTCCTTCTGCCCGTCCCCGGCCGCATTTTCCTGCGCGCCGAATACACTCGCTCAACTGACTAGTGCAGTTCCCTTTCCTGAAGCCGTCCATCTGATTGGCTACAGCTTATTCTACATTATTTTACATTTTAACGTATTTAAATAATCAAAGCTTGACCAATTTCACGTTCTAAATAAAGTAACAATAATATCCACTGCTAAATTCTTTTACTTAAAACCAATGCAATTTCCTTCTTAACTTTGAATGTAACGGCCAGTAACCTTGCACCAATGTGCTTTCTGATAAATAAATAAAGAACAAAAGTAACCATTATGCACTAAACTTTACAACAAATATTCAATTACCTAATGATTCAATAAGGTGTCATGCTGTCATCGTTCAATGTGTTTTGTGTGGAGGAAATGATGATCTAATGCTTAACTGAAAATACTGATAATTTAAATTTCTTATATATTTTAAACAAATGAAGATACAGAGTTGATATTTACAACATTTTTCATTTTAATGATGCGATTTTATATGAAATGTCAATCTTTAAGATCGAATAAAGCGTTGAGATTTTAGCATTCACATCTTTGTTACAAAACTTGTGAATTTCACTTTAACGGTAAATCCTAAACTACTATAGATACGATCAATATTTAAGTTTTATGGGGATCACCTTGAAATTTTATGAAGGGTGGTGGATTATAATTACTGTAGCTTCATTTCCTGCATTACTACAGAATTAAATAGTTTCCATAGATGTTTCCCTTTGTAGCCGATCTTAGGTCTGCCATATGTAACACTGCTACGCCTCCTCGGCCACAAACGACTTCTGCTGGGTTTCCCTAAGACGTAGGTTCTCATCTGTCACACTCACACACTGCAACGCTTAGGGACGCCTGTGAATTTCCCCATCTCGTGGTGAATCTGCTTGCTTTGTGACACACGGTCCCCGACGACAGGGTTCGTTTCACAATCCCTGTAAGCTGACTCTTTCGGCCATATATTTAAATGAGAGTGAAATGGTCGTTCACTCACATTTTCCAAGTTAATCCCTAGTAGAACTAAAAACTTATTTCCTTGTTTGACTTTCATTGAACCTTTCCATGACTTTTTATAATGTATCATTTTATATGTAAAACTTGCCTCTCTTTTCAAATCTCAAATCAAACATTAGGGTTCCCATTTTAAAAATAATTTTAACCTCCAAATCACCTTAAAAGTTACGTTCGACGTCACGGCCTTTAGTAGCAATGCGTGATCCTCTTTGCCATCTACAACTTCTGTCTAAAACATTTTGCTATACCTCACCTCTGTCCTGAGTTATTCCCCGTTTTGGATAAAAATGGTCCAACCTGTGTATATGCTTCTGGGATCGCGTTCCATTCAAGTATCTAATTTCGGAATCTTTGTTTCACCGTGACGAGATCCAGCTGTAATTTTCACGTCTCTCTAAGCAGGCCTCCCCACATATACCTTCTCCTCTTGTGCCTTTAGAAATGTGCATTCACTAGTAGAAATGTATTGTAGAATTCAATTAGTCTATCTCCTCTCTCATTCAAAGTGCCGAGCCCCTATTGTCCCGTAATTCATTCTTCTGTTTCCTCCCCTACTACAGCGTTCCAGTCCTCCATGATAATTAGACTTCGACTCCCATTACGTACTGTATTACTTAGTCATTGTCCTCATATGCTTTCTGTGTCTGTCCAACTCGCGCACGTGACATCGGCATGTCTGCTTGAGCTATTGTTATTGGCACTGGTATGCTGTCGATTCTAATGAGTGTAATCATTCCACTGTCCTGTCACTGTTCGGTGTCGCTCATTCTTTGCCGCACCTTCTTGCATACGACGAATCCAACATTTTCTGCTGATGTTTATATGTCCCTATATTCATCTGACTAGGAATCGTTTTCTTCTTATAGTTTAATTTCACTAACCCCCAGTATATCTAGACTGAGGCTTTGCATTTTCGTTCAGGTTTTATAGCTTGTCTTATCACATTCATACTTCCGACATTCCACACTCGTATTCATAGAATGTTACCCATTCTTCAGTTATTTAGTCTTTTGCTTATGTTCACTTCCCCCTTGGCAGTGGCCTCACAGACATCTGAATGGGGACTAATCTGGAATCTCTAGTCAGTGGAGAGATCATCATGACTTTTTCAGTTACAGGCACCTTGTCCTGTGGATACACATTTTGTGTTTTTAATGGACTGGTTTCCATTGCCTTGTGTATCCTTATGCCATTACTCGTTGCTGATTTTTCTGTCTTTTAGGGGCAGTGTCTCAGCCCAAGACAAGAGATTATCCTGATATCTATCCGTTCATCGACCCTCTTTGACAGAGCCGTTGGCAGAACGAGAAAAAGTCCTTGTACCGTAAGTCTTCGGCTGCCGTCGTTGATGATTTTTACTCAGATTCAATTAGTGGCTGGTTTCGAAGCCGGTATGTTTCGGTTACTAGACAAATACGCTTCCCTATTCGACAGAGCTACCATATGTTTTCCGTAGAAACCGATCTCCATTCTTCTCAACAAAGATGCTGCCGACATACGAACGGTGAGCAGCCTGACAACTCTGGAGAAAGTCTGAAATATATCCTGTGGGATTCAGAGGCGGACATCTCCCATATTTCAGTTCACCGTCTGTATGTATTGATGGTGACAGTGTAACGCAGAGCCGCTGCTTTGCACATGGTACTCCTGTGCAGGACGACTGTGAAAAAGATCATAAGGAACTTCCTCAAGGACTGTTTTTGCGTTACGGGCGGCACCTTCGTCGACCGCACCCAGGGCACCGTAAGTCTATCACAGCCACGCGAGAGACGGTACTTTTCAGTCTGCCGCCGCCGCGCCGGGCAAGCTCGCACTTCCATCGCTCGCTGTGTCCTTTGGTGAGTGAGCGGGGGGGGGGGGGGGGGGGGGGGTTACGCCATACGTACACATCACCAGAAGGCGCTGAAATGACGTGACATCACTGCTTGCGACTCTGATGGGCCAGTGTCTCTTTCCAAGCAGCTACAGTTCAGAGCTACACCCCAGACATAGTGCATTTATACACTTACCAACGTTAGTACGGAGAACTGCAGTGAACGGCATTACATCACACTAGGACAACGCTACTAAGCATGACTATTATTTAGAGACTTGCCTTAATGTATTAGCACTGAAGACTGTTTCTATTAAGAATACTACTCTCATTGTACACGGGATGACATGTCAGGGATATTAAAGGAACGATCTTCGAAGCAAAAAAGCTTAGTAAACATGGGCTCTAAAATACGTACATTGAAAGCACGTGATCTGTAGAAGAGATTTATTTCACTCTAGCGGAGATGAACAACTTCTTGTAAGTTACGCATTTTAGAGCTTAAGTTTACTAGGATTTTTTGCTGCGAATGATCGTTCCTGTCATATCATTGAATGCTGACCATTCCTCCTGTGACAGTGTGATGTAGCGCCTTGTAACGCATCTACGCAAGTCGGACGGTAGCGAGCACACAGCTTCATACACGAGTCATGGTTTCAGCACAACAGAGTGCAGCAAAATGGTTCAAATGGCTCTGAGCACTATGGGACTTAACATCTGAGGTCATCAGTCCCCTAGAACTTAGAACTACTTAAACCTAACTAACCTAAGGACATCACACACATCCATGCCCGAGGCAGGATTCGAACCTGCGACTGTAGCGGTCGCGCGGTACCAGACTGAAGCGCCTAGAACCGCTCGGTCACACCGGACGGCCAGATGTACAGCAACTAGCTGCAAGTAGCTCTTGCTGTGGCTGAAAGGTGTCAGCAACTTACAGGCCAAAGTCCTAAACTGTCTAAATTAGTATTTTGAAAACTAAACTATATTTTTTGTAACTATTACGACTTTTATTAATTATTTCTGATTAAATTAGCTTTGTCAGTGAATGAAGGTGTGAATGCGAAGTAATGTGACAAATGAACATTGTTAGGTCTATTAACAGTATATGCTAGCGTGAAAACTCTGGTTTCACAGAGAGAATCATACTCTTAGGAGAAATCTGTAAAGAGCAACTAGCCAATTTAGGGACTGGGAGAACCAGAAACATTTTACTGTAATTCAGGGGGGGTTATTTTGATATTTGTGGGTGTTATAAATTTGTTCATCCAATAATTTGTTCATAAAAGTCATTATGTTGTGACTGATTAGTACTAAAAGACGCGAGATAGCGCGGGTTAATTCTGGTATCGGATTGGCTATAATGTTCCTCAGCCAGAGACTGTAAGTCCGCGATAATTGTTTTGTCATTTTGTGGACCAAAGAATTGCTCTCTGAAGGCAAAGTTAAGGTCGGAACTGAAGCATCATTATGTTCGGACGCAAGTATAAGGAGCTCTGAGGAGATGTGATAATTTAGCGAAATAACGAGTTAAACTCGACTGTGGAGTGCCTGAAAGTGAACGTGAACAGGAACGGGGGAGGAAGAGGAACGTTTGAAATTCCGATTTTTAAGGCAAACTATGAGTTTTGAATAACCAAAATCAGTATGGCATATTGTGCAAATCAAGACCCAGAAGTGAACGTTCAAGGGGTTCCAGTTGCCGACTATTTGAGCCGGCATTCTGTCACAGACAATCCGTTCTGTAATATTTCTAGTAATTTTTAAATACTGTAAGCTGACTATTACGAGTGACTCTGATTGAGAGCGCCCGTGCGTCTGTGTGTGTGTGTGTGTGTGTGTGTGTGTGTGTGTGTGTATGTGTGTGTGTGCGTGAATGTGTGTGTGGAAACTGTAAGTTGAAAGTAGCACGGGCTTGTCAATGTTTTTGTATCAAAGAAGTAACAATATACAAAGCTTCATCCACAAACTGTCTACCATTTAAAAGTTCAGCGAGTGCTGTGCAGAAAGTAGGGAATGTTTTGGCATTAAAAAAAAACTAAGTACCATAAATACATTTTATTATATACATCTGAAAGATCGACTGACATACTACTTTTTCATATAGTCACCAAACACATTGAGGGACTTATCATAGCGGTGGACCAGCTTTGAAAGACCATCGTCCTAAAATTTTGCCGCCTGAGACTTCAACTAGTGAGTCACGCCCGCCTGCAGTTCCGCGTCGACATGGAAACGCTGCGTTGCAAGCCAGTTCTTCATCTTGGGAAACAAGTGAAGTCGCTTGGTGCAAGATCGGGGCTGTAGGCCGGATGACGGAAAATTTCCCATTTGAATGAATTAAGGAGTTCTTTAGTGCGCTTTGTCGTGTGAGGTCGGGCATTGTCGTGCAAAAAACAAAATTTTGGACGCCAGCTTTCCTCGGCGTTTATTTTGAACTGCTCTTCTAAGGCTGTGCAAAGTTTGACAGTACCGGGCAGAATTTACGGTTGCTCCACGTTCGTGAAGCACACCTTGCCTATCCCACACCACTGTCGGCATCAACTTCCTTTCTGACAAGGGTTGCAAACATTTTCTTGTTTTTTGGTGGACCCTTGTGTGCCCCCACTCCATGGACACTAATTTTGTCTCACAATTGTGTTTCACCCAAGTCTCCTCACCAGTTACGATCCCTTCCAGTAATGAATCACCATGTTTGTGGTAAGCCTCCAGAAATGTGAACGTTGCTCCTAATTTCTGTTCTTTATGGTGCTCTGTAAGCATTTTGGGCACCAATCGTGCACAAAATTTGTGGTAGCCTAGCTTTTGAGTGACAGTTTCAAACGACAGAGTCCTTGAAACTTGTGGAAAAGAGGGCGAAAGCTCCGTTATTGTGAAGCGACGGTTTTCGCGAATCGTTTCATAAACTTTAGCGATAAGATCGTCAGTCACAACGCTCGGGCGTCCTCTCTTCTCTTTATCATGAAAGTTGGTTCGGCAATTTTCAAACTGAATGCACCATTTCCGGACGTAACATTCATTCATTACGTTGTTTCCGTACATTTCCCACGGTTCACGATAAATTTCAATAGGTTTTAGATTTTTTGGTAACAAAAACCGTATCACAGACCGCACCTCACAACTGGTGGGATTTTCGATTGCAGTGCACATTTCAAATTCGAATACTGAAAACACCAGACGCGTAGAGACGTTCCCGCTGTCACGGATGGATGCCGACTGAGCTGCCGATCACGCACATACCAAAATATACGCGATCGACGCGCGACTAGCGGCGTCAGACGGAAACGTTCCCTAGTTTCTGAATAGTACTCGTATAAAACATTTGTTGCGCCGTCTAGACACGGATAGTGCGACTGATTTCACTACAGCTTTTCCAGTCAAGATACATTGTTCGTTTTTTAACAGGGCAGGCGTGTGGTCAGGACTGTAGGAAAAGAGATCACCACAAGCTCGTGCACATTTCCTGTAGGAGGAACATTTAACGGCACCGTTGCAGACATCCTGTACAACTCAGCACCACAGACGAGCCAACAGAACTTCGATGTTATGTGTATGTCAGTTACCACGTGTACAAAGTGTAAATAAATTTATTATTACGTTACCTTTTAGTGGATGTCTGATAGTCTTCATTAACCACATCTACTACCGACACATCAGTTTTATCGTTTTCGGGACTCTTTGTTGTTTTGTGCGTTTTAGATAAATGGATACAATCCCGATAGTCTAACATAGCTTATGAAAAGCAGTGGATGCAAACCTGATCTTTCGTTGCCAACATGGCAAACGATCACCCATCGAATCATATAACTCTTTTTCAATCACCAAAATTCGTGTTTCACAGCCTCGGAATAACTTGTGTGGTGATAACGTTTCTTGAAACAACATTTCTTCAGGGAAGCAGAGACGGACTGTGCGGCTCGTCTCAGCGGAGGCTCGAGTCCTGCCTCGGGCATGGGTGTGTGTGTTTGTCCTTAGGATAATTTAGTTTAAGTAGTGTGTAAGCTTAGGGACTGATGACCTTAACAGTTAAGTCCCATAAGTTTTCACACATATTTGAACATTTTTGGAAGCAGAGACGCCAACACTTCAGGCCAGAGGGCAGTGTGTAAAAGCTCTCCAGACGAAATACTGTACACACATGATATACTCTGAGAGCTTTTTGTATATCGTTATCGCCATCTACTGTTTATCTAATTAACAAATGGAGATGCATACAAATGCGTAAAGCAGGTAGTTGGATTTCCAAATAACATTCAAGGAAGCACTGATGCGATGTTTGGGAAAAACTACAAATTTTTAAACCGTGCGACAGCAGTTTTCACAATATTGCTGTAAAGCCCTATTTTTACAGGGGAAGCGGTTTCCTTCGTGCTATCGTATACTTTTTCCCCCTTCCACTCATTAAATGACGGGACTAATGGCGTCAGATTACGCAGCATTAACTGGCTTAATTGTCGATTTTCAGAATCAGTCTAATCCTAGTAAAGCGTCGCGTGCGCCATGAGCATTATTCATTATTTCCATCTGACGAACACAAATAACATCACGATGACGTCATTTACGCACACTTCATAGAAGCTCACTCCTCTGATATCGGTTTCTCGCGTTGCGTCAGCAATCGTAATCTCAAAGCCGGATACTGTATCAGATTGGCTGTTGCTATTTCAGGCCCACGTGGTGTGCGAGAATTTAATTGCTAGTTTTGACAGTCCATCTGGTACGCTTTTTAATAGCTCTCAGAAAAGAAAGTAAAAGCATTTCACCAAAAGTTGTTTTCATGCCCATATCCACGAAGCGCATTCCAACAGTATTTTAAAATGTGGAGCATTAGTTCTTATTTTGTTCTGTAACATTTTTATTTGAAGATACTCTCCAATTTTCATTTATTTCTCGAAACCTTAATTAGTGTTTCCGAAAAGTCCTGCAAACGCTTTGAAACATAATATTCAGCTGCATGTCTCACGGCTTTAATGATTTAGGTATTTCTATTTGAGACACATTGCAGCTTAATTATGAGTCACATCTGCGCAATGTGTTATCATGTATTTCAATACTACTTGCCCATCAACGTCAGAAATTGAGTATGCCATCGAACAATTCGTTACCAATAATAGGTAGACCAGTGTACCGCGCAGCCACTTATAATAGGACCAATCGGAGAATGGTTAAGACAGACGACTCTAGTCGGACGATAGTGAAGGAGAAGGACCGGATGCAATGGCCAATCCGGTTGGCAGCCCTACGGCAAAGCTAGAAGGCGTGCTGCAAAGTAATGTCTGCGAATTTTTTAAGTGAAAACCCTTAAATTTTTAAGTAAAAGAAACGTTATTAACATTCTACAACTTCATTCTTCATGTCTACATACTTGCAGCCATCTACTGCTACAGGGCTCCGAATTGCATTGTGTAACATGGCGATGTGTAACGTAACTATGTCACCGCGTGAGAAACAGTATGCTGCAATCGGGTTACGAATTCGAAGAGTTCGTCCACACATGCAACAACCTCTGTTTCAGCATGACAAACGCCAGACCACAGACGAGTGCTGCGACATCTACAACAGTCCTAAGCCTTAGGTTCACTGCCATTGATCATGCTCCGTACTGTATTCACTGCCATTGATCATGCTCCATACTGTCCCGACTTGGCCCCATCCAATTTTACACCTTTGTCCAAAAGATAAAGAACACCTTGAAGGTCTCCAGACTGATAGTGATGAAGTGGAAGTGAGGCTATGGCTTGGTCAACAACGTCAAACATTCCACAGTGACGGTATCAATAATCTGATCTTTCGTTGAAAGAAATGTGTTCGTCGCTACGGTGACTATGTCAACTTAAAAAATTCAGAAGCGTGGAGCGAAACCGAATTTGTTTCCTGACCCATCATCTATGGCAAGTTACAGTGTTCGGTATTTTGTTTATTCACATTCCGTTCTCTGTGCCTATGCGAGGATCGTTTAAGTTCAAATACGAAAGACAATACTAAAGAGTTTTATAATATGTGCTATATTTAATTAGTCATTTAACGAACTGAAGATTTCACAGATGTGCGTAACAAACTCCTCTTGGATCTTAAGAAAACTTTGTAGTTCAGGAAACTAGCTGATGTTAAAATTCCTAGATACTCTTCTCCGGAAGAGTTAAGAAACTTATTACTATCTCTCATTCACATATCGCACAACTGAGCGGCTGAGAGTGCCAGTGGTCCATGTGATGTTTCAAAAGGAAATTATCTAAAAGCACATTTGGAAAGCTAAAGTGTAAATCTCTTCCGTGGAAAAGAAGTACAAGCGATTTCCTCGTAGTTACGCATCTGTGATGATAAAGTTTAACTTCCAAAACAATGCGTGGACTGCATTTAGAATACAACTACTACAACCAAAATGCCGGATAGAAGCAGAATTGCTGCTATGTTTAATGAAGGTTCAGGCGCGTATTTTTTTTAAATACATCAATAGGCTAATGCGTATGCTTGTAAGAGTGGTTAAAGTAATGTTTAAATAAGCCATATTTTGAAATTCCTCTTGTACATCTAGAGGAAAAATATGGAAGCAGTGAAGCAGGTCAGCAAAAGTTTTTTTCAGAAACCTTTATTTCAATTAAAGCCATGGATGTCATAGCAAAGGATAAAGTTGCTAAAGGAATACCATGTGGGTCTACATCAGCAAAGAAAATCCTCTGAAATGCATTTCAGGTATTCACTAAACCGCCATCTTGAGTTTATAAAAGCGGATTTTAGGATGTACAATACTGGACCCCCAACAATACCTTTTCTGCAGCCTTTGCAGAAAGATGAGATCGAAAAAAAAATTAGAAATGGAAAAATCTTCACGAGACGACGAACTACTTCCCTCCTCTTTATCGTGTATTCTGCTACAGTATATCCCATTCCCAGACAGCAGTTACCAAGTGTGGAAGAGGACGGTTGCAGAAGAAGAACGTGTACAAAGAATGGGGCAGGGAAGACGGAAAAATACACAACACAATGACACAGAATCAGAGTGTTGTTGATGAAGGACATTCTGCAAGAGACAGGACGGAAGGAAACTATTGTGATTCTATAGACACTGACTGTGAGGGGACTGTAGACAGTGACTATGAATAATCTCTCGTGTATGTCGGCACCACACTAATACATTTTCGTTTAGGTATTTTAATTTTATTTTCTAATTATGTGTAATTTTTGAGCTTGTTATATTAATTTCGCTTTAATTACTCACCTATCCTTGTTTATAATGAACTTGTAATGTAGTATGTATATCATGTGTGTTGTACCAAAACATTTTCAAAATATAACATAGCAAATAAAATGTTTTTGCACTTACATCTGTTTCTCTCTACAAAGTTTTAAGATGCAAGGATTATAAATATTTTTAGCATATTATAAATATCCAGGAGCACGACAATCTCGAACCATACCTACAGTTGTACATAGACTAATGACGATTAGGGAAAAATATTTGATGTTTTGATAATAACTGACACAGTTTATAAAACGTCATCTAACGTTGGTAGTAGATTACTCAGTTTGATTCAACAAGCACTTGTAGTTTCAGTACCTCAATTACAGAAACATCAGCTCGTACAGAGGCACAGTGGCACTCTTCGGCATGCCGACCGCGAGTGGAACACGGAGGAGGACTGGCTCTGCAGGTATAGAGCCTACTTGGTCGCATTGCAATGCAGATACGTTGGAACCAGACTCGAGTGGAATCCGCTCTACAGATCAACGACCGTTGGTCTAGAACACCGGCCAGCCTAAGTGTCATTTTTTAAGCGGTTTCTCACGCTCGTTTAGGCAAATACTAGGCTGGTCTCCAATCGCTGCCACTGAAAATACGATACACAAATACAGGGTGTTTCAAAAAGGACTTAAAAACTTTAAAAATTCATATAAATTTACTGAAAGAAGATATAGAGCTGGGTTAAGTGTTATTTTGTAGGGAAACACATCAAATCCTTTTTTACCTTAAACTAAAGATGTTGTATATTGCTTCCGTTGGTTATACTGCGCACGCATCCCATCGGAAGTAAATTTCTTTCGAAGCTCGCTGTAGGACTGAAGCTGTAACTTGCTCAGTGTCGGCGTAAATTCTTGCTCTAAGTTCAGGAAGAGAAGCTGGTACAGGAGATACAAACAAGATATCCTCGATGAATCCCCATAACAAAAAACTGAATGGTGTCGAGTCTGGGGAAAGTGGGGGCCATGTAATTGGCGCATCACGGCCAATACATTGACCTGCAGAGCGGTCACTGAGAAAATCACGGACGTCAGCCAGGTAGTGGGATGGAAATTTGTGGTAAGTTTCTATCGGACCAAACTGCTAAGGTTATCGGTCCCTAGGCTTACACACTACTTAATCTTAAACTAACTTACACTAACGACAACACACACACCCATGCCCCAGGGAGGACTCGAACCTCCGACGGGGGGAGCCCCGCTAACCGTGGCAAGGACCCCTAGACCGCACGGCTATCCCGGGCAGCGTAGCGGGGTAGTGTACCATCTTGCATGAAGTTAACATTTCGGTCTCCTCATCGATCTGTGGTATCAAAAATTGTTGTAACATATCCCGGTTCTCTCACGGAAAAAGAGGTGCCGTACAGTTTGTTCTTTCTCAGTGCACAAAAAAGTTCACTTTAGGGCTATAACGAGCGTGTTGCAATTTCTGATGTGGATTTTCACTGCCCCAAATCCTACAGTTACGTGTGTTAACCTTGCCACTTAAGTGAAAAGTCGACTCGTCAGAAAAGATGATTTTGTCCAAGAAATGTATATCCACATGTAATCGATTTAACATATCTGCACAGAAGATCTTGGGAGCAATTTTATCAGTGTCTTGTATTCAATGTACGATCGTCAGTCTGTACCGTTTCAAAAGCAAACGGTTTCTCAACACACGCCAGTCAGTCGTATGTGAGATTTGCGGTTCGCGAGATGCACGCCAGGTCGATTTCGTAGGGCTATTGACACCCATGGTCTAGGGGTAGCGTCTTTGATTCATACTCAAAACGTCTTCGGTCCCGGGCTCGATCCCCGCCACTGCCTAAATTTTGATAAATAATCATCATTGGTGGCCGAAGACTTCCGGCATAAGAAGTCAGCCTCATTCTGCCAACGGCCTTGTCAAAGAGGGCGGAGGAGCGGATAGAGGTTCAGGGCACACTCTTGTCCTAGGGGTGGGCAATTGCCCCTAAAGGCGGAAGAATCAGCAATGATCAACGACATGAGGATGCAGAAGGCAATGGAAACCACTGCATTAAAGACACGTAACGTGTATCCACAGGACATGTGGCCTGTATTTGAAGAAGTGTCATGATGATCTCTCCATTGGCAAAAGATTCCGGAATAGTCCCCCATTCGGATCTCCGGGAGGGGACTGCCAAGGGGGAGGTTACCATGAGGCTCTGAGCACTATGGGACTTAACATCTATGGTCATCAGTCCCCTAGAACTTAGAACTACTTAAACCTAACTAACCTAAGGACATCACACACACCCATGCCCGAGGCAGGATTCGAACCTGCGACCGTAGCAGTCCCGCGGTTCAGGAGAGAGCAGATAGGTGGAAAGACTACATTGAAAGCCTCTATGAGGGTGAAGATTTGTCTGATGTGATAGAAGAAGAAACAGGAGTCGATTTAGAAGGGATAGGGGATCCAGTATTAGAATCGGAATTTAAAAGAGCTT
Organism: Schistocerca piceifrons; assembly: GCF_021461385.2. NCBI lineage: Eukaryota > Metazoa > Arthropoda > Insecta > Orthoptera > Acrididae > Schistocerca > Schistocerca piceifrons. The sequence continues at coordinate 762,820,107 of NC_060138.1, forward strand.
TGGAGGACTTGCGGTCAAATAAGGCAGAAGGGATAGATAACATTCCATCAGAATTTGTAAAATCATTGGGGGAAGTGGCAACAAAACGACTATTCACGTTGGTGTGTTGAATATATGAGTCTGAAGGTATACCATCTGACTTTCGGAAAAGCATCATCCACACAATTCCGAAGACGGCAGGAGCTGACAAGTGCGAGAATTATCGCACAATCAGCTTAACAGCTCATGCATCGAAGCTGCTTACAAGAATAATATATAGAAGAATGGAAAAGAAAATTGAGAATGCGCTAGGCGACGATCAGTTTGGCTTTAGGAAAAGCAAAGGGACGAGAGAGGCAATTCTGACGTTACACCTAATAATGGAAGCAAGGCTAAAGAAAAATCAAGCCACTTTCGTAGGATTTGTCGACCTGGAAAAAGCGTTCCACAATATAAAATGGTGCAAGCTGTTCGAGATTCTGAAAAAAGTAGAGGTAAGCTATAGGGAGAGACGGGTCATACACAATATGTACAACAACCAAGAGGGAATAATAAGAGTGGACGATCAAGAACGAAGTGCTCGTATTAAGAAGGGTGTAAGACAAGCCTGTAGCCTTTCGCCCCTACTCTTCAATCTGTACATCGAGGAAGCAATGATGGAATAAAAGAAAGGTTCAGGACTGGAATTAAAATACAAGGTGAAAGGATATCAATGATACGATTCGCTGATGACATTGCTATCCTGAGTGAAAGTGAAGAAGAATTAAATGATCTGCTGAACGGAATGAACAGTCTAATGAGTATACAGTATGGTTTGAGAGTAAATCGGAGAAAGACGAAGGTAATGAGAAGTAGTAGAAATGAGAACAGCGAGAAACTTAACATCAGGATTGATGGTCACGAAGTCAATGAAGTTAAGGAATTCTGCTACCTAGGCAGTAAAATAACCAATGACGGACGGAGAAAAGAGGACATCAAAAGCAGACACGCTATGACAAAAAAGGCATTTCTGGCCAAGAGAAGTCTACTAATATCAAATACCGGCCTTAATTTGAGGAAGAAATTTCTGAGGATGTACGTCTGGAGTACAGCATTGTATGGTAGTGAAACATGGACTGTGGGAAAACGGGAACAGAAGAGAATCGAAGCATTTGAGATGTGGTGCTATAGACGAATGTTGAAAATTAGGTGGACTGATATGGTAAGGAATGGGGAGGTTCTACGCAGAATCGGAGAGGAAAGGAATATGTGGAAAACACTGATAAGGAGAAGGGACAGGATGATAGGACATCTGCTAAGACATGAGGGAATGACTTCCATGGTACTAGAGGGAGCTGTAGAGGACAAATACTGTAGAGGAGGACAGAGATTGGAATACGTCAAGCAAGTAATTGAGGACGTAGGTTGCAAGTGCTACTCTGAGATGAAGAGGTTAGCACAGGAAAGGAATTCGTGGCGGGCAGCATCAAACCAGTCAGTAGACTGATGACCAAAAAAAAAAAAAAATTGACACAATGTCGTCTCACTCGCTCAAAGGCGTCGATAGGTGTGCTTGGACGACCTGACGATTTCCCATGTCTTACCGAGCACCCTGTTTCTACTAAACATGTATATGAATTTCCAAAGTTGTGAAGTCCTTTTTGAAACACCCCATAGTTTGTACGGTAGCACACACACAAAAATTACACATTCATGCGATTTCCTTCTTTCGGTTAACTTACGACTGTGGCTCCAAGAAGGGCATCCGGACACAAAAAAAAGAATAAATTTGCCAAAACAGGTCTTCAGGTACCTATAGAAAACGAAAATAATAACAAGCTGGATCTGAGAAATCATTAAAAAACTTTAATACACAAAATAAAACCGGAAAAAGCAGCAGGAAGAGGTATTTTTAGAAGGAAAATGTTAATCTTACTATTCCAACGGAAAAGTAGTGGAAGATTTCGTGTGAAACCAGTAAGCCTCCGATTCTGTAAATAATCGAAGTCCTTTGTAGTAAACAGCTTCAGACTTCTTATTACTTTAAACACGTGTTGATGTGTTAAATTGTTGACATCAATCGTGAAAGCAAGAAAAAAGTTACAAAACGTTTGGCGTTACCTTCAAAGTTCCTTCGAAAAAGCTAAATGCTGTTATCAATCACTGGGTGAGTATAATCTGAGATACTGGTTCCCAAACTTTTTTGTAACGCGACCCACTATTTTTCTGAAAACATTTTCGCGACCCAATAAATACGTTTGTATACTCTACCGCTACAGTCACTACGCAGTATTTAATAGTAATATAAAAATTGTATGTAGTATGAAACCAAACTTAGTACTGTATGAAGAAACGCTTTGCTGAGTAATAATTTTGAAGACGGTGAAGGGAACATAATTTAAGAAAAGCAAATTAAATGGTGAACTTAATGAGATTCATGGTATTGTTCAGTCTTGGTGTTAATGACACTTTCTATATCTGGATTAGAGCTTGTCAGTTTTAGTTGTAAATTATTTTCCACGCTAAGTTTGCTAGAAAAAGCACGTTCACATCAGTACCCTATGCGGTCAAAAGTATCCGGAAATCTGGCTGAAAATGACTTACAAGATAGTGGCGCCCTCCATCGGTAATACTGGAATTCAGTATGGTGTTGGCCTATTCTTAGCGATGATGACAGCTGCCACTCTCGCAGGCATACGTTCAGTCAGGTACTGGAAGACTTCTTGGGGAATGGCAGCCCATTCTTGACGGAGTGCTGCACTGAGGAGAGGTACCGGTGTCTGTCGGTGAGGCCTGGCACGAAGTCGGCGTTCAAAACATCTCAAAGGTACTCTAGGTCAGGACTCTATGCAGGTCAGTCCATTACAGGGATGTTATTGTCATGTAACCACACCGCCACAGGCCGTGCATTATGAACAGATGCTCGATCGTGATGAAAAATGCCATCACCGAATTGCTCTTCAATAGTGGGAAGCAAGAAGGTGCTTAAACACATCAATGTAGGCCTGTGCTGTGATAGTGCCACGCAAAACAACAACGGGTGGAAGTCCCCTCCATGACAAACACGATCACACCATAACACCACCGCCTCCGAATTTTACTGTTGGCACTACGCACGCTGGTGGGTGACGTGCAGCGGGCATTCGCCATACCCACACCCTGCTATCGGATCGCCACATTGTGTACCGTGATTCGTCACTCCACGCAACATTTTCCCACTGTTCAGTTGTCCAATGTTTAAGCTTCTTACAGCAAGCGAGGCGTCGTTTGGCGTTTATCGGTGTGATGTATGGCTTATGAGCAGCCGCTCGACCATGAAATCCAAGTTTTCTCATCTCCCGCCTAAGTGTCATAGTACTTGCAGTGGATCCTGATGCAGTTTGGAATTCCTGTGTGATGGTCTGGATAGATGTCTGCCTATTATACATTACGACCCTCTTCAGCTGTCGGCGGTCTCTGTCAGTCAACAGACAAGTCGGCCTGTACGCTTTTATGATGTACGTGTCCCTTCACGTTTGCACTTCACTGTCATATCGGAAACAGTGGACCTAGGGATGTTTAGGAGTGTAGACATAAGTGACAATCACCTGACCACGATCGAAGTCCGTGACATCCGCTGAGCACCCCATTCTGTTCTCTCACGATGTCTAATGACTACTGAGGTCGCTGATATGGAGTACCTGGCAGTAGGTGGGAGCACAATGCCCATAATATGAGAAACGTATTTTTTGTGGGTGTCCGGATACTTTTGATCACATATTGCAGTTGTGAATCCCATTAGTTCCTTAGATGCTATGTTCGCAAGCAGTTGAAACTCTACCTTTAATTTGATCAACAATGGGGTTAGGTTTAATTTTTGAAATAAAATTTTCAAAGAAGAATCAGACGATAGATGTTAGGGAGTCTTCCGCAGATGCCGACAGTTTTAACGTTTTAAGGTTGTTGTCTTCAAACGGATTTCTTGTCCATAGGAGTTCATCAGGAATTCTTGGAAAGTAATACCTACAAGAGGAAATCAATATTAAATAACACTCTTGAATAAGCAAAGAACTCTCAGTGGGATTAACGTGAAACTATCAGACTCTTTTGAATTCGCTATGTGGTTACGGTCTAACCATCATTTTGAAAATGGAGGTCGTTGAACCTAATTGTTACTTTTCTGTATTGGGTGGAAAACAATAAAATGGAAATTATAAACATATTTAATAAGGAATACTTCAAATCTAACTGATTACTAGTAAAATTATTTCAGAATAAGTAACTGAAACTAGAGGCCAGTGCGTCAGGATGTTCCTTCATGGCAACTGCTGTTTCCTCGTTAACTTTGATTCTATATGTTTCTAAGAAATCATTGAGATGTGGCAATGCATCAAAACAGCACTCTTTCATTTTGCTGAACCATCTTTCAAGTTTTTTAACAGTTGCTTCTGTTTTATCTTGAACATAGAACTTGTGGACATCCTTTCCTTACGGCGATAAATTGAGGCTACTAAGAGCAATGAATATGTCACGCAAATATGGAAGACGTCTTAGCCAGTTTTCGTCATTTAACATGTCCAAGAAACAGCTCACAGATTTCGCATCACTTTTGTGGACCAACAGGAAGATTCTCAGCTCATCTCGAAGCTCAAATAATCTTGATAGAACTTTCCCTATTGACAACCAGCGATCTTCACAGTGCAGGAGAGGTGTTTTGTGCTCACTGTCCATCTCATCGCACAATATGGCAAACAGTCTTGAATTTTTAGGTCTAGATTTAATGAAATTCTCAATTTTCACTGCGTCATTAATGATTTTCTTTAGGCTTCCAGACGGAACTTCACATACAAGGGCCTCTAGATGCAGGCTACAATGAGTCCACTGAACAGAAGGGGCAATTGCCCTGACTTTGGCAATCAAACCTGAACAAACGCCACACATAGCATGGGCAGTGCAACACATTTTGTCCACTCTGTTTCATTTTTATCGTTAATCCAACAAGACACGTAAAAATTTCTTCACCTGTTGTTATTATTGGCAAACACCTACAAAAGAGCATTTCTTCTTCTGTACTCCTATGAAATTCAAACCTAACAAAAATTAAAATAATAGCCTCGCCGGCCTCGCTTGTGTTTGATATGGGTATTTCGTAAATTAGTCTTGTGTGCTTTTCGCTAAACAAAGTATCAGATATTATTTTGGCCGATGGTAAAATATTATCCCCTTCTACGGTGTGAGATGTTCCCTGTTTGGCTACCAGTAATGACAGTCGATATGAAGCGATTGGAGCTTGCTTATTTTGTTCCCCAGAAGTCGATTTGTCATCACTGATTTTGACTTTAAAAATTCTCGTTTTTTGTTTGGGAAAAAATCAGTTGACTTACTTACGCATTCTGGATGTTTCTTTGATAAATGGGTTTTCAGTTCCGAGTGTTTCATACTCTCGTTAGCAAGTACTTCAAAGCACACAACACACTGAGGAAGCGGCTCTTGATCTGTGCCAGAAAACACAAACCCATATTTCAAATAATCATCACTGTATTAACGAAAGTAAAATTTTGCCTTCTTCTGGTAGGAGTTCGGTTCACTAACTTCACTAATACAGTCACCTTTAGTTGTGTTACAAGATTCATTGGTACCAGATGTGGAAGATTCGTCGTAATTACATGAAGTCTGTCTTTTACGGCATGATCCTGTTTTAATCCAAGCGTCGAAAGTGAAATGAAATGAAACAAGCCACCACAATAAACTAGCATGGGCACACTATACCAACAAACAAACAAAGCACGCTCTCACAGTCATGAGTCACATTGTGGCAAGTGAAAGGGAAAGCGGTGTTGCATTATCACAATTACCAATGAGTCCTCTGCCTCCGCTAATCTCGTTTCGCCCAGAGCCACGACAGTTTCTTGCTTAGAATGATTTTGTATATAACTGTTCAGATTAAAAAGCTTTCCTCTTGAAATACGATTTCATATTTTCAGTCGGTAAAATGTTTTACTTAGTTGTTTTAAAAATCGCGCGGCGACCCACTTGAATAGGTCTCGCGACCCAGTAGTGGCTCGCTACCCACAGTTTGGGAAGCACTGGTATGAGTAATTAACACTCTGTTTGCAAAGAGAAGAACGTTTCTAAGGGTGTGAAATTATGTATCAAGTTCACTGCAAGTCGATAAGTGCTCTCATTCACAAATAAAGGATGTACGTAATCTGGGCATTTGCATGCAGTGAGCTACGCTACCTCAAGACATATACTAACAGTTTCTTACTGTGATACCTGTCTTGTGTTAAAATTTTTATAGAAGATTATGGCAGGCTTTTTAAATTTTCAAATTTGAGCACTGATTGTATGAAATACTGAAAATAATTTTTTTGCCCCTGGAAGTCGTTCGACTGGGGTCATGAACCATGAGCCACGACTAATGAACCGGGATATCCGTTTAGCAGTATAGATGGTGTGAAGAAAGAGAAACGAGATATTGTGGAATGAAAGAAAAGAGAAAATCGGAAAAATTTAATTTTCATGTGGTGGACAGGAAAAATGATTTGAAAAATCTTGAAAATCAGCAGCCTACAGGACAAGCTCATACAGAGACTACACAAGTATACTGTGGACCCTCCATCACAAACACACGCTGGCTGAGGAGCGCAGTCGTAGAAGTACAGTCGACATAATAAAACTGTTCGCACGTAAAATGGCTAAGTCCCACATCGGCATTCTCGGCATGTACAGCCAAACAGATTGACGCAACACTTCCACCCTGTTGAAGCCTATTTTAGGTAACAATGGCAAAACATTATCATACCAGCGAGACGTACTACATACAGTACTGCCAAGCAAAACTAATTACACATTATATACGGAAGATAGGGCGTCAACAGTGATCGCAAACTGTGTAGTGATAGACGGGCAGTGCTAGAGGCGGTCCAACGGAGGCGTTACTGTCACTGTGCAAGCAGCTCACGGACGCAGTGCCTGGTTGGTACTCGTTGAATCAGACTTCGGATCCGCCATATGGCCAGTATTTTTTGTGTCCCCCATTTTGTAGGTGCCAACGGCCTTTCCGTAGTAGCTTACCTTCTCTTGACTATAACTCTAGTGCTTATTATTCTAGTCTTTAAGACAATTATTTTAGTACAAGTTAAAAAGATTGTATCACAAAATTCACAAAACTTTAAACAAAGTTCATCCAAGTTATTTTAAGGCCATTCGTTTTGTAGCATATTGAGGAGGAAGTGATTTTAGGTCAGACAGACATCTAGAGAAAAACGTTGCACAGATCTCGTACGTATTTAAAATGTAGGGGACAGTAACTAATCGAATAATTATTCTGTTCTTTGGCACAAATGAAATTACTAATGAGATACTTTCTTTTTTTTCAAACTATGCTCTCAAATGCAAGCGCCAATCACAACAGCATTCCCTCTGCTGTTTTATTAGTGAACACTACCATTCTCAGTTTTGAAAACAGTCAGGCCCAAATTAAATTGACAGACAGAAAGTCTTGTCCGTATGCATAAAACTATTCACAGAAGTAGCATACAGAAAGGGAAGGCAGATGCAGCAGAAAAAAATCAGTAATTTGAAATTGAGTAACGGAGGATAAATGTTTAATGATGAGGTAACAAATTTTGATCTCGAAGTAAAATTACAAGTATGTTGATAAAAATAACTTCAACTATTCAGCATGACGGATGTGAATAGGACGATTGAATTATGTCAGACAATATCATTAAAATGCTACTGGATGTGCATTATAATCAGAAAGAGATAAGCACGTACGAAACTGAACGACTCTCCAATTGACGCAGCAAGAGCACAGCATGGTATTCCAAAGGAAATTATGATTCGTTTCTCCCTAATATTCAAGGGAAATAGAACTCGTTAACTTTGGTGGTCTACAAATGCCAAATGACGGAATGCACTACGCATTGCCTTACTGCAATCAGAATTTCATTCGAGAAAATGACTATTTATGTTCCGATTTGATGCTGTTTTTAATTTACCCACAGTATACTACCATTACTGAAAATGATTTTGAATATAAAGGGAGGTGCCAATCATAGAAGAATTCGCTGATGTCATATTCCGGCTAAAGTTTAAGTGCTCATCCCTGTTGGGAACTGCCTGAACTTAGCTTTCAAAGTTCCCGGGGCGTAGAGCAGTGAAAAGGAGACAATTAAGGGGAATCATTGCTTTAAGAGTGTTGAATTTCAGGTTGTGTGAGAGTATATGCCTGTAATGCTTTAAGATATGAAGTTGAGTAGCTGTTGCAACAATATTCATGTCATTATATTCTTCACAAAGTACTCATTCATTCGCTGTAATGAATTGCCCTCTAAATCAAGCAGCAAAACTATGGTGCTAGTTTATAAAGCAAGATGGCTTTTTCTTAATATTTGATACCATAGGTATCCTAATACACGGTAGTGTCAGATATTAGGACATACTGTCTCATATTAGAACAACGTCAGCTTGCCATCCTAATAACTGGATTCAGAATCATATTTTCACAACGTAGTTTGACAATTTTGCGAATTTTTTTAAGCCATCTGGTAATTACCCTGTTATTCTCATTCTTGACGGGCGTCATATCAGATTTGTGTGACAGACAATGCAAGGAAAAAGCGTATCAGCACCATTCGTTTAGCACTGCATTCCTCGCATTAATTACAGCCTCTTGTGCGGAATTCATGAGGTCGTTTAAAACGTATTATCTCCAAGAAATAGAAATCTGGTGGGCAAATGACCCAGCTACTGTAATAACCTCATTTTTGATTACGTGGCTATTTTGAGTGGCCTACCTGAAAACAGTAGCAATGGAAAATATTATACGTGGCAAATGGAAATTTGCTCCTGTAACAGGCATATACATAGAGACAATGACTTTGCAGTATACCAGGAGTTTGAAATACAAGATGCTAACAATGGAGTAAATGTGAGTCCAAATAACATCAGGCCAAGTCCAAAAATCAGCAACCCACATCAAGAGCCACTAGCTCTAATAAAATCGCCACGTTCTGAATTCTGAATATGTTCAATAGCTAACATCGTCTCCGTACAAGGAATGTTTGACACCATTCGAAGAGAAGGAAGTTGCACCAGCATCAAAGGATAGAGAAACGGAAATTTTGCTTTTGAAGAAAAAGAAAAAAAGAGAGAGAGAGAGAAACACGGGAAACATAATCTACCAGACAATCAGAGTCTGATACAATGCTTCATGTGTATGATACAATGCTTTGTATGTATGGTACAATGCTTCGTTTGTATAGTATGGAGAAGAAGAGACTGAATGCATATTCTGTAGTGGTCATTTCTCCGAAGACTAACACAGAGAATGGGCTCAATGCATAGAATGCTATCTCTGGGCTCTCAAAGAATGTTAACTTGAAAAAGAGCTTTTGTACGTCTTTACTACACTTGTTTCGCACAATAAACGCCTACCTGTTCATATATTGGTCGATATTAAGTGTTTTCTTTTATTGTCTCCTATTAGAACACCATGTCTATTTCGAGTCAAATTAACTTGTTTGTGCTTTTTTTCAAATTTACAGTTACTATTTGTTAGCTAGCACGAATTCAATAAATAAAATTTAAACTACAATCATTTCACATAGATTTACAATTAAAAAACATACAGTTATATCAGATGTTGAAATATAAAGTGAAGTAATGTGAGATGAGGAACGTTTCACAACAGTGATGAGGGTAATAGGAGATCGACCCACCATTGGGATCAATTACCAGCCTCATTCGACGAGGCATGGAGATGGCCTCCCTATTGAAATATGTCTCATCGTCCGCGAGACTATGCCATGTATCCAAAGCTACGTCCCACGGCCAGTCAAGTGTGTGTGGGTCCCGTGTCTGCCAGTGGAAGTTCAAGTAACGCTTCACTTTGGCCAACATATCTCCAATGGGATTCAAGTCCTGTGCTCGAACAGACCAGTCAGTCAGGTCGGCGTTTGCCTGTTTCAGAAAGCATTGCTGAACGATTCGACTTCTGCGAATCTGTGATTGGTCCTGCTGGAATCCGATCTCTCCTTTGGGATAGCGCGACCTCACACTCGCCACCACAGTGTGTTTCGCGACGTGCACACACTTATCCGTGGCGAGATGACCGTCAATCCAACGAAGTTTTCCTGCCCTATCTGATGACATCCACCTCCAGCACGAGATTGTGATGCGGTCATTACGTGAATGTTGAACCCCATACTGTGGATCATAGCCGGCCAGAGTGGCCGAGCGGTTCTAGGCGCTACAGTCCGGAACCGCGCAACGGCTACGTTCGCAGGTTCGAATCCTGCCTCGGGCATGGATGTGTGTGATGTTCTTAGGTTAGTTAGGTTTAAGTAGTTCTAAATTCTAGGGGACTGATGACCACAGCAGTTAAGTCCATAGTGCTCAGAGCCATTTTTTTTTCTGTGGATCATAATGTGCTCCCCGTAGCCTGCAGACCATCACCGGACCCTCATTCACTGAGCTAAATGCTGATTCATCTGAAAAGGTGATGAGGAGCCAGTCACGGTCTACATTCAATTCAGGGAAGGCAAGCCTACATTATTTCGTGATGCTCAGAGAGGGCCTCTTTATTAGCAGTCAAATGGGCTGAAAGGCCAGCATCCCTGCAGCGGCTTTGAACTGTTCACGAGCAGGAAAACTGGTCTCATTCTGAAGTTGAACGGCGTTAAAAATGGACGTTCCATATAGGTATCAACTAACACAGTGTCTTGGTGAACGGTCGACACCTCTCCTAAGACCGATCATCGAAGCCTGCCAGGCATTATCCACTTACGGGCACATCAAGGTTGTACGCCGCTTCACGCACACTGAAACCACCACACTGGACAAGTGCCAGGACGCTATCTCACGTGGCCTGCGAGGGGCGAGACATCCTGGTAGTAAATGACTGTTCGTCATATACCCAATCGTAGCACAGTGTATTATCATGTTTGGCATACTTCGCCTGGTGTTACGTTCCAGCACATCAGTAAACCATAAATTGTAAAGCAATCTGGTACCTAGTGAACGCAAACTTTAATTACTTCAGAGTCTCAAACACAGCCACGCGGCTGTCACATAACGGACAGGTTTGTTCTTATTTGTGAATTCGAAGAAGGTCTCTGCGTTTCAAACAGATAAGTAATAGATATAACATATATATATATATATATATATATATATATATATATATATATATACTCCTGGAAATGGAAAAAAGAACACATTGACACCGATGTGTCAGACCCACCATACTTGCTCCGGACACTGCGAGAGGGCTGTACAAGCAATGATCACACGCACGGCACAGCGGACACACCAGAAACCGCGGTGTTGGCCGTCGAATGGCGCTAGCTGCGCAGCATTTGTGCACCGCCGCCGTCAGTGTCAGCCAGTTTGCCGTGGCATACGGAGCTCCATCGCAGTCTTTAACACTGGTAGCATGCCGCGACAGCGTGGACGTGAACCGTATGTGCAGTTGACGGACTTTGAGCGAGGGCGTATAGTGGGCCTGCAGGAGGCCGGGTGGATGTACCGCCGAATTGCTCAACACGTGGGGCTTGAGGTCTCCACAGTACATCGATGTTGTCGCCAGTGGTCGGCGGAAGGTGCACGTGCCCTTCGACCTGGGACCGGACCGCAGCGACGCACGGATGCACGCCAAGACCGTAGGATCCTACGCAGTGCCGTAGGGGACCGCACCGCCACTTCCCAGCAAATTAGGGACACTGTTGCTCCTGGGGTATCGGCGAGGACCATTCGCAACCGTCTCCATGAAGCTGGACTACGGTCCCGCACACTGTTAGGCCGTCTTTCGCACACGCCCCAACATCGTGCAGCCCGCCTCCAGTGGTGTTGCGACAGGCGTGAATGGAGGGACGAATGGAGACGTGTTGTCTTCAGCGATGAGAGTCGCTTCTGCCTTGGTGCCAATGATGGTCGTATGCGTGTTTGGCGCCGTGCAGGTGAGCGCCACAATCAGCACTGCATACGACCGAGGCACACAGGGCCAACACCCGGCATCATGGTGTGGGGAGCGATCTCCTACACTGGCCGTACACCACTGGTGATCGTCGAGGGGACACTGAATAGTGCACGGTACATCCAAACCGTCATCGAACCCATCGTTCTACCATTCCTAGACCGGCAAGGGAACTTGCTGTTCCAACAGGACAATGCACGTCCGCATGTATCCCGTGCCACCCAACGTGCTCTAGAAGGTGTAAGTCAACTACCCTGGCCAGCAAGATCTCCGGATCTGTCCCCCATTGAGTATGTTTGGGACTGGATGAAGCGTCGTCTCACGCGGTCTGCACGTCCAGCACGAACGCTGGTCCAACTGAGGCGCCAGGTGGAAATGGCATGGCAAGCCGTTCCACAGGACTACATCCAGCATCTCTACGATCGTCTCCATGGGAGAATAGCAGCCTGCATTGCTGCGAAAGGTGGATATACACTGTACTAGTGCCGACATTGTGCATGCTCTGTTGCCTGTGCCTATGTGCCTGTGGTTCTGTCAGTGTGATCATGTGATGTATCTGACCCCAGGAATGTGTCAATAAAGTTTCCCCTTCCTGGGACAATGAATTCACGGTGTTCTTATTTCAATTTCCAGGAGTGTATATAACAATATGCAGCAAATTATATCCAATCGCAGAAAATTAGGAAGGTGTATAAGTAAAATATTTACAATAAATAGGAAACAAATACGCTACTAAAAGTGTGTTACATGTGGTACTGCCGCCGGTGCGGTGTGTGTTCAGTTATCCATGGTGCGAGCTGTGCACAACCGAAGGTAGCAGAGCTTATCAAGACATGCGAAGAGTATTATTTTGTCGAGTGCAGATGTGCACTAAACTTGCTGGCAGTGGACAACACTATAGCTGAAAATAAATGGACCCACGTTCTGCAACTGAGACCGCTGCGAGACGTTTTTGAAGCTACCAGCGGGGATTTAGAGCCATACCGGCTCCAGCGCCAGCTGAGTTTCACGGCTGAGGATCCATGGTGCGGTCAACCCTATCGAGGTGGTCCCACAGATTCTCTACTGGTGTTAAATCCGAGGGGTTTGTGGCCAGAGGAATACGATCAACTCACCCTGTTGCTCTTCGAAGCACGCACGTACACTGCGATCGGTCTGCACGTTGATTGTCCTGCTGGCAGATACCATCGTACTGAGGGAAAAAAAGACTGCATTTAGGTGCGTGCACAGCCCCCAAGGATAGACGCATACTTGTGTTGACCAATTGTGGCTTCCAGAACGACGAGATCACCCAGGGAATGCTATGAAAACATTCCCCAGACCATAGCGCATGCAGGATGTTCGCTTCCAGACATTTCACGGCCTTCATGCCATTTGAAAACGCCACCTGCCACCATTCAGTGGATGTCCAGCTGAGGTACTGGCGTGCAATTTCCAGCCCTCTTCGCAGATGAACAGCAGTCAGCATGGGTGCACGAGCCAGCCTCCACCTGCAGTGGCCCATACGCAACAACATTCACTGAACGGTCGTTTAGGACACACGGCCAGCAGCTCCTTGGTCCAACTGGGCGGTCAATTGCTCAACCGTTGCACGTCCATCTCACCGTACACAACACCGCAGCTGTCGTTTACGCCTGTCATCTCCGGGCCATGGTGTACCACTTGCTTCGGCGCCGGATTTCCATAGCGCCATTTTGCCATGGACGGTAAACCGGGTGTGCGAGGGGTTAACCGAGCGGTGTGGAGCGCTGCAGTCACGGACTGTGCGGCTGGTCCCGGGGGAGGTTCGAGTCCTCTCTCGGGCATGGGTGTGGGTGTTTGTCCTTAGGATAATTTAGGTTAAGTAGTGTGTAAGCTCATGGACTGACGACCTTAGCAGTTCAGTCCCATAACATTTCACACACATTTGAACTTTTTTTGAATATTGGGTGATCAAAAAGTCAGTGTTGTTGTTGTGGTCTTCAGTCCTGAGACTGGTTTGATGCAGCTCTCCATGCTACCCTATCCTGTGCAAGTTTCTTCATCTCCCAGTAGCTACTGCAACCTACATCCTTCTGAATCTGCTTCGTGTATTGATCTCTTGGTCTCCCTCTACGATTTTTACCCTCCACGCTGCCCTCCAATGCTAAATTTGTGATCCCTTGGTGCCTCAGAACATGTCCTACCAACCGGTTCCTTCTTCTCGTCAAGTTGTGCCACAAACTCCTCTTCTCCTCAATTCTATTCTATACCTCCTCATTAGTTATGTGATCTACCCATCTAATCTTCAGCATTCTTCTGTAGCGCCACATTTCGAAAGCTTCTATTACCTTCTTGTCCAAACTATTTATCGTCCATGTTTCACTTCCATACATGGCTACACTCCATACAAATACTTTCAGAAACGACTTACTGACACTTAAATCTGTACTCGATGTTAACAAATTTCTCTTCTTCAGAAACGCTTTCCTTGCCATTGCCAGTCTACATTTTATATACTTCGAACATCATCAGTTATTTTGCTCCCCAAATAGCAAAACTCCTTTACTACTTTAAGTGTCTCATTTCCTAATCTAATTCCCTCAGCATCACCTTACTTAATTCGACTACATTCCATTATCCTTGTTTTGCTTTTGTTTATGTTCATCTTATATCCTCCTTTCGAGACGATGTCCATTCCGTTCAACTGCTCTTCCAAGTCCTTTGCTGTCTCTGACAGAATTACAATGTCATCGGCGAACCTCAAAGTTTTTATTTCTTCTCCATGGATTTTAGTACCTACTCCGAATTTTTCTTTTGTTTCCTTTACCGCTTGCTCAATATAAAGATTGAATAACATTGGGGAGAGGCTACAACACTGCCTCAGTCCCTTCCCAACCACTGCTTCCCTTTCATGTCCCTCGACTCTTATAACTGCCATCTGGTTTCTGTACAAATTGTAAATAGCCTTTCGCTCCCTGTATTTTACCCCTGCCACCTTTAGAATTTGAAAGAGAGTATTCCAGTCAACATTGTCAAAAGCTTTCTGTAAGTCTACAAATGCTAGAAACGTAGGTTTGCCTTTTCTTAATCTTTCTTCTAAGATAAGTCGTAAGGCCAGTATTGCCTCACGTGTTCCAATATTTCTACGGAATCCAAACTAATCTTCCCCGATGTCGGCTTCTACCAGTTTTTCCATTGGTCTCTAAAGAATTCGTGTTAGTATTTTGCAGCTGTGACTTATTAAACTGATAGTTCGGTAATTTTCACATCTGTCAACACCTGCTTTCTTTGAGATTGGAATTATTATATTCTTCTTGAAGTCTGAGGGTACTTCGCCTGTCTCATACATCTTGCTCACCAGATGGTAGAGTTTTGTCAGGACTGGCTCTCCCAAGCCCGTCAGCAGTTCTAATGGAATGTTGTCTTCTCCCGGGGCCTTGTTTCGGCTCAGGTCTTTCAGTGCTCTGTCAAACTCTTCACGCAGTATCGTATCTCCCATTTCATCTTAATCTACATTCTCTTCCATTTCTATAATATTGTCCTCAAGTACATCGCCCCTGTATAGACCCTCTATGTACTCCTTCCATCTTTCTGCTTTCCCTTCGTTGGTTAGAACTGGATTTCCATCTGAGCTCTTGATATTCATACAAGTGGTTCTCTTTTCTCCAAAGGTCTCTTTAATTTTCCTGTAGGCAGTATCTATCTTACCCCTAGTGAGATAAGCCTCTACATCCTTACATTTGCCCTCTAGCCATCCCTGCTTAGCAATTTTGCACTTCCTGTCGATCTCATTTTTGAGACGTTTGTATTCCTTTTTGCCTGCTTCATTTACTGCATTTTTATATTTTCTCCTTTCATCAATTAAATTCAATATTTCTTCTGTTACCCAAGGATTTCTACTAGCCCTCGTCTTTTTACCTACTTGATCCTCTGCTGCCTTCACTACTTCATCCCTCAGAGCTACCCATTCTTCTTCTACTGTACTTCTTTCCCCCACTGCTGTCAATTATTCCCTTATGCTCTCTCTGAAACTCTGTACAACCTCTGGTTCTTTCAGTTTATCCAGGTCCCATCTCCTTAAATTTCCACCTTTTTGCAGTTTCTTCAATTTTAATCTGCAGTTCATAACCAATAGATTGTGGTCAGAGTCCACATCTGCCCCTGGGAATGTCTTACAATTTAAAACCTGGTTCCTAAATCTCTTTCTTACCATTATATAATCTGTCTGGTACCTCTTAGTATCTCTGGGGTTCTTCCATGTATACAACCTTCTTTTATGATTCTTGAACCAAGTGTTGGTTATGATTAAGTTATGCTCTGTGCAAAATTCTACCAGACGGCTTCCTCTTTCATTTCTTAGCCCCAATCCAATAATACATTTCATCAATTTCTTCATCATCTGCAGAGCTAGTTGGCACATAAACTTGTACTACTGTAGTAGGCATGGGCTTCGTGTCTATCTTGGCCACAATAATGCGTTCACTATGCTGTTTGTAGTAGCTTACCCGCACGCCTATTTTTTTATTCGTTATTAAACATATTCCTGCATTACCTATATCTGATTTTGTATTTATAACCCTGTATTCACCTGGCCAAACGTCTTGTTCCTCCTGCCACCGAACTTCACTAATTCCCACCATATCTAACTTTAACCTATCCATTTCCCTTTTTAAATTTTCTAACCTACCTGCTCGATTAAGGGATCTGACATTCCACACTCCGATCCGTAGAACGCCAGTTTTATTTCTCCTGATAACAACGTCCTCTTGAGTAGTCCCCGCCCGGAGATTCGAATGGGGGACTATTTTACCTCCGAAATATTTTTCCCAAGAGGACGCCATCATCATTTAACCATACAAAAAGTCAGTATAAATTGGAAAACTAAATAAATGACGGAATAATGTAGATAGAGAGGTACAAATTGACACACATGCTTGGAATGACATGGGGTTTTATTAGAACCAAAAAAATAGAAAAGTTCAAAAAATGTCCGACAGATGGCGCTTCATCTGATCAGAATAGCAATAATTAGTATAACAAAGTACGACAAAGCAAAGATGATGTTCTTTACAGGAAATGCTCAATATGTCCACCATCATTCCTCAATATTAGCTGTAGTCGAGGAATGATTAGATCAGAATAGATTAGTTTTTCGTGCCATAGATCCGTGCTGAGGAGATCCTCGTGGATTTGGCATATGTCATTTTTTTAGCTGAAATAACAATACTAATAGTATGAATATATACAATACATCATTTGTTTCTATTAAAAAATTCGTCAATGGAGTAGAAGGAGTTGGCCACTAGTAAGTCTTTCAGGCTCCTTTTAAACTGATCTTTATTTGTAACTTAATTTTTTTTTGTTTGCAAGCAAATTATTGAAGGTGAGTGTTCCTGAGCAGTGGACACCTTTTTGAACTAAAGTAAGTGCTTTTAAGTCCTTTTGCAGATCATTTTTGTTCCTAGTATTGTATGTATGAACTGAGCTGTTTGTTGGAGAAAATATATTATTTAGGACAAATTTCATTAGGGAGTAAATATACTGAAAGGCAGTGGTTAGTATACCCAGTTCTTGGAAGAGGTTTCTACATGACGTCCGTGAATTTACTCCACAAATAATACGTATTACATGCTTTTGGACTCTGAAAACTTTTGTTTGACTTGAATAGTTACCCCAAAATATTATACCATATGACATAACGTTGTGAACAGCACTGTAAAGCATGTCCGGAGTTATGGTGAGGCATTGGCGTCGGATATTGTCTTTCAGCATTCCTAAAGATGTCGGTCGATCACGATACACTTGCGACTTCAGGTAACCCCAAAGCCAATAATCGCACGGGCTGAGGTCTGGGGACCTGAGAGGCCAAGCATGAAGAAAGTGGCGGTTGAGCACACGATCATCACCAAACGACGCGCGCAAGAGATCTCTCACGCGTCTAGCAATATTGGGTGGAGCGCCATCCTGCATAAACATCGTACATTCCAGCAGGTGTTTATCAGCCAGGCTGGGGATGATGCGATTCTGTAACATATCGGCGTACCTCTCACCCGTCAAGGTAGCAGTTACAAAACCAGAATCACGCATTGCCTCGAAGAAAAAAGGCCCGATAACGGTAGATGTGGTAAATCCAACCCATACCGTGACTTTTTCGTCGTGCAATGCAGTTTCCACGACAGATCTAGGATTTTCGGTAGCCCAAATTCTGCAGTTGTGGGCGTTGACAGACCCTCGGAGCGTGAAATGAGCTTCGTCTGTCCACAACACTTCACTCAACCAATCGTCATCTTCCGCCATCTTTTGAAACGCCCACACCGCAAATGCCCTCCGCTTCACTAAATCGCCAGGTAACAGTTCATGATGCTGATGGATTTTATACGGATAGCATCGTAGGGTATGCCTCAGTGCCAACCAAAAAGTAGTGTATGGAATGCCGGTGCGTCGTGCGACTCGACGAGCGCTGACTTCTCCCTGCATAGACGAATCCGCTAGTCTCCATTTCTTCCTGAACTGTCTCAGCAGCATTACGCCTTGTGATCGGTTGGCCACTACGACGTCTATCGTCCAAACAACCCGTGGCTTCGAACTTCGAAATCATTCTCGCCACAGCTGCATTTGTCAACGGACCTGTACCCGTTCGAATCCCCTTCCTATGGCGATAGGATCGTAGCGCTGAACTAGCACATTCCCCATTCTGATAATACAGCTTCACTAAAAGCGTCTTTTCAGGTAACGTCAACATGCTGCGACTGCTGGCGCATCTGATTCTCTCTGTCATTAGAGCTCCTTTTATACACGATTGTCATGCGCAGACACTGACGTTTCGCTGTCCAGCGCCATCTGTCGGACATTTTGTGAACTTTTTTTGTTCTAATAAAACCCCATGTCGTTCCAAGTATGTGTGTCGATTTTTACCTCTCTATCTACACTATTCCGTGGTTTATTAAGTTTTAAAATTTATAAATTTATACTGACTTTTTGATCATCCGGTACTTTAACCGCGGCAGCGCGGAAACAATTTATGAACTGATCTTTTTCGCAAATGTTTCGATCTTTTGTCCAGAAGCCTATGATTATGCCCTTTTGGATATGTGATAAATTGATCCGTTTTTGCGTTACGACAATGACTGCCCTGTTTTCTACATACCTCCAACAAGTTTTGTATTATCTCCGCTGCTGTCACCTGTCGCCTGTGAGTGGTTATTGCCCGTTGACATCCAACACAGGTGGTGGTCACGTTAATGCGACTGGACCGTGTGTTAAAGGTTTTAGTATGCTTCTCCTTTCGTCTTTGCTGTGTGTCTGCTCGCTTTTACTTATTTTTAAGATTGCGTCTCGAGACGTATTTACAGAACGTGTTCAGAGTACTTACGTATACATCAGACCTCGCATCACTCGGATACCAGCGTCAGCTTCCTCGAATTTCCGTGAGGGCCAGGGTTCGTCCTGCCACGCTGTTTTTGGTAAGTGGATCGAGACCGTCAAAGGATGCGGAGCGGCGTTAAGGGTGTCGTCAGCTGCAGTTCGCAGCTTTGCTGCCGCCGGGGATCAAGTAGGCCAGTGGGCGCCTTGCCTCGCCGTGCCTCGCCGCCTGATTTTGATCTGGCGGGCTTAACTGTGCACCCCCTCGCGGCCGCTTCTCGGGCTTCACAGATGGGGCTGCAGGGGCGCAGCCAGCCTAAACATCCGAAATACGATTATCGCCGAAACGGAAGAAGGATCTGGAAAAGAACTGCTTCATTTTTCTTTCTTGTGCCGTTACGCCTCACGTAGCAGTAACCAACAACCTGTACCACACTTTATCCGAGAAACGCGATAACAGTTTAAAAGAACGAACATGTTAAACAGTAGCAGCTGTTCCCGTTGTTGGAGAAAGCATTGTGCGAGAAAAGTATGAAAAATGTACATTACTACCGTTAAAACTGGTGCACCAGCAAAGCGGCGTGCAACAAACGTTAAACACAGGCCGGGTTACACAAATGATTAGCATTCATCTTCATGCCGCAAAGTAAGTAGGAGTCATGCTGTCTACATTTTATTTGTATAAATAAAGAAAGATTACGGAATAGATTTCTCATTCAAAAAAGTCATTTGAATATTGGTTAGTTTGTGAAAGGAACTTCTACCAGCATGTGTCTGAATTCGATAGTGTTACGACTGTAGCCTTCTGAGACTGCCTTTTATCTTTCTGCGATTATTCTGCTGATGATCGGAACATCACAATCGGGAATGTGGGATCAATACTCAACGACATACTGGGACCTCAAAGTCGCTACTCGACCAGCGCCCAGTGGGACACACATACCATCTCAACTGTACGAGATCGTGCAGCCACGTCACATCACGTCCCGTTGATCTGAAAATTGTTCTACTTGCAACATCCACACGTACAATGCGACAGTTAGTGCAGCACCATGGACTGTCATCACGGGTACCATTGCTGCGGCTTCCCCTGACGCGGAAACTGACGGAGTCGCCCCTACAGTATTGAGGCCAACGACAACGCTGGTCAGAGGAGTGACACCACGTTGCGTTCTCAGACGAGTCCTGGTCCTGTGTGCAGCATCATGATGGATGTATCCTCGTATGGAGGCTACGAGGCGAACGAACGTTATCAGACTGCATTCGTCATACGCGCCAGCATGTGGCGTGATTATATGGGCTGCCACTGTGTACACAACACGATTATCAGTGGGTAGCATAACCTGTAATTTGGTTAGTTTGTGTTCTGTCTTTGAGATCTCCGAGACGCCATGTTTCAAAAAGACAGACAAGACCGCTTATTGTCCGCACTGACCCGACCTTCGTCGGTACAGATGTTAATCCAGTGTTGCCCTGGCCAGCAAGTTCCCTAGATCTCTCACGTACTAAAAACCACTAGTAATTTCTTGCTGAGAAACGTCATGCTACCACCTGCCAACCACTCCGGTACATGAACACTTGCGTGGAGTTGATGGAGCGTCGAATGGTGTAGTCGTACCTGTAGCCCAAACTAAGTTCGATTAGATGACCAGCCAGAGCAAGGTTAGAGCCATTGTTGCTAACAGAGGTGCCAGCTCTGCATACTAATTTTCTCGACGTGTATACGCCATAATCACCTTATTTAATAACATGTTAAGCCTCCTGAACTGTCGACGTGTCATGTTAACATTTCTCGTGAGGCAGTTTTAATGGTCAGTTGTGTACATTATTGCGACATTGCATTGGTAAAAATTAGTTCACGCCAAGGAAATCACACGCGGAATTTTCTTTATCATAATAACTTTATTTAGTGCTTCTTCTTCTTAACTTTTTTAGTCGGTACATTTCCCCTTACTTAAGACGTTTTCCAGTCGTTCACACAAGCACGGGAATGCAAAAGATGCACAAACAGTGGGAGTCAAACTACCACTACGACATCAGATCTGAAGAATGAAAGGAATGCGTCAATACAATGTCCAGTAAATCGACCTTCAACTAAAATAAATGAGATAAATAAAACATGAATTGTTGTTAACAGCAACAGACTTTCTAGAATGTTTATGCTAGACAATCACGGATATATCGTTTAGGCAAATTTGCTCCGCCGTTCAGAGGACCCATCGCGTCATTTAGTTGCGGTATGGTGGGGTAAACACATCTCTCTCCTGGCCGTTGTCGGTTTCGCAGATCTTGGAGCAGCTACTTCTCTATCAAGTGGCTCCTCAGTTGACATCACCACGCTGACTGGCCCCCGTTCCGGGCCTGCCTCCAAGAAAAAATCCCTGGCAATACCGGGAATTGAACCCAGTTTCTCCACAAAGTCAGCCACGCTGACGGTCAGCTATGGAGGCGGAATTTAGGTACATTTAATTGAACGTAATTCGTTGTCATTTTATTCAACAATCGTACACAGCAATTAGTGGCAAAAAATTCTATTAATCATAGTTATTGTACCACACGGAAATGTAAATACAAGTCCACAAGTAACAAGTTCTGAAGTTAGTAATTAACTTTTAACTATGACATCTGTTATTTTCAGTGCTTTAAACGAAAAAATTTAAGGCTTTGCCAGATGCGTATTCATAAATTAATTGGGAATTATGTAAATAACTGGAAATTACGCCATGGGAACAGGCAAAATCCAGCATTTTCTTTTTCAGATTGCAGTATTTTCTGTCGAATCAGATTTTCTCATATGCAGTGAAAAGTACAAATACAAGTCTATCGCTTGAAAATATGCCCTCTATTTGAAGGTACAATTTTGGTTTCAGTTTGATATGGTTTACAACTTCAGCTGATACAATATTAGCAATACACTTGTTTCACATTTCTTTTATTTCTGAGACTTTTACGTATTCCTTATGCTCCTTTCCTTCTATTTGTGTAAGAGACTTGCTCTAAGGTGAACTATTATCACAGGTTTCTTATTGCCGAATATGCTTCACGATAAACAATGAAATATGACAGGAAAGACCTATGAAGCTATAATACAACTTTTTTTTGTCTGATGACGAACTACAGTTTCAAATACTGAAATTTTTTCCTGAAATAGGTACATATGTGCTACACAAAACTCGTCATAAATTAATAATGCTTTAGAAGAAATCGGTACGTGTGTGACATACGGAAGTTTGGGTCGGTCTGGAGAGAGTGCTCGGATAGCCTAAGTGGTTAGGCGACCGCTGGCGATAACCGGGAAATTCGGGTTCAAGTCCCGGTGCGGCACAAATTTTCATATGTTGTTTAGGTGGAGCGTACATCTGTACCTATTAGAGCCTTGATACCAAATGTTACTTTACAGAATCATAAATTATACAGGGTGTTCGGAAATTCCCGTTACGAACTTCTAGGACTTGATAGAAGGGAGTGAGTACATAACATTTTGAACAGAAATCCATGTCCGGTAACGTACCGTTTCCGTTCTACGACGGTTTCAATTCAGATGTGTAACACGTCCACGTCTGCTGAGGGAGGGAGAAAAGTCTCAGAGTTGCTTGTCCTGGTATGCAATGGGGTAGACAGGATGACGTGTACTGCTTCTTGTGAACTCGTATGCAAAGTTTAATTTACGAGACACCTATGTAGAGACATAGGAAGATCTGCTGGCACGTGTTATGCCCGCTGCACTAGAAACTGAAGAGACACCACGTGGGATAGACAGTGTATAACAGAAGATGCTTCTTAGGTACGATGTCTGTAACAACGTTTGGTGGTCGCCACATGGAGCCTCTGTTGCAGTGAATCGGTACTGTTCTATACGTTCAGTATTCTGGGTTCTTTTTCGTTCTGGAATGATGTAAACACGTAATGTCTAAGTGGTAATAGAAACAAATGTGCTTAAGTGATAAACGGCTGTTTCGTTCTCCTTCCTTTCAAATCGTTATCTGATAATTGTATTGTGTCACGTAAAATTCAATTCCTCAAGCAGAAGAGGATTATTTAAACTTCTGAAATGAAACGATACGTTTCCGGACATGAGTTCCTATTCAAAATATTGTGTACTCACTTCCCTCTTACCCGAAAGAGGTGGCACAGTGGTTAACTCACTGGACTCGCATTCGGGAAAATGACAGCTCAAATTCGCGTCTGGCCATTCAGATTTAGGCTTTCCATGGTTTCCCTAAATCGCTCCAGGCATGTGCCGGTATGGTTCCTTTGAAAGAGCACGGCCGAATTCTTTACGCATTTTTGACACAATCCGAGCACGTGCTCCGTCTCTAACGATCTCGTTGTCGACGAAATGTTAAACCCAGTCCTACTTCCTTCCTTCCTTCGCTCCCCTCTACAAGCCCTAGAAGTCTGTAACGGGAATTTCCAAACACCCTGTAGAAGTACTGTACGTTTCTAATATGCATTTGGATCTACAAGTACCTGAGCCGTTCTCCACCGTTTATTAACACTGAACGACGGTTTCACTATATAGCCGCACTATAAACTACCTGTGAAAAGCCCATAAATGAAGACGTGTAGGGTACTCGGTCGTATCTTAGCATGATGTGTTTTCTTAGTAAATGAATATTACTTCCACGCAAGTTCATCGCGAAACAAGAGTGGCGTATTATCGGAAGAGAGTACGTTCTGAGCTCCCTGCAGAATTTTGTTGTTGTTGTTGTGGTACAGATAATAGATGCATCACAGTGACGGAGTGAAATGGGAAGACAACTGGAAACGTACTCGAAAGTTGAAGCGTCCAGGACAGTACGATTCTTATGGACAGAACGTCGAAATTGCATAGATACTCACGGTGAAATTTTGGAGGTATATGGACCAAATACGATGTCACGTTCAGCATTTGTGAAATGGTGCCAACAGTTTGACTTAAGCCGCACAGACGCGTGCTGTTGATGATCGGGAAGGAAGGCCATCGACAGCGACCACAGACGACAATGTGCACACAATCGAGGAACTGACTCGCGTCAAAAGCAGATATTCCAACGATGCGGACGTTCTCACATCGTTTCTCAAATGGCTCTTTTAGCAGGAGCAGAGGAACTGAACTATTGGTAGGCGTTCGGATCATTTTTTTCAGAAAATTGGTGACAATGTTGAAAAATAGTGTCATGTATCAGTGTTACTTTGAAGTGAATTTCACCATCCAATACAAGTTACTTGGTCGGCCATAATAACGTGCAATTTGCTTTTTGAAGTCTGGTCTTATAAAGATCTTCATGACAGACACAGTTTCTGTAGAGATTTATTTAAAATATAAGCTGTTTAATTACAGTTTGAGTTAAAATACTTTTACTTCCTAATGAATGGACAAATAACCACTACCTATAATGCCTTCAATGGCACCACATCATAATCCGTTTTCGAGGTATATGTCATAAGTCGCTCGAAACAACTTATGAACAGTTTGAATTATCCACAACAACATGTCTGTGCTAGGTAGCACCATGAGTACAGAAATTATTTCTGCAATTTATAATTCCACTTGTTTCCAGAATGAGATTTTCACTCTGCAGCGGAGTGTGCGCTGATATGAAACTTCCTGGCAGATTAAAACTGTGTGCCCGACCGAGACTCGAACTTGGGACCTTCGCCTTTCGCGGGCAAGTGCTCTACCAACTGAGCTACCGAAGCACGACTCACGCCCGGTACTCACAGCTTTACTTCTGCCAGTACCTCGTCTCCTACCTTCCAAACTTTACAGAAGCTCTCCTGCGGACCTTGCAGAACTAGCACTCCTGAAAGAAAGGATATTGCGGAGAAGTTGTGCCACAAACTTCTCTTCTCGCCAATCCTATTCAATACCTCCTCATTAGTTACGTGATCTACCCACCTTATCTTCAGCATTCTTCTGTAGCACCACATTTCGAAAGCTTCTATTCTCTGCTTGTCCAAACTGGTTATCGTATTCCACTTATTAACTATAAAAATGAACTGTGGCTCATTATTACCATTGCATTGACTCCTTCCTAGTCCTTACGCGGACGACGCAACTCTTCAAAAACCCTAGTTACTGATAGACTGTCTTTGGGATGAATATGGATAAATATTTGAAACTGTAGTCAAGTTCAGAAAAAAACAGAGCACCTTGAGCAACTAGAGATAGCACGTTCCTATTCACAGGACATGTACATTCGTATGTTCTGAAGAAACAACTAGCATTTGAACCATGTCGGCTGGCGGTTTCGAGATCAACATCGATATCGCGGTGCAACTCCACCTACCGGTAACACGTGCCTGCGGCTCTCGTTGTAGCTATAAACCGAAGGTAATCGATCACTGCCGGCTGCTGTGGCAGAGCGGTTCTAGGCACTTCAGTCTGGAACCGCGCTGCTTCTAAGGTCGCAGGTTCGAATCCTGCCTCGGGCATGGATGTTTGTGATGTCCTTAGGTTAGTTAGGTTTAATTAGTTCTAAGTCTAGGGGACTGATGACCTCAGATATTAAGTCCCATAGTGCTCAGAGCCATTTGAACCATTTTTGAATCGATCAGTATGGCTTGAGCAGACGTGCAGGATGGCTTGCAGACGTGTGCGAGAACTGTACCGTCAAATCAGTGAGTTTGAAAGAGGGCGCATTATCGACATTAGAGAATGTGATGCATCTCTACGGGAAATTGCTGCTCGTGTGGGACGAAGTGTTTCTGCAGTACAATGAGTGTGTGCGAATGGTTCACGGAAAGCCGTAGAACACGACTAGATGGGTCAGTTCTCACTACCAACACCAACCCCTTACAAGACCGATAACCTCATCCGAATGGTATTGTAGGACAGATATTCATTCTCTTCGGCTCTGGCGCAACAGTGGAACAGTGTAACACAGCGTACACTGTCAGGGTTGACAGTCCGTTGCTGTTTATTACGGCATAGGTTACGTGGGCGTCGTCCATCTCTCCGCCTACCTTTGACGAACGTGCAAAAGAATGCTAGAGAGCAGTGGTGTATGAAACGACGTGACTGGGGTAGGAATGGCATCAGGTAGTATTTTGGACAAATATAGGTTCTGTTTGTTTCAAAATGATGACCGCATTGTGGTTCTCCGCATACAGGGGGAGCGGCATCACAGAGACTGCATTCGCGCGAGGCATACAGAGTCAACTCAAGGCCTTATGGTGTGGAATGCTATTGGGTACAATTACAAATCACAGCAGATGCCTGTCCAGGGCAATACGACCAGTGTGGCGTATGTGAATGACATCCTGCGACCAGTAGCCATGTTCTTTCTGCACAACATCCCAAATACCATTTTTTTTAGCAAGACAATGCACGATCACATGTTGCTACACGAACACGTGCCTTCTTGGATTCACAGGATGTCAGCCTTTTGCCCTGGCCCACCAGATCACCAAACTTGTCGCCAATCTAAAATGTGAGAGATCTGGTGAAACTATGGGTGCAGCGCTGTGACCCAATGTCAACCATCACAGATGAACTTTGGAAGCAGGTGAATGCAGCGTGGATGCCATTCGTGCCTTATATGTGTCGATGCCATCATGCACGGAACAAGTTATCAGGGCCCATGACGGACACTTTGCCTACTAGGCAACAGGACACATACTGAACTAAGCTGACTGAAATGCTAATCATTTCTGCAGAACATACTAATGTACATGTCCCGTGAATATGGAAGTTCTGTCTCTAGTTGTTCAAAGTGTTTTTTTTTTTTTTTTTTTTTTTTTTTTAACGTGAGTGTAGAAACTGGAATTCCATATTACCTTAGTCCCATTCTCGCTCGCAGTCTCTCACTTTTTCACACACAAACAAACAATATGTAGTGGCTTCATGGACAGTATATGGAATTCGTTCGTAAAATACAAGAAAAGCAGTTCAACACAAGTAAAACATTTTAAAGATACTGTGGTTGGCTGATCACTGGGAAAATAGCTACGAGCCAGCTGTTCTGTGAACAAGCTAAAATCTTCTACCTATTAAATTATGCACAACATACATCGTATCAAGGAAACCTTATTCTACGACGGAAAAAATTCACATTAACGTAGATTCCCAACTGCAAGTAATATTTTGATTTTCGTATGACGTGAGGGGCCTTTCTTAGCCTCACGCAGAAATTCGCTGACAGAAAGCTGAGTGCTCTCTCAGACATTCGCGCCCGCGGACGATATTCAAATCGTCCTGGAGCAGTCGGTCAGTCCGTGCCAAGCAGCCTGAACAGTCTACGCCAGAAGGTCGATTAAATCTGTCCGTCCTACTCTGCGTAAAGGTATCGCAATAAAAGTTATCACGTACCGTACCTTAGATGACTGACGTTTGGCAAACGTATTGTGGAAAATCGGAAAAGGGAAATACAAATGCTCAATCTAGTGATATGTAGTGGAATAAGTAAAGTGTAATGGGAAGAAGATAACCATTTCTGCTCAGACAAATAAAGGATAATGTAAACAGCAGCAGAAAATGGTGTAACTCGAGTAGGATTTCTGTATGAATAGGAAAGTAGGGCAGAGAGTGAGCCACTGTGAACAGTTCAATGATAGGGTTGCTCTCTTCAGATTCGGCAGCAAACTAACGCTGGCAATACTTCAGGCATACGTGCCGACGCTGCAAGCAGAATTTGAAAAATAAAGAAGCTGTATGAAGATACCGAACGAGTAACTCAGAATTTAAATGGATATGAAAATCTAATAATCATGGGGAACGCGGTTGTAGAGGAAAGATTAGGAGAATATGAGTTTGGCAGTAGTAATCAGAGGAATCAGAGAGGAAAAAGACTAATTGCAGTCTGCTACAAATCACAGTTGCTAAAAGCGAATACTCTTTTCAAGAGCCACAGTAGGGTATAAGATATAATCCAATGTGAGGCCATCTAGTGTATAAAATAATTCTACATAACGTAAATCCGTTATTCCGTCTTCATTGTTTATAAATGTCATTCAAACTGGGGAAAAGAGTAATGTTAATTCTCCTATATAAAATGTACTATATTATTAATTTTTACAATATTCCATGTAATCTAACACTCACTAATGTATTTACTTAATAAACACATAGAGTACACGGCACATTCATGTTAAATAATTTCAGTTCTTTTTAGTCTTACAGAAACGGTAAGTAAAATACAATATTTGACCATAGAATTATTTAGGAGGATACTGGGCTGTTTTTGTACTAAATAGAAAAAAAATTGTGCCACATCCATAAACACAAAAATAGGAATAACAAGAAGCTGATTAGAAATTAATTATACCCGAAAGAGGAATATATCGTAAATATACAACTCGCGTAGAGTAAGAATTAAACAAAATTGTTACTTTGCACAGCATAGCTGCAGCATTCGATCTGCCGTCGATATACTAACTATGTACTGACTAAAGACTTAAATATGTATTACGCTAATTGAAGATGGGTGAAGCCCCGAGACACGTATTAGCTTAAATAAAAATACACAACGAAGTGGCTGGTTGCTGTATTTACTAAAATAATATCAGGTTAGCTATTCGAGATATCAGCATGCTTGTGTTGCGTGGGTGAAGAATAAATTGAGCAAATAAACATTTTAAATAATGTGAATGAATACTGAGTAGATCTAATTGCGTAAAGGAAACAGGCCGTGGTAAGGTTATTCTTTGCAGAACTGCCCATTTCCCGTTGTAAAACATCGAACTACCGATGTCAAACTAGAAGGTCGCCGGCCTATAGCGTACTAAGCCATCTGGAGGCGCACTGAAATCACTCCACCTCGCCTTACATAAGGAACGCCAATCGTTGGCCTTGGCGATCGCAGGTAGTTGTTCTTCAGCCGCAGACACTCTTCCTCCAATTGTAGCACCGTCTTGTGTCCCAGGAAGACAGCACATCGAACACCACTGCTTCCCATCAGGCATCCTTTGCTCGTTCACTTGCAGCCTCATTTCCATCATTATCATGTGCGTAGCTAACCTGCAAAATATCAGCCCCTATGTAGGCAGAGAATGATGTCTCGTATAATGAAGAATTACGTATCAGTCGAGTACATGACGCAGATCTTGTGAAAGACATTTGTGGAGGCACAACAGATGAAGGCTTTAGTAACGTAATCGTGTCAGCAGTGTGGACATCAGTATTAGCCAGGAAGTCCGCTGCTGATCTAGAACTGTGTGTGCGATAACTATGAGTTGCCTTCTACCAGTAACAAGGCGAGCCTTCTTTTTTCTCTCACTGGTTTGGCGCGGCCCGCCACGAATTCCTCTTCATCTCAGAGAACACTAGCGCGCCATGTCCTCATCAGTTTGCTGGATGTATTCCAATCTCTGTTTGCCTCTACACCTTTTGCCCTCTACAGCTCCCTCTTATTCCCTGGTATGTCAGCACATGTCCTACCATCTTGTCCCTCCTCTTTTTCGGTCATTTCCACATGTTCCTTTCTCCGCGACTCTGTGGAGAAACCTCTCATCCCTTATTTTATCAGTGCATCTACATTTCAAAATCCTCCTGTTTTCCGACACTCAGTGATTCACTTCCATACAATGTTGTGCTCCAAACGTACTTTCTCAGAAATTTTTTCCTCAAATTAAGGCTCGTGTTTGATACTGATAGACTTCTTTCGTTCATGAATGCCCTCTTTGCCTGCGCTATTCTGCTTTGATGCTCTCTTTCCTTCGTCTGTCACGGGTTATTTTGCTTCCAAGGTAGCAGAATTCCTTAACGTCTTCTATTTCGTGATCACCAATTTTGACGTTAAGCTTCTCGACAGTCCCATTTCTTTTGTTTCTCATTACTTTCGCTTTTCTTCTGTTTGCTGTCAATTAGTACACTATACTCATTACACTATCCATTCCACACAGAAGATCGTGTAATTCTCCTTGACTGAAGAGGATAGCATGTAATCAGCGAATCTTATCACTAATATCATCCCACTCTCAATTTTAATCCCGCTGTTGCGCTTTTCTTTGATCTCTGTTATTGTTTTTACGACGTATAAATTGAACTGATGAATTCTGCATCCCTATCTTATTCTCTTTTTAAGCACTTAGTTTTTGGTCCTCCAGTCTTATTGTTACCTCTTGATTCTTGTACATGTTGTATATTACCCGCCTTTCCTTACAGCTTGCTCCTACTTTTTCTCAGAATTTCGAGCGTCTTGCACTATTTTATATGGTCTAAAGCCTTGTCGAGGTCGACAGATATTATGTACGTGTTTTGATTTTTCTTTCGTCTAGATTCCGTTATCAAACGGAATGTCAGGGCTGCCTCTCTGGTGCCTTTACCTTTCCTAAAGCCAAACTGGTCGTCATCTAATAAAACCTCAATTATCTTTTCCATTCTTCTGTATATTATTCTGATAAGGAATTTGGATGCATGACATGTTAAGATAATTGTTTGATAATTCACGGACTTAACTGCCCTTGCTATCTTCGGAATGGTGTAGATGATATTTTCCCAAAAGTCTGGTGGTAAATCGCCATTCTCATAGATTCGACACACTATTTGAACAGTCGTTTGGTTGCCACTTCCACTTAAGATTGTGTAAATTTCGATGGACTGTTGTCTCCCTCTTCTGCTTTATTTCATCATAAATCTTCCAGAGCCACTTTAAATTCTGATTGCGATTTTGGCTCCGCTATGTCTTCCATATGGGCTGCAGTTTCTCTACAGTAGGTCCTACTGCGTTGTAGTAGCCATTAAATATTAAAGTTACCTTGTGCTGTCAATTAGCTCGTTTATCTGTTTCGAAGTGCATAATGAAGCAATTTCTAGGTCACTGTGGGTTTCGAGTCTAGTGGGGAAATATCGGTAGGTGGTCATGGTTCAAATGGCTCTGAGCACTATGCGACTTAACTTCTGAGGTCATCAGTCGCCTAGAACTTAGAACTACTTAAACCTAACTAACCTAAGGACATCACACACATCCATGCCCGAGGCAGGATTCGAACCTGCGACCGTAGCGGTCGCGCGGTTCCAGACTGCAGCGCTCAGAACCGCACGGCCACTGCGGCCGGCCAGGTGGTCATGGAAGGATCGTTCTCCCATTAGTTATCTTACAACAATTCCACAATCTTCTCGTGCTGATTAAACAAATAGTTGATGAATCGTGCAGAATTTTTTGAATATTCTTCCCTTCATCCGTTAGTTGTTTTACAGTGATAATTCTTAGGCGTTAAGAGAATCCCTGTTTCAGCAAAGGCAACACCCATCCCTACTGCGAGCGAAGTGAGTGGTGGAACTAAACAGGTCGCCATGAACATAAGCGATCGCAAACTAACCAATTTAAAGTGAAAGTTTCATTTCTATTATCTTATTTTACATTCGATGCTGCATTAGTCACTCAGCTTTTCTGATAATCTGTATCTTCCCCGCAGGAAAAAATAAATCCTATCCACTTTTAGTTCTCGTCCGAATCTTGAATTTTTCCCTACATTTATGTTTGCGCATTCCGCTCTGAAAACATGCGGTGGTCAAAATCAGATAAAGTGAGTAATTGTGAGTACCGAATATGTGGCCTGGAATGGCTCACAACAAGTTTTCGTACATGTGGCGGTCGTTGCCAGAGAAAAACAATAAACCGGAGAGGAAAGTACGACATTGTTACAGACTGCGCTCTGCCGCATGCCTTGTACGGCGCTACTGTACTCCAACACTTTATGCCGAGATCTGATGGTATCGCGGGTATCCCGTGCTGCCACTGGTTCCTCCGCATTGGTAGGGACAGCTCCAGCTGGCGCCCAGTATTTTCCGCTTATCGCTTCGTAAAGCAGCAAACGGTAGCCGAGCGTTACTTGTTCAGCTGTGAAAGACGCCCTGGTATCGTGCCAGGCATGCAACAAGAAACACAATCCTCTTGACCGACGACGAATTCTCCAGCCTTTGTCCTGTGGAAATGTGTTTTACAAATCTCTAGAGAACACGTTGATATACATGAACACATTCTGAGTGTCTCAAATGTTACTGAAAAAAAGTATTTCACATTCTGTTATTTACAGATTGCAATGCTATCGCAACGGACTGTGGCTTCCGTCTTGCGAGGCAAATTCCTCGGATTGTATCATTAATCAGCAGTGTTTTTTAGGACATCAATTTCCGAAAGTCTAACCCTTCAATACAAATTTTATTAATCCGAGCGGTTGTGGCTGACTTCTGTTTATCAATTGTTAGTTCAAACTATTAGGCTGACGCGACTAATTAAACAGTACATACATTTTTATTTATTTATTTTTATTGATTTGGATAGCTTTTCTGAGTCATTAACCTCTCGACTTGTTATTTTATTACATCTCTTCCTATCTTGCACTAATACTTTCATCTGTGCACAGTAAGTCTGAATGAAATTTACGTCGGTGCTTGACAGACTATGGCAACAATATTAAACGGGAATCTCTTTTCTGATTTTCTGCAAAACATCAGGAAAGTATTTTACATGATTAATATTGAATAGTATTTCAGTATGAACGATTATGAAAGTGTATAAACAATAGCTAAACTCGCGTCTTAATGAGGCATTATCAAATGATGTAGTGCCCATCGATCCACACCACTACATTTAAAGTTATTTCGACTTGAATAAAACGGTGTGAATTTCAATTTGTCACTAGCCCCAAAAATTTCATTTATTTCAACCATTGCAAATTTAGATATTAATATTTTAATTTTACGGGCAAAATATTACGGGCATGTGTGGTTTATTGTTAAGACAAGAGGGCGGGTCAAAGTTTTCATAGCACACCACAGATGGTCCCGACGAGCACTACAAGAAATAACTGAATGCCTTACGTGTACGAAGAAACAAAGAGATTGACATACGAGAGGAATTAGTGATGGGCTGCATCAAAAACTTAGAATACTGCTGATCAAAAATAAAATAAAAACTCAGTCTAATCTTTACTCTTGACAGTGAACAGTAAGATGGTCAACGTGTCTCGAAGTCTGAGGCAACCGCTCCCTTGCGAACTCGCAACTCAGTATCTCCCCCAAGTCGCAAACTTCTGAAACATTAGTAACGTGCACGTTATTGGATTTTTACTGCGCCGCAGGGAACTTTCCTGAATGGCGTTTCCGAGCGCAAACACTGTGGCAGAAGTCACGGAATGCCCAAGAAAATGCCACTGTGCACGCACATGGCGAACTGAAAACCCGCGCCACGTGGCATCCAAAGTGCAACTTGCGCTACATTTCCCTTACGCAAGCTGGGATAACTTGTCTAAATATTCGTCATTTTTATCTGTCGACAGTTGATTTCCTATAGCATCAGATGTGCAGAAGAATTTTTGAGACACTTCTGAGCCTACACGAAACAGAAATCAAGAGAATAAAACACTCTAATATCAGGATGTTTCCTTTTTTTAGCCTCTGGCTTAAACAACAATGATCCATACTTTTCTGTAGCATCACAAATGCGCAAAGGACCAGATGTCGTTCTTAAAATTTAAGGAATATAACTGATGTTTACAAATGCTATAAACTAGTTAACAACACACGAAAAGCCATGAATAAATATAAAGAACTGGTATCTATCGATATTCTTGAGTCCATTGCATACCGCTACCTTAGAGTGACGATATAATTAGACTGATAACTGACTAATAACTATACGAGCAGATGTAGAACAATCAACCCATATTCCAAACAGTCGTACAAGGCAAGACGGAATACACCCTCTCCAATGCTTTATTCACTTGTGTGAATGTGAATGAACCAAGTGAGTAAAAGAACAAAAGGAAACTACAGGAAGAAAATACGGGTCCATTTGTACTTCGCAAATGACTGAAACGTTTGAATGTGTCACCAACATTAATTCCCTCTGCACTTCATATTTGGGTGGAGCCTAAGGACAATGACTGGTTGTATGCTTATGCAACAATCAACATTTCATAATAACACGAAGTGTAATGCAAACCTCATCACTTTTTCGGAAGGTGGATTTTCGTAGTTTGTATTAATTTTCCTGGTAGACAAAGTCATTGTTTGTATTTATTCCGCTGCATTTTGCTGAGTATATTTTAACTGTACGAACGTAGTAACCACATAGCACTTCTTCACTCTCTTTCTGATAAAAGGAATCAATTCCAGCAACAAGAGCAATACTTATGGAACGGGTTCCACAGTATCAGACTATCAGGTTACAGAAAACTCAGTAACGTACAACAGATCCAATTAACCAGTGGTGTAGTAAGGGATACCAGCAGACTAGAGTCGAATGCATTGGTGTCAAAGTACGATCCGTAGATGCAGGAGATCGACACATTTGCTTATAACACCAAGTCCGCAATAATTTGTAACGTATAGGACACTCACCGATCATAATAGTAAAAATCAGACGGTTCTTCACAAATCTAGATAGGATCAGAATCGCGACCCCAACGCTCGTTTTCATAGTGATCGCTACTTCACAATCCTTTGCATATGTGCTTCACTTTTTCATGTCGCTCTAAATTCAAATGAATCAAATCGAACAGAAATAGTGTCCACAAGTAAAAAATTGTTTCTTGCTATCTTCCAACAAATGTTGTATTGCATCTCCGAAATTGGACATATGATGAATAATACTTTGGTATGTGTTAGCACAAGAAATTAGGAAATGGTGATCTTTCAGATCGTCTCTTTATTTTCTTTGTGGTGCGAGAAACGTCGAATGTGGTAAGTTGGTAGGGAGGTGTGGCTTCTTAAATACTTGTTAACTTCAGTACTATTTATCAATAATATAACTCAGCTAATCAGAGCGCACGAGCTTCACAAAACAAGAAAATATTACGTGCACTCAACTCCAAAAAACAATACATAAACACTAAGTCTCACAATAAACGTCAATTTGACAAAAGTATTGTTGCTTTAAACGAATTTTGATTCAACAAATGAAAGGAGAGCACGAGGTAAATCAACAATTCCAATGCTAATTAACAACACAAACTCAGAAAGAATAATAATGAAACAAGGTTGCTGGTCACAAGCTCAGGACATTATTCCTCAAATAAAATAAAAATGAGAGATTCTTTAAACACCAATGTGAGGCTCTGGCCTGGACTTCGCATCAGACTGCCCTACTGCTGGTCGTGCCCACTTGCAGCTCTATCCCTACTGCCCACACTGCCGTCTCTGTTGCTCCCTTGTTGATTCTCGACAGACTGACTCACTCTTCCAGTCCCAGATAACAACCGTCATCCCTTCTTCATACATACGGGGCCGCTATCACAGGCTGCCAACAGCCAACTGCCACTCGTCCTGCAGATACATACAGTGCTACCACATTGCGGGGCAGTTGTCACAGGCTGCCAGCAGCCAACTGCCATTCATCTACATCTACGTGGATACTCTGCAAATCACATTTATGTGCCTGGCACGGGGTTCATCGAACCACCTTCACAATTCTCTATTACTCCAGTCTTGTAATATCGCGCAGTAAGAATGGACACCTATATCTTCCCGTACGGGCTCTGATTTCCCTTATTTTATCGTGGTGATCGTTCCTCCCTATGTAGGTCGGCGTCAAGAAAATATTTTCGCATTCGGAGGAGAAAGTAGGTGATTGGAATTTCGTGAGAAAATTCCGACGCAATGAAAAACGCCTTTCTTTTAATGATTTCGAGCCCAAATCCTGTATCATTTATGTGACACTGTCTCCCATATTTCGCGATAATACAAAACGTGCTGCCTTTCTTTGAACTTTTTCGATGTACTCCGTCAGTCCTATCTGGTACGGATCCCACACCGCGCAGAAGTATTCTAAAAGAAGACGGAGAAGCGTAGTGTAGGCAGTCTCCTTAGTAGGTCTGTTACATTTGCTAAGTGTCCTGCCAATAAATCGCAGTCACTGACGCTACAGATCAGTTTGCATACAGATCACTTTATTTATGAAAATACAAGGTACAGTCACCAATAAACTTTACATATTCACATACTCTTTTATCTTTAACCCAAATGAATACAGACTCATTTACAGATATTTTTCGCTTATTACGAGTATACAACGACAATGCCGAAGGCGACATATAAGCTGATTTACCAAAGTCTTTATTTGCAAGTTCTGCCATATGGTAGGTACGACAGGCAATAATGTCTCTATCAACGAAACTTTCAAGTCCAGGTACATTAGGAACTCCCGTACCTTCACGTACAATGGCTACAGTGAGCCAACCATTACCATGGTCAAAAGTATCATTAATGTGAACATCGAGTTCGCCACAACAGCTGGAGACAAGAAGAACCGTACACCAGTTAAGAGTGTTGCTGCTGCTGCACTTGTCGACGGACCTTGTGTTTTCTGTGGTTGCAGACTTAATTTTAGTATTGACATTAATGATACTTTTGATCATGGTAATGGTTGGCTCACTGTAGGTACGGGAGTTCCTAATGTACCTGGACTATGTTTTCTATGTGTTCCTTCCAATTTAAGTTGTTCGTAATTGTAATACCTAGGAATTTGGTTGAATTTACGGCTTTTAGATTAGACTGATTTATCGTGTAACCGAAGTTTTACGAGTTCCTTTTAGCACTGATGTCGATGACCTCACACTTTTCGTTATTTAGGGTCAACTTCCACTTTTCGCACCATTCCGATATTTCTTCTAAGTCGTTTTGCAGTTTTTTTTTATCTTCTGATGACTTTATTAGTCGATAAACGACAGCGTCATCTGCAAACAACCAAAGACGGATGCTCAGATTGTCTCCCAAATCGTTTATATAGATCAGGAACAGCATAGGGACTGTAACACTACCTTGGGGAACGCCAGAAAGCACTTCTGTTTTACTCGATGACTTTCCGTCAGTTACTACGAACTGTGACCTCTGTGGCAGGAAATCACAAATCCAGTCACATAACTGAGACGATATTCCGTAAGCACCCAATTTCAATACGAGCCGCTTGTGTGGTACAGTGTCAAAAGCCTTCCGGAAATCCAGATATACGGAATCGATCTGAAACCCTTTGTCAATAGCATTCAACACTTCGTGTGAATAAAGAGCTAGTTGTGTTTCACAGGAACGATGTTTTCTAAACCCATGCTGGCTGTGTGTCAATCGACCATTTTGTTTGAGGTAATTCAAAATGTTCGAACACAATATATATGTTCCAAAATCCTGCTGCATATCGACGTTAACGATATGGGCCTGTAATTAAGTGGATTACTCCTACTACCTTTATTGAATATTGCTGTGACCTGTGCAACTTTCTAGTTTTTGGGTACTGATCTTTCGTCGTGCGAACGGTTGTATATGATTGTTAAGTGTGGAGCCTGCAGGTACGTACAGTACTGCCACATTGCGCAGCTCTGTGGCTGCCCGATCGACTGCCGGACCGCCAGACAGCACCGGCCCTGTGAGGCTCCTTGCACTTGGGGCCACTGTCTCGGTTTCCCAGCTTGCTGATCACGACATGCTTCACCAGGCATGCACTCCGAAACCAGGTGGTGCCGCCGCTCGCCGGCCAGCTACAGGTTCAAGCCCCTCTGGGAGCACACCGCACACGCCTTCACGGAACGACGCTGCTCTTGTTGTGTGGTCGTCGCCTCGCAGTGGTGTTTCGCGCACTCTCTGCAGCGGCAGGAACTCATCCCCAGCCCTAGCACCAACTGCCGTGCGGGGCGGGACTTTCAGAGGCGACTTCCACATAGGGCACTGCTTTCCGACTGTTCTCTTACTGTGCTCCTGACGAGTCACTCTGCGTGCATTCCCACATATACAGTGTGCCAGCTGCGTTCAGACACCAATGGAGCAGATAGACGAGGCTGTTGTTGTGGCTCTCGGGACTGACTTAGTTTTGTTGAGGGGGAAACAAGAGTGGGAAAGCAAGAAAAATCGCTACTGGGTTCAACCTGTATTCAGAGGTAGAGAAAAAGAGGCAGAATTCCACATGATTTTTAATAGGCTCGCTGGTGATCATGTGAAATCCGCAAAGCATTTTAGAATGACTTTCACTTACTTCGAAAATTTACTACAATCCCTTCATTCTGAGCTTCGGAAAAACCACACAAAATGGAGAAAGCGCATTTCAGCTGAGTAAAGTCTTACTAGGGTAAAAACTTCCAACTGCGCTTACCATTAACTTTGTACATAATTACGTATTATTTATTTACACATTTATCATGCATTCTTATTGTTTTTTCACCCTATTATTTCGTTTCAATTTATTTTTGTTTTTGGGTATCCCGCTTGTGGAGATTCTCTAGTTTCTATCAGCTTCAGTTACAGAATAACGCTTGCATGAGTTCATCTTTTCATCATTTCTACCTGTAATCTGATGTGAAAGTTTCTGTCGGCTGTTGAAATGCCTCAGCCAAATGAGGCAGCGGGGAAGAAGATTGCTGAGGGCTTTGGCGAGATGCAGTACTTTTCTAACTGCATAGGTGCTATAGACAGAAAACATGGTTTCATACAAGCCCCGCAAAACACTGAAAGTCTCTGCTATAATTCCGAAGGGTAATTTGCTACAGTCCTATTGAAACGTCCCCTTTGAAAAATTAATGAATTACTGTGCTGATAAAGCTCTTACATTATTTGATTTTCAAACAGCTGAGCAGAACTGAAAGTACTCAGACATTACGCTCCTTACCTATTCTGATCAAAACTAAACTGACACACAATATTTTTTAGCGCAACGCAATCTGACTTTCAAAAATCCTTACAATAGAATGGCCCTGACTAACAATAACCTATACCTTTCATGAATCACTTACCTCACAAAAACCTTCATTACTCGAACTACTGCAATACAGCGAGCGCCACTACTGCCAGCTAAATAAAAGATTCAACTACTGAAGGGACTAACTACTGATAGGCATAGTTAGCAAATGAAAGATTTTGATAAAGAACAAACAATGTATTTAGCTTAATTGTGTTCAAAAGTCATTTTATATATATATATATATATATATATATATATATATATCAGTTCATGACATCCAGTCTTACAAATTTACTGTCTCTGATGGACACACGTCCAGATCATCCGCTCTCAAAACTCCGCCATCTCTCTCCCCATATCCACCACTGTTGGCGGCTCACCTTCAACTGCGCAACGCTACGCGCTGTTAACAGCCAACTGCCCAACACTACAATGGCGACTATTCCAACAATGCAAACCAACCACAGCCTTCACACAGCACAGTCAGTTATTTTCATATAGAGCGCTACGTGGCGTTACCAACATAAAAACCTAAACAGCCTACTTACACTATTAGCATTGGTGTATGCGAACTGCAAATTTATTTTCGTTGATGTTGGAGGATCTGGGAAAGTCAGCGATGGTGTACTGTTTGACAACTGCCGGCCGTAGTGGCCGAGCGGTTCTAGGCGCTACAGTCTGGAACCGCGCGACCGCTACGGTCGCAGATTCGTATCCTACCTCGGGCATGGATGTGTGTGATGTCCTTAGGTTAGTCAGGTTTAAGTAGTTCTAAGTTCTAGGGGACTGATGACCTCAGAAGTTCAGTCCCATAGTGCTCAGAGCCATTTGAACCACTTTTTTTCTGTTTGACAACTCTGCAATGGGAATAGTGTTTGACTGTAACCAAATGTACATATCAGATGTAGCATTACCTCCTAAGAACAACGAGGAACTACCGTTTCTTATAACTGGAGATGCGGCGTTTCCCCTGAAAAAATATTCAACGAGACCGTAAGCTCGAAATATAGTTCCTCGAAACGGATCGGTGGCTATATTTAATTATCGCCTCTCATGTGCAAAATAAGTTGTGAGAATAACTTTGGAATCTTGGTTCAGATATGTGAAAAATATTATCACTGTTACCTTTAGCAAATACAACAAAAAGTAATACGGACAGGAAAACAAAACTTATGCTTAATGGATTTGTTAAGCTTCTCACCGATGTCCATCCATACATTGTCTTTAACAAAAGTACTGTCCTAATATTTATGCAAGAAATCGTAGAGTTCTGCATGGTGCTGAACAAGTATTACAATCTCTTCGTCCGTGTTCACGAAAAACACGCAGAGCCTAGTGTGAGGTCAGACAGGTCATGTGCGTTTGAAAGAGATTCGTAGGAGTTTGGGCAAAGCCGGAAAGATCCGAACGCGGAACGACCGCCAACAGGCAACGTAACGGCGCCTCGGAGTAGTTTCCACATGAGGTACTGCGTTTCCGCTGCGCACCTGTCATCTGTGGTGGAATCGCTCTCCCGATGTGTAGCCTACAGCACGACAGGCGCATGACATGGATACAGCAGCGACACAGCAGGCTATGTGGAAGCGCGGTACTTGACGCCTATGCAGAGTGAATAGGACGAGGTCAGTCGCGATCCCATGCTTCATGACGCAGTCGCAGCACAGTCGCAACACAGTCTGAACACGGTACCCTACGTGGAAACCGGCCCTAACTGTGCTGTGCGCCGCTAAATTACGGTACACCTTCAGAAAGAAAAAAGGTACTAACGACATCACTTGCTGTAGCCACCAACGAAAGTTACAACTTAGCATTTCGGTTTTCATTAACTGGCTCTGCATATTACAATTAACCGAGAAGCCTTCAAGTAGTTTATGATTAATATGAGACAACTATAATGGCTTTGATGGTACCTTTGCTGCTGTTCTACCCGGAAAAACTAGAAAAGTAAATGGAAATACTTATCACCGTGAGATCTTCTGGAACCAAGGCTCACGAATTGAAATCCATCGTCCTCACTATCGCTCTTTCTACGTACAGTTGTTATAGCGAGCGCTCACAGAAAGTTTAGCTCTACGGCTACTTCTGAGCCACAGTTACGAACTAAAATTGGTGCACAATTGTCGTCAGAATATAAACCAGAACACAAGACATTTACACACAATTGTGATGTGCTGCACAATATTGCTATACTTAAGTAACTGCCGAAGTGTATGATGATCATCATTGGATCACGACTTGAGTCGTGTCTTTATTGACACAAGTGTGGCACATTACGCTCAATAATTTGCAATACGCCCTCCTGTCGGGCTTAGAGTACAACCAGTTCAATTTTTCTGAGTTCAGTAGTAAATTTTATGAGATTTTCGAGTCGGAACGATTCTGAATATCTATCCTCTTCGTCTAGCAGCGAAATTTCAATTTGGTAAGGAATTAAACTTCATTACAAATGTAAAAAATATATTTGTGTGAGGCAACGGCAGTCATGCTTTCTACCAAAACAGTGTTACAATCGAGTAACATGTTGTCAGCGTTTTCTAGCCATTGCTAGTCTTTATTTACGTCAACCTGTAGAGTATCTCCGAGCACGTCGCTTGACATGTTACCAACGACAAGGAAATGTAATTCCGCTAGGTAAACGATTATCTGTATAGTGAGAAGTTTACTGGTCACTTTTCTCAGCGAAAAATATAATTCCCACTTACAGAAAGTCTAAAAGGGAATTGCTGACATGCAGAATATTGCTTGATACTGTGACAGGATCACCGAATAGAGACAGGAACACTTTTTCCCGCCACAGCCTCACAGTATCATTCAATTGCAGTTAAACAATAAAGCTAAAAACTAATTGGTTCTGACGTATTTGGCACGCAAGCAGAATTGCAGAATTCTTGAGAGACGTACTGATGAAGCGTTAGCCGCCATGTGTGGGATCACTGAAGTGCTTAATTGCTTAATGTCACAGTGTGTATGATGGCGTTCCTAATGAAAACAAAATGATGGTGAGAAATGCTACGTACATCTCCAGAGGTGCTCCATATTATACCGAACTGCTGTATTCAGCAAAGAAGACTTTTAGCCAGCTAAGATATCTGGCTCTGATCCTTGGAGCAGAGAACGAATTGTCAAAAATTATGAGGTGGGAATGAATAATAATAATAATGACATGACAACAGTCGCCACAGCATAAATACACACACATGTGAAGCCAGTAATCGACTTTACTGAGTACACACATAAATAAATAGTTCTACACTTAAACATAAATTATGCTTTCACGTATTTTGCCTGGGACAGTAGTTCGCCCCTACCGGTTTTGTCCGAGGTTTTCAGGTTGTTTCCTCGGTTGTAAGGCAAATATTGAAACTGGAAATCTACTCCAAAATTTTCCGCTTTGGGGCTCCTTTTGCCCTGGTATCAGAACGTCTGCTATTTGGCGGGAAAGTCCCTGCCATCCAAGGACTCATTACTCAAATTCCCATTCTACCGTTGGGGATATGGAATGAAAATTATTTAAAAAAGTGTCACTGACGGTCTTGGCTCAGACAAATACTAGTCAAATTACATTTAATTAATTTGAATTACTTTCCATGGCTCGGTTCTGACCAAAGTTTTTGGGAGGTTTCGTTTGGTTGCAAGGAAAAAGCCTGGGTTGAAAATCCCATGTCAAGTATTTGCAATTTAGTCACACTATCCATGTCCAAAAACTATGTTTCTAAGAAAAATCCCTGACTATATGGGCCATTAACCGAGCAGCTCGTTCAAACTAGGGAATGAAAAGTGTTAAAAAATGAGAAAAACAAACTCCTCAATAAAGGGGCAGATCTCATCGTGTCCACTTTGCTGCTCAGCTCAAGGAACGAAAAATGTAGAAAAGAAATAAGGAGACTACAAGACAAAAGTGGGAGACATGTATTACTGCATACCATTCAATCATTATGAGCACTTCATACTCACATAAAATGAAAACAAAAATTTAATTTAATATATTTTTTTTAAAACTGTCTGTTAAATTATATCGTCCATGACTGTCTACTGTGCCCTTGCTCGTCTTTTTGAAGTTAAACGCTGACTTTTCATTGTTGCTTCAGGCTGTGAGGTTTAAAACGTACAAAGGTCGTACTGAACGTAATGCCTCGTAGTTTTATTCATGGAAACTGGAGGAGATATACAAATCTCAGTACAGATAAATAGAGCAATATTTCAGCTACAGAGTGTCATTTTTCCAAAAAGTCACCACCATTCGTTATTCACTTTTGCCAACGATGAACCAGAGCCTGCATGCCGCGCTTGTAAAAGTCGGAACCAGATGAGCCTTGAAAATGTTCGCCACGTAGTCCATCTTTCACAGGCCCAAAGAGATAGAAGTCTGAAGGTGATAATACAGTCCAACCGAATTTTGCAATGAGTTGCGTGGTGTGGGGTCTGGCATTATATTTATGCAGGTGAAAGCTGGTCTTTTTCCCTGGCCTTACCCTGGAAATTCGAACTTTCATGTTAGTCAGTACGTCTTGCAGCGTGCTGAATTGACAGTTTCTCCAGGCTCCCGGACATCCAAAAGAACCACACCCTGGCTATTCCATAAGAGCGTGCACATCACTTTGC
Organism: Schistocerca piceifrons; assembly: GCF_021461385.2. NCBI lineage: Eukaryota > Metazoa > Arthropoda > Insecta > Orthoptera > Acrididae > Schistocerca > Schistocerca piceifrons. Next base: position 762,863,541 of record NC_060138.1, read on the forward strand.
CTGGTGATGGCTGTGTCTCGAATTTCTTGTTTGACGGAGAATTCGCATGCTGCCATTGCATGGACTGTCTTCTGGATTTCAGTTGCAGTGGCGACGCCACGTCTCATCTCCGGTTACGATGCTATTAAGAAATTGTCACCTTCAGCTTCATATTGGTCCAGCAGCTCCTGACAAATTTCCGTTCGATGAGCTTTTTGTTCTTCTGTAAGCGCCCACGGGACTCATCTCACACAGACTTTGCGACAGCCAAGACATTCCAACCTTGTTTCCAAGGGATTACAGCCGACATTCAGCTTTGCGCACAGTTCTGGTTCAAATGGTTCAAATGGCTCTGAGCGCTATGGGACTTAACTGCTGTGGTCATCAGTCCCCTAGAACTTAGAACTACTTAAACCTAACTAACCTAAGGACATCACACACAGCCATGCCCGAGGCAGGATTCGAACCTGCGACCGTAGCGGTTCCGGACTGTAGCGCCTTTAACCGCACGGCCACTCCGGCCGGCGCGCACAGTTCTCTGGTCGTTATCCGCAGATCAGCACGGATGAGTTCATTGCGAGAGATGACAGCTGTGCAGGGTCGACCGGGCCATGGCTTGCCTTGCACACCCTTTTCACCACCTTGAAAATGCCGCACCCATCGCCTCACATTGCCCACATCTGTTGTATCGTTTCCATACACCTTTAGCAAGCGTCGATGGATTTCAATCGGCGCAGTTTCTTCTTCAGTGAGGGATTCAATCACACATAGCTGTTTTATATATATCACACTAAAGTTTGGAACACTTTTATGCTGTGCTAATGGAGTCACCTGCAAATAAAAGAGGAAGGTTCGAGCATTAGCACGACACCAACATCTGGTGCGGAAAACGGAACGACCCTCGTATGTGCTGTTGAAGGTGGTTTTAGACTGTTTCCTATGAGAAGCAGCGAAACAGTCTTTCACGAACATTTTGATTTTGTTACATCCTACTATCACACCTGTATAAATGTTCCCATACTCTTCGAAGCTCTTAGTCTGGTGGTTAGTGTAGCTTCCTCTCGATCGTGGGATCCCAGGTTCGATTTCTGGCCAAGCTGGAGATTTTCTTCGCTCGGTACTGGCCCTTTGGATTGTCCTAATAATTTCATCTTCATCGACGCCAGTGGGGCGTCAAACACAAACATTTGCAGCAGGCAGACGAGCAGCCCCCGACGTGGTCTCCAGGCCCGCATTGCTATACCATCATTCCACAACATTTTGACATATCGTGGGATCCCAGGTTCGATTTCTGGCCAAGCTGGAGATTTTCTTCGCTCAGTACTGGCCCTTTGGATTGTCCTAATAATTTCATCTTCATCGACGCCAGTGGGGCGTCAAACACAAACATTTGCAGCAGGCAGACGAGCAGCCCCCGACGTGGTCTCCAGGCCCGCATTGCTATACCATCATTCCACAACATTTTGACATATTGTCAGTGGAACAGGCAACTATGGTATAAAACACGATGCAATTAAAAATCTAGAGCTACGACGGTCAATTTTATTAAATCGACTACTGCGTCTCTATGAGAGCTCAGTTTACTACTTCGGCATAGCAACAAAAAATTGTGGCATCTGCTTGCTCACGCTAAAGCCTACTGGCCACATGAAATCTATTAACTAAAAATGCATCTTAGCTATCGTTTTCTAACTCTTAACAGAATATCATCTGACACAGAGTAATGTATAGGTTTATTTTATTTATAATTATGTATAATCAACGTTATGAAACCGCGGTATTTGGTAACTTTTGCGACAGTAGTCTGTGTAGTGCAATGAGTCTACCACCACTCTCTAAATCAAATAGCCAACGGTACCTGAACAGACGTTTTTCTTTTTTTTTCTCGTTGAGCCCCTACATGTGGCGATGACGTATACCACAAGAAAGAAGGAAGGTTTAGCGTTCAGCGTCTCTTCGACCTCGTACCATTTGCACAGTTGGAGAATAAGGGGTAAATGGAAAGAATACAGATGATTAGCAAATATTCCAGTGATTGCCATTATTAGTTTACATGAACCATGGAATCCATCGTCTCGGCGGGGGAACGGAGATGTTGATACGAAGCTTATAAAGGAGGGGCAATGACCAATAATTTGCTTTAATTCGAATCCTCTGAATCAACTGTGGGAGTTTCAACACAAGTCATATTTCTTTTCGCGCTTCGACTCCTCATTTGTGAAACATCATAGCCATTCTCTATGCAACTAAGTTATGCGTAGTTCCCTGGGATACAATAGCTCTCTTGGACAGTCATTTGGAGATAACGGTACTTCATGGAAAGTTTAAAAAACCATGGCAGGTGACAACGCATAAAATGTGTATCAGAGCAGACTGTAAGCGGTAGGCAACTGCACACGAAACGTAGAAACTTAATGTTGATGGGCCACCAAGGAGCTACTTGACGCAGAACTGTAAAACGACTAGTCCTCACGAAGCCTAACGTAGTTCGAAAAACTAAAGGAATATTGGTCAGAAAAGTGGAAAGTTTGTCTGTGGTTGTATTCGACGTCCTACTGCAGTCTTGGATGATGGTGCTGTTCGATTGTGAGGTGTTGTCACAACAGTGGATCGGGATCTCTTAGGTCCGCTTGCAGCAGGTGTGATCCTTTATTGCTAACCTAGCAACTCAGAGAGACAATAATGACCTGGCGTCAGAGCTACTTGCTCAGTTTTGCCGTACTGAACTCCTGTGTCACGTTATCGTTTTGCAAAATCCTCTAATCACCACAGATTTCAATTCAACGTGTCAAATCGTCCATCCTTTAAACGCGGATATCCAGGCATTTGCACCGCAATTACTGTACCAAATTCGAACTCTGTCAGTTGTTTCCCGCCATTAGGCAGAATGTAATGAACAAAGCTCGCTTTCGGTTAAAACGATCACTGCTGACAGCAATTCCGGCGTGTTGCTTTAAGCGGTACCAGCGCCCCGACCTGGTTTCGCATGGGTAGCATTAATATTTGCAGCCACACGCCTTTGTGGAGTAGTGTATTTTGTTTGTGGGCCACTGCACAGAGTTATGAATAAATTTCTGAGAACAACGTTACGTAATTTAATATCGTCATTTTCATGTAAACAGTGCAAGACAGGAATGTTGCATGGAGGTATGAATGTTATGCGTTCCATATTGAATTTCCATTTGATATGACATCTCGTAGCAATAATGGAAGCACATCGTGATGCAAATAATATGTTCACAACCTATGTAAATACTGCATTTGAATTACGGGTGTAAGGGTACGCGAATGACCCAGTATGTGTCGAAGGCTGGCTGAGGCACCAGAAATAAAAGAAAATGTGAGGAAAAAACAGGCAAGATTGAGGTGTTTAGCAGGTGTTAAGACAGTCCTGTTTAGTACGCAGTGTGATGAACTGTTGAGATTCACTGCCGCAATTCTTTGTCGTAGACTCTTTATGGCAAACTTCTTCCCCATGCCTCTCAGAGAATCGTGTCCACATCTCGGTTTGATTCAAAGAGGACAGAAAGCTGAAAGCTGAGTCATCTCTTGCGCTCCTGCAAGAACTCACTGTCTATAAACGAAGCAAAGTTACTCAAGTAGTTTTTCAAAAAACGTGTTACTTGTAGCATAAAAAATAAAGCACCACATATTTTTGATTCGCGTGTTTTTGGCTATGCAACTGTTCTCAAACGATTGCAGGGAAACCACTGGTTAAAATATTTGATTGTTTCAAATTGCAAGTCTCACATCACAGTCTGATGATGAGATGGTTATTTTTCGTTATTGATTATATATTTGATGATACTTTAAACCTGAATAACTGACTGCGCATTGTTCGAAGAATTTACAGTGAACGAACCCTTGATTACTAAATCCTCGTAAAATTTACGACTGAAGTAGGCTATAAAAAAGAACATTTCGTGTTTAATTTGGTGTATAATACTGGAGATCAAATAATGGTAATTAAAAATCAGTAATATATAAATTATGAAAAACATTAAATGTATTCCCAGAATATGGACAACCATCAGTTATTTAATGCAATGACGATAATGAAAACATGTGCCGGACGATCACTCGAGCCCGGATTTCGCAGTTACGCCAAGCAGTTGCTTGCCATTTGGCTATCGGAGCACGGCCCAAGGTCCTACCGAAACTTCAATATGTCGTCATGTGGAACCCTGCATCGTAAATCGGAATAACGCAGGCACTGCAGCATCTTATTTAATCACCGACAGCGGGCAAGCGACCCTCGACCAAAATGTCTGCCCCGTACGGGAATGCTCGCCAAATAGTAAGGCGACGATTAGCCATCGGCGGGAAATCAGAATTCGAGTCCAAGTCCATTCTACAGCTGACGGTTGTTCGCATCCGCAGCTGCGAATATATTTAATGTATTTCACAACGGCTGTAGTCGCCACAATGCCGGTTCCTTCGGATATGTATGATTGTTATGACAGTACATGCACTCCCTATTGCAGAAACTATTTTATAAATCAATGAAAACGTTAGTATTCGCACTCATCCGAAAATGTACTCGTATGTGTCGCTTGCTGGGTGTTTGCATTTGCTACTATCACAGGGGGTAACAAAAACGAGACGGAGTGTCACGACTGTTACGTTAAACTGCGGTTGCGCTGTTGTTGAGTAAAAGAACAGATGCCCCGCGCCTTGCCATAACATCTTTGATCGTTATCGACAATTCGTCGGCAGTGATAGGCAACCGGCGGCGTCCTGCAGCCCATCTTTAGAGTATGCAAAGTCCACTAGTGTTAACTAATGCTACTGGCTGGTCAATTATACTTTCTTTTACATTATATTATGTAAATTTTAACCGTAGAATATATAAATTGTTATTTAGATATAACATGATACTACACAGCATACTATTTTTATGTTCGTGCTGCGTGACATATGTCGCATACGTTGTGTCCTGTTGACTAAGAAGACGTAGGGCGACAGGAAAGGAGGGAGGCCTCTGCTATTTAACTCCATGACAGCGTCAACATAGCCAGCAGTTGACATCAGTTGGTGGGATACACAGTTCCTGCTAAGTGCCATCGTCTCCACACGTCATCATTGGGTATAACAACGCACAATTTATTTTTTACTTCGTGCTTATTATGTTACTACTTTCCCTCTATACTGTTGTATTCAGTATTACAGAGTATTGAGCAAAGCTGATCGACATCGGGTAGAAACCTTTCACCGCTTATGAATAAAAGTCTTTTTTTGCGACCAAGACTTTTCCATATAATATTTAAGACTGTTCCTTGTGATTGCTGCTATACCCAATAAGTGTACAAAGGAACTATGTAAAATTATGAGTCATTAACTAAAACTGTAAATTAAACATACAAAAAATGGTTCAAATGGGTCTGAGCACTATGGGACCTAACTTCTGAGGTCATCAGTCCCCTAGAACGTAGAACTACTTAATCCCAACTAACCTAAGGACATCACAAACACCCATGCCCGACGCAGGATTCGAACCTGCGACCGTAACGGTCACGCGGTTCCAGACTGTAGCGCCTAGAACCGTTCGGCCACTCCGGGCGGCAAACATACAAAACTTATAATCTAAATGCTCTCCGCGAAGCGTGTGCACATTTGTCAACACATATTGCCATGCTAATTTCGTATTTTTCATTTATTAATTAAGCTGACATTAATTAAGTCTGATCAAACTGCCTCTCAGTAGTTAATTGCGTAGTTAATCAAACATGTATATAGCTCAATCGATGTATATCAATGAGGGCTTTAATTTGATGAATAGAATTCTTTTGTGCATTCATAATTACAATTGTCTTTAAATATTTAGTGAAAACCCGTTACAGACATTTTCTCGGCTCTATAACTAATAACGTATATTATTTTCATAGTGTAGCTATATACCAGCTGAATTATCTCTCTTCGCTGTTTAAGATGGTGCATCGCCCTTCTCAGAATACTATGGTTTGTGATGCATGTTCGAAAATGTAGATGAAGCTTCGCTTTGTGATCAAAAGTATCCGGACACCCCCAAAAACACGTTTTTCATGTTAGGTGCATTGTACTGTCACCTACTGCCAGGTACTCCATATCAGCGACCTCAGTAGTCATTAGACATCGTCAGAGAGCAGAATGGGGCGCTCCACGGAACTCACGGTCTTTGAACGTGGTCAGCTGATTGAGTGTCACTTGTGTCATACGTCTGCACGCGAGATTTTCACATTTCTAAGCATGCCTAGGGTCACTGTTTCCGATGTGATAGTGAAGTGGAAATGTGAAGCGACAAGTACAGCACAAAACTGTGCAGGCCGACCTCGTCTGTTGACTGACAGAGACCGCCAACAGTTGATGAGGGTCGTAATGTGTAATTGGCAGACATCTATACAGACCATCACACAGGAATTCCGAACTGCATCAGGATCCACTGCAAGTGCTATGACAGTTAGACGAGAGGTGAGAAAACTTTCATGGAAAAATTTCATGGTCAAGCGGCTATCATAAGCCACACATCACGCTGGTAAATGACAAACGACTCCTCGCTTGATGTAAGGAGCGGAAACATTGGACGATTGAACAGTGGGAAAATGTTGTGTGGAGTGGCGAATCACAGTACACAATGTGGCGAACCGATGGCAGGTTGTGGGTATGGCGAATGCCTGGTGAACGTCATCTGCCAGCGTTTGTAGTGACAACTGTAAAATTCGGAGGAGGTGGTGTTATGATGTGGTCATGTTTTTCATGGAGGGGGGCTTGCATCCCTTGTTGTTTTGCGTGGCACTATCACAGCACAGGCCTCCATTGATGTTTTCTTGCTTCCCATTGTTGAAGAGCAATTCGGGGATGGCGATTGCATCTTTCAACCCGATCGAGCACGTGTTCATAATGCACGGCCTGCGGTGGAGTGGTTACATGACAATAACATCCTTGCAATGGACTGGCCTGCACAGAGTACTGACCTGACTTCTATAGATCACCTCTAGGATGTTTTGGAACGCAAACTTCGTGCCAGACCTCACCGACCGACATCGATACCTCTCCTCAGAGCAGCACTCCGTGAAGAATGGGCTGCCATTCCCCAAGAAACCTTCCAGCACCTGATTGAATGTGTGCCTGCAAGAGTGGAAGCTCTCATCAAGTCTAAGGGTGTGCCAACACCATATTGAATTCCATCATTACCGATGGAGGGCGCCACGAACCTGTAAGCCATTTTCAGTCAGGTGTCCGGATACTTTTGATCACGTAGTGTATATCGTGCCTTCTGCACTGTGGTACCCGTGAACTAAATGCCATGCACAACCAAATGCAATCACCTCTGGTCTGTTTATAGTACATCACGTCGCAACTTGTGGGTGGGCTTCCGAGATTAACGATCCATGTGACGGAGAGATCAACGTCACCAGTATCATATATCTTCACGCTGCAAGAGACCTTCCAGTAAAATTTGCGATTTAACACAGGAGACTGGTCCACAGTCCGGTGGGCAACAGTTGTTCGCCACCATCTCTGCCCTTGCTAAATTAGTCCAAAGGGTGAGAAATTCTTCTTCCAATGGTATAGAATCGCTTTCTAGAGGTCCATCGATATTGCGTGAAAATACCTCGGTGAACTCTGTATAGGCATCGTAAAATAAGGCATGCATGGTCACAAAATGGTTCAAATGGCTCTGAGCACTATGGGACTTAACATCGGAGGTCATCAGTCCCCTAGGACTTAGAACTACCTAAACCTAACTAACCTAAGGACATGACACACATGCATGCCCGAGGCAGGATTCGAACCTGCGACCGCAGTGATCACGCGGTTGCAGACTGAAGCGCCTAGAACCGCTCGGCCACCCCGGCTGGCGCATGGTCACATCCCAAATCTAAGAGTTTAGAGTGTAAACTGATAACTGATTTCCCAAGATTTTATGTGGCAATAAAACAATTCTGTGAATCTGAACCTTAATTCAGTGCTCCTACATTACAGTGACTCATTAACACCATTTTTTAAATTTATGGTGATCTTAGGAAGATTTATCACTAACATGATCGATAAAAGAATCAGTGTGGAAATAGTAAAATGCAGCCCTCTATGCGTATATATAACAGAGTGCTTACAGGTCTGAGAATAACTGAAAAGGACAAATATTGTTGGACCTCTAGTGGACAGAAGTGAGTCCTTCCACATAATTTTGAAGGGAAAGTACTTCGTCAGATATTTGTGAGTCTGTAATTCACGAAGTACTGGTACGTCATACGTTAGCTACTGTGGGCAGCAATGTGTAGCCATCAAAATGAGAAAACGTTACATAATGCCTTCGAACCTTAAGCCAAAGTATTGTCACTCTAGTGCAATGCCTCACCATAATGGACAACTGTTGATAGACGCACGTCGTGAACTGAGTAGACTTCAAACACAGAGTGTTTCAAGATTCAAGAAGATTCGTCCCATTCCATAGGGGTGTGTCATCCACTTGACGTGGATGACACACTATATATACAGGGTGTTTCAAAAATGACCAGTATATTTGAAAGTGCAATAAAAACTAAACGAGCAGCGATAGAAATACACCGTTTGTTGCAGTATGCTTGGGACAACAGTACATTTTCAGGCAGACAAACTTTCGAAATTACAGTAGTTACAATTTTCAACAACAGATGGCGCTGCAAGTGATGTGAAAGATATAGAAGACAACGCAGTCTGTGGGTGCGCCATTCTGTACGTCGTCTTTCTGCTGTAAGCGTGTGCTGTTCACAACGTGCAAGTGTGCTGTAGACAACATGGTTTATTCCTTAGAACAGAGGATTTTTCTGGTGTTGGAATTCCACCGCCTAGAACACAGTGTTGTTGCAACAAGATGAAGTTTTCAACGGAGGTTTAATGTAACCAAAGGACCGAAAAGCGATACAATAAAGGATCTGTTTGAAAAATTTCAACGGACTGGGAACGTGACGGATGAACGTGCTGGAAAGGTAGGGCGACCGTGTACGGCAACCACAGAGGGCAACGCACAGCTAGTGCAGCAGGTGATCCAACAGTGGCCTCGGGTTTCCGTTCGCCGTGTTGCAGCTGCGGTCCAAATGACGCCAACGTCCACGTATCGTCTCATGCGCCAGAGTTTACACCTCTATCCATACAAAATTCAAACGCGGCAACCCCTCAGCGCCGCTACCATTGCTGCACGAGAGACATTCGCTAACGATATAGTGCACAGGATTGATGACGGCGATATGCATGTGGGCAGCATTTGGTTTACTGACGAAGCTCATTTTTACCTGGACGGCTTCGTGAATAAACAGAACTGGCGCATATGGGGAACCGAAAAGCCCCATGTTGCAGTCCCATCGTCCCTGCATCCTCAAAAAGTACTGGTCTGGGCCGCCATTTCTTCCAAAGGAATCATTGGCCCATTTTTCAGATCCGAAACGATTACTGCATCACGCTATCTGGACATTCTTCGTGAATTTGTGGCGGTACAAACTGCCTTAGACGACACTGCGAACACCTCGTGGTTTATGCAAGATGGTGCCCGGCCAAATCGCACGGCCGACGTCTTTAATTTCCTGAATGAATATTTCGATGATCGTGTGATTGCTTTGGGCTATCCGAAACTTACAGGAGGCGGCGTGGATTGGCCTCCCTATTCGCCAGACATGAACCCCTGTGAGTTCTTTCTGTGGGGACACTTGAAAGACCAGGTGTACCGCCAGAATACAGAAACAATTGAACAGCTGAAGCAGTACATCTCATTTGCATGTGAAGCCATTCCGCCAGACACGTTGTCAAAGATTTCGGGTAATTTCATTCAGAGACTACGCCATATTATTGCTACGCATGGTGGATATGTGGAAAATATCGTACTACAGAGTTTCCCAGACCGCAGCGCCATCTGTTGTTGAAAATTGTAACTACTGTAATTTCGAAAGTTTGTCTGCCTGAAAATGTACTGTTGTCCCAAGCATATTGCAACAAACGGTGTATTTCTATCACTGCTCGTTTAGTTTTTATTTCCGTTTCAAATATACCGGTCAGTTTTGAAACACCCTGTATATATATATATATATATATATATATATATATATATATATATATATATATATATATATATATAAACTTGGGGTGAATTTTAACTTACACACAGGACAACAGTGTTTTTATTTGATTTTCAAAAGTATCATGTGATTATACGATGGTATGTAAACTGCGAAACACAATTAAAGAATCATTTCTTCTAAATCTCGTAAGTCTCTCTGATTGTGACGCAGAGGTTTGATGTTTGGCTCAAAGGTGCCTACACACTTCCACTGTAATGGTGCAGAAGCTTGATGCCCTGCAACGCCACCCAGGAGCTCGGCGACGCTTCAAACAGTATGATTTCGACACGCGCGAAAAAAAGGGCAACGTTCAGAAGTTCATGTGAGCTGAAAGGTGGACACAAAAATTCAGCACAATTCTGTCCAACACCACCGTCTTATCCACATTTCACCCCTTCTGCGTCTGTGATTGAGATCAGAACAGTGACGCCAGGCGATGAAACCATACGGTTTTCTTATAGTTGGCCGGCGAAAACATTTGACACAACGCCACTCAGTATCGCCACGGAAAGGCCTCATTGGGTGGCCTAAAGGGCCCTTCCCTTGGGGCGACGATTCCCACACGTTTGGCAGTCTCAGACGACAGGTTGCAGAGTTATGAGCAACAGGACGACGTTCTTGACCACCTGTGGCACTGCCTGCAAACCCCCGGACTCTTTCCTACGGATATCATGGGCCTTCGACCTCACTGAACGTGATCGCAACCCTTGGGAGTGTAGCACGACAGGATTTTTGCTCTGATGTACGGATGGAACCACTAGGGATCGTGCAAAAAGGTTCGACGAAGTTTCAGAGTGATCCAAAGCAGCAGAGGGTTATGCTGTTTCAGCCCTCCTGCGGAGTGATCACGGTTTGTTGAGCACTTTAAAAATGTACCTGTAGAGAGACAGCCAGTCATTGGCTCCTGGGCTCTAGTGTGAGAGGCAGCCATTTCGGCACTCCTGAGCTGAGCGGTCCTATGTCACCCGCCAGCTGACCGCATGCGAAATGTAACGGGTGTTGATATGGATGCCTTTCACGCCGGCGCCTAGAAATCAATCACTGTCTCTGTATGGAAACAGTTTTAAAGTGTCTGATAAAGGTTCGCGTGTGGCACCGACGGTGTTCCCGAATTGGGGGGTTTTAGAGGACCTTTTGCCGTATTATTCACGCCTTTCAGATTTCGTTAAATGGTTTTGAGCGGTCCCTAGTGGTTACACCATGTACACCAGAGCGAAAAGCTGCACTCGCACTACACTCCAAAGGGCTGCGAACACGTGCGGTGGAGTCGAAGACCCATAATGTTCTTAGAAAAGGGTGGGAATGTCCGGGGAATTGCCATCAGTGTTGAAGGTGGTCAAGAACGTCGTCCTGTTGCTCGTAACAGGGCGGCCTGTCGTCTGCGGCTGCAAAATGTGTGGAAGTCGACGGCCCAAGTGAAGGGCTGGTTTCATTGACGCCCTTTATGTCACCCAGTGAGGCCATTCCGTGTCAGTACTGAGCGGCGTTGTGTCTGAAATGTTTTCACCGACCAGGTACAAAAAACTCGTGCGATTTTAACATCTGTCGTCGCTGTTCTGATCTCAATCACAGACGCAGATGGGGTGAAATGTGCGTAAGACGGGGTGTGACGACCTTCCCATGGTGTGACACGCCTACGGTGATGTTGGACAGAATTGTGGTGAACTCTGCTGTCAGTCTGATGTCATCAACCCACCTTACAGCTTCCGGACTTCGGCCTTCTTTTCGCACGTTTCGATACCCTGCGGTTTGAGGCGTCGCCGATCTCGTGGGCGACACCGCAGAGTGCCATGCTTTTGCACCATTACAGAGAAAGGTTGTACGCACCTTTGTGCTACATTTCAAAATTCTGCGTCTAATGGAAAACACGTACGATGTCCGAAAACGTTATCGTTTAATTGGCTTGCGCAGAGAATTTTACGAGAGCGCACTTACAGGCCTGTGGTATTTACATTTACAGACAAACTTTACATTTACCGTCCCTTTCTTCAGTCTCAAAAATTACTCTCCACTGGACGGAAGTCAAACATGTCGAGCCGGCCGCTGTGACCGAGCAGTTCTAGGCGCGTTAGTCCGGAACTGCACTGCTGGTACTGTCGCAGATTCGAATCCTGCCTCGGGCATGCATGTTAGTTTTGTTTAAGAGTTTTAAGTGTAGCGGACTGATGACCTCAGATGATAAGTCCCATAGTGCTTAGAGCCATTTGAACCATCAAACATGTTGACGTAGGCCAAGCTAGTCCTATACTTTTTGAGTATACTTGGAGTTATTGCTGAAAGGGAAAGCGCACAGACGAAGTCTTTCACGAACCCCACAGGAATAGGTCACATGCCGTGAGATCTGGTCATCTTGAAAGTCGATGGTGCAATGCGAGCTACGTGCGCCCCTTACAGCTGGAGATGGACTACCGTACTCTCGTCGATAACCAACGATACGGTTGAAGCTGGATTGCCCCTGTTTGAAACGGAGAACGAAGAACATCTCTGGTTGTCGTGTTATCGCCTACTCGACGCGACGTACAGTGGGTGATAAACGAGCAACGGAGTGAGCTAGCTGCGCCGTGGAGACCCGTACCGGCAACCATGTGAACCAACAACTTCAGACTAGTGTCAAAGTAACTTTTAGTTTTGATGCGTAACTTAACATTCATTTATAGTTGCTGCCTCCATTCTTGTAGAAGGTATACACCCCTGGGAAAAAATTAGCAATCCTTTTAAAGATGTATAATACCAATATTTCATAGATTCATGTATATTTCGTGTAAGTTCTTTACTGACATTGTACACTAGTGTACCTGTATAATCAAAATTATTGGTTGTGTAAATATGCAATAATTATGTTAATTATTTTGGAGTTTTAAGAAATTATGTTGTAAATGTACCTCTGGTAAATTTGTAAAAACTATGTGTATCTTACTCGTTCATGAGTAGAGAAGCTAAATGTAAAACAAGTAGTAAAGCCTCACCACTACGGAATTAATTGGCGCGCAAGGCGAATGGATATTCGACTTCTAACTGTGATACTGGTAAGATATTTTGGTTAATTTGGATGTATAAATTGAGGCAAGAAGAGCTTGCGAGCATTTAAGTTAGCCGCGGATGGAGTGTAAAGTGGTCTATCGACCATGGTATCGTTATCGGCTCTGTTTGGTTAAATTTACGACGCCGAGAAGAATTATATCAGGTCGTGGCCGACATCAAGAACCGTGGTTGCTTTGCCTCCACTTTTAAAGCCACTGTAATTTGCCACAACCGCTACCACCTTCAGCAGAGTTGTTACTTAAATACGTACATCCAATGGACCAGGTATTATTTATTGAATAATAACTTTCTGTGTAACTCATAACTTACGTGTGCACACCCGTGATTATGCCCAGGCACATTCCTAGGTAGGGTATTTCCTTGAGTTAATTCCGAGTATCCTGTTTTTTATTAAACTGACAATTTTGACAGTAAAAGATTTTGCAGTTTTTATTAACTTTATGGAGTATGAAGTTAGATTATTTTTCTGTATAGCAGTAAATGATTTACTCCACATAATTTTTGATCTTAAAGTTTTCTTTTCTTTAAATAAAAAGCTGTCATTAAAATAATCAATGTCAAAAAAATAAAGTGTTTATATCTGGCTGTAAGTAAAAGTTATAAAAAGACAGCAGCGTTATTTTACTTTGAACAGGTTTGTACACTTGTAATTGTTTGTTTCTTTGTACAGGTTGTCTAAATTAGTTTTTCAAGTTGTGTAGTCATTTACAAAGCCGTTTTAACTTTGAGTTCAATGAGAGAATAGTTGCTAGGTCGACTTGGTAACTGTTGAACTAGTTTTGCGTTATTCATTATACTTAAAGTTGTTACTAAAGGTATTTGCCATGTTCTTAATTTTGTGTGTTTCCATTTACTATTGATGGTGGTTCTTCAAACCATATCAGTTTCACATACCCTATAATGGGTAAATGAAACTAAAGGCTCTTTCTACGCAAGTTCAACAATCCTACAATCATTTATTCTGCACCAAAACTTTTCTTATAAATCATAATTGATGATTGCATTGCCCATTTGTATAGTACGTTCATGTGCAAATTTGTGAAGCCCATAGTAATCAGTACTGTTTCAAAATTATGATCTTTTTTATGATGGTTAATTAAAATAATACTATTTCATGCTATTTCCAGTCAGGCTTTGTCAGTGGATTCATATGTCCTTCATTTGTTCATTATACAGCATAGTACTTTCTACCAACAGCAAGTGTTATTGTGAAAGAGTCTATATTGTTGCATTTATTGGCGATTGTATGTTCTGCGTATTAGTTAGACTGTCAAGTGAGATTAGTTTCTAAGGTGAAGTTTATTTCCGCTTTGCCATAAAATTTGATACCGCATTGCCTGATTAGGTAGGCGAGCCCATGTATATATAATTACAGTTTGCTTTCATATTAGTAGAACATAAGTTCAAAACACATTTGCTTTTCTGCTGCTACTGCTACACTTACTTGGTGATTACGAAATTATAGTCCGTTTTTTTGTCATTAGGTACTGTCACGGTCAGGCTACAGGTTAACAGTATCGACCATTGCCAATTTGGTTCAAATGGTTCAAATGGCTCTGAGCACTATGGGACTTAACATCTGTGGTCATCAGTCCCCTAGAACTTAGAACTACTTAAACCTAACTAACCTAAGGACATCACACACATCCATGCCCGAGGCAGGATTCGAACCTGCGAACGTAGCGGTCGCGCGGTTCCAGACTGAAACGCCTAGAACCACACGGCCACACCGACCGGCTGCCAATTTGGTAAGTGCCTGTAGTGTTACATGTTTTGAATTCACTCAAGATTTACCGAGCGAGGCGGCGCAGTGGCTAGCACACTGGACTCGCGTTGGGGAGGACGACGGTTCAATCCTGCGTCCGGCCATCCTGATTTAGGTTTTCCGTGATTTTCCTAAATCACTCCAGACAAACGCCGGGATGATTTCTTTGAAAGGGCACGGCCGTCTTCCTTCCCCGTCCTTCCCTAATCCGATGAGACCGATGACCTCGCTGTCTGGTCTTCCCCAAACAACCCAACCCCACGCAAGATTTATTGTTGCAATAGTGTATATGGAGTACATGAAATGATTAGAAGTTATTACATTTACAGATGAGTAGCACAAGCGATTCTGAGGTACCGGGTATCGACCCATCCTGAATCACTCGTATTAGTATGTGGTGCAGCCTCTAGAGGGGCAATGCAGGCGCTGGCTCTGGTAACCAGTTGATGTCGATCGTACAGATGGCGAATACTGTCTTAGGATACGTTATGCCTGCTCGACCTGTTCATGCAGTTCTGTAATAGTTGTTGGTTGACGAGACGGACGAGTCACTTCTCCTCCAATCGTATCTCAAACGTGCTCAATTGGAGACAAGTCCGGAGATCGTACTGGCCAGCGAAGTTGCTGCACGTCTTTCAGAGCTCGTAGAGTTTCACGGGCAGTGTGTGGGCGACCATTTTCCTGCTGGAACGTCACATCATCACCTTTCTGTTGCAACAATGGCCAACGAACAGGTCTAACAGCATTCTGCACTTACTGTGCGCTTGTTAGTATCCTCTCCAGAAACACCAAAGGTGAACGAAAGTTGTAGCTTATCGCATCCCAGATCATAAGGGCTGGGGTGGAGCCAATATGTCTTGGGCGAATGCACTCTACGAGACAGCGTTCATCAGATCTACGTCGTACGCGCAGACGACCATCAGTTGCGTGCCGGCGGAATTTGCTTTCATCGCTCAAGACCAAAGCGCGCCATTCCATCTTCCAGGTGATCCTCCGACGGCACCAGTCGAGCCGTTCACTGCGGTGCTGTGCCGTAAGTGGAAAACGGGCTAAAGGTGTGCATCCCCAGAGTCCCACTGCTAATAACCGGTTCGCAACAGCTGGTGTTGACACGCCTGGGATCACAAGCCCTCTTATCTGTGCTGTTCAAATGGCTCTGAGCACTATGGGACTTAACTTCTGAGGTCATCAGTCCCCTAGAACTTAGAACTACTTAAACCTAACTAACCTAAGGACATCACACACATCCATTCCCGAGGCAGGATTCGAACCTGCGACCGTAGCAGTCGTGCGGTTCCACACTGTAGCGCCTAGAACCGCTTGGCCAATCCGGCCAGTTGCCGTACAACGCAGTTCGATGAATCATGGATCAAACATATAAAGAACTTCTACAGTGTAGTACAAAAGGTAGCTGAAAGAAATAGGCAATGACACGAACAGAAATGACATCTTATTCAAAGACAATAACTACACCGAGCAACCGCGATTTATGATGGTTCCCTGCACATTAAATGACGCGGGACATGGTTCTTAATATGGTATATGAAGACCACGGCTGGAAGAACGTGCCCTGCAACGTGCTCCCTTGCTGGCTACAAGGGTGGTAAAGAGGTCTTGTCGTAGGATATCCCACTTCAGCGTCAGTGCGCTGGACAACTGCTGGATGATCGTTGCTGCACGTATACGTGCTGCAGTATGTCTCCTCAACGAAACCTACACGTCCTCGTTGGGATTTAGATCGGGGGAACACGATCGTGTTCGATAACGTTCCTGGGCTCATGAGGTGTTCCCACCTCTTACGATATGAGAGTCTGTCCAGCAATGTCTAACATGATCGTTTTCGTGACCCAGGTGTTACGGTGTGGAGAGGCATAATGTTGCATCGACCTACTGACCTCCAAATGTTTGGACTCGGTGCTCTCACTGGTCGACGTTACTGTGACGCTGTACTCCTTCTCCATGTTCTGCTTTACAGGGGTTCATTCGGCCTTGATTTCCCGTTCCCCAGGCATAAATCTCATCGAGCACATGTGGGATGGGGGATGGTGTGAGGTGGGACGGTTGTGGTTGTAGTATGCATACCTCTGAGATGCAAAATTAAAAGTCCCGTCATCGGAAAGCGGACTGAGGCCCCTACGCAATCAAGCGAATTGATTCCTACGAAGGTATCGAAGCAATCGCGCAGCGGATAACGTCTTATTAAGTCAGAGTTTAATAGGGGTAGGCTCACCTTTAAAAGTTAATGGTCATGCATGAAATACACAGATCAATCACCACGGGACAGTAACTTTCAGTTAAGGGAGGTTTCTAATTATTAAATGGAAATCCACTATTATAAAAGACGCTATTTATTGCCCTGTCTGCCCCCGGTAGTTGAGTGGTCAGCTCGACAAACTGTCAATCCTAAGGTCCCGGGTTCGATTCCCGGCTGGGTAGGAGATTTTCTCCGCTCAAGGAGTGGGTGTTGTGTTGTCCTAATCATCATCATTTCATCCCCATCGACGCGCAAGTCGCCGAAGTGGCGTCAAATCGAAAGACTTGCACCAGACGAGCGGTCTACCCGACGGGAGGTCCTCGTCACACATTATATGTTATTGCCCTTAATGTCCGCCCCCGGTAGCTGAGTGGACGAGATGACTGGCTGTTTGTGTTGTCCTCAATATGCCAGCACGATAACTCAGCGTGTCCGCTCAGAGGGTTAGCTGCCCTCTGTAAAAAAATTAATAAATAAAAAAACAACGATCAATTTGAACGGATGTCTTGTGACGTCCGCCCAGACCAAACGCAACGAACTATATCGAACAAAATGGTAAAAAAAAAAGTGGTCAGCGCGACAGGCTGTCAATCCTAGGGGCCCGGGTTCGATTCACGACTGAGTCGGAGATTTTCCCGGACAGGGACTGGGTGTTGTGTTGTGCTAATCATCATCATTTCATCCCTATCGACGCGCAAGTCGCTTAAGTGGCATCAAATCGAAAGACTTGCAGTGGCAGTGGTGTCTTTTCTGTTTGTGTCATAGCGTATTTCTTTCAGTTACCTTTTGTATTATACTGTAGCGGTTCTCTCTATGCGTGGTCCAAGTTTCATCGAGCTATGATACTTTGCAGAGGCACATCATGGGAAATCTACTCTCACGATTGAGTGTTGCACACAAGTATAACAGCACATTGAAGTAGGAGACACTACCCACAGAATAGTAGAGTAGTTCATGTTATTCAAAATTAAGTGCCTGGTTGGTTTGTGGGGGTTGAGGGGACCAGACTACAAAGGCCATCGGTCGCCTGGTAGAGGGTACAGCGAACCACCTTCAAGTTCTTTCTCTACCGTTCGACTCTCGAACAGCATGCGGCAAAAGCGAACTCTAAAATCTTTCCGTGCGAGTTCTGACTTCTCTTATTTTATTATGATAGTCATTCTAGTCATTCGTCCCTATGTAGGTGGACGGCAACAAAATATTTTCGCACTCTGAGGAGAAAGTTGGTGATTGAAATTTCGTGAGAAGATCCTGCAGCAACGTGAAACACCTTTCTATGATTGCCACCCCAATTCGCTTATCATATCCGCTCTCCCCTTGTTCGCGAAAATGCAAAACAAGCTCCCCTTTTTTGAACATTTTCGATGTCCTCCGTCAGCCCTATCTGGTACTGCAATACTGCAGGAAAGTGGGACAAGCGTAGCGAAACTAGTCTTTTTAGTAGAACTGTTGCATTTTTAAGTGTTTTTCCAACAAATCACAGTCGTTGGTTTGCTTTCTCCCACGACATTATGTATGTGTTCGTTCCAATTTAAGTTATTCGTAATTGTAATCCCCTATGTAATTAGTTGAATTTAAAGCCTTCAGATTTCTGTGATTTATCCTGTAATCGATATTTAGCGGATTCCTTTAGAACTCATGTGGGCGACTTCACACTTTTCATTATTTAAAATCAATTTGCACTTTTTACACCATAAGGACATGTTGTTTACATCGTTTTTCAGTTTGTTTTGAACATATGATGACCTTACAAGACAATAAATAACGGAAACATCTCCAAACAATCCAAGAGGGCTGCTCAGATTGTCTCCTAAATCGTTTATGTAGATCACGAACAGCAGAAGGCTTGTAACACTTCCATGGGGAAGGCCTATTTTTCTGACAGTAAATCACGAATCCATTCGCACAACTAAGGCGATACTCCAAATGCATGCAGTTTACTTAGGAGTCGCTTGTGACGAACAGTGTCAAAAGCCTTCTGGAAAACTAAAAATATTGAATTAATTTGACATCCCCTGGTCACCTGTGGAAAGCACTCGTTACTTCTTGAGAATAAGAGCTAGATGTGTTTCGCAAGAACGATATTTTCTAAATCAGTGTTGGCTGTTTATCAGCAAACCGTTTTCTTCGAGGTAATTCGTAATCTTCGAACACAGCATTTGTTCCGAAATCCTACTGCAAATCGAAGTTAGCAATATAGGTCAGGAATTCAGTGGATTACTCCTGTTTCCATTGTTGAGTATTGGTGTGACTTTCACAACTTTGCAGTCTTTAGGTACGGATCTTTCAGGAGCGAGCGTTTGTTGTATGTGATTGCTACGTATGGAGCTATTGTATCAGAATACTCAGAAAGGAACTTGACAAGTATACAATCTGTACTAGAGGCATTGCCATTAGCTAACTGAAACTACTGCGCTACGAGGACATCTGTTTCGAAGCTACTCATGTTGGCAGTTGTTCTTGATTCGAATTCTGGAATATTTTCTTCGTCTTCTTTGATGAAGGAATTTGGGAAAACTGTATTTAGTAACTTTGCTTTAGAGGCACTTCACCAGTGATATCAGCATTGTTAACACGCTAAGGAGTTATTGACTGCGTCGTTCCGCTGGTAAATTTTGCATACGATGTCGTTAGAGAACAGGCAGCAGAGTGGCTCTGGCGTGACGTCATGTGGGCAGCGTCCAGCAGGCAGCCGCCGCCGGCCACGCCTTTACGACGCAGCTACGCCGCCCCTGGGTGGCGGAGGCGGGCGGCCGGCCCGCTGCCATCTCCGGCATTTACGCCCGCAGCCGGCGGCTTTCATCAGGGCGGCTCTTTACGGCACCGCCTGCAGGCGACCAGATTCTTCTGCCCGGCGGAGCTCTGATCCTGCTGGCTTCCGCGGTTTGCACAGGGCTAGAACTTTTGTCCGCCGGACCCGTGCTCAAAACACAGCAAGGACGGAAGGTGTCTGCAGTTATTTCTCGGACGGAAACTGAGAGCAGGTCGCCGAATGATGGCTTATTCTCGGTTAAATAGCTCTGTATGCAAACCTTCTGGCAGTTCCACTGAAATTTCTGTTTAGACTAAAGACGAATAATGCAGTTCTCATGTTGTTGTTGTTGTGGTCCTCAGTCCTGAGACTGGTTTGATGCAGCTCTCCATGCTACTCTATCCTGTGCAAGCTTCTTCATCTCTCAGTACTTACTGCAACCTTCTGAATCTGCTTAGTGTATTCATCTTTTGGTCTCCCTCTACGATTTTTACCCTCCACGCTGCCCTCCAAAGCTAAATTGGTGATCCCTTGATGCCTCAGAGCATGTCCTACCAACCGATCCTTTCTTCTAGTCAAGTTGTGCCACAAACTTCTTTTCTCCCCAATACTAATCAATACCTCCTCATTAGTTATGTGATCTACCCATCTAATCTACAGCATTCTTCTGTAGCACCACATTTCGAAAGCTTCTATTCCCTTCTTGGCCAAACTATTTATCGTCCATGTTTCACTTCCATACATGGCTATACTCCATACAAATACTTTCAGAAATGACTTCCTGACACTTAAATCTATACTTGATGTTAACAAATTTCTCTTCTTCAGAAACACTTTCCTTGCCATTGCCAGTCTACATTTGATATCCTCTCTACTTCGACCATCATCAGTTAGTTTGCTCCCCAAATAGCCAAACTCTTTTACTACTTTAAGTGTCTCATTTCGTAATCTAATTTCCTCAGCATCACCCGACCTAATTCGACTACATTCCATTATCCTCGTTTTGCTTTTGTTGATGTTCATCTTATATCCTTCTTTCAAGACACTGTCCATTCCGTTCAACTGCTCTTGCAAGTCCTTTGCTGTCTCTGACAGAATTACAATGTCATCGGCGGACCTCAAAGTTTTTATTTCTTCCCCGTGGATTTTAATACCTACTCCGAAATTTTCTTTTGTTTCCTTTACTGCTTGCTCAATATACAAATTGAATAACATCGGGGAGAGGCTACAACCCTGTCTCACTCCTTTCCCAACCACTGCTTCCCTTACATGCCCCTCGACTCTTTTAACTGTCATCTGGTTTCTGTACAAATTGTAAATAGCCTTTCGCTCCCTGTATTTTACCCTTGCCACCTTCATAATTTGAAAGAGAGTATTCCAGTCAACAGTGTCGAAAGCTTTCTCTACAAATACTAGAAACGTAGATTTGCCTTTCCTTAATCTAGCTTCTAAGGTAAGTCGTAGGGTCAGTATTGCCGCACGTGTTCCAATATTTCGAAGGAATCCAAACTGATCTTCCCCAAGGTCTGCTTCTACAAGTTTTTCCATTCGTCTGTAAAGAATTCGCGTTAGTATTTTGCAGCTGTGACTTATTAAACTAATAGTTCGGTAATTTTCGCATCTGTCAACATCTTTGGGCTTGGAATTATTATATTCTTCTTGAAGTCTGAGGGTATTTCGCTTGTCTCATATATCTTGCTCACCAGATGGTAGAGTTTTGTCAGGACTGGCAGTTCTCATACCAAAACAAAAAAGGGTAGTTTTGTAACCGGGGACCTCAGAACCAGAGTAAAGAGTTTCCTACGTAACAGGTTGAAAGTTAATTGTTGTCTATGTTTCCATCTTAAGGTATAAGTGTTTGGTACACTATGTGATTAGAGGTATCCGGACACCTGGCTGAAAATGACTTACAAGTTCGTGGTGCCCTCCATCGGTAATGTTGGAATTCAGTATGGTGTTGGCCCACCCGTAGCCTTGATGACAGCTTCCATTCTCGCAGGCATACGTTCAATCATGTGCTGGAAGGTTTCTTGGGGAATGGCAGCCCATTCTTGGTTCAAATGGCTCTGAGCACTATGGGACTTAACGTCTGAGATCATCAGCCCCCTAGAACTTAGAACTATTGAAACCTAACTAACCTAAGGACATCACACACATCCATGCCGGAGGCAGGATTCAAACCTGCGACCGTAGCGGTCGCGCGGTTCCTGATTGAAGCGCCTAGAACCGCTCATTTTTGACGGAGTGCTGCACTGACAAGAGGTATTGATGGCGATCGGTGAGGCCTGGCACGAAGTCGGCGTTCTAAAGTATCCCAAAGGAGTTCTATGAGTTTGAGGTCAGGACTCTGTGCACGCTAGTCCATTAAAGGGATGTTCTTGTCGTGTAACCACTCCGCCACAGGCCGTGCATTATGAACAAATGCTCGATCGTGTTGAAAGATGCAATCGCCATCCCCGAATAGCTCTTCAACAGTGGGAAGCAAGAAGGTGCTTAAGACATCTACCGCCACCTAATTTTAATGTTGCCACACTGGCAGATGACCTTCACCGGGCATTCGCCATACCCACACCCTGCCATCGGATCGCCACATTATGTACCGTGATTCGTCACTCCACACAACGTTTTTCCACTGTTCAATCGTCCCATGTTTACTATCCTTACACCAAACGAGGCGTCGTTTGGCATTTACCGGCGTGATGTGTGTCTTTCGAGCAGCCGCTCGACCACGAAATCCAAGTTTTCTCACCTCACGCCTAAGTGTCATAGTACTTGCAGTGGATCCTGATGCAGTATGGAATTCCTGTGTGATGGTCTGGATAGATGTCTGCCTATTACATATTACAACCCTCGTCAACTGTCGGCGGTCTCTGTCACTCAACACACGATCGGCCTGTACGCTTTTGTGCTGTACGTGTCCGTGTTTCCGCTCCACTATCACATCGGAAACAGTGGACCTAGTTCTGAGGCGGGCAGCCGGGAAGGAGCTTTCGTTCAGCAGAGAGGATGTGGCCCGTGGCCCGAGCTGACGGGAGGGGGGGGGGGGGGGGTGGCAGCAATAATGGCCACAGAGAGCAAATGTGCTAGGCGTATTGTCCCTTCAGCCAGAGGAAGAAAAACGGTTATCACAACTTCTTTCGCAGAGTTGCGTAGGCATGTGAGAGTGACAATTGTTCCCAGACGAGGTGGAGCAAAGCCCAGTGTTTCAGCAGGGGGCCTCATATTGTTTCCTGCTTGCGCTAACATCAGTATCACCTTAAATGGCGAAAACATTTCATGGAAACACTGCTGGTGGCCGGACACTGGGAGGCCGAGAATGCTATGGCGCTCTTTCCAGGTCACGTAGACACTACGGATAGAACGGTTTCCACTGCACGCAAAATAACAGTGTATTGATTGGACCGCGGTCCGTGAAGTTAGAAATGGGCACAGTGGGCACTAGGATTGGAGGAATAGTTTTTCTTGTGTCTAACGGAGGAAGGCTGTATGGTTGGTGAAGCGATGCACAACTGGTGCAGGAATGTTTTCGGAGTTTTTAGCTGGGGTTTTGTTGGTGAAAACGCAAAGCTTTCCGTGGTCTGGCGGATAGTGTGAGGAGCTAGGGATTCGTGGAGGAGTATGGACGACATTCGGTGGCATTTGTGTTTTTGAACTGGGCGCAAACATGTATCCGAATGAGAAGAGGTGACGAAGGTCCACCGTCCGACTTGATGCTGAGGCACACTGAGCACTGCATCTCGACTTTTCTACATGCGTGTGGCGAGCATTTCACAGCACCGCGCTGGGAATCTTTAGAGTGAATTCTCTTATTTGACTGCACGCCCACAGCAGCAGCAGTTCTTGTCTGATACAAGTGCACATTGTTTCTAGTTTCAGTTCACAATCAATTTCACTCGCATCAATTACAGTCAGATCGCCATATCCATTTAAACTACAATTAAAGTCGAGTCATCATCCTTGGTTCAACATTGTCAACTACTAATCACACCACTTTACTTTAGGAGTACGACACAGATTATAATCAATGTTTTACGTAGACATATATGCCTATTCCATTTAACTCATGTTTTTATGACTATATCTGTCGAGATATATATTCTATATATCATTCAAGTTCACAGGATCTTGTCATTTTATTTACTTATGTGGGAGATTAGGAGTAGTCCTGCAGTAAGAAATACGATGTTGTCTTCAGTTTCACAGCACAAGACCACATTTTACAGTCATTCGCATTAAAATCCGTAGCGTTTAATTTTCATGGTCATGTCACTGAAATGCTGGCTCTGTGTGTGAATGTTAATGAGAGATAGAATTGCACTAGACATACAACATGCTTGCCCACCGGGAAGACACGTTGTAAAATTAATCAAATATTTGATAACAGACGATTTGCAGCGAGTGTTGACTGTGCTGCTGCATGTTGCCACAGGTTTTTGCTGCATGACGACTCACTTTTAGCTTCTGAAAATTACAACGGAGAAAGGACCAGCACTGCGGAATGTACGATATATTTTTAGGGACTGTGGGGAAACGGAGAATAGCATTAGCCGTTGCAGGATGAGAGCAAACTTAAACATGTGATGGATGAAAAATGAAGGAGATCCCTGAACAAAGCGATTATATACGAGGGTCACTCCAAAAGAAATGCACACTATTTTTGTAAAAACACAGTTTTCATTCTGCATGTGTGGAAGTTTTACAGTGTGTAGATACATGCTCCCGTTTTTTTCAAACTTAGCTCAACCTGTTCCCGTGAGTGGCGCTGTCACAGCATGTCTTCAAGATGGCTGCTACACTTTACGTTCGTCAGAAGCAACGTGCTGTCATAGAATTCCTTTTCTGTAAAAAGGAGACAGTGGGAAACATCCACAAGAGGTTGAAAAAAGTGTATGGAGATGCTGCTGTCGATCGCGGTACAGTTAGTCAGTGGGCAAGCAGGTTACTTGATGAAAGTGGGCACAGCAATATTGACGATTGTCCTCGCAGCGGCAGGCCTCGTACTGCACACTCTCCAGACAATGTGCAGAGAGTTAACGAATAGGTGACTGGTGACAGACGCATCACAGTGAATGAATTGTCACGCTACGTTGGGATAGGGGAAGGAAGTGTTTGCAGAGTACTGAAAGTGTTGGCGTTAAAAAGGTTTGTGTCAGGTGGGTTCCCAGGATGTTGACAGTGGGTCACAAAGAAACAAGAAAAACGGTATGCAGCAAACTTTTGGAACAGTACGAGAATGGTGGAGATGAATTTCTTGGAGGAATTGTACAGGTGATGAAACATGGCTCCATCATTTTTCACCAGAGACGAAGAGGCAATCAGTGGAGTGGCATCATGGAAATTCACCCAAGGAAAAAAAAAAAAAACACACACACACACACCTTCTGCTGGAAAAGTTATGGCTATGGTGTTTTTCGACTCCGAAGGACTCTTGCTTGTGGGCATCCTGCGAAGTGGAACCACCATAAATTCTGATGCAGATGTGACGACACTGAAGAAACTTCAAGCTCGACAGAGTCGTGTTCGACCATATCGGCAAAAGCAGGATTTTTTGCTGTTGCACGACAATGCACGGCCACATGTCAGTCAAAAAACCATGGAAGCGATCACAAAACTCTGATAGACAACACTGAAACACCCGCCTTACAGTCCTGACCTGGCTCCATGTGACTTCTTCTCTTTGGGAAACTGAAAGACTCTCTTCGTCGAACAAGGTTTGAAGATGATGACTCCCTTGTGCACGCTGCCAAACAGTGGCTCCAACAGGTTGGTCCAGAATTTTACCGTGCGGGTATACAGGCGCTGGTTCCAAGATGGCGTAAGGAAGTTAGAAGGGATGGAAATCATGTGGAGAAATGAAAATATTGTTCATAAAGGATGTACCTACACACAGTAAAACTTTCAAACATGTAGAATAAAAGATGGATTTTAAAAGAAATAGTGTGCATTTCTTTTGGAGTGACCCTCGTACAACCAGGTACGTTAGAAAATCACTCTATTGACGAAAATATCTTTTACATGACACACAGGTGAAAATTATGGTTTATTAAATACTTGTCTTTGCTTGCTTATGTTGACGTACTTTCATAAGTTTAGTTAGTAGTGAGAAATTTTTTTCCTTTTTCTGAACATTTTCACGGTTAGATTGTGGCTTCCATTTGCTGTTTCCACGGAATTTCAGTAATCATGGCACCTCGATTTAATACAATTTCTAGCCTCTTCAACGTGAGGTAATGCCGCTTCCCAGAAGCAGATTAGGGCACGCTGCGGTTAGAAATCGCCAGGCCCCTCCTTCAGCTTACGCCTTCCCGGGCCACCGCGACTTCCCCCGGAGGCCCATAAGCGCGCGCGCCGCCTCCGGCTGCGCCATTAGCATTTCCCTTCTTCCCACCGGTCTAGTTACGTCGTGCGGAAGACGGCCGCTGCGGGCTCCGCCAGAATATAACCACGCATCTGCATTCTCTCCCTGTAATTGCTCATCATTATTTCTTAATGGTAGCAGTCGCAGAGAGAGCTTCTCCAGATACCTTCACACACCCACTCCTGTAAAAGGGTACGCTTCCCTCGGAAGGGTCGAAGCCGATTTTCTCCTCACTCTTGTCTGCCTGAGCTTATGCCCCATTGTAAAGATCTAATTACGAACGATACATTAATAGCCGTGCACACACTGTGTATGTGTGTGTCTGTGTGTGTGTGGGACGGCATAGATATAACTTGTTATCGCCCCCACACTTGACATGCTATAGACGATCACGATTTTGATAATAATGTCAATAATTTTGTCAGGCTGCAAATAACACATGTACGCTGTTGATCTACAGTTGTATCTAAGTGCAAAATCAAGAAAGCTGAAGATGGCTATCGAGAGTCTCAGTGTCAAACTGTGTGCACTATCAAAATGGGCGCAGGATATAATGTTAAAGCTCAACCCTTCCAAAACCCAAGCGGTACTGGTAGCTCATTCTAGAATAACTAGCCCGAAACATCGGGAATCCCTTCCCTCTTTAACCATAAATGGGACAAAGATCAACTTCTCTCCTTCAGCAAAGAGTTCAGGAGTAACAATAGATGAATATCTAAACTGGACTGAGCACGTAAGTGCAATGCCCAGGAAGAGATCAGAATCTATTCATGCCCAACAAGAATATAAAAAATATAAATAGGTATTTCCTTTCGACGAAAAAGAAACTTGTAGAAAAACTTGTCATTCGAGTTACTGATTACAGCTGTATTATCCTGCAATACCCTCCTTAGGAAAGCTCACGGAGCCTGAAACTAGTAATGAATGCCTGTATTCGACTCTTTGATTATATTTCGCCATCATATCCACATCTATCATGGCTGCGCGCAAATACGCAAAAAGATTCCCATATTCTCTGTCTTCTCTACTCTCTTACCAAGGTACACTTTCACCCATATCTCTCCCTTAAAGATCTTGTCTGAACAACAAGGCAGAAATAAACGTTCCCATCAGATCAAAATCCTTTATGCCCCACTTCATAGTTTAGCCATTTTCTCGAAGTCCCTCTCAATAGCAGGAACCCGACTATGGAGTAACCTCCCACATTATATTAGAGAACTGAATAAAATCTCCAGCTTCAGAAGACAGTTAATGACATATCTACTAATAAGAACTACCATTGTCCCCTCCTTACCCACGTACATCGCTCTTCCCAATCTAATCTTCCTCATTTCCCAGTATCCTTAGCTGATGCCGTCTGCTTAAATTTTCTATCCCCAAAATTCGCTATACCAGAAAACATTTGTTTTGTGCACCTATAAATTCTGCTTATATCTGCCATTATCATTACTGTTATTGGTTCAAATGGCTCTGAGCGCTATGGGACTTAACATCTGAGGTCATCAGTCCCCTAGAACTTAGAGCTACTTAAACCTTAACTAACTTAAGGACATCACACACATCCATGCCCGAAACAGGATTCGAACCTCCCACCGTAGCGGTCTCGCGGTTCCAGACTGAAACGCCTAGAACCGCTCGGTCACAGCGGCCGCTCATTACTGTTATTATCGTCACCATTATTGTCATTATTATTATGATTATTATGATCATTATTATTATTATTATTATTATTACTGTTTTTGTTGTTGCTATTTTCACTGTAAGTGGCAGCAGCTGCAGTATACAAGTCCTGCCAGTATTAATTTTATTATTTCATAGTCAATATAATTTACTCACACTGCCACTTCTTACACTCATATCATCTTAATATTAGCGGCCACATTACAGTTGTTATTCCTTAGGTTAACTATGACGTAAAAAAGGTATTATGTGTGTGAAATCCTGATCCGATGTAACAGTGGGCGTGATGGTCCAAATAATATAAGGTTAAATAAAAGTCATAAAACGCTTTAGCAGAACTTACAACAAATTGCAGGTTAATAGGTTACGTCATTTCGAAAACATCCACCCGAAAATATGAAAACTACATGTCATGCAGTTGATTTAAGAACTACAATTTCAACAACCATAACTTTGAAAACGCGGTGTCGGTAATTTACACGATGTAACATCGAGCTGCGCTCTCACCATTATCAGTATTTCGCTTAGCACTATAATTGAGAAAACAGGTGAACAGGCTACAACGCTGGGAGCGTGTAAATGAGTAGAAGGGGGAGGAATACTGCTTCTTTCCGCCTGCGTTCCGAATAATCAGCCTCTCTCTTTCTTCCTTTTTTGTGGAGGGTACTTCTCTTTCTTTTTCGCTTTGTGCAATTTCTGCAGCTTACCGATTCCAATTGGACAGTCAGATACAATGTTGATAGATTTCTGGAAAACTGTTGACACAGTGCACCACTGCAGGCAGTTAACAAAGGCCTGAGCATACTGGATAGTTGCACAGATACATGAGTGCCGTAAACACTTTTTAAGTAACAGAACCCAGTACATTGTCCTCAACGGGCCGTATGGCGGTTAACAAAGAGCTTGGTGTCCCACCGCTGTCTGGGTGTCTCCAGACACGTCTTCGCTGGTCATCGCGGCTCAGTTCGAAGCGAGACCCCTCACTGTAGACAATTCCACTCCAGTCTATGTGATTCCCTACGGAAGACGTGTCTGGAGACGCCCCAGACAGTGTTGGGGTACCAACATGACTGTCGCCCGCCCTACGGCCCAACAACCAGTAGTGATGTGCTTGAGTGCCTTTTGTTTTAATACAAAAACCAGTTCACTTCAATTCAGTTCACCGTGACAAAGATGGCACGCCTGTGTGACAAGCACAGGGTCACAGTGGAAGTGAAGGTCGCAGTATTCTGACCCCATCGTACCTTATGTAGATAAATTCAGGAGTGTAGTTGTATATGGGCGAGGTGCGTGTCTCCTTGTGCTAACAGCGCCAGTGCAAAATCCTTTCTGTGCCACAGTAGGCAAACTGACGAACGAGGTGAGGAGAGGACACATCACAGGAATTTACCTCATTATTTTAAATCTAGAAGGCCAGATGAGTGCATTCGAGGGACGAACAGATGTACCACTAAGATAGATGTCACTTTAGCAAATCCCATGGCAGCAGCTAAGAGTAAGAGTTGGCAAGTGCTCCAGTACCTAACAGTCAGTGACCATAACGCAATTGTAATCGAAGGGAGAAATGACAATAACACAAGGAGACAAGCAGAGAAAAGAAAGATTGAGTTATACATCAGGAATACGGATTGGAATGACTTAGTTGCCTACCTTGCAGCATTTGCTGTGGTATCGCTTCCTGTACGTATAGACTCGGGTGCGCAGCTACTAACAGAACTCTTGCCATGGTCACAGGACATTTATATTCCTAAAAAGAAGGTAAACAGTCAGGCTACAATCCCTTAGAGCCCAGAATTTTCCACACTGAGGCGAAAGCTAAGATCTAGAAGAAGAGCTTATCAAAGTGCTCTGGGAAAATCAGAGCGCACTGCTAGGCCCCATGAATATAAGGCAATTAAGATGCGCTACAAAACATTGCATTAGGAAACTAAAAGAACACACTGGGAGAAATCTCTACAAAGGCAGCTGCAGTTTGACATGTGGGTAAGACAGTGTAAATTATTTACTGAAAGGGTTAAGGGACCTACTATCATATTCACTACTCATATATTCAGAGAGGATGGCTCAATGACGGCAGGATGGAGGGAGTCAGCAGAATAGCTGCAAACCGCCCTACTTCCTGATGATAACAGACACAGATACTGAAATACACGCACAACTTAGAATTGAATTACATAATGAATACGATAATCAGACGTTGATGATACCTTTCCATTAAGAAGCTTCTGTCGCTGTTTTCAAGTTCAAAACTGGAAAGGCACCTGGTGCAAATGGCGTCTACCCAGAGGTCGGGTGGATGGTAGCTGCACTGATAGTGTCATATTTGACAGCATTACTAAACGAGGTATTGGGAATAAGTATGATCCCCGCGATATGGAAAGCAGCTAGAGCAGTAGTGATTAAAAAGAGAAACGATAATTTCGTGGCATCACCGAAAAGCTATAGATCTGTATACTTATTAAATATCTTGGGCAAAGTTCAAGAACGTCTGCTCTGTGAACTGTTGCAGGCGCACAAGAAGCTCTTGAGTCTAAACCAGTGTCAATATGGATTCAGAAAAGGGAAGTCTACAGATTACGCGGTTAATGGAGCTCAGATTGCAGAAAAATCGACAACGGACTATGCAGTAGCGCTCAAGATTTACTCAATAACGCATATAACAATCTTTGGTTGCCTGCGATGTCACGCCTTCGAAATCTCAGGTTCCGCAGATATCTGTATGACGGCTTTGTAGATTACTGCAGTGGACATATCGCCCAAGGGCTGGCGGGGCAGAGCAAGGTAATCAAAAAGGTTACCAAGGGTTGTCTTCAAGGCTCCATATGTTGTCCACTGTTCTGGTATCTTAGTAGTGAACCTCTATTACATCTGTTATACGGCGTAGATGCTACTGAAGTGCTGTAGTTGTACCTGCAGACACCAAGGCGAAACTTGAGGAAAAGGCAAATGATAAATGATGTGCTTGCTCAGACGCAGCATTGGTGCAAGAGCAGCAAAATGGTTATAGCTGTTCATAAAACCACATGCATACTTCTGAAGGGAAGACATTCTCTTGCCAGAAATCTTTCCTAGAGGCTTGACGGAATATCTGTAAAACACTAGGCAGCTAGGAAACAATACTGCGACGAATTCAGCGGAGCGTACTTCTGAGGCCCATCGGTGCCTTTCGCAGTACACCTTGGAAGGTTTACTGGTAATCCTCGGGATATGTCCGATGGATATCGTCGTACGTTTCAGGGCATCGCTGTATTGGTTGGGGCGCGAGCAATATGAACGTTTCTACGACATCACAGGAACGCATATTACTGATAACGACTTTGGGAGCCTGGAAGTTAGATAAATGGTAGTCTGACTGCGGCACTAGGACCACTGCAAGGCGTGTTTACAGAACATCCACAAGCATGAGGAACAGGCTCAAACTGCGCGCCATTGCCCCTAGTCGTAATATGGTGCGCCTATTAACAGGTCAGGTTCATATTACCAAACATCGGCAACGAGTTGGATGTAGTAACACACCAATCTGTGAATGTGGAAAGAAAGGTTCCGCTTATCATGTTGTTCTCAGCTGCCCCCTTTTTCAGGCAGAGAGAGACTGCAGACAGTCATGGCCAGTGATCAGGTAGGCATCACGTTACTCACGGAAGGCTTGTCTACCAGAGAAATTCCTCTACATATGCACCGGAGTATAAGTGAAGTTGTGCAGACAAGCAGTCGGTCCCAATTGATAGGTTGTGTCGAGGACTTACACCGTACAGGCCGTCCACGTTCGAAAGGCTCACTTTTGAGTCAAAGGAGCTATGGGCTGAGTGCTCCAGAAATGAATTTGGCGTTCGAAAAAGTTACAGGACATCATGCATCGCATTATTCTGTTACGAGTCGATTGCATGATGCGATTAGGCAATCAGACGACCACGGAGACCACCCCGTTACAGATGGGCAAGAAATCATGCAGAACGTACGCCTCAGGATTGGTGCCGGTTGTTGCTTACGGATGAAACTCTGATCTGTTCCTATACTGATATCGCAGACAACTTGTTTAGGGTATCACAGACAACGTGTTTGGGGACAAACATGTAGTGGTGGAGTAATGCTCTCGGGTGGCAGACATGGGGGCCACTGTTCACCTCCCGTGGTTTCTGAGAGTAATGTCACTGCTCTACGATACGGGGACGAGATTCAGTAAATAATACTGGGACCGAATCGCCAACATTTTGGTAAAATTTCATTTGGGTGGATGATAACTCGGTGCACGTCATACTGCTCTCGTGAACACTTTCCTTCAGCATGCTGGGATCACCAGAACAGAGTGGTCTGTCTGTTCTTCGGACATGAACTAAATCGAACATGTGTGGCGTCGATTGAGCCGAGAGGCTTTAGGACGTTGTTAACGGCCACACACCGTGTGCGACTGAGAGAAAATCGCATTGAAGAGTTGGACAATATGGACGAGGGGTTGCTTCATGAAGTCGTCGGCGGTATGCTACAACGGATTCAAGCCTGCATCCGAGCAAACGGACGATCCGCCAGGTATTGGCGTTACTCAGGAGAACTATGAAAAAAAAACCACGGTAAAAACCGATTTATTCGTTACACAAATGTTTTTTCTGCATCTGGGGATTTGCACACTTCGCAAATGAATTTGTACCCATGCCTCAGAACCAATTTTTATTTTCTGTGCCATGAGTTCCAAAACAAAAGGTGTGATGCAAACGTTTTGATAATGTGTGTACATAAACGATCTGACAGAGTAAGCATCAATCTACTACTGTTTAGTGATGATGTTGTAGTGTACTGCAAAGTATCGTGTTTGAATGACTGTAGGAGGACGCGTGATTACGCGGAAAATTTCTGTTTTTTGCGATGGATGACAGCACGCTGTAAATGTGTAAAAATGTAAGTTAACGTATGTAATTTGGAAAACAATCCTGAAGGGTTGTAACACGTTATCTGTGGTGTTCTGATTGACACGGTCACGTAACGTTGCAGAGCGACATGAGATGGAACGAGTACTAAGGTCTGTTGTAAGGAAGGCAAATGCTCGACTTTGTTCTATTGAGAGAATTCTAGGAAAAAGTACCTCATTTATAAAGCAGAATGCTACAGAACACCTGTGGGACCCATTCTTGCATACTGTTAGAGTGTTTTGGACTCCCAGCAGGACAGATTACAGAAAAACATCGAAGCAATTCGGAGGCGTCCTACCAGATTCGTTACCGGTAGGTTCCATCAACGCGAGAATATTACGGAAACGCTCTGTAAACTGAAATGGGAATCCATGGAGGGAAGAGTGGGCTCTTTCCGCGAAACACTATTGAGAAAGTTTAGAAAACAGGCGTTTGTGACACCTAGCAGAGAGATTCTACTGCCACCAACGTACATCTCACGCAAGGACTACGAAATAAGAGAAATCAGTGCTCGTACAGAAGCAAATAAACTGTCGTGTTTTCCACATCATATTTTCAAGAGTAACTGGAAAGACAGTGACTAGCTATGGTATAAGGTATCCTCTACAGTCCACAGTTTGGTGGCTTGGGTAGTATGTATAGAGGAAAAGATGTAGAGTCAGGAGCCGTGACAGAGTTGTTGTTGGCGGTAGATACGATCAGCTTGTTAAAGGGCTCGTTTTGGTTGGAATATTTTCTGCAGCCAGTAAGATGGAAATTCTACCCAAGCTCTCAGCCTCGCAACTGAAAAGTATCCAGTGTTAAATATTTTATTTTTCTAGAATTTCTTTCCATTTTCGAGACTTATTTTACATGTTGCTCTATTATCTCGGACTCTGATATAAGTGGTATATGCGAGAAGAATCGCGTTTAGTGACATGTTTTTCGAGGGGGCGCTCCATGACCTTTATAACCTCCCCCTTGGATCTGAGCCAGGACATTATAACCCGATCTTGTTTTCGTTTCGTACTATCGTCTTTTTTCACTCACGGGCTATCTGTTTCACACTGTTGCTAAGGACGTACCATGACGATCTCAGCAATTGTCGCATCATGAGAGTGACCTTGAATCTTATTACCTGGCTTTATGCTTACAGTCCCCTCCCCACAGTTCACTTCTATCTTATTTACTACCAGCTGTAGTGCCCGAATCCTGCTTCGGGCATGAACGTGTGTGATGTCCTTAGGTTAGTTAGGTTTAGGTAGTTCTAAGTCTAGGGGACTGTTGACCTCAGATGTTAAGTCCCATAGTGCTCAGAGCCATTTGAGCCGTTTTGTAGTGCCCGACGCTGCCCGGCATGTTTAATATCTGCCACACAAAGCGATTGGCCCTGTTCATTTTGATACTCATAGGAAATGCAAGCCGCATGGGAATTTGCAATCGCCTTAAATCGAAGGGCATATGAGAACCACAGGGTGCCAAAGGAATGCGACGAATGAATACGTGTTCACCTGTATGAAAAGATCTTTAGTTGCGCCAGCTGTTGTTACATTTTGCGATAAGTATCTCAATGTGATTTGGAGAATTCGTATTGTATTGTTTTAGCTCAGTTTCTACCGTTTCAAGTAGGGCTGTGTTTGAGCACGACTCGAACTGTTCATACAGTTTACGTTACAGTTCAAGAAATCTCAAGTTCTGCTCGATCTTTTGATTGGCCTACATCCTAGCGACTTTTGCTGCTACTTTATCACGAAGCGAAATTCGCGCACTCGGTCTTCGCAGCGCGACTCCTCACGTGCCAGCGATAAAAAATGTGTGTCACAAAATTTCGTCTGGCGAGTACTTCCGGCAGAAAAAGGACGTTAAGAAATGGTAATCTGGCAACTCATTAATCACGTGTATGGCAACTATCTCTGTCAGCACGTGTTAGTCAGGTTGTACAGTTGGTGCAGTTGGTAGAGTTTTGGGTTAGCATGCAGGAGGGCGCCGGCCAGTGTGGCCGAACGGTTCTAGGCGCTTCAGTCTGGAACCGCAAGACCGCTACGGTCGCAGGTTCGAATCCTGCCTTGGGCATGGATGTGTGTGATGTCCTTAGGTTAGTTAGGTTTAAGTAGTTCTAAGTTCTAGGGGACTGATGACCTCAGATGTTAAGTCCCATAGTGCTCAGAGCCATTTGAACCATGCCGGAGGTCGATGGTTCGATGCTGGGTTGAGGCGTATGATTCTTATTTGGCAAATGTAGTCCAGGTGCTACAGTATCTGGCATATTAATCGTCAACAACTATCGCAGCGGGTCCTCTAGAAAGCATTTGCACTTACTTACTACAATCGTAGAAGTGGAAGGTTGGTCAGCTTTGAAAGAAGCCCCTTCCACGTCATGGGCGTGAATTTATTCGCACCACTTCATCTACTAGAAGGAAAACCTGTTTCCTTTGTACCCTCTCCAATGGTCCCATAGAACAGTACCATCTATTATTCATGCTCGTTCAGGTCTATTACATTTTGTTAGGGCCTTATGTTACCAGTAGGACTAGCAACGTGCTTTGCGAATAATGTCCAAACTCGGTTACTATTTGTATGTGTCATCGCCTTGGTCCCACTAATCATGCCTTTCAACATTGAGTCTGGTAACAGCATGCTGTTTAGTACGTATCTCAATGCAATATTATTGTTATTATTATTGTTATTCTATCGATGGGATTGTGGAAACATCACGTCTATTACCGTTAGGGAAACAGTGTTATTCGAAACCGAACATTTCACAATTAGCGGTGTCGGGATGAATCATGCAGAAGAAGATCTGTCAGAGGGGTAATGCACATTAGGTTGAACAGCGCGCAGGACTGACGGCGTGTTTATACTATATGCCCTGTCCACCAGACAGGGACTAATTGCGAGCGGAGTAACGTGCCTGTAACAGACTCCAAAGTACATGCATACACGTAGCGAATTTTCTCATTGTAAATCTCGAAACCACTGTGGCAGACGTATGGTATACACAAACGATAAATATGTGGATAAGCTTCTGGTCTTTGGCGCATCTGATAACCGGGCTGGTGTTGCCACTCTTGAACAGGCTGCTAGATATCCTCGTCGACGCCACCTAGATAAAAATGTGTTTCGTCGTCTGGAGCTGCGCCTTCGGGTGTCAGATTCTCCCCTTCCACCATTGCATGACAGAGGTTGTCCACGGACTCGCCGTACTCCAGATAGTGAGGAAACTTTCTGGAGGTCATACTCCAAGAACCTCAGCGAAGTACACGTAGCGTAGCAAGGCAGCTGCATGTCTGCGTGTACCACAACGCATGGTCGTTAACGTGCTGCACGATCGTGGGCTGCACCTCTATCATTATGCTTTCACACAACATCTGCATCTTGCAGATCGCCATCAGCGGATGGAATTCTGTGAATGGTTCCAACAACAGCAGGAAGCCAACGATGACTTCGTGAACACCGTAATATGGTCTGATGAAGCAGCATTCACTCGTGAGGGTGTCCTCAATATACACAATGAACACATTTGGTATGAGGTTAACCCGCACGTGGCCCACGACCTTGGATATCAAGTTTGCTTTGGGCCCCTAAATGTTGCCTGACCAGTTGAGTGCACGAAGATATCATACACTTCTCTCAAACTATCTGCCTGATGCATTGGAAGATGTTCCACTTCATATTCGTCAGAGGATATGGTTCCAACTTGATGGTGCACCTCCACAATCTGGAATTAATGTGCGACAGTATTTGGACAGAACATTTCCAGGGAAATCGCTCGGATGTGGCGGTCCATTTGTATGGTCACCGCATTCACCTGACCTGAATCACCTGGATTTCTTCCTGTGGGAACTCCTCAAAGAGCACGTGTACCCTACTCCGCCGACGAATGAGGAATGTTCATCCTGATCTAGTTACTATAGACGCAGCTTTGCTGCGAAGGGTCCAGAGCCGTATGATCCAGAGGGTTGTGCATGGTTTGGACGCGCAGGGAGGTCGTTTTGAGCATCTGTTGTTCTGGGGACAACGTATTCTCTTGTGAAGATCATGCTGTCATTAATATGGACGTTATTATTGTCACTGGTTGCTAATGTGCGACATCTGAGCGTTCATATTACTTGTAATACAAATGACAAGTAGATGTTGTGATATTATACTGTGCTATCAACCTTAGCATCTCGAAATTGATGTTGTTTTTATAATTATTCTACCCTTTGACAGGTCATTTGTTATTTTCTATTAGTCTAACCATGTATTTGTTATTTTCAGTGCTTCACAATGTTGTAAATTTAGGATACATGTGACCTAAGAAACGGAGTATATAACAGTATGAAATGTCAGAATGAAGTAAACAAATAAAAAAATGCACCCCAACGCAGGGCAATATCCTCAAAGGGTGCGTGGCAAAGTCAGGACATGCGGGGACCAAGCAGCAATCGGTATTGTAATTGTAAACTGTCGAAGCTGCGTTGGTAAAGTACCGGAACTTCAAGCGCTGATAGAAAGAACCGAAGCTGAAATCGTTATAGGTACGGAAAGCTCGCTGAAGCCAGAGATAAATTCTGCCGAATATTTTACAAAGGCACAGACGGTGTTTAGAAAGGATAGATTGCATGCAACCGGTGGTGGCGTGTTTGTCGCTGTTAGTAGTAGTATATCCTGTAGTGAAGTAGAAGTGGATAGTTCCTGTGAATTATTATAGGTGGAGGTCACACTCAACAACCGAGCTAGGTTAATAATTGGCTCCTTTTACCGACCTCCCGACTCAGCAGCATTAGTGGCAGAACAACTGAGAGAATATCTGGAATACATTTCACATAAATTTTGTCAGCATGTTATAGTCTTAGGTGGAGATTTCAATTTACCAGATATAGACTGGGACACTCAGATGTTTAGGACGGGTGGTAGGGACAGAGCATCCAGTGACTTTATACTGAGTTCACTATCTGAAAATTATCTCGAGCAATTAAACAGAGAAGCGACTCGTGGAGATAACATCTTGGGTCTACTGATAACAAACAGACCCGAACTTCTCGATTCTGTAAGCGCAGAACAGGGAATCAGTGATCGTAAGGCCGTTGTAGCATCCCTGAATATGGATGTAAATAGGAATATAAAAAAAGGGAGGAAGGCTTATCTGTTTAGCAAGACTAATAGAGGGCAGATTTCAGACTACCTAACAGATCAAAACGAAAATTTCTGTTCCGACACTGACTATGTTGAGTGTTTATTGTTTATGGAAAAAGTTCAAGGCAATCGTAAAACGCGTTTTAGACAGGTACGTGCAGAGTAAAACTGTGACGGACGGGCTAAAACCCACCATGGTTCAACAACAAAGTTAGGAAACTACTGCGAAAGCAAAGAGAGCTTCACTCCAAATTTAAACGCAGCCAAAACCTCTCAGACAAACAGAAGCTAAACGATGTCAAAGTTAGCGTAAGGAGGGCCATGCGTGAAGCGTTCAGTGAATTCGAAAGTAAAATTCTATGTATCGACTTGACAGAAAATCCTAGGAAATTCTGGTATTACGTTAAATCTGTTAATAAATCTCTCAATAAATTACGTTAAGTGGCTCGAAACACATATCCAGACACTCTGGGATGACGATGGCAATGAAACAGAGGATGACACGCGTAAAGCTGAAATACTAAACACATTTCCAAAGCTGTTTCAGAGAGGAAGACCGCACTGCAGTTCCCTCTCTAAATCCTCGCACAACCGAAAAGTATGGCTGACATCGAAATAAGTGCCCAAGGAATAGAAAAGCAACTGAAATCACTCAACAGAGGAAAGTCCACTGGACCTGACAGGATACCAATTCGATTCTACACAGAGTACGCGAAAGAACTTGCCCCCCTTCTGACAGCCACGTATCGCAAGTCTCTAGAGGAACGAAAGGTTCCAAATGATTGGAAAAGAGCACAGGTAGTCCCAGTTTTCAAGAAGGGTCGTCGAGCAGATGCACAAAACTTTAGGCCTATATCTCTGACATTGATCTGTTGTAGAATTTTAGAACATGTTTTTTGCTCACGTATCATGACATTTCTGGAAACCCAGAATCTACTCTGTAGCAATCAACATGGATTCCGGAAACAGCGATCGTGTGAGACCCAACTCGCTTTATTTCTTCATGAGACCCAGAAAATATTAGATACAGGCTCCCAAGTAGATGCCATTTTCCTTGACTTCCGGAAGGCGTTCGATACAGTTCCGCACTGTCGCATGATAAACAAAGTAAGAGCCTACGGAATATCAGACCAGCTGTGTGGCTGGATTGGAGAGTTTTTAGCAAACAGAACACAGCATGTTGTTCTCAATGGAGAGACGTCTACAGACGTTAAAGTAACCTCTGGCGTGCCACAGGGGACTGTTATGGGACCATTGCTTTTCACAATATATATAAATGACCTATTAGATAGTGTCGGAAGTTCCGTGCGGCTTTTGGCGGATGATGCTGTAGTATACAGAGAAGTTAGAGCATTAGAAAACTGCAGCGAAATGCACGAAGATCTGCAGCGGATAGGCACTTTGTGCAGGGAGTGGCAACTGACCCTTAACACAGACAAATGTGGTCTACTGAGAATACATAGAAAGAAGGATCCTTTATTGTATGATTATATGATAGCGGAACAAACACTGGTAGCAATTACTTCTGTAAAATATCTGGAAGTATGCGTGCGGAACGATTTTAAGTGGAATGATCATATGAAATTAATTGTTGGTATGGCGGGTGCTAGGTTGAGATTCATTGGGAGAGTCCTTAAAAAATGTAGTCCATCAACAAAGGAGGTGGCTTACAAAACACTCGTTCGACCTATGCTTGAGTATTGCTCATCAGTGTGGGATCCATACCAGGCCGGGTTGACAGAAGAGATAGAGAAGATCCAAAGAAGAGCGGTGCATTACGTCACAGGGTTATTTGGTAAGCGTAATAGCGTTACGGAGATGTTTAACAAACTAAAGTGGCAGACTCTGCAAGAGAGGTGCTCTGCATCGCGGTATAGCTTGCTGTCCAGGTTTCGAGAGAGTGCGTTTCTGGATGAGGTATCGAATATATTGCTTCCCCATACTTATACCTCCCGAGGAGATCACGAATGCAAAATTAGAGAGATTCGAGCGCGCACGGAGGCTTTCCGGCAGTCGTTCTTCCCGCGAACCATACGCGACTGGAAAAGGAAAAGGAGGTAATGACAGTGGCACGTAAAGTGCCTTCCGCCATACACCGTTGGGTGGCTTGCGGCGTATAAATGTAGATGTAGATGTAGATGTAGGATCGAACTCTCCACCTCCTGCACGCTAACCCAAAACTCTGTGCACTGCACCGACTATACAGCACAGCTAGCATGTGCTGACAGAGGTACTTGCCATACATCTGGTTACAGTGTTGCCAGATTGCCACTCTTTAGCGTCCGTTTTCTGCAGGATGTACTTCCCGGACGAAATTTTGTGACAGACATTTTTTTATCGCTGGGATGTGAGGAATTGTGCTGCTAAGCCCGAGTGCGCGAAAGACATATTCATTTTTGGTAACAACCTTTCCCCTTTATATGATTCTAGTCAGATTTTGAACTCTTACATAGACAGATATCTTCCTTGAGTCTTGAAGGTAAAGTGTGTAAAATTTCATTAATATTGATATAAAACTGTATCTTTGTATGAATTACAAACAAAAAAACGTTCTTCTTCATATATACAAATTTTTTCATGCGCATCTAAAGTATTTTACAAACAGTCTTGGTGATTTTAAGGAACGGTAAGGCGAACTTCATGAAACTATTAAAAAGATGGAAGAAGGATACGAGGGTAAGTGGACTGCACATTGACGATGGGCTGGATGTTGAGAAGAGGCTGTACGGCCGCACAATCCAAGAAGAGGAGAGACAACCAAATAGTGTGCTTGCTATTAAAAACGTATTTATTTATTACTTATAATTTAATTCCGCCCCTTCAGAGAATATTCTGAGAAAATAACATCATTGCCACCCGTCAGGATCGTTAAATAAATATTTCTTTTTAAATTGTCATATTTTAGTGATTTCCTACAAAACGTGGCGTGATACCAAATTCTGAATCGAAATATGTGAAAAATCATTCTGGCACACTCCTTCATTTTAAAATAATAACACCAGGCATATTTCTGTTATGTATTGTTGTTTTCTGACCGGAAATCACAAAGATTTTGTTATGCTTGAGCAGTATCGCCCCGATACGTTACGTGATACTACGTCAGAAGATAAAAGAGAGCAAGCAAATAAATTTCAGAAAACCACTGGTAGTATGCTGCAACAAAATTTGTTTAACAAAAGTAGACTGTATGCTGCTCCTGCAGGAATCGTGGATATGCGCCTTCGACGACCAGTGTTTTCCGCCTTAGGGTAGCTACAGAACTCTCAGCATGTCTGTCGACTGCGCGAGTTGTGTTGTTAACTTGCGGGAGACAGAGGACCGCCTGCTCGCAGCTCATCACCACTGAGCAAACTGTGAAGGTGCGAGGTACGGCCCAGTGGAACAGGCGTGGGTGGGCGGCGAGGCGACCCTCTGGGAAATTCGCTCGGGGCGGTAATTGCTGCTAGTGACGAGGCGAGGGGGGTTTCGGCCGAGATGTCTCGCGCAGCAGGAGAGAGCACGCCACGTGCCTAGACATTAATTGAAAGGATCCGACGCGGCAAATGAAGTCAGTCCCTCCACATTGTCCTGGCATCCTTCACAGACAAATGCAGCTGTCTGCCGCCAGAGCGCAGCACCAGACAAGGTTTGTGAAATGCCGCGTTCAAAGTAGTTATACAAAATTCAGTTATCTTCTGCACTAATTAAAAAATATTTGCTAAACGTGGTGCTAAAGAGCTACAAAGTTGAGGAATAAAACGATATATTTAGCAGGTGAAACTCGTCAGAGAAACTTAAAGCCTTAGGTGACGCAGGAGGTGAATTTACGGAGAGAGAATTTCCCCGAGAGTGGGAATGTGATCGAAAGTTGGGTCCTTTACTCTGAATATAGTTCTACTTTAGCCGGCCGCTGTGGCCGAGCGGTTCTAGGCGCTTCAGTCCAGAACCGCGCTGCTGCACTGCACTGTTCTTCACACAGAACCCAACACTAAAAAACTTAATCTACTAGAATAGTTAGAAATAATGCTACACAAATAAAAATATTCCGAAAACTTGTTGAATGAACAAACAGAGTTTAACAGCCACAATTTTTTCTACACCTTTAAAAGTCTATTTTTTCCTGAGGAATCAAATCTATAATAGTAAAAACAGTTGGCAACCTACAACATGGTGCCAAATAATTATTTTAATAATACCGGTGTGCTAGTAATACTATATCATATTATCTTCTGTGAAACAAGAAAATCGATTCTATTTAGAAGTAGAACATCTGTATGAACGAGAATCTTTGGCATGTTTACGTTCTGCTACTACAATGTGCGAAAAAGTGTATGACAATGTATATATCCGAGTATGTACCGCAAAATTAAAGATGTGTATTGTGTATACCCCCCCCCCCCCCCCCCCCCATGAACCATGGACCTTGCCGTTGGTGGGGAGGCTTGCGTGCCTCAGCGATACAGATAGCCGTACCGTAGGTGCAACCACAACGGAGGGGTATCTGTTGAGAGGCCAGACAAACGTGTGGTTCCTGAAGAGGGGCAGCAGCCTTTTCAGTAGTTGCAAGGGCAACAGACTGGATGATTGACTGATCTGGCCTTGTAACAATAACCGAAACGGCCTTGCCGTGCCGGTACTGCGAACGGCTGAAAGCAAGGGGAAACTACAGCCGTAATTTTTCCCGAGGGCATGCAGCTTTACTGTATGGTTAAATGATGATGGCGTCCTCTTGGGTAAAATATTCCGGAGGTAAAATAGTCCACCATTCGGATCTCCGGGCGGGGACTACTCAAGAGGATGTCGTTATCAGGAGAAAGAAAACTGGCGTTCTACGGATCGGAGCGTGGAATGTCAGATCCCTTAATCGGGCAGGTAGGTTAGAAAATTTAAAAAGGGAAATGGATAGGTTGAAGTTAGATATAGTGGGAATTAGTGAAGTTCGGTGGCAGGAGGAACAAGACTTCTGGTCAGGTGACTACAGGGTTATAAACACAAAATCAAATAGGGGTAATGCAGGAGTAGGTTTAATAATGAATAGGAAAATAGGAATGCGGGTAAGCTACTACAAACAGCATAGTGAACGCATTATTGTGGCCAAGATAGATACGAAGCCCACACCTACTACAGTAGTACAAGTTTATATGCCAACTACCTCTGCAGATGACGAAGACATTGAAGAAATGTATGATGAAATAAAAGAAATTATTCAGATTGTGAAGGGAGACGAAAATTTAATAGTCATGGGTGACTGGAATTCGAGTGTAGGAAAAGGGAGAGAAGGAAACATAGTAGGTGAATATGGATTGGGGGACAGAAATGAAAGAGGAAGCCGCCTGGTAGAATTTTGCACAGAGCACAACATAATCATAACTAACACTTGGTTTAAGAATCATGAAAGAAGGTTGTATACATGGAAGAACCCTGGAGATACTAAAAGGTATCAGATAGATTATATAATGGTAAGACAGAGATTTAGGAACCAGGTTTTAAATCGTAAGACATTTCCAGGGGCAGATGTGGACTCTGACCACAATCTATTGGTTATGACCTGTAGATTAAAACTGAAGAAACTGCAAAAAGGTGGGAATTTAAGGAGATGGGACCTGGATAAACTGAAAGAACCAGAGGTTGTACAGAGATTCAGGGAGAGCATAAGGGAGCAATTGACAGGAATGGGGGAAATAAATACAGTAGAAGAAGAATGGGTAGCTTTGAGGGATGAAGTAGTGAAGGCAGCAGAGGATCAAGTAGGTAAAAAGACGAGGGCTAGTAGAAATCCTTGGGTAACAGAAGAAATATTGAATTTAATTGATGAAAGGAGAAAATATAAAAATGCAGTAAGTGAAACAGGCAAAAAGGAATACAAACGTCTCAAAAATGAGATCGACAGGAAGTGCAAAATGGCTAAGCAGGGATGGCTAGAGGACAAATGTAAGGATGTAGAGGCCTATCTCACTAGGGGTAAGATAGATACCGCCTACAGGAAAATTAAAGAGACCTTTGGAGATAAGAGAACGACTTGTATGAATATCAAGAGCTCAGATGGAAACCCAGTTCTAAGCAAAGAAGGGAAAGCAGAAAGGTGGAAGGAGTATATAGAGGGTCTATACAAGGGCGATGTACTTGAGGACAATATTATGGAAATGGAAGAGGATGTAGATGAAGATGAAATGGGAGATATGATACTGCGTGAAGAGTTTGACAGAGCACTGAAAGACCTGAGTCGAAACAAGGCCCCCGGAGTAGACAATATTCCATTGGAACTACTGACGGCCGTGGGAGAGC
The DNA here is from genome assembly GCF_021461385.2 of Schistocerca piceifrons. Classification (NCBI taxonomy): domain Eukaryota; kingdom Metazoa; phylum Arthropoda; class Insecta; order Orthoptera; family Acrididae; genus Schistocerca; species Schistocerca piceifrons. The sequence goes on from NC_060138.1 coordinate 762,907,706, forward strand.
CAGTCCTGACAAAACTCTACCATCTGGTGAGGAAGATGTATGAGACAGGCGAAATACCCTCAGACTTCAAGAAGAATATAATAATTCCAATCCCAAAGAAAGCAGGTGTTGACAGATGTGAAAATTACCGAACTATCAGCTTAATAAGTCACAGCTGCAAAATACTAACACGAATTCTTTACAGACGAATGGAAAAACTAGTAGAAGCCGACCTCGGGGAAGATCAGTTTGGATTCCGTAGAAACACTGGAACACGTGAGGCAATACTGACCTTACGACTTATCTTAGAAGAAAGATTAAGGAAAGGCAAACCTACGTTTCTAGCATTTGTAGACTTAGAGAAAGCTTTTGACAATGTTGACTGGAATACTCTCTTTCAAATTCTAAAGGTGGCAGGGGTAAAATACAGGGAGCGAAAGGCTATTTACAATTTGTACAGAAACCAGATGGCAGTTATAAGAGTCGAGGGACATGAAAGGGAAGCAGTGGTTGGGAAGGGAGTAAGACAGGGTTGTAGCCTCTCACCGATGTTGTTCAATCTGTATATTGAGCAAGCAGTAAAGGAAACAAAAGAAAAATTCGGAGTAGGTATTAAAATTCATGGAGAAGAAATAAAAACTTTGAGGTTCGCCGATGACATTGTAATTCTGTCCGAGACAGCAAAGGACTTGGAAGAGCAGTTGAATGGAATGGACAGTGTCTTGAAAGGAGGATATAAGATGAACATCAACAAAAGCAAAACAAGGATAATGGAATGTAGCCTAATTAAGTCGGGTGATGCTGAGGGAATTAGATTAGGAAATGAGGCACTTAAAGTAGTAAAGGAGTTTTGCTATTTGGGGAGCAAAATAACTGATAATGGTCGAAGTAGAGAGGATATAAAATGTAGGCTGGCAATGGCAAGGAAAGCGTTTCTGAAGAAGAGAAATTTGTTAACATCCAGTATTGATTTAAGTGTCAGGAAGTCATTTCTGAAAGTATTCGTATGGAGTGTAGCCATGTATGGAAGTGAAACATGGACGATAAATAGTTTGGACAAGAAGAGAATAGAAGCTTTCGAAATGTGGTGCTACAGAAGAATGCTGAAGATTAGATGGGTAGATCACATAACTAATGAGGAAGTATTGAATAGGATTGGCGAGAAGAGAAGTTTGTGGCACAACTTGACCAGAAGAAGGGATCGGTTGGTAGGACATGTTCTGAGGCATCAAGGGATCACCAATTTAGTATTGGAGGGCAGCGTGGAGGGTAAAAATCGTAGAGGGAGACCAAGAGATGAATACACTAAGCAGATTCAGAAGGATGTAGGTTGCAGTAGGTACTGGGAGATGAAAAAGCTTGCACAGGACAGAGTAGCATGGAGAGCTGCATCAAACCAGTCTCAGGACTGAAGACCACAACAACAACATTGTGTATACCAACCGCACAACAGAAGCAGACATCATACAATGTTAAACTGTAAATTAGTTCCATATTATTAACGCTGTTAATCTTATATCTACAATATACCATGTTGTAACACAAAAATGTAATATCAACAGGCAAACAACTAAAAAATCTGATGTAAATCACTAAAAAGCACCTGAAGATGAGCCTCCAGGGCTCGAAATGCAATAGTGCAGTAAATAAACCCAACTTGTGACTGAAGGCGGTTTGGCCTTCATTTTATGAAGTAGATATGAAACTTTAGCACCCATATGACTTCTGTGTTCTTATGAAGCTGCTAGCGTCACTAGCTGAAACATCAATTAAATTTCGCAAAGGTTTACGACTTGTCTATGCCATGTCACTGTATTAACAATCACCAATTTCAACAACCCCCTGCATACAGCTGTTTTGACAGTCGTTAGGTAGAAAACAGCTTGGAATGAGAGCAAGCTAGAGTAAAGCTAGCGCCAAATCAGGACTCTAGTTGAAAGACAAGCTGTCAGAAAGATGCCAGGACACATCTGTTTTTCTCATGTCTCTTGATGAAGCTTCTGCAGGTACGAGAAGTGAAGCAGCTGAAATAATCCACGATTTCGCCGATTCATTTTGGTGGAACTCGGACGTGTAGTAGTCAAACTGTTGATAGACAGAGTCTGCACTAACGAATCGTCTCAGTGGTAATGTAGTAGCATTATAGCACGCCGTACAGGTTCAGTGCAATCTCAGCCTACAATCTGTACGGCGGCAAAAAAGATGCACTTCTGTGTGAAAAAATTTCAAGCATGTTCCACAATAGTCATGGCCGGTTGGAGGACTGGCGGGGGAGGGAGGGGTTTGAGGTGGGGGAGTGTGAAAGAGTTACTCATGAGACGTTATTAAATATATCGTTATGTGGTTTGAAGCAAAATTTGTGCAGTCATTCTGAATGTGTCTAAAGTGCGTGCCAGCAACAGATGTAGAATGATTTTTTGAATCTGAGTCTATCCAGTTGTTGGGAAAAATTGAAATAATGGAAGACGTTCTCAGTTCTGCAAGGTCAGCTGTGCAAATTTACTTCGATGGAAGCTCTTTATTCATTCACTGATAAATGTATAATACTTATTCTTATACATAAGCTTCCTCAACGGTAGAGCTCCTACACTTATTAGCCACTGATAACTGACTGCGAACATATTTTTCAGTCATAATATCTATCTTTTACAAGTAAAATGAAGGTTCCTGCAGTCATTAAACGTTCCATAACGGTTGAAAGATAATATCCATTAATCTTAAACGGAAGAATATTTCGGTTACTTCAGTTGAAAATTAAGGTATGTATACTATGGTATAGTGCCCGTGTTAGATCCTCATGCGAATGGTACAATTATTGAAAAGCGTCTTTTGGTGATTCAGCTCTCCCGCTATTCTTCCACATTGTAAAATTTGTGCTTTTCATTCACGTAGAATATTTTTATATAGATTTTATTGAAACCTAGTATTATATAATGCAATGAGTTTTACCCCAGCTAAGAGAACGTATTTACAATATGTATCGTTTATCAATTTGTTACATGTAGCCCAAGCTACCGCAATATAAGTGATTATATTCTATTGTAATGTAAGTACAAGATACGAAATGTTCGCCGAGAGGACTGCCGCGTAACAGCGTTGAATATCCGTGATTATATTCTATTGTAAGGTAAGTAGAAGATACGAAATGTTCGCCGAGAGGACTGCCGCGTAACAGCGTTGAATATCCGTGATTATATTCTATTGTAAGGTAAGTAGAAGATACGAAATGTTCGCCGAGAGGACTGCCGCGTAACAGCGTTGAATATCCGTGATTATATTCTATTGTAAGGTAAGTAGAAGATACGAAATGTTCGCCGAGAGGACTGCCACGTAACAGCGTTGAATATCCGTGATTATATTCTATTGTAAGGTAAGTAGAAGATACGAAATGTTCGCCGAGAGGACTGCCGCGTAACAGCGTTGAATATCCGTGATTATATTCTATTGTAAGGTAAGTAGAAGATACGAAATGTTGGCCGAGAGGACTGCCGCGTAACAGCGTTGAATATCCGTGATTATATTCTATTGTAAGGTAAGTAGAAGATACGAAATGTTCGCCGAGAGGACTGCCGCGTAACAGCGTTGAATATCCGTGATTATATTCTATTGTAAGGTAAGTAGAAGATACGAAATGTTCGCCGAGAGGACTGCCGCGTAACAGCGTTGAATATCCGTGATTATATTCTATTGTAAGGTAAGTAGAAGATACGAAATGTTCGCCGAGAGGACTGCCGCGTAACAGCGTTGAATATCCGTGATTATATTCTATTGTAAGGTAAGTAGAAGATACGAAATGTTCGCCGAGAGGACTGCCGCGTAACAGCGTTGAATATCCGTGATTATATTCTATTGTAAGGTAAGTAGAAGATACGAAATGTTCGCCGAGAGGACTGCCGCGTAACAGCGTTGAATATCTGTGATTATATTCTATTGTAAGGTAAGTAGAAGATATGAAATGTTCGCCGAGAGGACTGCCGCGTAACAGCGTTGAGTATCCTATCGACACAGTAATCTGACGCCTCTGTCGCGAGCAGTGTCGATAAGGGGCACGTGGCAGTAGAAATTTTGTCCAAGTCATCCTAGTCACTGATTGACGACATTTTCCTGTACACTACAGCATCATCATTAAACAGTCGTAGATTGCTGCTCACCATATCCGGCAAATCTTTTACATATGTACAGAATATGTGCGGTGGTATCACACTTCCCTGGGGTGCTTATGACGAACTTTTGTGTCTGATCAACACTCGCCGTCCAGGACAACGTACTGGATTCTTTTACTTAAAAGTTCTTTGAGTCACTCCTTTTCTTTCTTGTACCGTACGACTTCCAGCAATTTACTTTCCAAAGGGGTCTGCCTTGCATTAATTACCAAGAAAACTCGCACACTTTGTTTTCGTCTTGTTGTTTGAATATCATAAGTTGGAAATATATCTACTGGACAAAAGCTTTCGCTTAATAGTGAGGCATGGATATGTGCTCTTTGGAGATTTTCAGATTTTGTGCGTTACAGTACAGTTCTGCGCCAGCAGTTCTTCATATCATTACCTTTTATATGGAGTGAATAAAAGATAGACAGACGGATGGTCCCAACCGTTAATCGAATTAAACAGTTCTTAGAGATTCACTACGACAGAGAGATGGTACACAAGTGTTCTAAAGCACATTTTCAAGTGTGCGGTCTGTCCTAGGCGCTCCACATTTCATGCCAAGACACTTCAGTTCTGTTCATAGAAAATAATATGTATTACAGTATTGCCCATTTATGGCTAACAACGAAAAGCCTTCTAAAGGATCGATGTAGCTCTGTCATGCCCCTTGCCTACAAATATCGGGAATAGAGATAACGAGACGTGCTGAGTAACGCTTAACTGGGACTGATTTTGATATGTGAAACGGCGTTTTGTCTTTTATCAACACTACTAGCGGCAGAGGTGCCGTAGAATTGTATCAGCACTGTATTCAACGTTGGTGTGTGGTGGCCACCTCGACAAAACTCTAAATACATTTCTAATGCAATGTAAGGCATCAGCAGAACAATACGGTTCATTAGCATTTCCATACACAAACCGTTGAAATTGATAATGACGTAAATTACATCGAAATATAAATTCTGAGTGAATAGACATTTCTTATTATTTCAGTATTTATTTTCAGCTAATCGTGTGACTTAAAATCACTCTAAATTAGCTTTGTTTAGCTGTATTGCTTGAAAATATATTCGATGTCGTAACTTATTTGGAATAACCTCGGTTTACTTAGATGCTCCTGAAAGTTCTTAATTGTAGACATAACTATTTTACATGCACGTAACATTGCAATTGGGTTTGGGTTGGGTTGGATTGTTTGGGGGAAGAGACGAAACAGCGAGGTCATCGCTCTCATCTGATTAGGGAAGGATGGTGAAGGAAGTCGGCCGTGCCCTTTCAAAGGAACCATACCGGCATTTGCTTGGAGCGATTTAGGGAAATCAAGGAAAATCTAAATCAGGATGGCCGGACGCGGGATTGAACCTTCGTCCTCCCGAATGCGAGTTCAGTGTGCTAACCACTGCGCCATCTCGCCCGGTCCACACTACATTTCTACTAGTTACTGTGAAATAGGAGAAAACTGCAAATGAAGTACATTGCGTATTTACTTGAGAGGAAACCGCCACTAGCACGACAGCTAATATGGCAAACTGCAGAAAGTGAAAAGGGAGAAGATGAAACATAGCAGGTTGGCCAGTGCAGCCCCCTCCTCCCTGTACTAATTTATATACTGCGATTAGCACCAGTAAGAAATGATGTTCTTTCAGTTTATCACTATATTTCTTCTACAATATACCTATGCTCTTCTATAATATACCTATGCTTAAATGATAGATAATTGACATTTTGTAAAATACTTTGTATTACATCTGTATCACATTTCTGCTATCTGTTAAAATGTGACCGTTTTCCACCTTCTGCGTCAGTCCTAGTGCCATAGTAACGCTGCCGTCCGTCGTGAATCACCTACAAAGAGACCAGCAACTCTATTACGGATGTGAGGAGTGTCTGCATGACTTGTTTTTGTTTTATTGTTGATTATCTAAGTATCTTTCTCCATCGGTGTGAATGTGTAATACTGTCTCTCGTGAACCATTAAAGCTAATGATGTCTGTTTTGCATTTCATTGAAACTATTTTCAACCACTTAATTTATTAAAATATCGCACAATGGTGTCTATGTTTCTATAGTAAGAGCAGTTGAAATCACATGCAGACGAACAACAACGAGGGACAACCATCACTGTAATGCATTTAGCTGTTACACTCTGATCATCGAAGCAGAAAAGCTCCGTATTCAAGTAAGCCGTACTCCGATACTGAACGTAGTTAAACAAAGATAAAGGCTTTAGATGGGACTCGAAACATTTTCAAGCCGTAAATTTCGTTAGATATTCGCAAACGTGGAAATCACAGGATCCGAAATCTGAAGAATAGAGTACATTTTCTAACACTTGGTGCTTCGTGTCCTTCAACTTAACCATTGTGCTATGACCTTAGCTCTTAGATGCATTGTCCAGGTTTACTTTGACTCCTTTTCAACACAGCTATTTTATCGTTCTTTTTTTTCATTCAGTGCACAACACTATCGCAGTATTCGTATGTGATTGTTTACGGTCTGCAAGGTAATAAATAACAAGATCCCATCCCTGCGCCACAGCCTTGCACAGTGAGCCATGCATTCGCCGTTTAGAAGGCCGTTTCGTTTCTGGCGAGAAGTATTGGGCCCACGTCTCATTCAAAGGTATGAACTGTCCGAGAAAGTGACTTGGAATTGTTTTAAAACCGGACTATTAATGCTCATAAATTTGATTTTGAGTTTTCCTTTAGTGAATTTGTTCTTCATGCAAAATGTACCGTACGCTTCTTTTTCTGATATTCTTGTAGTGTGAGCTTGTTCAGCCATTTTGAACTGCCGACTGAACAGTACCATATTGTGCATTTTTTCAGTAATATCTATTCGTGTAATTCTTCCCATGGATTAATTTCAAGAGTAGTACAGCTGTGTCAGGGTATAGCTTCTCAAATTTAACTTGTTGAAAATCGATAAGTATCGAATAAGTATGACGAAGGAAAACGTCAATGTTCTTCTCAGGCGTACCATGCAAGCATTGTTTTAACTGTGGGAAGTCGATGAAAATCCAAACCCTGACTGCCGGACTAATATTTTACTCTTCTTTTCTAGAACGTGTACTATTTGTAAATTTCTGATAGTAGTAAACTATACAGGGTGTTACAAAAAGGTACGGCCAAACTTTCAGGAAACATTCCTCACACATAAAGAAAGAAAATGTGTTATGTGGACGTGTGTCCGGAAACGCTTACTTTCCATGTTAGAGCTCATTTTATTACTTCGTTTCAAATCACATTAATCATGGAATGGAAACACACAGCAACAGCGTGACTTCAAACACTTTGTTACAGGAAATGTTCAAAATGTCCTCCGTTAGCGAGGATATATGCATCCACCCTCCGTCGCATGGAATCCCTGATGCGCTGATGCAGCCCTGGAGAATGGCGTATTGTATCACAGCCGTCCACAATACGAGGACGTAGAGTCTCTACATTTGGTACCGGGGTTGCGTAGACAAGGGCTTTCAAATGCCCCCATAAATGAAAGTCAAGAGAGTTGAGGTCAGGAGAGTGTGGAGGCCATGGAATTGGTCCGCCTCTACCAATCCATCGGTCACCGAATCTGTTGTTGAGAAGCCTACGAACACTTCAACTGAAATGTGCAGGAGCTCCATCGTGCATGAACCACATGTTGTGTCGTACTTGTAAAGGCACATGTTCTAGCAGCACAGGTAGAGTATCCCGTATGAAATCGCGATAACGTGCTCCATTGAGCTTAGGTGGAAGAATCTAAAATGAGCTCTGACATGGAAATTAAGCGTTGCCGGACACATGTTCACATAACATCTTTTCTTTATTTGTGTGTGAGGAATGTTTCCCGAAAGTTTGGCCGTACCTTTTTGTAAGACCCTGTATAAATCAAAGATTTTTTTTTTTAGCGACGCATATCCTAATTTGTCTACTTTAATGAAAAACATCTACTTTAACAAGGCACCTAAATATAGCTACTCGCTAGATCAAATTGACACTTGACTGATAGTTTTGCGCAACATACAGAAATACAAGCAGAACCAAAAGTACAGCGATATAAGATATTTAAGAATAATACGCCACTAGTACAATACGTGCTGAAGAATTTAAAGAGCAAGTACGAAAAACAGCTAAGGCGAAATTACGCAACAAGGGTAAGGGGTGGTCTAAAACTGCACACTCCTAGGGCAAGAACGGCATGTAGAGCGAACTGATAATTGGTAGTAGAGACGCCGACGTCTTCCATCAACGGGTGGTGTATCTTGTTACAAGCGGCGCCCAACAGCATTATGGAGCGTTAACGGGGGAGAGGAGGGGGTTAAGGTTGGATACTTCAGCAGGTCTTGCGCCCTCCCTTCCTCCTCCGCCCTTTCCCATCCCCAGGGCATCCACCCAGTGAATCTTCGGCGGGCCTCTCGTCAGAGGCGATCTGCGCGCTGCAGTGGCTACGTTCTCAACTCAACAGCCTATGTACAAAGCAGCCCACGGCAGCCTGCCTAGTCACTGGAGTCTGCAGACGAGTCACCCTCGACAATAAATGTGAACATTTACTGATGAAATCAAAAATCGTAATTCGCAATAAATTCGTCGCGTTTACCAAAATATTTTTACTTCTAGGAGCAGGAGAAACAAGAAGAATCTGGATTACATTTCCATCAACAGAACAGCTCTGCCGGCATCATATAACGACACGATTTTGTAGAAGAATTGCTGACGTTATAAGTCTGAAGCACAGTGGATATGGAAATAGTAGAGACATTGAAATAAGATCTACTTCAAATTTATGCTACATAAAATTAATGAAGTGATCAAGTATGAAGTTAATCGATAAGAAAAGAAACCTATAGAAACTGTGGAAAATGACAGAGCTAGTGTTTCGTGGTGTAAAGAAGAGCAGAAACTAGACCGCAATATTCTCTGTCCTACGAAACGAATAGACAGTAGACTGTCCATAGTATCATATATTCAGTCACGGAAAATTAATAATACCAATAATGTCTCAGAGGAACAACATATATGGACTATCAGACCAATTGTGAGATTGGATTGAAGAGTTCCTAGATAACAGAACGCAGCATGTCATTCTCAATGGAGAGAAGTCTTCCGAAGTAAGAGTGATTTCAGGTGTGCCGCAGGGGATTGTCGTAGGACCGTTGCTATTCACAATATATATAAATGACTTTGTGGATAACATCGGAAGTTCACTGAGGCTATTTGCGGATAATGCTGTAGTATATCGATACGTTGTAACAATGGAAAATTGTACTGAAATGCAGGAGGATCTGCAACGAATTGACGCATGGTGCAGGAAATGGCAATTGAGTCTCAATGTAGACAAGTGTAAAGTGCTGCGAATATATACACTCCTGGAAATTGAAATAAGAACACCGTGAATTCATTGTCCCAGGAAGGGGAAACTTTATTGACACATTCCTGGGGTCAGATACATCACATGATCACACTGACAGAACCACAGGCACATAGACACAGGCAACAGAGCATGCACAATGTCGGCACTAGTACAGTGTATATCCACCTTTCGCAGCAATGCAGGCTGCTATTCTCCCATGGAGACGATCGTAGAGATGCTGGATGTAGTCCTGTGGAACGGCTTGCCATGCCATTTCCACCTGGCGCCTCAGTTGGACCAGCGTTCGTGCTGGACGTGCAGACCGCGTGAGACGACGCTTCATCCAGTCCCAAACATGCTCAAAGGGGGACAGATCCGGAGATCTTGCTGGCCAGGGTAGTTGACTTGCACCTTCTAGAGCACGTTGGGTGGCACGGGATACATGCGGACGTGCATTGTCCTGTTGGAACAGCAAGTTCCCTTGCCGGTCTAGGAATGGTAGAACGATGGGTTCGATGACGGTTTGGATGTACCGTGCACTATTCAGTGTCCCCTCGACGATCACCAGTGGTGTACGGCCAGTGTAGGAGATCGCTCCCCACACCATGATGCCGGGTGTTGGCCCTGTGTGCCTCGGTCGTATGCAGTCCTGATTGTGGCGCTCACCTGCACGGCGCCAAACACGCATACGACCATCATTGGCACCAAGGCAGAAGCGACTCTCATCGCTGAAGACGACACGTCTCCATTCGTCCCTCCATTCACGCCTGTCGCGACACCACTGGAGGCGGGCTGCACGATGTTGGCGCGTGAGCGGAAGACGGCCTAACGGTGTGCGGGACCATAGCCCAGCTTCATGGAGACGGTTGCGAATGGTCCTCGCCGATACCCCAGTAGCAACAGTGTCCCTAATTTGCTGGGAAGTGGCGGTGCGGTCCCCTACGGCACTGCGTAGGATCCTACGGTCTTGGCGTGCATCCGTGCGTCGCTGCGGTCCGGTCCCAGGTCGACGGGCACGTGCACCTTCCGCCGACCACTGGCGACAACATCGATGTACTGTGGAGACCTCACGCCCCACGTGTTGAGCAATTCGGCGGTACGTCCACCCGGCCTCCCGCATGCCCACTATACGCCCTCGCTCAAAGTTCGTCAACTGCACATACGGTTCACGTCCACGCTGTCGCGGCATGCTACCAGTGTTAAAGACTGCGATGGAGCTCCGTATGCCACGGCAAACTGGCTGACACTGACGGCGGCGGTGCACAAATGCTGCGCAGCTAGCGCCATTCGACGGCCAACACCGCGGTTCCTGGTGTGTCCGCTGTGCCGTGCGTGTGATCATTGCTTGTACAGCCCTCTCGCAGTGTCCGGAGCAAGTATGGTGGGTCTGACACACCGGTGTCAATGTGTTCTTTTTTCCATTTCCAGGAGTGTAGAAAGAAAGATCCTTTATCATTTAGCTACAATATAGCAGTTAATTCCACAAATTATCTGGGAGTACGCATTAGGAGTGATTTAAAATGGAATGACTATATAGTCTTTAATCGTCGGTAAAGCAGATGCCAGACTGAGATATTCATTGGAAGAATCCTAAGGAAATGCAGTCCGGAAGTAGGTTACAGTACACTTGTTCGCCCACTGCTTGAATACTGTTCACCGGTGTGGGATCCGTACCAGATAGGGTTGATACAAGAGATAGAGAAGATCCAACGGAGAGCAGCACGCTTAGTTACAGGATCATTTAGTAATCGAGAAAGTGTTACGGAGATGATAGATAAACTCCGGTGGAAGACTCTGCAGGAGAGACGCTCAGCAGCTCGGTACGGGCTTTTGTTGAAGCTTCGAGAACATACCTTCACCGGGGAGTCAAACAGTTTATTGCTCCCTCTTACGTATACCTCGCTAAGAGACCATGAGGATACTTTGAGTAAATCAAAATGAAGGAACATCCTTTAAGAATAATGAATATAGCATGGACACTGGAATGAAAGAGAAACAACAAGAAGTAAGAAGAGTCGGCAGTTGTAGGTTAATTGCGACAACAATGATTAGTAGCGGTCTGGATGGAGGAAACAACTGAATGTCATGAAAAAACTGGCGTGCTACTGACGTTAGACAGCTCAGCGTAATTCGTTGAAGAGGAGACGCTACACGCAGTGGCGAAGAAAGCAATTCATGGTGTTAAAGAAGAGCACAAACTAATACTATCGGGATGCTTTACCCAAAAAACAATGCAGCTCGTCAGAAAAGACTAGGAGAAAGAGTGGAGGAGACAAGGCGAAGACACTACGTGATGATAACATCAGTGGTACTACCAATACCATGGTATATTGGGTTCATTTGCGAACGGGAATTCTTGCAATGATATCCTGCATAATGTTTAATCACGGTCCATAGAGACAACACCTCCACTGCGTCGACATCATACCATCTCTATGAGACTGTGATGAAGAGGGAGACCTAAATATGTTTTTAGCTGTATAAGAGACAATCGTAAAGTAATTATTTTAATGTTACACTCTGACTATAACCATACTTTATATTTTTGTGCTTACTATAAAGTCAATGCAGCTACATATTTACCTATTATTTATCATCTTAACATATGGCCTTCAGATCTATTATGTATATAGGTGGCTGGATGGGGTCACATGAAAGCCAATAAACTAATCTAAGAACCACTCTCAACATAAGCTCTACTAATCTCTTGCCTACAGACCAATTGCAAATAAACTGCAGTCGAGTGCATGTATAATGTAAATACACTCACGGAAAAAATCGCAAAAACAAAAAATAATTAATACAGAGTAATGAAATTTTGGAAATATATTTGTGTAGGTCACATTTGTAAATGATTAACATTGCAAGATCGCAGGATAATGTAACCAGGAGATAAGCCATCGCAAATATGAAATGCTGGTACATTAACAACCGGTGTAACCGTCAGAATATTGAATGCAAGTACGTGAACATGGATACATTTTGTTGTACAAGTCCCAGATGTCTGTTTTGCGGATGGAGTTCCATGCCCATTACACTTAGTTTAGATTAGATTAGATTTACTTTCATTCCAACTGATCCCTAGTGATGAGGTCCTCCAGGATGTAGAACATGTCAGAAAAACAATAATGCATGCCAAATATTTACAACTAAAACAAATAAGCTAATGTATCTTCCACAGGTCCCAAGTGGAATGATCGTCATTTTTTTTATGAAGACTATATGAAAGGATGATTTTCCAACACTCATTTACTAAGGTCACATTAATGTACTGAATTTAAACATTTTTATTTATTAGGTAATAAACATATAATAAAACTAATACAATATTTATTTACAATGAACACATTAATGCACTGAAATGGTGCAGAAGTTAGATTGTGCTTTACACACACACACACACACACACACACACACACACACAGAAATCAGTTGGTTCTACTAAGAAATACGTCACTGGAGTAGAAGGAGTTGACCACCAATACATCCTTTAGGCTTCTCTTAAAGTGAATTTCATTGATTTTTAAGCTTTTTATGGCTGCTGGCAAGTTACTGAAAATCTGTGTTCCTGAATAATGCACACCTTTTTGTGCAAGAGTAAGGGACGTTAAATCCTTGTGAAGATTATTAATATTCCTGCTACTGATTCCATGAACTGAGCTCTTGGTTTGAAAAAGTGATATATTTTAATGAAAAATTTCATTAATGAATAAATATATTGGGAAGCAGTAGTTAGTATCTGTAGTTACCTAAACAGGCCTCTGCAGGATGTTCTTGAGTCACACCAGATACAACTCTTATTGCACGTTTTTGTGCCCAGAAAACTTAAGCTTGGCTTGATGAGTTACCCCAAAAAATAATCCCATATGACATTATTGAGTAAAAGTAAGCATAGTATCCTAACGTTTTCATTTTTATATCCCCTACATCTGACAGAATTCGCATTACAAATAGAGATTTGTTTAGACGCTTCAGCAGTTCTGTAGTGTGCTCCTCCCAGTTTATTATCAAGCTTTAATCTCAATAATTTAACACTGTCCGCTTCTTCTATCTGCTTGTCATCATGTGTTAGGCATATACTCGGGCGATACCCCTTACAAGTTCTGAACTGGAAGTAGTCTGTTTTTTTCAAAGTTTAGTGGTAAAGAATTGGCTAGGAACCAGTGATTAATGTCCACAAACATTTTATTAGTCTATCATTCTAAAATAATTTCGCATATGGTGATAATACTGATGAAAATTCATTGATACACACAAAAAAAGGAAGGGCCCTAAGATGGAATCTTGTGGGTCCCCACATGTTGGATGATGCCTGGTAGCTTAAGACATGTCTCTTTCCTAATAGCACCCTTTTTTTCTTGCTAGAGATATAAGATTTGAACCATTTTGCAGCATTTCCTGTTACACCATAATATTCTAATTTACTTAAAAGGATACTGTGACTTACACAGTCAAATGCCTTTGACAGATTACAAAATATGCCAGTTGCCTGTAATTTTTTGTTTAATTCATTAAGTATATTTTCACTGTAAGTGTAGATAGTCTTCTCAATATCAGAACCCTTTAGAAATCCAAACTGCGATTTTGACAGTATGTTACTTCCTGGCAGATTAAAACTGTGTGCCCGACCGAGACTCGAACTCGGGACCTTTGTCTTTTGCGGGCAAGTGCTCTACCATCTGAGCTACCAAAGGACGACTCACGCCCGGTACTCACAGCTTTACTTCTGCCAGTATCTCGTCTCCTACCTTCCAAACTTTACAGAAGCTCTCCTGCGAACCTTGCAGAACTAGCACTCCTGAAAGAAAGGACACTGCGGAGACATGGCTTAGCCACAGCCTGGGGGATGTTTCCAGAGTGAAATTTTCACTCTGCAGCGGAGTGTGCGCTGATATGAAACTTCCTGGCAGAACCTGACAACCCCAACTTTTCACTAACAGTTATAAAATGTTTGTTAAAAAGTTCTGCAACACTATACACATATGTCACTAATGTATCATTTGTTCTTAATACTATTTGCCGCTTTTCATATCTTGTTCTACTGGTCTGCTCCTTCACTATATCCTATATTGCCTTTATTTTGTTATCTGATATGACTATCATTTCCTTGTAATATATTTGCTTTGATGTCTGTATTACAGGCTTTAATATTTTGCAGTATTTCTTGTAATGTGCTATAGGATCAACATTGGAACTGTTTCGGATTGGCAGATACAGTTTTCTTTCTGTTTTACAAGATACCTCTATTCCTTGAGTAATCCATGGCTTATTCGGATACTTTTCTGTAACCTTCGTTAGTTTTGGGGGAAAACAGTGTTCAAATATGGGAAGCACTTTATTAGCAAAAGTGTTACATTTTTCATTCAAGCCATGAGCACTGTGAACATCACTCCAGTGAATGTCTCTGAGGAGTGTCCTAAAATAATCAATTTTGGCTTATTGAATACCCTCTTGAGTTCAGATTTAACAGATTTTATATCCTGTTCAGTATTAACATTTAACAAAAGGAACAGTATGTCATGGTCTGAGAGGCCATTGACTATTGGTTTTGTAATATAATTTTGTTCATTGGACTTTTCTATAAAGATATTATCAATGGCTGTTTGTGAGCAATTGGCTACCCTAGCTGGGAACTTTACAGAGGCAATAAAGGTGAGTGATATTGTCACTAATTCAAATAAGTTCTTATTGGGAGAGTCTTTAAGAAAATCTACATTGAGGTCACCGGCAACCACTATTTTTTTGGTTTTGATTGTTAAATGGGCCAGTACAGCTTCAAGGTGGTTTATGAACAGATTAAAGTTACCTGCAGGTTCTAGATATACACTTAATATTATGAAGGATTTTTTTGTGAAATTCTACTTCTGTTGCACGTGCTTGCATATGCTGTTCTAGGCAACATTTATGAATGTCTATGTTCTTAAACATATGACAGTTCCTGATGAATGTGGCAACTCCTCCTTTCTCCATTTATGCTCTACAAATGAGAGATGATAACCCAAATCCTATAACCCTTAAAAGTTCTATACCAGTGGTCACATGATGTTCAGAGAGGCAGATCATGTCAGCTGGGTTTGAGGACTCTAATTTATCTATGCAGATGATTAACTAATTAATTTTATTTATCAGTACTCGAATATTTTGATGCAATAAAGATAGCTGACATTTCACATTGACTGTGTTAAAATTGAGAAGAGCTGAAACTTCTGCTGATTGTTGAAAATTCTTAACCAACAGCTGTTTATGCTGATGTAATAAGCTAGAATTATGTTTTCTGGTTTCTTTCCCTAACTGAAGGTTTGTCTCAATTCTAATCTCTCTTGAAACTTGGTTTCTTTCTGTCCTCCCTACCCTAAAAAAGGGTCTTTTCTGAACATTATAACCACTGGTATTTTTTCACTCACGACAGTTCCTCTCCCCTTTAACTTTCCTGCTATTTTCCCAGCCAGTTTACCCTTTACTTTCCTGTTGAGGTGAAGGCCATGCCTGGTATAATTCCACCTATTGAGAGAATCAACAGGAATCACACCAGTGTGTGACCCTGCACCCGACATAATCAACCTTTCCAACTCCAAATAACTCTCCTGACAGAAGAGTTCAAATGATGTCGATCATGGGTCCCAAGAATAGATACAAACTCAACACTAGTGTGCTTCGATGCTGATGCAATCTTTACCAGGTTACACTCCATACTGTACCCAGGACTATTATCTGGCCCACCCATTATAACCACAGTGTCTTCCTAGGTGAAATATCGGTCAATACAAGGATTGTTAATGCTGGTTGTGGATGACGCTGGAGCTGTCGTCCGATCTTGTCCTATATGTGCTCGTTTGGAGCATGCCAAGGCAACATTTCGACACGCTGTAGAACATGTTTGGTTACAACAACGATTATGTGGGCTAGGTTATCCTGTTCGAAAACACCTCTTGGAAAGCCTTTAATGAATGGCAGCACAACAGGATGAACCACCAGACTGGCGTACAATTTTGCAGTCAGGATGTGTGGGACATACGAAATCGCACCCCAGACCGTAACTGGTCCACGCAGACAGGTTGAGTGCAGGTCCTTAACTCGCCTCCTTCTAACCAACACACGGCCACCCCTGACACCGAGGCAGATCCAGCTTTCATCAGGAAACACAACGAATCTCTACCCTCTCATCCAATGAGCTCTCGCTTGACACCAATGAAGCCGTAAATTGCGGTGGTTTGGGATCAGTGGAATGCTCGCTTCAGGGCTCTCGCTCGGGGCTGCCCTTGAAGAAACCGATTTCTAAAAGTTCGTTGTGTGACAGCTGCTCAGATTGCTGCTGCAGATGCACTGTGTTGCGCCAGAGCCATACACCAAACACGATAGTCATCTTTCTCGGTAGTGCCACGTGGCTCCCCGTATCCTGGTCTTCTTGGGGCCGTTCATTTTCGTGACCATTGCTGCCAGCAATCATCTACAGTGGCAACATTGCTGTCAAGTCTTTCTGCAATATCGCATAAGGGACACCAGCTCCACGTAGTCCTATTACACGGGATCGTTCATACTCAGTGAGGTGTTGATAATGATGTCTTTCATGCCTGAAAGGCATTCTTGACTAACCTCAACACCTCAAGGTATTTAACGCTCACGACCGTTGCAGAGTATAAACCTGATTTGATCCTCTTGGTGACGCTGTTAGTGCCATTCTTACGCGACGGCTCGAAGTTTTAACAGACACCGTATTTTAGTTGTAGAAACACACCTACCTACTTTAGTTTATGTCACACAACTCCTGTTGCGATTTTTTTCTGTCAGTGCAATAAAAATTTGTTCTTGCCCTTTTGATGCAAGACTTACAGAAGCTAATTTTGTCATTATTTATAGTTCAGGAGTAAGCTAAGTGCATACCTGTAAACACTAGACAAGGATTGAAGTTACTGACACACACGTGTTTTATCACACATTTTTTTTGATTTTAGTATACTGGTCGACGATGCTGAAAATTTATACTCTTGCGCAAAGTACTCTCTACGTTTTCCTTGAAGCAAGAGCAACATGCAATGCCTCGTGGTACGGTGGGGCCATAAACTACAAATACGTTTAACTCATCTCCTGCATTGTGTACATTTCCGTTTTACGTCTGCAGAGCAGTTATGACCACTCCTCTTTACGAGCAGTTAAGCTGATTGCCTTTAAACTCGGAGCGTTGTATTCTCCGCTAACAATTTTTCCATTGTCAGAAAGTCTTCCTAAATAACAACAGCTGTTGTCCGCTATCACACTGTTGTTAATTACCTCCGTTTATGCCAACTGCTATTTTTTATGAAACATGATATCCAGTATCATTAGTCTCCTACGACAGTAGACCTGCCAAATTATTAATGTAAAATACGTTATTGCACTTCGTTATTTTATGTGACGAAACTGTTGACGTTGTCCAGTGCGACTTATCTCGTGAAACAAGTTCATGTTCGGTCAAGTGCTATATATAGTAAGTGTAGTTAATTTATTTATTGTGGTTTCTGAAATGAAAATACTTCTGTTATGGCCTGAGAGTCCCAGGATTATGCCCCGGGATGACGCCCAAGATTTTCTACCTTTCCCCCCATCAGATTGTTGCTGTGTAGATATCATCTTGCGGGATATCTAATCGTTTACTCTTAGCAGCAAACAATCGCTATTTTGCTGAAAGACTGGCACTGGATGTCAATACTTGGCAATCTCAAGGATTATCTAAAATGTATGACGTAATTTCAGTTCATTGGTGCCATTGTGAGGTGTAGGTACTTTTCCGACCAACAACACGCCAACGAAACTATGATTTGCTGATGGTTAGTAAGCGTGCCATTCATCAAGATCCACATAGAAGAAGAATGTTTTGGTGGTTAATTCTTCTTACTGGTCTGATCCGGTCCGCCACAGCTTCCAGTCCTGTGTCATCGTATTCATTTCAGAGCAGCACATTCACCCAATGTCCTCAATGTTTTCTTGGGTATATTCCAATCTCTCTTCTCCCACAGTTTTTATCGTCTGATACCCTCTTTTGTCTTATCATTCCGTCCATTTTTTTCAGCGTTTCCCACGTGATCCTTGCGGAAAACCTCACTTCTTACGTTATCAGTCAATCCTTGTTTCAGTATCCTTTTGTAACACCACATTTCTACAGTTCAAGATTCACTTCCAGAGAATGCTATGCTCCAAATGTACAATCTCAGAAATTACTTCCTCAAATTAAGGTCGACGTTTGATAATACTAGACTTATCTTGGTCAGGAATGCCCTCTTTGTATATGCTAGGATGTTTTCTAAGTCGCTCCTGTTTCATTCGTCATATGTTGTTCTGCTTCCGAGGTAGCATAATTCCTTTACGTCGTCTACTTCGGGATCCACAATTTTAATGGCAAGTTCTGTCGAATCTCATTTTTGTTACTTCTCATTACTTTCGTCTTTCTTCGGTTTTCCTTCCTAATATCAGCCACTATACATCATTGATACCCTTTCACCCTATATTTTAATCCCACTGCGGAACATTTCTTATATTTACGTTGTTGCTTCTTCAATGAATGCGCTGAATCTTAGAGGTGAAGACTACATCCTTAACTTAGGCCCCTTCTAATCCGAGCATTTCGTTCTTGGTATAACATTCTTATTCTTCACTCATGGTCCTTGTGCATATTGTATACTAGCCATCTCTCCCTATTGCTTAAACCTGTTTCTCCGGGAATTTCTAATGTCATGCATCGTTTTACATCGTCGAATGATCTTTTTTTAAGTCCACAAATCCTATACTTGGCCAGGTTTTTATTAAGTCTTGCTTACATTATCAAGTGCAACATCCGAACTCGGTACTGCATATCTTGTAACCTTACCTTACCGAAAGACAAACCGATAATCATCTAAGAGTTTCTTTATTTTCCTTTCCATTCTTCTGTATATTATGAGTGGTGTTCAATAAGTAATGCAACATATTCTTTTCTCAGACAGTTTTTGTTGAAAAAATGCGGAATTTGTTGTGAGAGACCGTGTAATATTCCCACTTCAGCCCCTATAGTTTCATGAAGCTCCGACAGGTGGCGGAGCTACATGTAGCCTTCAAAATGGTGGCTGTAACGGAGGTGCGTTCCAAACAGAAAACTGTCACTGAGTTTCTTTTGCCAGAAAGCCAGAGCTTCACAGATATTCATAGGGGCTTGCAGAATATCTATGGAGGCCTGATAGTGAACAAAAGCACATTGAGTCGTGGGGCGAGGCGTCTGTCATGAATACAAAAAGGTTGCGGAGACCTGTCCGATCTACGGTGTAGGGGCCGCTCGCACAGAGCTGCAATGTTGGAACTTGTGGACGCTTTTTTGGAGGTGATCAGCGGATCTCAATCAAACACCTGATTGCACTGCGGGACGTCTGTGTTGTTAGGATTAACACACTCGTCCACTAGTTGGGGTACTCAGAGGTGTGTGCTCGCTGAGTTCCTCGCCGCCTAGCAGCGTACCATAAGCAGCAACGAAGGACCACCTCTGCGGGATTGTTTGCTCGTTATGAGGCTGATCGTCACTATTTTTGCCGAACATCGCCAGAAGCGATGAAACATGGGTTGATCACTTCGAACCGGAAACAAAACGTCAGTTTGCCCCACTCTCCTATGAAGAAAAAGTTCTAAGACGAACCCTCAGCCGGTATAGTCCTGACATCGGCCTTCTGTGACTCTCACGGCTTTATTCTGTTTGATGTTCTCCCTCACGATGCACTCTGAAGTGCACTGCGCTACCCTCAGAAAAACTGAAGAAACGAATTTAGCGTGTTCGTCGCCACAAAAATGGAAACGAACCTTTCCTTCTCCATGACGATGTAACGCCTTACACAAGTCTGCACACCAAAGAGGAGCTCACAGAACTTCATTGGACTGTTTTTCGTCATCCACCCTACAGCTCAGATCTTGCAGCTTCCGATTTCGATCTGTTTGGCCCAGTGAAGTATACAATCCGCGAGAAGCAGTACGCGTATGAAGGGGAGATTACTGACGTGGCAAGACAATGGTTCCGACGTCGACCAGTGCAGTGGTACGATGCGGGCAAACAGGTCCGCCCAGCGAGGCGGAGTAAGACTGTCGCATTGAACGAAGATTATGTTGAAAAATAGGATACTGTAGCCAAAAAATTGGGGAATAATGTGGTGTGTTGGAATCTTGAATAAAACTAAACTGATTTCAGAAAGAAAGCTTTGCATCAATTATTGAGCCCTCCTTGTATTTGTGTCAGCAACTTGGATGTATGAGCTGTTATCCTGGTTGTGTGATCAGTCTCGCAGTTATCTGCCTTTGGTTTCTTAGTGATTGTGTGGTTGATATTTTTCCAAACGGTTCACATGTCTGCCGTCTCACAGGTTCTACATACGAACTTAAATAACTGTTCTATTGTCTCTTAGCCAATTATTTTATAAAGGCAGAAAAAGTGTTATCTAGACTTTCTGCCATTCTTCAAAACTCTGTTTAAGTGTAATACTAGATCCACTACATCTTGCAAATCGACTGTCATTTTCCCTTCTATCACGTCATCAGACAGTTCTACCCCCTCGTAGATGCCTTCAGGGTACTCTTTCCACCCTTACGCCTTCTCATCTGCGTTTAACAGTTTAGTTCCTTTCACATTCTTAATGTTTACGTCTTGTAGCTTGTTTCAACTTTTGTATATGCTGAAACGGTCCTTCGATTTCTTCACTACTGTCCTGCAGCCATTTCGCTTTAACTTTCTCTCGCTTCCAATTTATATCATTCCGAAGTGAAAGTTACCTACATGCTCCACAGATCATTTGAAAGATTCTTTTATCGAAATAGTGTGGAACGACTCAGTTTACAGGATTTGTACAAATAAACAGTGTTAACATTAATGAACAAATTATTTTTAGTCCTACTCACGCAACTACAGTTTAAGCAGCACTAGAAAATACTTCTAATGATACTTAAGTTTTTGATGTGATTGTTATCCTCCTATGTTATTTAAAAATGTTTATAGATAACAGTAACTTATTCTGATGAAGATACTCTTAGTTGGTATCTAAATCAGGTAAATACAATAAAATTTGTGAAACCGGTCGGCTGTTTTTATCCTTCATTAAAACTTAAATACTGTTGCTGAACGTCAACCATATTCAAGACTGTATTATGTCCTCATATACGCTCTCTAATCCTTCCTGTGAAGTCAGTAGGTATACCTAAACTATTACTATTGGTAATAGTTTCCTGTCGAATCCTATCATGGAACAGTTCACGTAGATTAACAGGAAAAATCGACTGCCAGAACAAAATCCTGGAGTTTACTTCACGTAAGGGAAATACATTTAATGAAAACATAGCGCTCCTCAGCTGAAACATACCGCTGTCGTAACATGGAAGAATTTGAAATTAAAAACTGTTTTCCGTATTACGTATTTTAAAAATTCTGTTCATAGCTTGGCGAGAGGTACAAGTGATGATATACGTGCAATGAACGTTACATGTATAGTACTCAACTGATTAGTATTCAGTTTTTTACTTTTATGTCCCACAACCCAGTCCTTGATTCAGTTTCTTAATAGACATATATATATATATATATATATATATATATATATACATATATATATATATATATATATATATATATATATATATTACTATTGCAATGATAATTATGGAGAGGAACTCAAACGGTTTAATCAGGGCGGTTCACGAACCTCGCATTAATGACACATCTTTCGAGCTTGTAGTGGTGATTTCATGATGGACATTACTCTGTCAAGTTAATAACAAGTTTCTGGAGAAGGGGTTAGACAGTCCGTCCATTTATTTTGCTTACGCAAGTCACTACACTTCAATACTACTTTAACTGCTGATCTTTCCTACGTGATCTCAGCGCGTTTACTCATTAACCCCGAAATGTTTGCGATTTCGTAGTTTTCAGTTACCGTTGCCACGCATCCAATTAAGTGAGAAATTCTGACCCCACTAATAACCCAATGTACAGAGAATTATTATTCTTTTACCATTTTTCATTTAGAACATAACGTCTGCAACCACTCTGTTTTACGCAAAACCGTTCACTGTCCTTTCTGTTCACTTTTCTTGCCTTGATAGAATTAGGTCTTAACATTAACTGTTGCCTGCACTCACATTGCTTGAATACGTGTTAATTTCAAAGATCCTTGTCCCATGGTCTGGAACTTAGTTAGCTCGAAAACGAGCGTGGTTCCAGTCACAATGATCAATGTATCCTTTCCAATTCATAGGTAGCTGCGAATTGAAAACTTAAGGCAGATTGTGCACAGAAAATTTGCACCTTCAAAACCTTGTTTAATACATGCGTGTTATGGTGTTATCAATAGCAATTCTATGTTTTGCTTGAATAAGCCTTCACCATTCGTGATCTACATCTACATCTACATGGATACTCTGCAAATCATATTTAAGTGCCTAGCAGAGGGTTCAACGAACCACCTTCACAATTCTCTATTATTCGAATCTTGTATAGCGGGCGGAAAGAATGAACACCAATATCTTTCCGTAAAAACTCTGATTTCCCTTATTTTACCGTGGTGATCGCTTCTCTCTATGTAGGTCGTTGTCAACAAAATATTTTCGCATTCGGAAGAGAAAGTTGGTAATAGGAATTTTGTGAGAAGATTCCGTCGCAACGCAAAACGCCTTTCTTTTAATGATGTCCAGTTCAAATACTGTATCATTCCTGTGACACTTTCTACCATATTTCACGATAATACAAAACGTGTTGCCCTTCTTTGAACTTTTACGATGTACTCCGTCAGTGCTATCTGGTAAGGATCCGACACGGCGCAGCACTATTCTAAAAATAGGACGGACAAGCATAGTGTAGGCAGTCTCCTTAGTAGATCCTATGATAAAAATAATTACCGTCTCCGTAAATAATTTTGTTATCTGGCATAGAGGAATATTAGTGCCTTTAAACGAAAATAATAATCCAGTTAAGAGAGGTGCTACGAGACAAAGCCTGGTGCAAAACCCCTAATGTTACTTCTGCATTTGCTTATATAGATTCCAATTATTCCTTGCAAGAAATCATTATTGATTTGTCTGATGAGCCATATTTGAGGATATGAATCATTGTGAAATGCAAGCATGACAGACAGTAAGGTGATGCTGGTAGAAACGCATGTTTCTCATCAATACATGTGCAAATTTAAATTAAACACTCCCACTTTTTTGAGAGGTGGGGGACGGGGTTAAAGCATAGCGCATAAACATTTGAAAGGAACACACCTACCAGCTATTCATATTGCTAAGTACTGATAACCTTATGTCACAATAGTAGATATTCATTTGTATCACTCAAGTGAACTGAAATATACAGTTCACTTTTACGAAATTTCTCGACGCACTTAATTTCGCTGGGTCTTCACATAACATATCAGCGGTTTCTGTTTGTCAGTCATGATTCACAGAATGTATTTCAAGGTGGATCGAGGATTCCATTCTTCAGTGTAATACTTCGGCGTCTGAGCTAGGTTCCTTTCTCAGTTGCTGGTCTTAGACGTGTTAGGCACGTGGAATCTGTGTTTGTTTACTGGTGCCCGCATCAGCTATCACTAAAATCTACTCTTCTTCGGTATTTTTGAATGTAATTTGTAAGTGGCCTAAAACATGTTATGAAATTTAGGGCCACATCCCAACCTTTCCAGTTTAAATAAACTTTGCACCCTTTTATAGGAGACAGGTACGCGTGACAAAGTTCGGTTGCAGTTGATTTGCTTGGTTATTTCAATCAGGTGCACTGCTTATGTCCCGCATAACTCCCGTTGATTGTTCAACTGTCTAACCTCAATACTTAAAGACACATAGACTCTCAGTAAGATGTTAACGAAGTTAGTGGTCTGCAGAGCAAATCATTTATCCTTAATGCCTATGACATACATTAGATGCTAGGGGCCCACATGAACACACTGACTAATCAGGATATTGGATGAGGGTACCACAGGAAGGAGGTCATCGGTCCCTAGGCTTACACACTACTTAACCTAACTTAAACTAACTTACGCTAACGGCAACACACACACACCCATGCCCGAGGGAGGACTCGAACCTCCGACGGGGCTAGCCGCACGAACCATGGCAAGGCGCCTCTGACCGCACGCCTACCGAGCGCCCTACGGATACAAATTACGGTCTTGCAATACATTTAGTCTCATATGGAGTTTGTTATTTGGAAGTGATGTTCATTTCAAAATAATAGTAACATTCTTAAATTTAACTGCCTCCATTATTCAGAAATTAAACCTACTCTTGCACTGAAGCGAGCTTTGTACATCCAAACAACAAAAATAGTTTTAAAAGCAAATTTAAGTAATTTTCCTTGAGAATTCTTTCTAGTCTATAGATGAATTTCTAAATAGGCTGAGTGGCTAATCTGTAACCATATTTTCAACGAGAAAATGTGATGTATTAGCGAACCGACTGATAAGTTGAGAAATATTACAAATACAATCTATGAACCATGTCAACAATTAGCAAGCATACCTCTCTTGGTCAAAATCTCTTTGACACGCATTGCAGTATTTTCTTCTGTCATAAGCTCGATTCATCAATATGAAGAGTGATTCACATGAAAAACTATTGGTAGTCATTAAAGAACACGAACATACAGACAGGATGATTATAATTAAACTTTCAAAACGCTGTAGAAATAACACCAGTGGTCAGAATATCGTCAAATTGCAACGGAATATTATCGGAGAGGGGGAAAACGCATGGTAGAAGAAAAAAAAATAGTGTGAAAATCGATCAATAAATGACGCTGCATGGGTCAGAATACGTAAATGAAAACACCTGTCACGCGCACGAGCCGGGTACACGGCTTTTCCTCCTTTCGCGTCTGCGACGTTCGCCATGACTATGTCAATGCAGGATCGCGCTCTGCTTTTAAAGCTGTATTTCAAGAATGATGACTGTACACACGTCGCTCTGCAGAAGTTCCGGACACTGAAGGGTTGGAAAAAAGGTGTTGGTCCAATAACCGCCGTGGGTCTGGAGTCAATGATTGGAGATTCGAAAAGACGGGTTCTTTTGGAGTGCAATCTAGTAGAGGGGGAACCGAAATGATTCGACGTCAGTGGAAGCAATCGCCACAGGAATGCAGGGGGAGACGAGTGATGGTGTGCAAACGTGTAGTGCACAGAGAAGTGCCACAACATTGGACATACCCGTGAGCACGGTGCGTAAAATCCTACGAAACATCCTTCTTTGTTATCCATTCAGAATTACCCATGTGCATGAGTTGCTTCCTGTTGCTGCCAGCAAGAGAGGCCTTTGCTTTAGAATTTCTTGTTCGCATGGAAGTGGACAGACGAATCGCACTTTCATCTGACAGGATATTTCAATAAACAGAATTGTCGAATATGGGCAACGGAAAATCCAAACGCAAATCAACCAGTACCACTTCATCCGGAAAAGGTCACTTGTGGTGAGGGTTTATGGCATCATTTATCATTGGGTCCATATTTTTTTGAAGAGACAGGTGCTTCCAGTCCTGTTACCTGCGCCGTCATTGGTAAGACCTATGAGTGTCTTTTGCGCAACCACGTCAGCCTGGATGGGTCAGTTTTATGCAAGATGGCGCATCTCCGCGCATTGCAAATCCTTTTAAGCAGCTGCTGAAGCGTCATTTTGGAAATGCTAGAATGAACAACCGTCATTTCCTTACAGCCTGGCCGTCCCGATCAAAAAATGGTTCAAATGGCTCTGAGCACTACGGGACTTAACTTCTGAGGTCATCAGTCCCCTAGAACTTAGAACTACTTAAACCCAACTAACCTAAAGACATCACACACATCCATGCCGAAGGCAGAATTCGAACCTGCGACCGTAGCGGCCGCGCGGTTTCAGACTATAGCGCCTAGAACCGCTCGGCCACTCCGGCCGGCCCGTCCCGATCACCTGACCTTAATCCATGTGGCTTCTGGCTGTGTTCAGTGTTCCGTTTGCAAACTTAGCTGCAATGGAGGCACGCATTGCGCAACACATTCTGAACGTGACCCCGGAAACACTTCGATCAGTTGTGGAACATGCAGTTTCTCGATTTCAACTTGTTGCAGAAAACGGTGGGCAGCATATTGAACATGTTTTGCGCCAGTCACAAGGAAATTAATAATTGATTTTGATTGATCTTTTTATGCGGTTTTTGCCCTCAGGACAATTAAAAATGTTTCCCAACCGATGTGATATGACCTTGCCGTGGTGGATGGGCTTACGTAACCAACAGTATCATACCTGTACAACCATGCACATTGAGTAATACAGTTTGTTTAACATCAAACGTACACATTAGGCATTGTTGTGTGATTCATTTGTCATTTGTAGTCGACCACTATTAAATTATGATGCTTACAGCGCCATCTGGCTGGCTCTGAGCACTATGGGACTTAACTTCTGAGGTCATGAGTCCCATAGAACTTATAACTACTTAAACCTAACTAACCTAAGGACATCACACACATCCATGTCCGAGGCAGGATTCGAACATGCGACCGTAGCGGTCCTGCGGTTCCAGACTGTAGCGCCTAGAAACGCCATCTATTGCTACATTTTGTAACTATTTATTTTTCTTCTGCCATGCGTTTCCCCCAGTCTCCGATAATATTCCATTGCAACTTGACGTCATACCGACCTGTGGTGTTATTTCTACAGCGGTTTGAAAGTTTAACTTTAATTCTAATCGCCCTGTATATGTGTCTGTTGCAATTTAAGAGGGTAATTGGAAAATGTTCTAAGTTCCTAATCTGTTCGTCAGGAGAATGAAAAAACAATGTATCTCTGTTTGTATATAACGTATTTGTATATAAAAATGGAGAAGTCATTGTGATATCACAGAAGTTTGCTGCCCACTGCAGCAGCTCAAAAAATAATGAAGCCTATTATAAAATAAACTGAAATATGGTAGGTAAACTTGCATACCTTTTCTGTTAATTTTGATATCGGTTTTAGTAATTTAGAGAATGAGGATTTTTGGAAATTGCAGTAAGTGATCTTGGAGCACAGTGTCTGATAGTACGGTGGCCTATGTAATTTCCTTCATTTAACATGGTGAAGGACTCACTGACTTCTGAAAGCTTTTGCGTGTGTGGGAAGACGTAATGTGTTGGAGCTGAGATGGACAAACAGAAAATGTTACGGAGAGCGGCACTTTGCGCGGCGTCCGGAGGGACAGGCACCGACCGACCTCGCTGAACTGGGACTGCCGCTGCGTCCCAGGGGGCTGCTAAGCATTGTCCAGTTTACATACAGCATCGAGCAGCCGCGTGGGCCGCCAGGGGGTGGAGAGGCCCCACAAGCTGAAGCTGAAGAACTTTTTTTTTCTCACGTTTTGCAGACCAGCTTTGAAGATAGCCATCGGCCGTTTTGGGAAACACGAGCTGCACAAAATAGTGGGCTGGCTTCGCGAGCAGCATCTCTCAATTCCAGAGGAACTCTGACTTGATACCAACACCATGGGCGC
The DNA here is from genome assembly GCF_021461385.2 of Schistocerca piceifrons. NCBI lineage: Eukaryota > Metazoa > Arthropoda > Insecta > Orthoptera > Acrididae > Schistocerca > Schistocerca piceifrons. Next base: position 762,935,633 of record NC_060138.1, read on the forward strand.
GAAGACACATGACTGGTTTGTTAGCGTGTGACGTCGCAAGCACAGAACTGGCACAGAGGGTTTTTAGCAGTAGGGTAGAGTTTTATGATGTGATTGGTGTCCGAAGGTGATGAGCTGTTTTGGCGAGACTCTCTACGTTGGAGGGAAACCTCGCTATTGGGCCGCAGTGGTTTGTAATTTTTCTATTGGCTATGGACAGTTTTTGGCGGGAAAAAAGAGCGTAGAGGCTAAATAAAAGCCAAATTTTAACATTCATAGACGGATTTCGGCCGATAGTGGTCCATGCGGAATTTGTGGTTCTGTCGAGGACAGTCTGTGGAGAGTTCACTGGCGGGCTTTGCTCAGTGGCAGAATGTTGTTGGGGTTCATTGGTATACTTCGTACAAAGTGAAGAGGAGTGCAGACGACAAGGGTACATTGTTGCAGACATCACGACAAGCCTTCATTTTCTCCGGAGAGCCACTTCCACCACAGCAGCGTTCATCTGGGCGCACGAGAAATTTACGGTAAGCATGAAAAGTGGCGCTGGTGAGCTAGGTGATTCTGTCCCACATTCGTGGAATCTCATACGATTACTCGTCTCAGGTTCAATGCTCATGCGTTGAATGTATGACCGATTTACTCAGTCACGAAGTTTCGAGGTACTGTGTTTCCCGGCAGGAATTTTCAGAGTTAGTTTTTGAGTCTCAGATCGCGATACGAGTAAATCAAATTCAAATGGTTCAAATGGCTCTGCGCACTATGGGACTAAACATCTGAGGTCATCAGTCCCCTAGAACTTAGAACTACTTAGACCTAACTAACCTAAGGACATCACACACACCCATGCCCGAGGCAGGATTCGAACCTGCGACCGTAGTGGTCGCGCGGTTCCAGACTGAAGTGCCTAGAACCGCTCGGCCATAACGACCGGCTTCGAGTAAATCAGGTGCAGTTTTGTCAGCACTGCTATCCGTAATAATCTACAATCAGAAAGTTCATGCAGACAGAATATATCAAGTGTTTCGCTATCTCTTCCTCTGAGTATGATGAAAAGTGTTTTAATGAAACAAATTAGACTGTGTAAACGAAAGATTGTTTTTGTCAAATACTCTCCTGTCACATTAATTATTACACAGATCTCTGACTTTAGGGCCTATACTTGGTGCCTAGCATTGCGGTATCCATCTAAAACCTTGCACATGTAAATATATAGACTAGATCTTAGAGAAGTGGTTTGCCCACAATTAGATTTTCTGGCTTGGGGACATTAGAAACACGAAACAGGGCAACTTATTTAGAACGTTATAAATGCTGTTCCAGGAATCTGACTGGTTAAAGTATCTTCTTGAAATGTGGAATGTGCAGACACTTTCATTCGAGGTCATCGGAGGATTGCAATGAAATCCCTTCTCCATGACAACGCAAGGACTCACACAAGTCTGCACACCCGAGAGGAACTCACAAAATTCATTGGACTATTCTTCCTCATCCACCCTGATCTCGCACCCTCGGACTTCCATCTGTTTGTCCCAACGAAGGATACTCTCTGGAGGGAAGAATACGTGGATGATTTGGGGGAGGGGAGGTTGCTGATGCAACAAGATGTTGATATCATGTAGGCAAATAGGCCTACCAGTAAGGTGGCTGTCGCACTGAACGGAGATTATGTTGGAAAGTATGGTTTTGTAGCCAAAAGAGTGGAGCATAATACAGCGTATTGGAATCCTGAATAAAACCAACCCTCTTTCATTATCTGCTAAACGCCCCTCGTACGGTGTTTGAATTGCTAGGTAGCACAGCTAATTTAAAGAAAAAAAGAGTCATACAAATTTAGCGAAATAAACACTAACACGTCGTATTGATGGATTTATGGAAACCACAGCGTAACCCGGTCTTGACGTTCTCGATCTATGTCGCCGAAGCTCTAAGCCGTTCTCGCAGACATCTGCCTATGGTGAGAATAGGACAGTTAACGTACACGTAATCCGCTTTCCACTGGGCAGAGACAACCGCAGGTGAGGCTAATGAGAAGGAGGTGGCGTGGGCGTGTACGGCCCGTGTATCGGGGCCGCGCACAAAGCGCTTGTTCACGTCGGCCCGTATTTGTTTCTCTGCGCTGCCTGCGGCCCATGATTAATGGGCAGCGCGGGCTGCCGCTACCGAATCCGGCCGCCTTATGCTAACGACGTGCCCAATCTCTTCATCGCCGCCTCTGTTCGACTCACACCTGCCGCACCACAACCTGCATCTCCACTTTTCCGTTCTGACCTAAACTGCTGGTTACAGTAATATTCGTCTGACCGCACCCACATTTATTACGTAGTACTCTCTCATCAGAATCCAAAACTGAAACTGCCGTTATTCACTATGCTTTAAACAGTCTAGTCCTTCCATCAGTCTGGTGCAACTGTAAACAGCTTTCATTGTTACCAACACTACATCTTTGCCTGGCTGAGCTCTTCTACACTGCCCTAGTACGTAAAGCAGATCTTTAAGGTCATTAGGTGTAATAAGCATGATGATAATAAAATACAGGAGGAACTTAGAACAGTATAAAAAACTTATAGAAATGCTGATAAATAAACAAAACAAGCCAGTTACGAATAAGACTCGTACACTTAGAGTTCTGTGCGGAGTTAAATATGAGTACAGACAGTTCATCCATTCCAGAAAACGAGAATTTCAACGATTTTTGCCTGTTATCGACATTGACACTGGGAGACTGGTTTGATGCAGCTCTCCAGCTACTCTATCCTGTGCAAGCTTCTTCATCTCCCAGTACTTACTGCAACCTACATCCTTCTGAATCTGCTTAGTGTATTCATCTCTTGGTCTCCCTCTACGATTTTTACCCTCCACGCTGCCCTCCAATACTAAACTGGTGATTCCTTGATGCCTCAGAATATGCCCTACCAACCGATCCCTTCTTCTAGTCAAGTTGTGCCACAAACTCCTCTTCTCCCCAATTCTATTCTATACCTCCTCATTAGTTATGTGATCTACCCATCTAACCTTCAGCATTCTTCTGTAGCACCACATTTCGAAAGCTTCTATTCTCTTCTTGTCCAAACTATTAATCGCCAACGTTTCATTTCCATACATGGCTACACTCCATACAAATACTTTCAGAAACGACTTCCTGACACTTAAATCTATACTCGATGTAAACAAATTTCTCTTCTTCAAAAACGCTTTCCTCGCCATTGCTAGTTTACATTTTATATCCTCTCTACTTCGACCATCATCAGTTATTTTACTTCCCAAATAGCAAAACTCCTTTACTACTTTAAGTGTCTCATTTCCTAATTTAATTCCCTCAGCACCAGCTGACTTAATTCGACTACATTCCATTATCCTCGTTTTGCTTTTGTTCATGTTCATCTTATACCCTCCTTTCAAGACACTGTCCATGCTGTTCAGCTACTCTTCCAAGTCCTTTGCTGTCTCTGACAGAATTACGATGTCATCGGCGAACCTCAAAGTTTTTATTTCTTCTCCATGTATTTTAATACTACTCGAAATTTTTCTTTTGTTTCTGTGGTGTCACCGCCAGACATCACACTTGCTAGGTGGTAGCCTTTAAATCGGCCGCAGTCCGTTAGTATACGTCGGACCCTCGTGTTGCCACTATCAGTGATTGCAGACCGAGCGCCGCCACACGGCAGGTCTAGAGAGACTTCCTAGCACTCGCCCCAGTTGTACAACGAACTTTTCTAGCGATGGTTCACTGACAAAATACGCTCTCATTTGCCGAGACGATAGTTAGCATAGCCTTCAGCTACGTCATTTGCTACGACCTAGCAAGGCGCCATTACCAGTTACTATTGATACTGTAATCATGTACCGTCAAGAGCGACGCTCATCATTAATGGATTAAAGTTAAGTATACCACCAGCTACGTCCGTTTTTCTAAAGTCTAAATTCCTTGTCCTGTTCCAAACCTCACGCCGGCCTGCGTGAGCTAAAACGCGTGCCTTTCGGCTTCCTCTAGTACCCGGTGTTGGCTCTCCTGCCAACCCACAACAGTTTCCTTTACTGCTTGCTCAATATACAGATTGAATAACATCGGGGACAGGCTACAACCCTGTGTCACTCCCTTCCCAACCGCTGCTTCCCTTTCATGTCCCTCGACTCTTATAACTGCCATCTGGTTTCTGTACAAATTGTAAATAGCCTTTCGCTCCCTGTATTTTACCCCTGCCACCTTTAGAATTCGAAAGAGAGTATTCCAGTCAACATTGTCAAAAGCTTTCTCTAAGTCTACAAATGCTAGAAACGTAGGTTTGTCTTTCCTTAATCTTTCCTCTAAGATAAGTCGTAGGATCAGTATTGCCTCACGTGTTCCAACATTTCTACGGAATCCAAACTGAACTTCCCCGAGGTCGGCTTATACCAGATTTTCCATTCGTCTGTAAAGAATTCGTGTTAGTATTTTGCAGCTGTGACTTATTAAACTGATAGTTCGGTAATTTTCTCATCTGTCAACGCCTGCTTTCTTTGGGATTGGAATTATTATATTCTTCTTGAAGTCTGAGGGTATTTCGTCTGTCTCATACATCTTGCTCACCAGATGTTAGAGTTTTGTCAGGACTGGCTCTCCCAAGGCCGTCAGTAGTTCTAATAGAATGTTGTCTACTCCCAGGGCCTTGTTTCGACTCAGGTCTTTCAGTGCTCTGTCAAACTCTTCACGCAGTATCATATCTCCCATTTCATCTTCATCTACACCCTCTTTCATTTCTATAATATTGTCCTCAAGTACATCGCCCTTGTATAGACCCTCTATATACTCCTTCCACCTTCTGCTTTCCCTTCTTTGCTTAGAACTGGTTTTCCATCTGAGCTCTTGATATTCATACAAGTGGCTCTCTTTTCTCCAAAGGTGTCTTTAATTTTCCTGTAGGCAGTATCTATATTGCCCCTAGTGAGATAAGCCGCTACATCCTTACATTTGTCCTCTAGCCATGCCTGCTTAGCCATTTTGCACTTCCTGTCGATCTCATTTTTGAGACGTTTGTATTCCTTTTCGCCTGCTTCACTTGCTGCATTTTTGTAGTTTCTCCTTTCATCAATTAAATTCAGTATCTCTTCTGTTACCTAAGGATTTCTACCAGCCCTGGTCTTTTACCTACTTGATCCTCTTCTGCCTTCACTATTTCATTCCTCAAAGCTACCCATTCGTCTTCTACTGTATTTCTTTCCCCCATTCCTGTCAGTTGTTCCCTCATGTTCTCCCTGAAACTCTCTACAACCTCTGGTTCTTTCAGTTTATCCAGGTCCCATCTCCTTAAATTCCCACCTTTTTGCAGTTTCTTCAGTTTTAATCTAGAGTTCATAAACAATAGATTGTGGCCAGAGTTCACATCTGCCCCTGGAAATATCTTACAATTTAAAACCTGGTTCCTAAATCTCTGTCTTACCATTATATAATCTATCTGATACCTACTAGTATCTCCAGGATTCTTCCATGTATACAACCTTCTTTCATGATTCTTGAACCAAGTGTTAGCTATGATTAAGTTATGCTCTGTGCAAAATTCTACCAGGCGGCTTCCTCTTTCATTTCTTAACCCCAATCCATGTTCACCTACTATGTTTCCTTCTCTCTCTTTTCCTACTCTTGAATTCCAGTCACCCATGACTATTAAATTTTCGTCTCCCTTCAGTACCTGAATTACTACCTCAGTACGTGACATAAATATCAACGTGATACGTTAACTGTTTCTGAGAAAAAGGGGTCTTAACTCACGGACGGATGAACAGTTCGATATATATGACCAAAAAGATTTCGTTCGTGAGATATAATTATAACAACAGTTTCGGATTTCTCCATTTACTTGTATTGTGAAACGGTTCTTCCTGTCAAATGTAATGGTTCTAAACCAAAGGGAAGTTCTCTATAATTTTTGATGAGTGAGTTTGCGATCATCAAAATATGTGACATAAATGGCCGTATCTTTCGACTGTATTGACTTAGAAGTTAACGTTTCTTATGCCGCCAAGCGACTATAAACTTGATTGTGTGACAAATTTCATTTTAGTACGTCTACACGTTCCTGGACAAAGGGGTCTTAACAGTCTTACGGACAGTCACACAGTCTGATAACTAATCACAAAAACATTTTTGCGCGATATAATTATAGATTAACAATTTTCAGTTTTTTCCTGTGGTTGCACAGTGAAACCAAGCTTCTTGTTAAATTTAATAATTCTAAAGCAACGGAAACGTTTTGATAAGAGAGTTTTCAAGAATTAAACAATCAAAATATGTGGCATAAATAGGCGAATCTTTTAGTTGCATCGTCTTAGAAACCTACACTTATAACTTTGCCAAGGGGTCGTAGATCTTAGTAAGTGGCATAAATTTCAATTTGATACGTCAACCCATTCCTGAGCGGAAGGGATTTTAATAGACGTACGAAAGACAGACGGACAATAAAGTGATCCTGCAAGGGTTTTGTTTTCACCTACTGAGGTACGGAACCCCAAAAACGGACGAGTAGAGTGAAATTAGTAGGTTTAATTAGAAATCTCAGGTACTTGCGATTTAGGGATATGAAGAGATGGTGATATTTTGTATTTGTCACCTTGATACAGTAATAACATAAATCACGTGCGGGGCTGGTTCGAGAACAATTTCCTCATAAACGACGCAACACATCAGTTATTTTTCCTTGATCTCTCAGTAAGAACTAAAAAATAAATCTAAATATGGTGTCCATGGAAACCAGTTTTTGTGTCTTTCAAAATAAGAATTACATAGACATTCCTCTGTAACTGAAATAAATTTCTTATTCCACTTTCCATCGGAAAATATTTTGTTCTTACTGGTTTATTAAAGTACTATTTAACTGTATAAGCTGTATGTTACATGTGAAGAAAACTCACCAGCATTTCCTTTTTAATGAGACTCCATCAGGAGTTACGTACACCATGACCAAGTGATCGTAGATCTTAGTATGTATCAAAAACAGGAGGAGGGTCAGCTTTAGTCGTTGAAGTAAAAATCTTTATTTCTTTTGCAAATCGATTTCTGTCAGTACATGACCGTAATTAGTGCTAGTGTTGAAGCCCTTTGGACTTATAAATACAAGCAGTAAAACTGCAATACCTGCACACATCAAGGAACAGTACTTGCCAGACGAAGGGGCACGCACACCTCTAGTCAGTCTTCCATCCAAGCCACAGCATTGGCGTGCACCTCTCTACAGTTGCCGTCAGAGGGTCACTTAGAAGATGAAATGACGCGTCGTGATCTTCAACAATGATAGCAGATTCCTTCAGCCTGCACGAAAATGACGGTCGTCTGCGCGTACGAAGTAGACCTGGTGAGTGCTGTCTCTCAGAGTACATTCTTCCATGACACACTGCCCTTACGGACTAGGGTGTGATATGCTACAGCTCTCTTTCACTTTTGGTGTTTTTGGAGGAGAAGCTAACCAGCGCACAATACGAGCAAGATGTTGTTAGACCCCTTCTTTTGCCGTTATTGCAACAGGAAGATGTGTTGTTACAATGGGATAATGCTCCCCCACACACTGGCCGTGAAACTAACTGTGCTCTGCAAGACGTGCATCAACTTTCCTAACAAGAACTATCTCTGAACTTGTCTCCAATCAAGCATGTGTGGTATATGATGGGACGAGAAGTGACTAGTGCGACTCGTCAACCAAAAACTGTTACAGAACTGCGTGAACAGGTACAACGTGTCTCAGGACAGTATTCGCCATCTGTACAATCGATTGGACGCCAGAGTTAGCGCCTGCAATGCTGCACTTGGAGACTGTACCACGTACAGATACGGACGTTTCAGCATGGGTCGATACCTGGTAACTCAGAGCCACCTGTGTTATCGCTCTGTAAATGTAATCATTTCATCTACTCCGTATGCACTGTTGCATCAGTAAATCTTGAGTGAATTAGAAAGCTCTAAAAGAGTGTACTAATTTTTTTTTCCTGCAGTGTATTGATTCTGCACTCCTGTGATGGCTTAGGGACACAATACTGTGTCTCACTGGACAGTTCCGACGTAACACAATCGTACATATGAAAGAGGAAATAAAAACTGATTCGATAGGTACTCGTCAAAATGTGTCATAACGGTTCTGATTGCAGAACTATACTTTTTTGCGTTGTATATTTAATAGTGCTATTTAGCCTCCTCAAATGGCGCCGACGGAGCCTTGTATTTCACGGCAGTTCTGTCTAAACAACCAGTACACGAACTAGCAAAACTTTCTCATTTATGGAACGTTAAAGTTGTGTGCTGGACCGGGCAGCTGATTTTCATGGGAAATGCTTTACCAATTTGAGCCACACAACTCCAAACTTACAACTGCCTTCAATCATTTCGTTCCAAACGAAGTGGCACACGACGCTATGGGACAGTTGGAAAAGCAGAGGATATGACATAAGCACACCAAATAAATATAACCGAAAAGAAATAATTTTATCCGTTACAGAGCTGAACTAGTCATTACTTGCACAGTTTTCCCGGTCCAATGACCTGAGCTCACCACACGAGTCGACTCAGCGTTGCTCCGCTCAGCTCCGTTGCTGTGAAACGCCGCAACAAGATCAGTGCCTTGAAAGACGAAAGTCTGAACTCGGGCCCAGATCTAGTACACAGATTTAACTTACCACAAATTATTTGACAATGAGTACGCTCCACCAAGAGTAAAAGAATTTCTTCCGTGAGCAATACGTGTTTCATAATGGACTAATATTCCTCAATATCAAATTTTTAAGATTGTGTAAATTGTTTGCAGTATTAACTAACGCCATTAATGGCACAGATTCAAATGAGAGTGAGATGAGAATAATTTTCTCCCGGCACATTATTCTGTCGTTCCAGTTATTCAATGGCAAATGAAAGATATGGAACTGATCCGGTGATATTTACCCAGACGTGCTTACTTGCATCTTTCAGTAGTGTGACAAGAACGCTATTCTGAAAGTCTGACGGTAAGTCTGTTGTGTCAGATTCTGGAAACAAAATTATTAGCCTAGTTCGAAACTTTCTTCTAGTTTCGGTATTTCGGTAAAACCACATCGAGCTTGAATGATATTTTGTTTTCTGTGAAACTTTGAGAGTAATATCGGACTAGCCATTACTTACACGCTAATTCCTGTTGCGTTTTACGACAGCCTAGAATCTTAAAGATTTTTGTTAGCTCTCATAATGCTAAGACGCAACAAAAGCAAAATTTTAAAACAGAAATTGAAACGCTTCTGTACTTACTCATCGAAGGCCAAGGAACAGATATCGGCGCTTACCTGTAAAGAAAGCATAATGTAACCACCTTCAATGTAAAAGCAATAGGCAAGTTTAAACAGTAAGAGAGTATCTTCAGTTCCCATTGGATGCAGCAGCTTGGACACAGAATGTGCAGATGATAGTAACATCAATCAAGAAAAGAATGGAACGTAAGTGGGATATTTCCTTTTCCACTTACAATGGTCAGTAGAGTAGGTATAAATATAATTTCAAGTCGATACTCCATCAACACGAAATAATTTGAGAAATTGTTGGGGCTGATAAATGTAACATTTACACAGAGAGATAGATGTTCACAAACGGCATGAAAAGTGGCACATGACCATCAGGCAATTAAAATATGGATTAAAGCAAAATAAAAAGCTTTCATAAATAGTTAATTCTCACAACATCGTAATTGTCTACTTCGTAATAACTCTCTTTTTACGTAACACTAATAGTACGAAATACGAAAAGGCTGAGGTCTTTATTTTCCGCCTGCGTCGACCACACATAGTTTGAAAAAAAAACCATAAATTTATTAGAGAAAATAATCGATTAAATATCTAGTTGTTCACTTGATTATTCGTCAAGGTAGGAACAATGGTATTCAACACTTAACCGACTGTTAAGTAAATCTCTTCAAATTTTTGGAGTTTTAATAGCGGTCTTTCCAATCAACGCTAAAGGAATAGATGGTACTCATTGGTATTCTCGTTACCACGTACGTTTAACAAGCGAATTTTTTTCTGGAAACACCCCGCAAGTGGCAGTTAACAAGTTCTTCCGCAAACGGCGGTTCTGTTCGCTTTCTTCTTCGACCCTATCTGGGAATCCAATAAAAACTTTGCTGAGCTTAGGAAAGTGCACTTGTTAATGGGACCCGTATCATAGCCGTCCAAGGGCCATCAAACTTGTGCTTCCCGTCCTCTGGAAGAAGTTTTTCTATAAAAAACGCTCGTCGTTGAGGAAGTATGAAATTCTTCGAATCGTGGTAACATGGAGGAGTACATTAGAAAACAAAAACGTATAAGGTACGTATAGAAAATGGCGTATCATATTCAATATGGAGAAATTACGAAATGATGGCAAATAACGTTCACTGCTGCCAAATACTTGGATAATGGCTCAAAAAATTAAGAGACGCAAAAAACTGTGTGTGACATCATATTTTGAAAAAGCAAATTACGAGGTAAACTGTACTAATACGTGAAAGAATTTTGGCGAAACTTGGCAACGACGTTGTTTGGTAACGTACTTAGTGATTATTTTCCAACTGCATCTGACACGAAGAGCAGTTGAAGCAAATCGTTAAACAAATTCCGATGCCTGACGCATACTTCATTATCGAGATGTTGAATTAAACTACAAATACCATAATTTAATTACATTTTATTTTAAAGTAATATTAACAATGTCATTATTTTGAACTCATAGAAATGAAATTTTTGGAACTGTAAGTGGGTGATTGTATAAGTACGAGTGTCAGAAGACAGAAATTGTTGCGAACGCAAGTAAGCAACAGCTGTGTTTTGGAGCCAAAAGTCTGTTTTGTAATTGGATCGATACATTTGCAAAACCCGCTAACTGCGTTAATCGGGAGTAAAAACCGCTAAGTCAAGATTACACTCAAAATTTCGACAAATATAACGTAAATCACAGATTTCAGCCGCTAATACTCACTTTAAAAAAAAATGAAGTTTTTAATAGTTTGGATGTGACGAGTTTTTCGCGATTATCTTAGTTTTGCTTACAATGCAGTTAACGGCTTTTGTGTCTGGCCTACTCAGTTGTTATACGATACAAAAGCAAAAATGACACTGATTTACAGACCACAATGGCTATTCGGACAGTAAGGTCCGATCAATCGATTACAGTGAAAATCAAAAATGTTTTATTTGCAACAGTACATTCCAGATACTCCTCTACATAGTCGCCGCTTCGACATAGACATTTGTCGTGGCGCTGTACTAACTTTCTAGTACACTTGTCAAGGAAGGCAGCGCCTCTGCTTTCCGCAACTTCTCTACGCTGGTCTGCAGTTCGTTGTTTGTCCCAAAATACGAGGCGTGTTTTTTAAGTAAGTACCATTTTGAAATTTTAAAAAAAGACGTGCTAAGATATCTTAATAATTTTATTTTTACATGAAAGCCTGTACCTTACTCTACTTTTCTACTCAATGCTCTCAATATTGAGGCACTTGTCATAACGTTGTACCAGTTTTTGAATACCCTTCTCATAGAAGTCTGCCGCCTGATTTGTTAACCACTGCATCACCACTGTTTCGACTTCATCATCGTCTTGAAGCCGCTGACCGCCAAGGTGTTTCTTCAAGTGCAGGAACAGGTGGTAGTCACTGGTCGCAAGATCGGGGCTGTACGGAGGATGATCTAGAGTTTCCCATCGAAAAGATGTGATGAGATCTTTGGTCTGATTCACCACATGTGGACGGGCATTGTCTTGCAGCAAAACGGTGCCCTTGCTCAGCATCCATGGACTGTTGCTTTGATTCTGGTGTGACGTAGGCCACCCATGTTTCATCGCCCGCAACAATTTGGCTTAAGAAATCATCACCGTCGTTGTGGTACCGCTCAAGGAAAGGCTATGTACTGTCTAAACGTTTGGTTTTGTGCACATTCGTTAACTTTTTCACACTACGAGAAACATTAGGAAAGTCATTCCGCAAGAAGGAAATCGTAAAGCATCTGTTTTCTCTCACCTTATTGTCCAATCCCTTCACCAAACTTTCATTAACGACCGAAGGACGCCCACTCCGTTGTTCATTGTTTGCGGCCATCTTTAAATGCTCTCACCCACTTTCTTACCATTCCATCACTCATAATGTTTTCTCCGTAAACTGCACAGATCTCACTGTGAATATCGATCGCTTTTAGGCCTTTAGCACTAAGAACTCTTATAACAGCCCGTACTTCACAGTCAGCGTGACTCACGATTTTCGGAGGCATCTTAAACACTCAGTACACAACGTAAACAAGGAAGAATCAGACTGCAATGGGGCCAGTGCGTAGATTAAAGTAAAGACTTTCATGTAAAACTAAAATTATTGACATATCTTAGCACGTCTTTTTTTAATTTCAAAACGGTGCATACTTACAAAACACGCCTCGTATTGCCTTCATAGCCAGCGGTTCATGTGGGCAGTGATGAACATCAGAGGGAGCCAAGCCTGGGCTGTGTGGTGGGAGATAGAGCTCTTTCCGTCGAAAATGTTGCAGCGGTGTACTCCTTGGCCCTGCACTGTGTGACCGAGAACTGCCATGGAGAAAGAAATGCTTGACAATCGGATTACGAGGGTTGCATGAAATCAGGCGAAACCTCTCAGTAGGCACACATACTTGGTGGGAGACACTACTTTCTAGGCATATTTACGTGCTCAGTGTGTGCTCAGAACTGGAAACGACAACGTTATGCAATCTACCCTCCTGCTAGAGACACTGCCCAACATATATATGCCAAGCTTCATCGGATTTTCACCGATTTTTTCATTTCGTGACCTATCTGACCTTACTTTCCCAAAACCCCTCGTAGTTTCCATACGGCATAAATTTTAGTACATTTTACTCCGTGCTATTCACAGAGACCCGTCCGAGGTGGTCGAGCAGTTCTAGGCGCTACAGTCTGGAACCGCGTGACCGCTGCGGTCGTAGGTTCGAATCCTGCCTCGGGCATGGATGTGTGTGATGTCCTTAGGTTAGTCAGGTTTAAGTAGTTCTAAGTTCTAGGGGACTGATGACCTTAGAAATTAAGTCCCATAGTGCTCAGAGCCATTTGAACCATTTATTCACGGAGATGGAAAATGTGCAGTAACGTTCACTTTTTGCTTCTCGATGAAAAAACTTATGTCTGGATAAAAATGATGGTGACCTTTCACAGTCAGTGACAACACTCAGATACTCGTATTAGTGCAATGTATGTAAACGTCACCAAAAATCCGTTTTCAGTTAGGGTCGCTCAGGATGCCCGGCCACCGCAGTTGTCAGAAAAACATTGAAAAAGGTACGTAGGAGACGAGATACTGGCAGAATTGAAGCTGTGAGGACGGGGCGTGAGTTGTGCTTGGGTAGCTCGGATGGTAGAGCACTTGCCCGCGAAAGGCAAAGGTCCCGAGTTCGTGTCTCGGTCCGGCACACAGTTTTAATCTGCCAGAAAGTTTCATATCAGCGTATACTCAGCCGCTCTCCAGAATGAAAATCTCATTTGGGATTGAAAAAATGCATTATTTGGTTTTCGTTGATCGACAAAATAAAGTGCATGAAGTGGTGGAGATCATAAGTGGAATGAGAGTGACTGTTTTGCTTAATAAGTTGGCGATGAAAATACTGTTGGCGTCATCGATGTCCGTATGGGCAACAAGCTGGGGCGGCCTTCAGATCTGAAGCTATGTCTGGAGCAAATTAAAATACATCTGTCTGACCGTTGCGTCATCTATCTACACTGAAACGCCAAAGAAACTGGTCCAGGCATGGGTATTCAAATAAAGAGACACGTAAACAAGCAGAATACGGCGCTGCGATCGGCAACGCCTACATAAAACCACATGTGTCTGGCGCAGTAGTTAGATCCGTTATTACTGCTACAATGGCAGGTTATCAAGATTTAAGTGAGTTTGAACGTAGTGTTACAGTCGGCGCGCGAGCAATGGGACGCAGCGTCTCCGAGGTAGGGATGCAGTGGAGATATCCCGTACGGTCATGTCACGAGTGTACGGTGAACATCACGAATACGGTAAGACATCAAATCTCCGTCATTGCTGCGGCCGGAAAAGGATCCTGCAAAAGACGAATCAACGGTGACTGAAGAGAATCGTTCAGCGTGACAGAAGTGCAACCCTTCTGCAAACTGCTGCAGATTTCACTGCTGCGCCATCAACAAGTGTCATAGTGCTAACCATTAAACGAAACATCATCGATATGGGCTTTCAGAGACCACTCGTATACCCTTTATGACAGCACAACACAAAGCTTGACGCCTCGCTTGGGCCCGTCAACACCGCCAATGGACTGTTGATGACTGGAAACATGTTGTCTGGTCGGACGAGTCTCGTTTCAAATTGTATCGAGCGGATGGACGTGTACAGGTATGGAGACAACCTCATGCATCCATGGAGCCTGCATGTCAGCAGGGGACTGTTCAAGCTTGTGGAGACTCTGTAATTGTGGGGATCGTGCGCAGTTGGAGTGATACGGGACCAATGATACGTCTCGATACGACTCACAGGTGACACGTGCGTAAGCATCCTGTTTGGTCACCTGTGTCCATTAATGTCCATTGTGCATTCCGACGAACTTGGGCAATTCCAGCAGGACAATGGGACACCCCACACGTCCAGAGCTGCTACAGAGCGGCTTCTGCGTTTAAACACTTGCGCTGGCCACCATGCTCCCCAGACATGAACATCATTGAGCATATCTAGGATGCCTTGCAGCGTGCTGTTGAGGAGAGATCTACACCTTCTCGTACTCTTACGAATTTATGGACTGCCCTGCAGGATTCATGGTGTCAATTAGCTCTAGCGCTACTTCAGACGTTGGTCGAGTCCATGCCATGTCGTGTTGCGGCACTTCTGCGCGCTCGCGGAGGCCCTACACGATTTTAGGCAGGTGTACCAGTTTCTTTGGCTCTTCAGTGTACAACTATTCTCATTTAGTTTACCCTCTCACTTAACCCTGTAGAGTAAATCCCATCCTTCTGTAGTCTATCGTGTCCATAGTTAACAATTATAATATTTTAACGAAGATTTCACAACGATGCACGGAAACACACTCTTACGTCAAACGAAGTTGCAGAGTGCAGTGCTGCCAGTCAAAAATTATACGATGCAACTTCAGTGGAATTGCTACACCTGTTTGTGGGGCCTCTTAGGAGAGGGACATCCTGTATTCTCATGATGCCTAAGGGCGGCATACCTGCCGCACTTTTTCTTTGAATACAGGTTGTCTAAATCCACTCAACAGAATTTCATGTAAAGGTGGTTGTTCTCATTCCAGTATACTGACCTATACAGCGTTGTTACGATCCTAGCCGCACGTCTCGAAATTCGTACGATGTCTGTTGTCATGCCTAGTTAGTAATGACTCCATGCAACAGAAACATTATGCTAAAATTGGTCACTGCGGACTCATGTACGTTACAACCTTTACAGATTCATTGCATTTACCGAGAAACCTTCCAAAAAATTTAAAATTTCCATTTTTCTCCAATAGCGATAATATCGATCCATTTCCTATCGCCTGTTGGTAATATCCCTAAACATACGAGGGGTGTTCAATAAGCAATGCAACATTTTTTCTTTGGAAGTACGTTGGTTTTACCCAGAATTCGAGTACACCATATAATTCCCTACTATTCTGGCTACAAAACCCTATTTTTCAAGTTAATCTTTGCTCAATTCGACGGCATTACACCACCTAACTGGGAGGGCCCGTATGCTCACATGGTACCACTCTACTGTCGAGACCAGAGTCAATATTTTGCTGGACCTATAAGTTCCCCGTCATCCACACACTGCTTCCAGCGGAGAGATCCTTCATTGGGCCAAACAAGTGGAAGTCGGAAGGTGCACCGAGCGAGGTGGCGCACTGGTTAGCACACTGGGCCCGCTCTGAGGAGGACAACTGTTCGGACCCGCGTCCAGCCGGCCTGATTTAGCTTTTCCGTGATTTCCCCAAATTGCTTCACGCAAATGCTGGGATGATTCCTTTGAAAGGACACGGCAGGCTTCGTTCCCCATCATTCTGCAATCCGATGGGATCGATGTCCTCGCTGATTGGTCCCCTCCATCAACCATCGGAAGGTGCGAGTTCCCATCTGTAAGAGAGGATGAAGAAGGTTTGCGCGACCTTGTTACGACTATGACAGACACTTCTCCCAGTGACTCACCGTGCTTTTGTTCTCTGTCAGGTTTCCGTAGACACTCTACAAGCGCCTATGAATATTGGCGATGCACTGGTTTATGCGATAAAAGAAATCAGTGACAGCTCTCTTCTTCGCACGCACGTGCGTTACAGACACCACTTTCAAGGCTTCGTGAAGCGCTCCCACCAACAGGAACTTCATGAAACCATAGGGGCTGAAGAGGGAATAGTCCACCATGCCCCATAACAAATCCGCATTTTTTTCCAGCGAAACTGGCCGAGAAAAAATCTGTTGCGCATTACTTACTGAACGCACCTCGTTCAGTTTACAGCAACACACCAGCACATTCAACTCGAGTGTTCGAATTGCATTATGATTTGCTGCTGCCAAGCAATGGTTACTTCTTCTCAAACACGAAGAAATGGGTCGTGGATAATAAATTCTGCTCAAATATGTGACTGGGAAAATATTTTGTTTTTCAATCAGAATAGTATTTTATTCCCGAGGCGAGTATTTCTGAAGTGCCCTCGTGTTGCGTATACCGTAGAGCAAGTTATCAAAACACAATATCATAATATCAGAGGCTCAGAGGATTGATTTCAATGAGGAAAAGAATTTAGGTGTTGACAGTTGACTTTAACGACACGTACATATGTCTGAATAAGTATGACTTTGTCATGAACTATGGATGATATTTTCTTTCCAAAACATAATTATAGGTAAAGAGAATAAATGTATGTTGACAGTAGATTGGTAGAGATATTAGCAATCTTTTATGCAGAGTGCAGCGTGATGCAGCAGCTCTGCACGTGTGTTCAGTTTGTAATTTCTCTGATCTCTGTTGCAAGAATCGGTTTTCACTGGAAATGAAATGCAACACAGAACGTGAGGAAAGAGCACACCGAGAAGGGAGAGTGACCAGTTCGATTGCTTTTGTAATCTAAGATATTTCAACAAATGGCTCGAAAGAGCACGCTGTTATTTCGTAAGTACTAATTATCAGATCAATCGAGAAAGTATAGTCCAACATCGTGTAATTTTGAAATAATTCGTGAGAATACCGAGCATGCCGCTTCGTGACAGTTAGAAAAAAAATTGAAATCGTTAGAATCTGTCACATTGTATCACCATTCCGGTAAACTTCATTTCATCGAGGAAAATACGTCAGTTTGAAGCAACAAACCACTCTGATGACCGTCTTTGGAATGAAAATTTTCATATTTGTACTTAACACTTTCTGAAAAAGTTCATTTCATCTTTTATTTATTTTGCTGGAGTTATATAAGTGTATCATCTAGTAACCAAAGATTGATCACCAGTGTTGCGTTATCAGTATGAATTTACCAGACTGAAGACAATATTCGCAAACGAATTTACTATAAGACTGTTAGCCATGTCACTGTCCAGCAAGATCCACACAAACAGTTTCTTGTGGGTACTGGAAAGACATAAGACTTATTCAGAGTCTTAGCAGCTCCAGTGGGACTAGTTATTGTTCTGAAATTATTTTTTAGGTATGTATTTCTTTGATGTGATTTTCATAATTGGTGAATTGCAGTTATTTGCATAACGGCTATTTCTTGCAATGAATCGTGCACTATTAAATTAATTGCTTCTTATTAGAGTGCTGGACAAAAATCAGATTGTTTTCAATATTCTTCGCGATCATCAGACTGCATTTTACCATAGCTGTAATCATAGTCAATGGATGTTGCCGTGGTAGGCGACAGAGACAGTGTAGCAAAACCGGTTTGACCTATGTAACCTTCTCTGACGCAACCTCCATCGAATACACAGGACTAACGTCATTATTACACTCATCGTTGGTACAGTAACTATTATCACCATGTCTTGTCGCAATCATACTAGCGCATAATCTAAGATCTACCACCAAATCGGAAGAAGTGCATTAGCGAAGAAACACATCCTGTATACTATACATACGCTACGAATACACCGGATGTATCACCTGTGGGTCGCCAGGCGCATTTTATCTGGAATTTCAGCAGAGATCTGATATTTAGTTTTTGCAACTTGTAACTTGAGTTATCCCAAACAAATCCCGCCCTTAATGTCTCATATACGACGCCCAGCAGCGACGAAAAGCGTCGTATGTTTTCGATTACACACAAAATTATTTTTAAATCTTAAATTCACGTGCCCATTCGATAGAGCGGCCTCACATTGGTCCAGTGTGTTATTAGTTTTATCGATATGTATTAAAATGAACAGTTGAAAACAAACAACTCTTCTACATGGCAGTAGTAGTCAGCGTGGGCCAGGGTTGTGCTGTCACTGTTGGAGTACTGTTCATTCTGCGTGATTTACTGACCCTATTAACACACAACAATGAAGCTAATAACGCAGTAGACTATTCAAGGACCGCTCTGTCTAGCGGGCAAGTAAAATTCCACTTCCAAAATCATTTTGTTTCTAACGAGAAGCAAGCCCGACGTTTTCTATCGGCGCTCGGTGTCGCATGAAAGACGTAATGCGGAGTATTTGTCTGGACTGACTCCAGCTACAAGTTGGAAAAACGAAATTGCAAATACCTGCCGAAGCACCAGAGAAAATGTGCCTGACGACTCTTAGGAGAGACACACTTATATCCTCTTCAATGCTGTTGTCGCACTAAAAGACGAAGAGCGACTTAGACGGAAAGTTTTTCAGCTACTTCTTTCTGGAGTGAATGCTTGGGTATCATCAGTCGTGACAGTTCTCAGCTGTTGAAGAGAGAGCTCAGTGCATTTGTTTCCGTTATAATCTGTTTCGTACTTTCAGAACAGGCTTTTTCTGTAAATCAGTTCGAGCATACTGTATGTCACAATGGTTCCTTTAACAATACCACATGAATTACTTTCCATTATTTTTGTTTCTAATAAGGTCGCGTTTTACAGAATTTCAAACCTTAATGTAAGAGAACATCGTATCTTCCGGACTGTCATATGTAGGCCCAGCGGTTAAGACACGATCATCCTACTAACTCAGGGTCGTTACATACTTCCGGTGAATTACGGAATGGTGCTTTCAACAAACTGGGCTGTGAGAAAACCAGGAAAGAAAAGAGACGAAGTGTTTGAGATTGGTGCCATAGAAGGATGCCGTGTCCGTTCTACGACGGTCTCAACTCAGATGTTTAACTCATCCACCTCTGTCCGAGGAACTGAATTTGGCATGATGCGTTACAGTTATTTGGTAACAGTTCCAAAGGAAACATAACGAAACATCCATTTATCTTCTTCATTTGTTTGGCCATAGTGTCCGTGGTTGCTTTATAATTCTTGAGGGTACTTTTGTTCTGTCGTTGGAACTACAAAAATTGTGATTTTTTTCACCAGATGCGTTTTGCTTTATTGAGGTAAAGCATCATAAGTGGTCTGTAATTAAATTATTTACATTTTGATTCCTTCTCTACTCTTCCACAGTACATAAATACACAGAAATGGTTCAAACGGCTCTGAGCACTACGGGACCCAACTTCTGAGGTCATCAGTCCCCTAGAACTTAGAACTACTTGAACCTAACTAACCTAAGGACATCACACACATCTCTGCCCGAGGCAAGATTCGAACCTGCAACCGTAGCGGTCGCGCGGTTCCAGACTGTTGCGCCTAGAGCCGCTCGCCCACACCAGCCAGCACAGAAACATAATTAAATAGAATTACACACATACCATAATCTAATTAAAAAATGTTGCAGGTCAAAGACAAAGTAGTGGAAAGGTTGTGTTGGCGCCACTACAAAACAAAAACCACACCACATACTTGACGTACAAAAACAAACAATACAGTGTTGCGCCAAAAAAGTGTGTTGCGCAAAACATAAGAAATGCATAGTGCTGCAGAACATCTAAAAATTAGACTAAAGTTATCAGTGTCTAACGCAGAAAAACAACCGTGTGCTAGCAGACGGCATTTCCCGATGTAAGAGCGAAATCAACCAAAAATTACAGTAAGTACATATCAACGTATTTTTAACGAACTATTTTTCCATATAATAGCAAATCAAAATGTAAATAACTTAATTACAGACCACTTATGATGCTTTACCTCAATAAAGCGAAACGCTTCTGGTGAAAAAAAAACACGATTTTTGTAGTTGCCACGACAGAACAAAAATACCCTCAAGAATCCATTTATCACTTAAGCACATTTGTTTGTATCAACACTTAGACATTATCTTCTGTATGTACAATATGTTGGATTCTTTTTTGCTTGGGAATAATGAGAAAAACGTAATGTTTAAGTGTTAGTGCAAACAAATGTGCTTCAGTGATAAATAGGTGTTTCTTCATGTTTCCTTTCGAATTGTTGCCTAATTGTTGCACTGCGTCACACCTAATTCAATTCCACAAACAAAAGTGGATGAGATAGACATCCAGACTTGGTTAACTAAGTTCAAAATATTATGTTCTTACGCCTCTCTACAAGTCCTAGAAGTTTATAAGGGGAATTTCCGAACACCCAGTGTATACAATAGATATTTGAGGAAGTAGGATTAAGTGATCTTAGTCTATGATGAAGAGGTTAGCACAGGAGAGGAATTCGTGGTCGGCCGCATCAGACCAGTCACAACACTGAAGACAAACTGCCTATTTCTTGCCTTATCCTAATTCGACTGAGCTAGTGCTATTTCCCTGACCCTTTTGTCAACGAACGATAACCTCCGACCTTTTTTTTTCTCTATCTAAATCTGGCGGCCACATCAAACCAAACTGAAGCGCCAAAGAAACTGGTATAGGGTTGCGTATTCAAATACAGAGATATGTAAACAGCCATAATACGGCGCTGCGGTCGGCAACGTATGTATAAGACAATAAGTGGCGCAGTTGTTAGATCGGTTACTGCTGCTACAATGGCAGGTTATCAAAATTTAAATGAGTTTGGAAGTAGTGTTATAGTCGGCGCACGAACGATGGGACACAGCATCTCCGTGGTAGTGATTAAGTGGGGATTTTCGCGTACGACCATTTCACAAGTGTATCGTGAATGTCAGGAATCCGATAAGTCATCAGATCTCCGACATCGCTGCGGTCGGAAAAAGATACTGGAAGAACGGGACGAACGACGACTGAAGAGAAGCGTTCAACGCGACAGGAGTGCAGCCCTTCCGCAAATTACTGTAGATTTCATTGCTGGGCCATCAACAAATGTCAGCGGGCGAACCATTCAACGAAACATCATTGACATGGGCTTTCGGAGCCGAAGGCTCACTCGTGTACCCTTGATGACTGCAGGAAACAAAGCTTTACGCCTCGCCTGGGCCCGTCAACACGGTTCAATCCCGCGTCCGGCCATCCTGATTTAGGATTTCCGTGATTTCCCTAGATCACTTCAGGCAAATGCTGGGATGGTTCCTTTGAAAGGGCACGGCCGATTTCCTTCCCCATCCTTCCCTAATCCGAGCTTGTGCTCCGTCTCTAATGACCTCGTTGTCGACGGGACGTTAAACACTAATCTCCTCCTCCCTCCCTCCCGCCAACACCGACATTGGACTGCTGATGACTGGAAAAGTGTTGTCTCGTCGGACGAGTCTCGTTCCTAATTGTATCAAGCGGATAAACGTGTACAGGTATGGAGACAACCTCGTGGTGTGGGGCGTGTGCATTTGGAGTGATATGGGATTCCTGGTACGTCTATATACGACTCTGACCGGTGACGCGTGCGTAAGCATCCTGTCCGATCTCCTGCATCCATTCATGTCCATTATTCACAGAAGACGAGTAATACTCGCCTTGATTTCCAGTGTTTTCTACCCCAGTTTCAAACGAGAAGCGTATGAGCAATTATCGAGAGCCTGGGGCTTCAGCAGTTGGCCCGATAGAAGCGCAACCAGACCCGGCCCACTGCTGTGGCGGCCGGGCGGCCGCGAGCTGCCTGCACACGTGGGCCGCCCGCACACAGCCGTAACGATGCCCGGATGTTTTGCTGGCGACAGACTGACTGACAGCGGGGGCGACACACGTGCCCGTGGCTGGCCTTCGCAGTCTGCCGCTGACAGTGTCGAAACTGCCCGCCTGACGCGTGAGCGCCTGCAGCGGTCGTTAACGGCGAGCGCACAGCCCAGTGACGTCATTTCCGACTGTCGCCCATGTGCATAACAAACACTTCCGAACGATTTGGACGACCTACGAAGAGAAACTAGCTTCACCTTGTAACGGCCCCCTGCCTTAATATGAAGAAAATTCAGTTTTGTATTAGTAAATAAAATGTCACCACATGCTTTAGGAGAATATAACTTCTCATCAAAATATTTCAAAGATGTTCGCAGGGTGGTCGTCACAACGCTGAATAATACTGTTTCAAAGATAAACTTTATGGCTCTTCACTTTTGTTGTCTAGGGTTTTATATATTTATAAGAGGTCCGGATTTTTAAAAAAAGGTAAGGCTGGAGACATCTAGTAGTTTTATAAAAGTCATCACATGTTTTTATTCTTCTTTACAAAACACACCTAAAGTTTACATAGCGTCTGTGACAAAACAGTTACATCTTGTGCATCAACCGTTTTAGTTCTGCGATCCACACATGTTTACATACAATGGAATTAGCCGGCACTAAAAACACTGACCGACGTGACTTTCACAACTACACTGAACCAACTGCCTCCCGGTCTTTGACAGTGCTCGTATTTATAACCTTCCAAACAGATCAACAAATTACCTCTTTTTTTTTAGAGTCAATTAGATTGTTATTAAATGAATTATTTACATGAAGTAGTTACAAATGATTCTGGTGCTCAGGTGTTTAGATTAAAACCATAAATGGTGCATTTTACAAATAATTACAAGTGTCAACCAAGTGAAATAGCTGGATTACAAAGTGTTGAATATGACCTTTCTCACTTGCATAATATTGGGGTTAAAAAGTGCAAATCTGTAAATTACGTGAGTATACAGTACAAAAGTATTATTAAACTTATTTGTTTTCATACTAAGTGTAGTGAATAATCAGGTTTTCCTGGCCAAATTCTTTAACGAGCAATTTCTTAGTCACATATGTTGACACTTTGAATAAGCCTATGTGAGCAAAACATAACAGGTCCTAATATAATATTCGTGTTAAAACAGTTTAAATAAATATACCTAGCTTTTGCAATCTCTTTTGGATCGAAATATTATATATTAATGACACTGATAAAACATTGCATCATAATTGGACCCATACGAAGTTTAACTAATTTGAGTTTAATTTACTGAAAAATCGTAATTTATCCTCAGTATCGTATACTTCCATACTTCTTTTCCCTCCTATCGGGATCATTACAACCTCAACATTCCCAATAACGCGTTGCACGACGGTTCTGTTTCATTATCAAACTAATCCTACGATGGAGAAGGCTGTGGACATGTAGCTCATTAATGATTTAGGATATCGCGAATTTTCATAACTGTACAAAATTTTACCAAAGACAAAATTAATTACGTGATCTGCAGCTAACGCTAGAATTGTTTGCTGGGCCACCAGTAAAAAACATATATTTGAGGATGCATCAGTGCCCATATAATCACTTTTAGAGAAAGGGGAGTGTGAGGAGGGGTGTGGGGGTTCGGAAAATCCTAAACTAGTTCACAGCTGTATTGAACAAAATATTCAAATTTACAAAAATAACATATTCTGCTCGATATTTAGCATTTAAGTAAATGGTACCATGTTTTAAATTAAGAGTAATATTAACAATGAAATTTCTGCTGTATTCGACAAATTTATTCAGATAAAATACAACAAAAAGAGCATATGTAACTTATAATAAAACCTGTCTTTGAAATTTAGTATGACATACTGCGAAGAAACGACGTTTGGAATTAAATAAAATTGCATACCAAATTTCTTTGGTGTTACGGAATCTAGACATTAAATATAAAATTAAAAATATAATCCACTTTTAGAGTACACAGTGATGAGAAATGATGATCTTTGTTACTCTTCGCAAACAGAACACTGAAGCTTGAGCTTGTTTTCAGAAAACATATCTGCCGCTAAATCTTCCAAATTCGCCTGGTATTCCCTTTTTGCCCGCAGATACAAAATACGTATCAGTAAAATTAATTTTGTGAACAGTCGAATCCACGAATAAAGAAGTAACAACTGCCAAACGGGAACTGTCATATTCGATTACATAAATTCTACAATGTAACAGCTTCGTACATCTGATAAAAAATGCAAAAGTAGAAATGCATTTAAAATTGAGATTTTTCAGTTCTTGGGAGGAGTTGGATGACGCACTACATGGATGTTTATGCCTCTCTCAACTTGAAATCTTTCACCAGGATAGCTGTTTCATCAATAGCGTTTTGCATTTCGGTGAGTCTGAGCGAAGTACAGTGGTATCAACACGTACGTGCATGAAGTTTACTTTTGTTTTGAAGCTCCATAAAAAAAACTTGGCTGTGTTAATGGGTCTGGTTTCTAAAAGCTTCCAGTAGAGTTTTACCTCCAGTCCAATTTTTTCCTCGTGTTACCGGCCAATGTAAAAAAAAAGAACTAACGAAAACTGTAAATATAAGACATATTAGAATATATCCAACTCAATCCCGCCCGGTTAGCTGTGCGGCGGCCTATCGCACTGCTTTCCGGGCAGGAACGCATGCCGGTCCCCTTCACGAATCCGCCCGGTGGATTAGTGTCGAGGTCCTGTGTGTCGGCCAGTCTGTGGATGGTTTTTAAGGGGGTATTCCATGTGCCTTTGCGAATGTGGGCTGGTTCCCCTTGTTCCTGCTCAGCTACACTAAGTCGGCAATTGCTGCGCAAATAATTACTCTACCAGACAAACATTGGGGTTAACATTCGTCTGGTGTGAGACGTTCCCGGAGGGGGGCAGGGGGAGGGGGAAGGGGAGGGGAGTCCACTGAGGCCGTACCGCGCAATAACCTTGGGTTTGGTGTGGGGCGGCGGTGAGGTGAGTGAACTGCTGTAGTCTGCTGTGGGGTTGTGAACCACTGAGGGCTACGGCGGGGACGAAGCCTCTCCGTCGTTTCTAGGTCCCCAGTTCCATACAATACAATATATCTAACTCTACCTCCCTGACAGAAAATTAATATTCACAAATTTCATACAGGCTACACTCTCCTTCTGTTGAGTACAATTTAGGTAGTCGAGACCTGTTATAATGTGATAACGTTAATAGTGATTTAGTTATTAACAAATGCTCACATTAGCCCTTGCAGGAAGCTAATATTCGTGCACCCTCACTCCCTCTACACCTCATATTCTTGGCATCGGTATGGTTTTGCGAGGGTTTCATACAACAAAATTCTTCTTACGCCTGTGCTTGACTGTTGGCACGGAAAGCAAAAGCATCCATTCCGCACGTGCCACAGACACAGAGAATACGGTATAGGCCAGAAGATTAAACCACTCGTGCTCCTTAAGGACATCGAGAACCGTACAGGAGGGCTCAGTTGCGGTGCAAAAACGTTGCCACATCACTGTAGAAACATTTGGAGTCCAAACGATTGGAGGACAATATTTGACATGGTCTAAGTTCTCGCATACACCTGAAAGTGCACCTGATGTTACGCGATGGTTCTGTACCGCAAAGTGACGTTTATAACAAACTTGCAACGCAACGGCCAAAACTTGACCGTTTAGATAGCCACCACTCTTGCAGATACATCTTCGTTCATATGAACGGAGGCTCTACGGAAACTGGTAGCCCAATCTTCATTGAAACCGACATTAGTGAGAGTCTACATGCTTTGCCGTAAAGTCGCTGCACTTAAGCATCGCTTGTCTGTAGCGGAATAAATTCTTTTGGTTTAATCTGTGTAGCGATGGTGATTACAACTTTTTGTTCACCACTCAAACAATTCATATTTGAAGAAGCAGTTCATTATATAATTGCTACTAGCATCACCTGAAAAGTTGTAAATTTCCTGACTGTATACCGAAATAAATACATGAAAACTAAAGAAACAACGGGAACAGATAACCACATTTCGATTTCAGACACAACAGCACGAATAAAACGGAAAATAAATAAACATAACGCAGTAGCAACTATGCAATCGAAAAATTGCGGTTATTGATTTTCTAAGAAGAACGATGCAGTGCAAGGACTACAGCCGTTATGAAATTTATGAAATGTATTCGCAGTTGCAAATGTGAATAACCGTTAACTGTATAAGGGAATGAGGACAACGAAAATTTGCACCGGACCAGGACTCGAATCAGGATTTCCCGCTTTACGCGAGCGGTTGCCTTAACGGCCATTTCTTATTGGTGGTGTCGCTGCTGCTTTATTTAAACAGCTCTTCATTTGGCATTACAAGGTTGAGTGGGTCCCATTGCAGGTCTCCAGGACCTTCCGCGCCGAAGGCGGCAACGCTAACCGTTCTTCCCTTACTTGGTTTTATTTTTTACAGTCTAAATCTTTAATTTGCAATCAAATTTAACAACGATTTTCCATCAGTACAAGGTACAAACAAATTTATATACATGAACATAATAATCAAGTTCTTAAATGAAGCAGCAATTTCTCCACAGTCAACTTTTATCCATTGATTAGTGATTAGAAATTACAGAATAATGAAAGTAACGGCAGGCTGTTGTGGCCAAGCGGTTCTAGGCGTTTCCGTCCGGAACCGCGCTGCTGCTACGGTCACAGGTTCGAATCCTGTCTCGGACATGGATGTGTGTGACGTCCTTAGGTTAGTTAGGTTTAAGTTGTTCTAAGTCTATGGGACTGATGACTTCATATGTTAAGTCCTATAATGCTTAGAGCCATTGGGGCAAGTAACTAAAAAAACAATTTTGTGTGCGCCTTTTCTTTTTCTTTTTCTATTCATACAGTGTAAAAAGAATAACAGATAACTCATTTATTTAACATAGGAAACAGGAAAATAACTTCAAGTTGCTCCTGATGTCCTAAAACGAATCAGCGACCGCTCGTTTCCAAAACGCAGGTTGCGGACTTGCTTTCGGAAAGCAACGCCAAGCAGCTCACGGGGGAGATTCCAACTGCGGGGCAGGTTGGAGAAAATGCTCCCTAAGTAGCTTGCAAAAGGTGACTGGTATTTGACTTGTTGTCTCATGATGTGGTGCCGTGTAAGCAAAAACGTCCAAAACTCAATCACGCTCTCAGTCCATTTCTGAAAAACTAAAGGACGGCCATACCGTTTACCCGGATGATTACATGCATCTTTAATGGTGGAAAATACGTCTCGTCCGGACAGAGGAGCAAGCTGGGTACGATAATGTGCGTTGGCACCTGGAGATACAGGGCCAGTATCTGCTGGAGAAGGGACCATACGTCTGCCGCCATACCGCAAAGAATGTGGTGTTCGTTCACGTCACAGCTCAGGCACAGGGGATTTTCGCCAGGGCGAGGCATGGAGATTGTGTCGCGACGGGGTATTTACCGGTATCGGCGATGTACCTGGTGGCGCTCTTTTCCGTGGTGAAGTATGACTGATGAACTGCGCCCCACACCACCGACCACCTTGCTTCTGGGTAACATCTTTCGAACTGCGTTGCCTAATCGTAAACGACTCATTGCCAGATCCCAAATTCCATTTGTTGTCTTTCCTGCATCGCAACCTGTACTTGCATGTACATTATGTAATTCCCGTACAGGGGAGGACATTGCATGCATGTCCGAAGGAACAGTGCATCGTTCCTCTTAACAACGTAGCAACTGTAATATCGTATTTATTTGCCGATACCGGGCAGTGACATTGAATTAAAATGTTCTCCCTTGTACGGGAATTGCATAACGTTTGTACGAGTACTGGCTGCGACGCAGGAACAACATACGGAAGTTTGTGTGTGGCCGTGGGTCGTGCACAAAAAATGGTTCAAATGGCTCTAAGCACTATGGGACTTAACATCTGAGGTCATCAATCCCCCAGACGTAGAACTACTTAAACCTAACTAACCTAAGGACATCACACACATTCATGCCCGAGGCAGGATTCGAAACTGCGACCGTCGCAGCAGCGCGGTTCCGGACTGAAGCGCCTAGAGCCGCTCGGCCACAGCGGCCGGCTGGGTCGTATACGAACAGCCAAAACGGTTAGGGTGACGCTCGCGCAAAGCTTGAAATTCGGGTTCCAGTCCCGGATGGGCATAAATTTTAACTGTCGTCATTCCCTTACACAGCTGATGGTTTTTCGTATTTGCAACAGCGACTACATTTCGTACATATGCTTGAAAATGCTTTTAAATTTATTTAATTGTAGAATCAATCTGCTTCTGAAGTAACATGATGTTCTTAAATTTCATCCAGTGATGCAATTAATTTGTCCGACTGCCAAGCTAACTGTAAATCTTGACTACGATTCGGAGGTCTCCGGTAAAATCTCCAGAACGGCCAGAGATTTTTCCATGAAAGGAGGACAGGGTGCTCTCAGTCTCGTGAAGCCAATCGAGGAGTACCTGAATGAGAAGTAGTGGTTAGAAGGTCGGGACGTTACCAACCGCTGCGAGAGCATTCTGCTGACCACCACGTGGTCTTCCCTACCGCATTCAAATGACGACATTGACACAGGTGACACAGCGGCTAGACAGCGCCTCGATTCAGAGCCTGATCGTGTAGTAAGTTCAATTATCGGATCATTCGTATCGAATTTTAAATTATTTAACTTGAAACAGTGAATAAGTGCAAGGAACAAGTGACAAAATTCGTTACTGACTGCAGCCAGTAGCCAGTTCAGAGAAACAAGGAATTTTTATCTGATACACAAGGAATCGTAGGAGGATTAATGCAGATGAGAAGGTGAATGTTTGGTGTAAACTGTCTGGTGTCTTAGCTAAATATATTGTTGTACAAGGAGATATCACTTTGTATTACCATTCCTAATAAAGAAAATCATCCTTATCTATCCCGTGAAATTTTTTTTTAATAAAAAATTTTAATTCAGCTACTGAAGCATCTTTCTCTTCTTTTGGTTGCAGGGGTTATGACCCCTGGGGAGGTGGGTGGGTATTATACTGTAATTGTTATCCGTCTTCAGCTGCCATCAATCTAATTAAAATAATTACACCAGACGCGTTTCGCTTCTATTTATGACGTATCCTCCGTGGTTATTCTGTAAACTGGATACATACGTTTGTACATTTTTAACTGTTTTAGGTTAAAAACAGTATTTTCTTTATAAAGTTGGTCTGAAAGTTACTTACAATGTTCTGCTCCTTCCCTTCTTGCTAACAGCGTTTGGTGTCGAAAGGCTTTATTTCACATCTGTATTTGGCAGTTTTTGGCATTCTGCAGTATTTCCTGCGCTGCACTATTTACGATTCACATACTTAAACTGTTTATGTGCTAAATAGGTACAACGTCCTATAGTGGATTCGATATATGGATGATGTCTTATGCCTGATAGATGAACCAAACAATAAAATTGACCAGTTACACACAGACATAAATTGTGTTCATGATAAGATACGTTTTACAATAGAGAAAGAGCAAAATAGATAGTTAAATTTCTTGGACATCACTATAAAGATTCAAAACACCCAACATACATTTGACATATACCGAGAACATACAACAACAGGCACAATTATACGTGAGACAACACAACACCCCAATTCTCAAAATCAGGCAGCACTTAGATACATGCTTCACAGACTAATCACAGTACCATTAGGCACAGATAATTACAAAAAAGAAATTAATACTATAATACAAATAACCACAAACAGTGGATACAAAGAGAACTTAGTAACAAAGTTGAACAAGAAAATCAAGAAACATAAAAGTACAAATGCACAACTGTTACCAACACAATGACAAAATCACACACGAACAAATACACAAAATACAAGAATAGAAACAACACAAAAAAGATGGTAAACAATGACATACAACCACAAAAACACACACAGAATATCCAATACTTTCAAAAATCAAGGCATAAAAATAGCACACCAAACCAACAACTCAGTTCAGAAATACTTCCCAAAAACAACAGGAAAAACTGATCTGTATCAGAAATCAGGAATATACCAACTGAAATGCAAAACGTGTGATTGAAGATACATAGGTCAAACCAGGAAAACATTTGACACCAGATACAAAGAACATGTAAGAGCATGGAAGTATAGTACAAATCATTCAACTTTTGCAGAACACTTACACTAAAACCAACATGAAATTACAACCAGAGACACAGATATGGAAATCATAAGAATAAACAACAACAAAAAACACTTCCTCATCTTACAAGAAAACTACCACACCCAAAAAGCCATAACAGAAAAGAAACAACTCATAAATGATCAGACGAACTTGGCAAACCACACACTCTTTAAACTGATTGACCACTTAATATAACATTACATGTAGACATATTATCACAGATTCCATTTACCACTTCCATCTCCCCCCAGATTCTGCCCCATAATCACTGTCCAGGCCCATTCCTGTCTTCCTCCCCCTCCCTGAAAAAGAAAAGAAAATCAACCCATCCCCACTCCACTCACGTCTCTGCCTGCTAGCTCTCTCTCTCTGACACAGACACACACACAAATAAATAATAACGTTTCACAGTTTGGTAACACTCGCAACGTGAACGAAAACAAAAGAACAGACTTAAACACTGTGGCAGTGCAGAATGTGAAGCAGTTTAAGAATGTGAATTGTCAATAGTGCAGCGCAAGAAAAACTTCAGAATGCCAAAAACTGCCAAGTACAGATGAGGAATGAAGCCTTTGGACACCAACCGCATATAGCAAGGCCAAATTTTGTAAGAAAAATTCTGTTTTTAACCTAAAAGAAACAAAAATGTACAAATGTAAGCATCCAATTTACAGAATAACCATGTAAGATGCTTTGTAATAAAAGCTAAACGCGCCTGGTGTAAATCTTTTTAATCAGACTGCAGTCAGCTCAAGACGCATAACCTGTAGTAAAAGATGTTAACAGCTGCTGCGGAAGATGGCCACGCAAATAAATGTATTAAGGGCTTTTTTGTTTCAATAAACTTTAGTACAAACAGTTTCTTTCTAAATTTAGTACTATCGATGTATGCTGGTGTAAATCACAGCCCGCTCAAGCACTCTGTATTTACGGAAACGTTGTGACAACTACATATTCAGACCCAGTCTTCAATCGAACTAGATTTAATTCATTTACACTTCAAAATATGACGTAATTTTTGAACTATGTAAACATATTTGAATAACTGTATTTCGCACTTCCAATGAACTTTTTATAGCTCAAGTGGCACATGTTTGTCCTTACTGTACAGTGGAGTACGGGTTGTATTTTCTTGTAATAACTTTGACGAAAGTTTCATTTCTCAGTTCCTTTTTTCTCGTCTGTTCATATCTACTCGCCTCTTTGAAATATAAACTGATCGAATGAGAAACGTTGTTAGACACTCTCTTTATATTCAAGAGCAGCGTGGGGCATTGATCTACAGGTTTCTTGTGGTTTTCTTATCTAACTTTTGGTGAATGCTGGACTAACTCCTTTAAAACGGTCCTGTCATCCACGTTTCATTCGAGTTTGTATATCTTCTCTTAGGACTTCATCGTCAGCATCATGTTAAGCCTAATTTCTCCCGGGATGGTTCCTTTGAAATGGCACGGCCGATTTCCTTCTCCATCCTTCCCTCATCCGATGGGACCAATGACCTCGCTGTTTGCTCTCCTCCCCCTAAAATCAACCAAACAACCTAATTTCACTTCCTCTTAAGTAATAAACAATGGGCTTACGAATCTGCATTATTCCCAGCTGCACACTTCACGACTGCTGCATATGTAACGACAGAAACTAAATGATTTCGGTCACCCCTAACACAAAACGTAAACCGTAACTAATGAGTCGTTTTACCCTACAACAAGTACAGTTGCTACTTCAACCATGGCATTTCCGCTGTATTTCAAGTTTTCCCTGTCAGTCCACTGTTGTGCCTTCCGGTTGTCTGTATGCGTCTAAAACAATCTAGGCTAATATAGCATCTAGTACTTTTACAAGACGTACTTCTTTATGAAATTGAAAACTGTTACAAATGAATAGTATTACAAAACCAGCAAATACAGTGAAGTCTACCAGCCCTTCCCACACAGCGCTGACATCGGCGGCGAGACTTCGTCGTACCTGACCCTGCAGCACCTCACGACACAGTATCGTACAGGTTCAGAAACATCTTCAATACCTGCTGACAAGATCATCTTTTAAAAAACGACTACGTCATGTGCACACTAGAAGGATAACGTAAAGGACCAAAAGGTTAACTACTTCGTTTAGAGATCGGCATAGTTTAAGAATGGGGGCCATAAAATCGACCGTTGCTTGTTAAATCAGTAAACCTTAACTTGGATGGCACGATTTTTGGAAGGCGCAGAAATCCAAAATCAGGATGCTCGGACCATGATTTGAAGCCCGTGCCTTCAGAACACGAGTATATTGTCCTAGCCACGTACCATCTCGCCCGTTACTAGAGCTTTTCCTGATTACAAACTAGCAATGGAACACCTTTGACAAATAAATAGCAGGCAGAAAGAACCTTGGAATTTTGTCGTCAGCTGGTCCTTTTAGTCACCAGAACTATTGTCTACGTCCTCAAAACGTCGCCTACGCTAGTTGACATTTGCCATACTGTGGATGGTTGTGATTTTCTAGTGCTCGCAATACCAATAAGCGCACATTCAACCTGATATGCACAATGTTCTCTACCGAGCTCTTCTTCGATGGAAGACGTCCGGTAATTCGTCAGCATATCATTGTAATCCTGTGCTCCGACAGTGCTAAGTACAGCGGCAAAAACACGAAGCCCAATCTAGGTGAAACAGAACCACACCGCAATTCCTATTTTGCAAATTTCATTGTTGCCAATAACCTGATTGAGAGACGGCGCTTGTCAGTGTCATGTGGAATCATGGTCAGCTGAGCAGCCATATAATCGTAGTATACAACATTATAATAATAGAGACAAAAATATGGTGGAGTTCTTTGTCGACGCTGGCAATAGAAGATGGTCAGTCACAGTCGCTTATTCTATTATCAAATACCTGCAGATAGAAGTTTAATATGGTACCTTTGTATCTTCGCTTTACTATGAGAGCTGAAATACTTGTGATTATGGTCCGACAGCTGAAAAGTTACTGCTAATACGAGTGGTACTCGATCGTCTGTAGACGATGGAAATCTTTGAGCTATACAAAAGGTCCTTCTGATCCCCAGTACTGCCTGGATGCGGCTGTAGACGCCATCCTTATCTTTTATGCGGTAATTGTTACCGCAGTGTCCAAGTAAGTGTTCTCGGGAAGTATCTGAGTATCTGGCTACATTTAATATTATAATAGAACATACTTCAGATTAAATGATTAATTGAGTATAGACAGTACTCGACACTTACATTAACAATCGCAAAAGCGAAAATTGCGTTCTTTGAAAACTTTTGTATTCACCAGAACCATTTTCTGAGGAAGAAGATTTAACGTTCAGTCGACGTCAAGGGCATTAGTGACAGAGCATAAGCATATATTAGGGACGGATTGGGCTGTAAACCGACCAAGTGCTTTTGAAAGCAACCTCCCAGAATTCGCCTTAAGGGAGAGGGGAGGGGACGTTCATGAAATATATCTAACTTTTTCACAAAAAATATTCGAGATATTTCTACTAAATTTTCTGTGTTTAATCTCTATTCATACAGCAAACCTCTCTCATGAGGCTTTTTGAATCTATCAAATAGGGGAATTTTAATAAATTTTTAATTATAATTCTGTAAGTATAATATAAAATTCATGCAAAATTCCAAGCACTTTGCCCCATATCTCAGTTTACACTCAGAATTTCGAAATTTACTCTTACGACAACATTTTCTATCTTTATAGAAATAAATGGACAGAACTTCATAATTGTAGGCTTCATGGACTCTGAGGAAAGTGAAATAAACTTTAAAAACATAATTCTCAGGAAATGCAACTTAAAGTTCAACCTAACTGGCTTTCTTATGTCATCTATTCATAACGCCCCAGATTTGTACTCAGGGTCCTCTTCTCTTCAAGGCTTCTCTTTACAACATCCAGAATTCAATCTGGAAGCTACCACTCGTGAATGTAGATATTTACACCAGCTAATGTGGCACTGATATGAACGGAATGTTCATCTGTTAACGCTATGTGGAAAATGTAGTAAGCGATAAACTTCTTTTGCTTTCATCATTTGTGATGGGTGTCAGCGAGAAAAAGTTTCGAAAAGGTTTGAAATTATGTGTAAAGTGCTTCTTCATAAACAAAGCAGCTGGTTAATTATAGTTTCGAAGATACGGAACAGAGTCATAGGTGATCTACAAAACCAAAGAGTATAAATCACAGCCTTCTAGACGTGGAGGAAGAGAACAGAAGGGAGATGGCACTGTAGACTTACGCTTACTTTATTTTGAAGCCGGGATGGGCGGGCCTTGCCGCCGTCTTAAGTAGGCCAGAACATTAGCAGACTACTGTTTCTGTTGTGTGCACGGAACAGCTCTCTTAAATACTTAAAATTACAGAGCTTACATGAATAATGTAGTGACAGGAAGCCAATATCGAACGTTTTTCTGTTCTTGAATGCGTATTTGCTCTAGTAATGCGACACATTTGATTTCGTTAATGTAACTTGTTTTTTCTTGATATATTTCCAATAACCAAGAAGAGAATGTTATGATATGAAAAGGATGCTTTCGTAATCCATGTAATTCCAC
This sequence comes from Schistocerca piceifrons, assembly GCF_021461385.2. Lineage (NCBI taxonomy): Eukaryota > Metazoa > Arthropoda > Insecta > Orthoptera > Acrididae > Schistocerca > Schistocerca piceifrons. Next base: position 762,970,377 of record NC_060138.1, read on the forward strand.
TTTAACTGTATTTGTATCGATAGCAAAAGAAACTGGAACTCCGAAACGAATTCTTATTTGCTTATTGGTACTCCTTTTTGTTCGTTACGTTTTCAGCTTTCAGCTCAAATGCTCAACATTTTTAATGTTCACGTTTGCAAAAAACGTACCTACGAGCAACGAGGAAAGATACAAGGCATGCTACTGTATCTTGTGTATGTCAACAAAGTGAACGATTATTGAAATGTATGCCCGTGCACGATGCAAGCTGACATTTCGTATGAAACAACTATGTCTCCACACAATCAAAGCACCAGATGTTATTTGGATACGATCACGAAAATCGATAGTAATTTCAACGGTCGAAACTGGTATGGGCTTGTCAAATTGACATCACGGGGAAGTATCACCACGGTGAACCATGGAGTTATAAATGCGGCGAACCCAATGTTTTTGGGCTACATAAGATGGCGGACGTCGGCTACAAGTTTGTGACGTAATGACAACACCCTTCATTTTTTTTTCCTCCACGTTTCTAGATGTATTCCGCACAAGTTTGCTTGAAAGTATTTCACGAAATTGTTATTCACCGAGCTAGTGTTGCAGTATTGCTTCAAGAAGTGGGCGTTGCAGGAAGGTCGCCTCACACAATTAATTATTTTTCAGACAATTCGATGAAAATTCATCACAGATACATTGGGAACTTATTTTCAAAGAGTTCTAATAATGTGACTCTTGAAATTTTCCCGGCGTATCGAATATTCCACAAGATTTCGGGATTGCAGCCGGATCTCATCGACTTCTTTCCACGATATTTCGGCTGACAACCTTACAGCCATCTTCAGGCGAGTGTTTGACACTGGAGATTGCCAGTGCAAGTCGCTCTATTTATACGTAAAAGTGCTGCAGGCGCGCAAGCGCAAGTTACCGTAGCATGCGCGCCACCTGTCGATAAAGGCCCTCTACAATATTACTGCATCTATGGAGCGCAAACGAATGCGTGAAAAAAGTAAAACATGCACGCAGACGTGTCCAAAACAATAAAATGCAAAATTTCATTTTAAAAATTAAAATTACTTGTCGCTCGACATGTCAGAAGCCATAAAAAGTTTTCTTTTGATTGAAATTAAAGAAATCAACCGGTCCCAGGCCTTATTCAATAAAAAGCCACCATCACGATTAATGAGATTTTCCGCTAAACGTATTTTCACGGATTCCTTCACAACTGAATCCCAGAAGGATCTCGATGGGGCCAAGATTTTCGTGGCCGAATGATCCATAGTATGTCCTGTGGAAATACAATGTTCGGCTATGGCAGACTTACTGGGCTGTAAAAGGCGAGTGTGGCGCTCATGTTCAACGCAGCGGTCGTGTACTGTGCGTGTGGTTTGACCAATGTAGGCTTTCCCACACTCGCAAGGTATTTTATAAATTCCAGCCTTCCGTAATCCCAGATCATCCTTGGCTGAGCCCAGAGGAGCACGAGTCTTTGTAGGTGGCCGGAAGATTGCTTTCACACGATGTTTCTTTAAAATTCTGCTTACTTTCGATGAAATGTTCCCGACATATGGGAGAAATGCTCTGGACTTAAACACCTCCTTATCCTCTTGATCTTGTGGGTGGTCACGTTTTTTCCTCCTTAAGGCAGTATTGACCTGATGTGCAGAATATCCATTATGTTGAAATATCGATTTCAAATGCTCTAATTCGTCTGCAAGGCTGTCTTTATCAGACACGACATGTGCCCTATGCACCAACGTTCGAAGGACACCCATAGTTTGTGACGGGTGATGACAGCTTGACGCCTGCAGGTACAGATCCGTATGCGTGGGTTTTCGATAGACAGAATGCCCCAATGACCCATCCACCCTGCGTTTAACTATTACGTCCAGAAATGGTAGGCAACCATCCTTTTCAACTTCCATCGTAAACTGAATGTTTGTGTGGATGGAATTCAGATGTTGTAAAAACCGTGAAAGCTCTTCTTCACCGTGAGGCCACACTACAAAGGTATCGTCCACGTACCGCCAGAAGACTGTTGGTTTCAACATCGCCGAATCGAGAGCCCTCCCCTCAAAGTCTCCCATATAAAAGTTTGCTACCAGAGGGGACAGAGGACTGCCCATGGCAACACCGTCAAGTTGCTCAAAATATTCATTATTAAAAAGAAAGTAAGTAGAGGACAGCGCATGGTGAAACAGCGCCGTTATATCGGCCGTAAACTTATTGCCGATAAGTGACAATGAATCCAAAAGAGGGACCCTCGTGAAGAGTGAAACGACATCGAAACTTACTAACAAGTCCGAATCCTTCAGCTGTAGTGTTAGCAGTCTATTGATAAAGTCCGCAGAGTTGCGAATATGGTGCGTACATTTGCCAACAAAAGGTCTCAGCAGCGAAGCCAAATGACTAGATAAATCATATGTTGGAGCACCGACATTGCTCACTATGGGGAGTAAGGGCACATTATCCTTATGGATCTTTGGAAGACCATATAACCCCGGTGGAACAGAACTGTGAGGTCTCAATCTTTTCACAACTTCTTGCGGCAGAGAAGAGGAGTTTAGCAACTTTGACGTTTTCCTTTCTACTTTCCGAGTAGGGTTTTTATCAAGCTTCCTGTACGTTGTCTCACTCAGCAAACTATATATCTTCTGATCATACATATCACGTGGCAACAGCACAGTAGCATTCCCCTTATCCGCCGGAAGGACCACCGTCTGAGGATCTTCCCGTAACTTGCGCAGCGCAGCCCTTTCCATTGAAGAAATGTTACTCTTCTGAGGCCGAGTTCTCGTAAGGGTGCGACATGTTTCCCGCCTGATTTCTTCTGCTGCTTCACTGGATAGAGGCCTGACAGCTTCTTCAACAGCACTAATAAAATCTGTTAAAGGTAAGGTCCTAGGTGTCGGTGCGAAGTTCAGACTTTTCCCAAGTACCGACAGTGTCACGTTGTCTAAATCCTTATCCGTGAAATTTACCACAGAGCGTTGAAAAACATCTTCTTGTCGTGACGTTGTTGAGAGTCGGTCGAACTTCGATGATTTTCTTCAAGAATACTCCTGACGGACCCAGTCTGATTTGGCCCCTGTTACACCATCGACCCATTCCCAGGAGAGGGAAGAAAGATTAGATGCAATCTCCATATGCAAATAAAACAGCTCTTTCGAAACCATGTCCAGTTCCCGGCGAGTGAAGCGTATCCTCTCCTTCACAAGGCCTAAACTTGCTTTACGAGTGATGAACTTCGCAGCGGCGGTCTTGATAAAATGTGTCACTCTGGCGAACTTTGGAATAAGGCCATTATCCCGGCATTTCAGTAAGAAACATAAAGCACTTAACAATCTCACACGTTTGTTTCGTAACTTATCCAACTTCTGGATGTTAGATGCCATCTCCTACCTGAAGAGGTATTTGATGTGACTCTTGAAATTTTCTACATCTACATCTACATCTACATTGATACTCCGCAAGCCACCCAACGGTGTGTGGCGGAGGGCACTTTACGTGCCACTGTCATTACCTCCCTTTCCTGTTCCAGTCGCGTATGGTTCGCGGGAAAAACGACTGTCTGAAAGCCTCCGTGCGTGCTCTAATCTCTCTAATTTTACATTCGTGATCTCCTCGGGAGGTATAAGTAGGGGGAAGCAATATATTCGATACCTCATCCAGAAACGCACCCTTTCGAAACCTGGCGAGCAAGCTACACCGCGATGCAGAGCGCCTCTCTTGCAGAGTCTGCCACTTGAGTTTATTAAACATCTCCGTAACGCTATCACGGTTACCAAATAACCCTGTGACGAAACGCGCCGCTCTTCTTTGGATCTTCTCTATCTCCTCCGTCAGACCGATCTGGTACGGATCCCACACTGATGAGCAATACTCAAGTATAGGTCGAACGAGTGTTTTGTAAGCCACCTCCTTTGTTGATGGACTACATTTTCTAAGCACTCTCCCAATGAATCTCAACCTGGTACCCGCCTTACCAACAATTAATTTTATATGATCATTCCACTTCAAATCGTTCCGCACGCATACTCCCAGATATTTTACAGAAGTAACTGCTACCAGTGTTTGTTCCGCTATCATATAATCATACAATAAAGGATCCTTCTTTCTATGTATTCGCAATACATTACATTTGTCTATGTTAAGGGTCAGTTGCCACTCCCTGCACCAAGTGCCTATCCGCTGCAGATCTTCCTGCATTTCGCTACAATTTTCTAATGCTGCAACTTCTCTGTATACTACAGCATCATCCGCGAAAAGCCGCATGGAACTTCCGACACTATCTACTAAGTCATTTACATATATTGTGAAAAGCAATGGTCCCATAACACTCCCCTGTGGCACGCCAGAGGTTACTTTAACGTCTGTAGACGTCTCTCCATTGATAACAACATGCTGTGTTCTGTTTGCTAAAAACTCTTCAATCCAGCCACACAGCGACAGTGCGGAACTGTATCGAACGCCTTCCGGAAGTCAAGAAAAATAGCATCTACCTGGGAGCCTGTATCTAATATTTTCTGGGTCTCATGAACAAATAAGGCGAGTTGGGTCTCACACGATCGCTGTTTCCGGAATCCATGTTGATTCCTACATAGTAGATTCTGGGTTTCCAGAAATGACATGATACGCGAGCAAAAAACATGTTGTAAAATTCTACAAGAGATCGACGTAAGAGATATAGGTCTATAGTTTTGCGCATCTGCTCGACGACCCTTCTTTGGGACTATTTGCGCTCTTTTCCAATCGTTTGGAACCCTCCGTTCGTCTAGAGACTTGCGGTACACGGCTGTTAGAAGGGGGGCAAGTTCTTTCGCGTACTCTGTGTAGAATCGAATTGGTATCCCGTCAGGTCCAGTGGACTTTCCTCTATTGAGTGATTCCAGTTGCTTTTCTATTCCTTGGACACTTATTTCGATGTCAGCCATTTTTTAGTTTGTGCGAGGATTTAGAGAAGGAACTGCAGTGCGGTCTTCCTCTGTGAAACAGCTTTGGAAAAAGGTGTTTAGTATTTCAGCTTTACGCGAGTCATCCTCTGTTTCAATGCCATCATCATCCCGTAGTGTCTGGATATGCTGTTTCGAGCCACTTACTGATATAACGTAAGACCAGAACTTCCTAGGATTTTCTGTCAAGTCGGTACATAGAATTTTACTTTCGAATTCAATGAGCGCTTCACGCATAGCCCTCCTTACGCTAACTTTGAAATCGTTTAGCTTCTGTTTGTCTGAGAGGTTTTGGCTGCGTTTAAACTTGGAGTGGAACTCTCTTTGCTTTCGCAGTAGTTTCCTAACTTTGTTGTTGTACCACGGTGGGTTTTTCCCGTCCCTCAAAGTTTTACTCGGCACGTACCTGTCTAAAACGCATTTTACGATTGCCTTGAACTTTTTCCATAAACACTCAACATTGTCAGTGTCGGAACAGAAATATTCGTTTTGATCTGTTAGGTAGTCTGAAATCTGCCTTCTATTACTCTTGCTAAACAGATAAACCTTCCTCCCTTTTTTTATATTCCTATTAACTTCCATATTCAGGGATGCTGCAACGGCCTTATGATCACTGATTCCCTGTTCTGTACATACAGAGTCGAAAAGTTCGGGTCTGTTTGTTATCAGTAGGTCCAAGATGTTATTTCCACGAGTCGGTTCTCTGTTTAATTGCTCGAGGTAATTTTCGGATAGTGCACTCAGTATAATGTCACTCGATGCTCTGTCCCTACCACCCGTCCTAAACATCTGAGTGTCCCAGTCTATATCTGGTAAATTGAAATCTCCACCTAAGACTATAACATGCTGAGAAAATTTATGTGAAATGTATTCCAAATTTTCTCTCAGTTGTTCTGCCACTAATGCTGCTGAGTCGGGAGGTCGGTAAAAGGAGCCCGGCGTATCGAATATTCCACAAGATTTCGGGATTGCAGTCGGATCTCATCGACTTCTTTCCACGATATTTCGGCTGACAACCTTACAGCCATCTTCAGGCGAGTGTTTGACACTGGAGATTGCCAGTGCAAGTCGCTCTATTTATACGTAAAAGTGCTGCAGGCGCGCATGCGCAAGTTATCGTAGCATGCGCGCCACCTGTCGATTCCAAGGCCCTCTACAATATTGCTCCATCTATGGAACGCAAACGAACGCGTGAAAAAAGTAAAACATGCACGGAGACGTGTCCAAAACAATAAAATACAAAATTTCTATATTAAAAATTAAAATTACTTGTCGCTTGACATGTCAGAAGCCATAAAAAGTTTTCTTTTGATTGAAATTAAAGAAATCAACCGGTCCCAGGCCTTATTCAATAAAAAGCCACCATCACGATTAATGAGATTTTCCGCTAAACGTATTTCCACGGATTCCTTCACAACTGAATCCCAGAAGGATCTCGATGGGGTCAAGATTTTCGTGGCCGAATAATCCATAGTATGACCTGTGGAAATACAATGTTCGGCTATGGCAGACTTACTGGGCTGTAAAAGGCGAGTGTGGCGCTCATGTTCAACGCAGCGGTCGTGTACTGTGCGTGTGGTTTGACCAATGTAGGCTTTCCCACACTCGCAAGGTATTTTATAAATTCCAGCCTTCCGTAATCCCAGATCATCCTTGGCTGAGCCCAGAGGAGCACGAGTCTTTGTAGGTGGCCGGAAGATTGCTTTCACACGATGTTTCTTTAAAATTCTGCTTACTTTCGATGAAATGTTCCCGACATATGGGAGAAATACTCTGGACTTAAACACCTCCTTATCCTCTTGATCTTGTGGGTGGTCACGTTTTTTCCTCCTTAAGGCAGTACTGACCCGATGTGCAGAATATCCATTATGCTGAAATACCGATTTCAAATGCTCTAATTCGTCTGCAAGGCTGTCTTTATCAGACACGACATGTGCCCCATGCACCAACGTTCGAAGGACACCCATAGTTTGTGACGGGTGATGACAGTTTGACGCCTGCAGGTACAGATCCGTATGCGTGAAGAAGAGCTTTCATGGTTTTTACAACATCTGAATTCCATCCACACAAACATTCAGTTTACGATGGGAGTTGAAAAGGATGGTTGCCTACCATTTCTGGACGTCATGGTTAAACGCAAGGTGGATGGGTCATTGGGGCATTCTGTCTATCGAAAACTTTTGATTCATACCTGTTATCTTAAATCCGGAGGTGTCAGGAGAAAAGCTTTTAAACGCCAGTTTATTATAATAAATTTTTAATTGAGCGGTTCGTCCACAATCTTATGATGAGAAGAATATTTCATTTCTGTTCATTGTGCGTCGAACGTTAACAGTATACACACAAATGGTGCATCAGTCTCGTAAGAAATCACCTGATCTTATAACCGCTGCTATGCAAATATATGTATCTATGGTTGAATTCGAATTAGGGCGAAGCTAACGAAATTTTTAATTGATCAAAATCGTTAATTAAACATACAAAACTTAAGATCTAAATACTGTTTTTGATGTGTGCGTTCGTTATCCACTACATGCTGTCTGTTGTTCGTGTATCTGTCTTATGTAATTAATTAGGCTGTCTTTAATTAATCATTTGATTCAAGCGCCTCTCATTGACTAATCAGATACATAAATAAATATGTAGGTAGCTCATTCGATTTGCATTGGTGAATGCTTGCATGTGGTAGGTCGACCTTCTCTGTAATTTATTAAAACACATTATTTCCACAGTCAGTCTATACAGCAGAAGAATCGTCTCGCTGAGTTCCGGACGTTGGTATATCGTTCTCTGCTGTAAGCTTTGTGGTTTACGCTGCAATTAAGCCAAAACCTAGCCCGCCCTGTTAGCCGTGGGATATAACACACTGCTTTCCGGGCGGGAAGGCGTGCCGGTCCCCGACACGAATCCGCCCGGCGGATTAGTGTCGAGGTCCAGTGTACCGGCCAGTATGTGGATGGTTTATAAGGCGGTCTTCCATCTGCCTCGGCGAATTCGGGCTGTTTCCCCTTATTCCGCCTCAGTTACACTTTGTCGGCGATTGCTGCGCAAACACTGTCTCCACGTACGCCTACACCACAATTACTCTACCCCACACTCGTCTCGTGTGAGACGTTCCCGAGAGGGGGGGGGGGGGGGGGTTGGGGGAGAGTCCACTGGGGGCCGAACCACATAATAACCCTGGGTTCGGTGTGAGGCGGCGGTGGGGTGAGTGGACTGCTGTAGCCTATTGTGGAGTGTGTACCACTGAGGCTACGGCGAGGACGAAGCCTCTCCGTCGTTCCTAGGTCCCCAGTTCCATACAACACAATACAATACAAAGCCAACACGTCCAACTGCTGGCTGCCATTTGGGCTAACTGCCAAGGCCTCGTGGCATCGCGTCCGCACGTCAGCGAGTTTGACAAGTCCACGTGCGCCGTTCCACTCCCACGTCGTCTAGGCTTCCCACTTACATGCCCCCCCCCCCCCCCCCCCCCCAAAAAAACATCAGAGCCGCGCGCTAGCCGGCCACAGCACCGCTGCACGCACACAGCTGCCGCACTCAGCCGAACCAAACCACCTCGGTCTCTTTACTTCAGTCGTGTCACAGTATGACGCTGTAAGGTTCACTTTACTGTTGCCTATAGGCCAAGTTCGTAACTTTTGTAGCGTCGCTATGTAGTTTTAGAATAATTTGGAAGCCGGCCGCTGTGGTCGAGCGGTTCTAGGAGCTGCAGTCCGGAACCACGGGGCTGCTACAGTCGCAGCTTCGAATCCTGCCTCGGGCATGGATGTGTGTGATGTCCTTAGGTTAGTTAGGTTTAAGTACTTCCAAGACTAGGGGACTGCTGACCTCAGATGATAAGTCCCATGGTACTTAGAGCCATTTGAACCATTCTGAATAATTTGGAATAATTTCTAAGGAGCCGCAATGAAGTATTGTGTCAGGCTACCGCTGGTCGGTAAACTCAGTGTGGTGACGTGTGTGTAAGAATAACGTGTACTCAAAAGGATTGCGAGACCACCTCCTAGAGGTAAGCAGTGCAGAACTGCACCGTATGGCGGTAACAGACGTACTAGACAAGGCTCTTGTTAAGAACTATGTGACGAGGTGTGGAGTTTTCGTATAACTAGGGTACACCGGAGCCAAATAAATAGTGTCGGATTTTGGAGGCCGGGGCATTCGGAGTCCAGCAGCACAACCGCGAGGCCAGGTCCATGCCGGCGCTGTGGCACTAACAAGTAAGCCTACGCGAGGGATAAATGTTGCAGTGTAGAGCAAAATAATAAACACACTTTTTATACGTGCCTATACGGTCGTTTAGGGTTGCAGTTATCGACTGCGGTTCGTATTAGTATCGTTGGGCCCGCGAGTCGCGACCAGCGCCGCTCCGCGGCTTGTATCAAGTTTCTAGCGAGCTCTCGTCCACTCTTGCTCGGGACGTCAAGTAGTACAGGAGCATAGCATTCATTGTGCCTCGAACGTTAACAGTATACACACAAATGGTGTATCAGTCTCGTAAGAAATCACCTGATCTTATAACCGCTGCTATCCAAATATATGTATCTATGGTAGAATTCGAATTAGGGCGAAGCTAACGAAATTCTGAATAAATACAACTAAACGGTAAACAGAACAATAACATCTTCAAATAAAAGTTTTATGCTTTTTAATGTATTACATTGCACCCAGATTTATCGAAAAAAGAATTTTTTTCGAAATCTCCCCCCCCCCCCCCCCGCACTAGTTTATTTTCTATTTCGACGTTTTACTAATAGAAAAATGTATAGCATCGTTAATACTGTAGTCAGTCATATGTGATGAAGTGGTATCCCAAAGACGCATTTGCCACAAATAACTAAAGATATCTCTATACCACGGTATGCGCGCGTGATGTGTGTCCGATTCAGTGCCAATTATCATACTGGATTGTTTAATAAGTCTTTCCAAGATAAACATATACCAAATGTATATTCTACATATATTGTTCTTATATATACTTTCTTTTACTTTTGTGAAATATAAGATTTCATATGTCGTACTTGTTATCTTTTTACGTATTCAGTTATATTTTAAATTCTGTGTACATCGTTGTTGTAGGTTATTGTTAAGTCTGAACAATAATGAAGAAGTGTAGGATTGTGTGGGTCAAAAAAATACTGAATGACCTTTCATTTCTGCACAAAGCACATTGGGCAATTGCAGTTTCATGACAGGAATTGCAAACAGCATCAGAGTTTTTAAAACTGAAGTAAAGAGGTTTCTCACATTTGGGTGATTTCTGATCGGTGTAACCACTCTTGTACCATGCATATTCAAAATGGTTGACGAATATGGAACTAGAAAACTGACTGTGAAAAGAAATTGAATTATTAAATTGTTGTTGTTGTGGTCTTCAGTCCTGAGACTGGTTTGATGCAGCTCTCCATGCTAATCTATCCTGTGAAAGCTTCTTCATCTCCCAGTACCTACTGCAGCCCACGTCCTTCTGAATCCGCTTAGTGTATTCATCTCTTGGTCTCCCTCAACGATTTTTACCCTCCACGCTGCCTTCCAATACTAAATTGGTGATCCCTTTATTTACTTATTTAACCTGGCAAGATTAGGGCCATCAGGCCCTCTCTTACATCTAACCAGGCATTCTACTTATTTTACATTATGCCTCAGAATATGCCCTACCAATCGATCCCTTCTTCTAGTCAAGTTGTGCCACAAATTTCTCTTCTCCTCAATTCTATTCAGCACCTCCTCATTAGTTATGTGATCTACCCATCTAATCTTCAGCATTCTTCTGTAGCACCACATTTCGAAAGCTTCTATTCTCCTCTTGTCTAAACTATTTATCTTCCACGTTTCACTTCCATGCATGGCTACACTCCATACAAATACTTTTAGAAACGACTTTCTGACATTTAAATCTATACTCGATGTTAACAAATTTTTCTTCATCAGAAACGCTTTCCTTGCCATTGACAGTCTACATTTTATATCCTCTCTACTTCGACCATCATCAGTTATTTTGCTCCACTGATAGCAGAACTCCTTTACTACTTTAATTGTCTCATTACCAAATCTAATTCCCTCAGCATCACCCGACTTAATTCGATTACATTCCATTATCATCGTTTTGCTTTTGTTGATGTTCATATTGTACTCTCCTTTCAAGACACTGTCCATTCCGTTCAATTGCTCTTCCAAGTCCTTTGCTGTCTCTGACAGAATTACAATGTCATTGGCGAACCTCAAAGTTTTTATTTCTTCTCCATGGATTTTAATACCTACTCCGAACTTTTCTTTTGTTTGCTTGCTCAATATACAGATTGAATAACATCGGGGTAGGCTACAACCCTGTCTCACTCCCTTCCCAACCACTGCTTTCCTTTCATACCTCTCGACTCTTATAACTGCCGTCTGGTTTCTGTACAAATTGTAAATAGCTTTTCGCTTCTTGTGTTTTACCCCTGCCACCTTCAGAATTTGAAAGAAAGTATTCCAGTCAACAATGTCAAAAGCTTTCTCTAAGTCTACAAATGCTAGAAACGTAGGATTGTCTTTCCTTAATCTTTCTTCTAATATAAGTCGTAGGGTTAGTATTGCCTCACGTGTTCCAATATTTCTACGGAATCCAAACTGATCTTCCCCGATGTCGACTTCTATCATATTTTCCATTCGTCTGTAAGAATTCGCGTTAGTATTTTGCAGCTGTGACTTATTAATCTGATAGTTTGGTAATTTTCACATCTGTCAACACCTGCTTTCTTTGGGATTGGAATTATTATATTCTTCTTGAAGTCTGAGGGTATTTCGCCTGTCTCATACATCTTGCTCACCAGATGGTAGAGTTTTGTCAGGACTGGCTCTCCCAAGGCCGTCAGTAGTTCTAATGGAATATTGTCTACTCTAGGGCCCTTGTTTCGACCCAGGTCTTTCAGTGCTCTGTCAAACTCTTCACGCAGTATCATATCTCCCATTTCATCTTCATCTACATCTTCTTCCTTTTCCATAATATTGTCCTCAAGAACAACGCCCTTGTATAGACCCTCTATATACTCCTTCCACCTTTCTGCTTTCCCTTCTTGGCTTAGAACTGGGTTTCCATCAAAGCTCTTGATATTCATGCACGTGGTTCTCCTTTCTCCAAAGGTTTCTTTAATTTTCCTGTAGGCAGTATCTATCTTACCCCTAGTGAGATAAGCCTCTACATCCTTACATTTGTCCTCTAGCCATGCCTGCTTAGCCATTTTGCACTGCCTGTCGATATCATTTTTGAGAAGTTTGTATTCCTTTTTGCCTGCTTCATTTACTGCATTTTTATATTTTTTTCCTTTCATTAATTAAATTCAATATTTATTCTGTTACCCAAGGGTTTCTACTAGCACTCGTCTTTTTATCTATTTGATCCTCTGCTGTCTTCACTGTTTCATCCCTCAAAGCTACCCATTCTTCTTCTACTGTATTTCTTTCCCCCATTACTGTCAATTGTTCCCTTATGATCTCCCTGAAACTCTGTACAACCTCTTGTTCTTTCAGTTTATCCAGGTCCCATCTCCTTAAATTCCCACCTTTTTGCAGTTTCTTCAGTTTTAATCTACAGTTCATAACCACATCTGCCCCTGGAAATGTCTTACAATTTAAAACCTGGTTCCTAATCTATCTGATACCTTGTAGTATTAGATTATTATTTCTTAAATGCAACCTAACATCGTAATTATGTAATTATGACTCGAAAATGTTTCAAGACTTTTTCCACGGCCGAAATGCATATACTTGTAAAGGCCGAATCATAACGGTTCCAGCAGGAATTCTTAAAACATTCACCTCTTTCCTACGCTTATCGATGGTGCTAGGTTTTTTTTAAAAAAATAATTTTATCCAGCCCATGAATCTAAACACGAGAGAGTTTTTATTCGTACTGGGTACATAAACCTGTTCAAACCATTTTCTTACGAGCTATTTCTGACAAATCCGTCTTTGGAATACCATTTCATTATATATCGATTGAATTCTGTATTAACGTTGCAGTAGGTTCTGCTATGAGTCAAATGTCGAAATGCAAAACAAAATGGGGCTGGGTTGGGACACGATTTCGGACAAAATTACTTTTTCAACAAATCTGAATGCTTTGCTGGATGCATTCCAATCTCTGTCTTCCTCTACAGGTTTTATCCTCTACAGTTCTCTCTACTACCTCGGAAGCTATTCTGTGATGTGTTAACAGATTCCCTACCATCCTGTTCTTTCTTCTTGTCAGAGTTTTCCATGTATTCATTCCCACATCAATTTTCCAGACAACGCCCACATTACAAGATCTGACTAATTACAGGACATACAGAAGCGTTTAAGCGGTCATTTTCCCACTCTCAATATGTTAATGGAAGGGGAATAAAGCCAAGTAAGAGGTAAAATGTGAAGTACCCTTATCAGTCCATCAAATTTTCAACGTTGATTTGCCGCTTCACATCTCAAATGCTTCTATTCTCCCTGTTCCGGTTTTCCCACAGTCCATGTTTCGCTACCATACATTGCTGTGCTTCAAACGAACATTGTCAGAAATATCTTCCTCAAATTAAGGCCCGTATTTGATATGAGCAGACTTCTCTAGCTGAGGATTGCTTTTTTTCCCAGTGCTAGTCTGCTTTTTATGTGTTCCCTGTTCCGTCCGTCATGGATTATTTTGCTGCCTAGGCTGCAGAATTCCCTAACTTTATCTACTTTGTGATCACCAGTCCGTATGCTAAGTTTGTCACTGTTCTCATTTCTGCTATTTCTCAATACTTTCGTCTTCTTCGATTTAGTCTCCACCCATATTCTGTTCTCATTACACTGTCCATCCCATTAAACAAATTCTGTAATTCTCCTTCACTCCCACTGAGAATAGAAATGTCACCGTCGAAAATTATCATTGATATCATTTCACCGTGAATTTTAATTCCATTCTTCAGCCTTCTCTTTTATTTCCGTAATTGCTTTTCCGGTGTATAGACTAAACAGTAGGGGGGCCAAAAATCACATCCTTGTCATACACTCTTTTTAATTCGAGCACTTCGTTCACAGTCATTCGCTCTTATTGTTCCCTCTTGGCTGTTGTACATGTTGTATATTACCCGTCTTTCCCTACAGCTTAAACTTATTTCTCCCAGAATTTCGAACACCTTGCTGCATTTGACACTGTCAAACTTTTTTTCCAGGTCGTCACATCCTGTAAACTTGTCTTGATTTTTCTTTGTCTTGCTTCTATTGTCAACCGCAACGTCAGAATTGCCTGTCTGGTGCCTTTCTCTTTCCTAAAGCCAAACTGATCGTAACCTAACACGATCTCAAGTATCTTTTCCACTCTTTTGTATATTATTCTTATCAGCAACTTGGATGCACGAGTTGTTAAGCTGATTGTATGACCATTCTCGCAGTTGTCGGCTCTTGCAGTCTTCAGAATTGTGTGGATGACGTTTTCCCGAAAGTCAGATGGTATATCACCAGGCACATACATTTTACACACCAACGCGAATAGTCGTTTTGTTGCTACTTCATCCAAAGATTTTATAAATTCTGATGGAATGTTATGTATCCACACTGCCTTATTCGATATTAAGTCTTCCATGAAGGTATTCTTTCCACTATCTGCTCTTCATCTCCATTTAACAGTGTAATTCGCAATGCACTCTTTATGTTACGACTCTTACTTTTAATTTCACTGAAGGATGTTTTGAATTTCCTATATACTGAGTTAGTCCTTCCGACAATCATTTCTTTTTCGATTCTTCACGCTTTTCGTGTTGCGATTTCGCCTTAGCTTTCCTGCACTACCTATTAATCTCATTCCTAAGTGAGTTGTATTTCTGTATTCCAGAATTTCCTTGAACATTTTTATACCTTCTTCTCTCATCGAACATTTAAAGAATTTCTTCTGTTAACCATGGTTTCTTCGCAGTTACCGTCTTTGTACCTATGTTTTTCTTTGTAACCTCTGTGATTGCCGTTTTTAGAGATACCTATTCATCTTCAACCGAACTGCCCACTGAGCATTCATTATCAAAGTATCTATAGCCTCTTCATCATTCCTTAGTACTTTCTTATTGCACCTGTTTGCGCCTTGATTCTCCCTGACTCGTCTCTTAGGCTTCAGCCTACTCTTCATCATTACTTTACTGTGATCTGAGTCTGTATCTGCCCCAGGGTACACCTTACATTCCAGTATCTGATTTCGAAATCTCTGCCTGACCAAGATTAATCTAACTGAAACGTTCCCGTACCTCCCGATCTTTTCCAACTAAACGTCCTCGCCTTGTCATTCTTGAACATAATATTCGCTATTACTAGATGAAATTTATTGGAGAACTCAGACTTTCTGCTCTCCCATTCCCAGTACCAAGCCCGTATTATCCCATAACCCATTCTCCTATTCCTTCCCCTACAACCTCATTCCAACCGTCCATGACTATTAGATTTTAATCCGCCTGTACGTATAAATGACCCGTCCAACATCCTCGTATACTTTCTCAATCTCTTCATCTTCAGCTTGCGCCGTCGGCATGTATACCTGAACTATAGTCGTCGGTGTTAGTTTGCTGTCGACTCTGATGAGAACAATCCTACCACAAAACATACATTAAAAACAATAAAACTTTCATTTGAAATTTTTTATACCTGTTATCGTTCAACGTTATTCATTCAGGAAGCGGGGAGGGGGAAGTTGCACCCCCTTAATGGCTGTATGGGCACGTTTAAAAAAATGTGAGTCTCTTTTGTGCTCTACACTATAACATATGCAAAACCGATGATAATCGAAGTGTATCCGGTGGGAAGATTTACTTTAAGTCCCGCAAGCAGGTGTAGAGCTGTCGGCGGCCGGCCCTACCCGATCTCGAAACCATGGCTGCAGCTGTTGGAGTGCAGTCCTCACGTTGTTCAGCGTCGACTTGCCGTCGTGATGGTACTGCTGGATTTAGAATGCACCTGCCTCCCTGCCTCCGACATCCGTTACTATTTATATGGCTCTGGTGCACACAAAATGATGAAGTCAGTTTATTTTCCTCACCCAACTATCCGGGTTTTTTATCGGAATATTCAGCATTTATTCTTTGGAATAAATTTAAAGAAGGCAGCGTTAGGATTTGGGAAGATAAATATGATTATGGGTCGACAGTTATTACAAAAAAGGGCCAAAATCGGTATGTTGCGTCTTTTCCGTAAGCAAAGTTTATATCTGAGAAATTTGTAACGTGGTGCTCTGTGCGATAGCTTTCTAAAATTTTCCTACTAAAAATTTTATATTGTCTCATTCTCAGTACCCTTATAGTACTGAGTTAAGTTATTAAGATCAACTCTTAAATTTGGTACCTGCTTCGGGTAATATATACTATGTATTTTTGCGAAATACGAGTAAGTGTACAACTTTAAGACAAGTCATTCTTCACTCATTAATATCACAGGCAAAGGGAGCCATTTTCGGAGATGCAGAAAGAAATGGCGCTTAGTTACAGCATTTATGTAAATCTTATGAACTGTTGTTCACTTGCCTCTGTGGTGGAAGGGTATACAGACCGAATTAACAGCGTAACTATTCTGTAAAATTCAGAACTCCACGCGAAACTGATATCTGACGTGAGCATCAGCAACAAATGTGAAGAGTGATCGATATGATACGGTGGAACAGCTCACCGTCCAGACAAATCTGTGGAAGATCAGACGTGTGTCTCACGTAACAATGGCTCCGAAGCACACGGATGCCGTTTGCAGGTGTTTTAAGGTCGGTACAGCGGTGGAAATGTCAGTATAAAATTATAAACAAATTTTCTACTGCTTGTGTTGTCCCGTCTGGACAGAGACGTCTAGAAACAACCGTCACACACCCGTTATGTAGGAACAAAGGACGATAGGGACTGTAGTCCTCAAGATCAGTGCGAAAGAGCTTTGGGGGATTTCTCTACGAATACACCATCGATGATTACGTCCACATGGACGTGTTCATCTGTATACTGGGCAGCTGACCACTCACAACGTGTACTAACTGAGCCAATTTCTTCAATGTTGTAACTGGCCTTTGACTTAATGCAGGCAAATATCCTTCATCTGCGATTGTTTCTGGGAGATATTAAAGCACCTATAGCAGGAGAATGATTGCAGTAAAGCGACCGTTTTATTTCGGAACGCGAGCGCAGCTTGACCTCAAATGGTGAAGCCGGCCCTGTCTTATCTGAGGAAGGAGCTGTCTGCTGCGGCGTCCGCATTAGGGTTTACGTCCGGTGCGTCTACGGCCGGTACTTTGGCAAACGACTCATAAAGTCCCCAGCAGTTTATCCATAAAAGACCACAGCCAGTCTCCGCGACGAGATTCGCTGAATTTCCTCCGAGCCTAACAATAACGGCGCCATTTTGAACCTAAATGACCGTCGTGAAAGCAAAATTCAGATCCTATAGTATTTCATTAAAACAATTCTCGTCAGAGTCATTACCTCGTACTCTACTACAACGCGTATCTTTTCAAGTTATGTCTCATCAGCTGTCGTTAGTACATCTCTCAAAAATTGCAAGAAATGTATCGTGCCACGCTGCAGCTTAACAGACATGAAGAGAATCAGCCCTGTCAGAATTCGCCACTGAGTGAAGAAAACGTTATCTTGCGAGTATCTTCATTGCGACAAAGTAGGCGAGTGGCATATTTATGATATACAGTAAATACGCGTATATCTCAACAGAGCCTTCTCTCCTCTTTTAGCTTGAGCCACTCTGACGTATAATTTCATAGGTACTAAAGAACAAATGATTTCAAAAATTACTCCCAACAGCGACTAAGCAACACATCTCTTATTAATAACTGCGATACAGAATTCATGTAATATTTGAGTTGGTGAGACAGCATTGTTTAACAGTTGCCTGCAACTGACAGACATTAGTGGGAGAAGCGTTAAAGGTTATCGACACAATATGAGGTTCTTCTACACATTTCTCGTAAAGTTACGTGGGAGGTCGCAAAGTGTTCATCGTCTCGCTCCTACACAGTTTTCGAGCGATGGAGTTGTACACTTTCTTGTTGGGTGTACTGTTTTCCATACGGCTCCTACAGATTAAGAAGCGTGCACATGTGACCTGTATGGGATCACTGCTCAATGTTTGAGTAGTGCCAGCAGGTTCGTGTCCATTTAATATTCCTGACTGATGTGAATCGAATTGTTTCTCTGTTTATAGTGTTCAGAGCAGATGTTTACCGCCACTAGAAAAATACAGGACGCTTCTCCTCACTTAAACATATCGTACAATCAATCTCAGCATGAATCCAGAAAAATCTTTCTTCTGAAATACAATTGGATATCTATTCACGCGAGTGGTATCGACAGGGGATCTCAAGCTGATTCTATATTTCCAGATGTTCATGAGGCTTTTGACATTGTTGCTCATAGGCGGTTTATAATCAAATAGCCTATACAGTATCGTCTCAGATGTCCTACTGGATTCGTAATTTCCTTTCATAAAGGTCATGGTTCGTAGTAAGTGATGGGAAGCAGTCGACTTAAACAGAAGAAACATCTGGCATTCCCAAAGAAGTATTATAGGACCTCTGCTGTTCTGAATCTGTATAAGCGATATAGGAGACAATGGGAGCAGCCATTTTAGATAATTGTTTGCAGATTATGCTATCGAGTCATGGGTATGACAAGCGACTGAGGGTGGGAATCATTCAACCAAATGTGTTTTTCGGTCCGCCTCGGTAGCTACGCAGTCAGCGCTGCGGATTGCTAACCGAAGGAGCCCGGGTTCGCTTCGCGGTCAGGGCGGAGATTTTCTGCGCTTGGGGGACTGAACGTTCTGTTGTCCTTACGCTCATATCGTCGTAACTGACATTCCACTATTGACAATGAGATGGCTGTATAGGCATGTGCCGAATGTCAGCAAATAAAAATAAAAAACGGCCGCTTTTGGTTGCAGCAAGATATTTTCACGAAATTTAAATAATCAAGATTCTCTTAATATGACAAAATATTTTGTTAACTCCCAGCGAGATAGGGTGAGATGAACATCGTAATAAAATAGGAGAAATCAGTGTTAGCAGGCAAATATTTAGGTCTTCGTTTCTCCCACGTGCTGTTCGAGAATGGAAAAGTAGAGAAAAAGTCTGGAAATGATTGTGGCAATCACCTGACAAACACTTAAGCGTGAATTACAAAGTAGTCGTATAAATGTAGTTGTAGCTTCACTGGTAGAGGCAGACACAGGAGAGCTACCAGACAGCGTGGCTACGTTCGAAGGTTAATGCACCACAGGAGGCTGCTAGAGTAGCCGAAGCTATCTAAAACACGTCTTGAATAATAATATAGCTACCTTTTTTGGAGATATTATCCACCTTAACAGTCAAAAGTAGTGGACGGTAACATACAACGCCACAGATGAATAAACAGACCGGGGTCTTCAGCAAAACAGAATCCGATTCTACCTCTGAGAGCTCAAATGACGCGTTTAATATTAGCTGATAACTTTGATTTTCACAGAGTGAATGATTATCTTTCAGGAGGGTTAACCCGATTAGGCTTTAGTAACAACTACTTAAAAGTTTAATGAAACAGCTGGAATGGAGTTTGATAATTAGTTTTTGATGTACAGAAATGTAAAGATATTTATTCTACAAGCAATAAAAATGCAGCAGCCTTTTACTAGTCCATTTCACGCAATACAAATACCTGGAAGAAGCACTGGGTAGACTCGTGAAGTGAAACGAACACATACACAGCATGCTTACTTCCTGACTGAGGAACTGTCAGGGTTCGACTTCGTGACAGACAGTGGGAAATTAGTTTATCTACAAAATGCTTGTACGACACATACTAAAATACTGTTTGAATATAACTGATCGGTATCAGTTTGGGTTAACATGAAACGTGGAGCGTCTACAAACTATAGCTACATACATGGTCTATAGGCTGGGGAAGGGTATGGCAGGAAATTATATGCTTCCTTTAAAAGAAACCATCCTGACTTTCAGAACTGACTTACGTAAATTACGAGAAATGTAATCTTGATGACAAGATAGGAGTTTTAATTGCCGTCTTCCTGAATGCGAATCCAGTTCTTGAAACACTGCTCCAAATCCCTCTAACTTTGCCCCGGTCCTCATTCGGCACGATTACTGACGGAGGAAGTAATATGTCTCCCAGCTCGTACTGGAAGACGATAGCTGGGAGTTTTGAAAGTACAGCTACATGTAATTCACAACAGCTTTCTATTTTTGTATGGCATTCAGCATTCTCACCAAGACTGCCACCAAGAATTTCCAAGGCTATTTCTTTCGTGGAATTACTTCTGTGGTGCATTGAAAGGGTTCTAACAGGAATACTTAATGATTACGAGTGTATCCTTAATAAGATATTGGTAGAAAAAATGTATTACTCTTGAGAAAAGATGGGTACATCTAGAGAACTGGTTTAGAACCACTATACAGCAGCCTTCATGCTTACAACTTATATTCCCTGAAAAAAATGCACGAAATGAAACTTCACAGGTTGAGAGAGTATGTGATATTATTTCCCTGATCACAAAATCGAAAGGAAGGTGAAGCAAAGACTGGAGCTTCATGTCCCATCGATAGCGCGAGCTAACTTACATAGAACTTGGCAATAACCCACTTATCAGTATGACTTTTCACCCCCTCTGGCGTGGATGCACGCTTTGATTCAGTTTGCAAGAGGACATAAAGCAGTTTTTTGTTCTCCTGAGGCAAGATGGCCCATAAGTACTTCAACCGCTCCTTGGTATCCCAGATACTGGAATTGGTACAGAGTTGACATCCAAGCTGGTCCCAAATGATGTCCTATCATGGACAGATCTGGGGATCTTACAGCCTATGGGAGTACCTCAACATCAAGCCAATAGTTCGCAGAGACACGTGCCATGTGTGGGCGAGCATTGCCGTGTTGAAAAATGGCACAACGCTGCTATCGCATGAGGAGTACACATAAGGTGACAGAATGCCTGTGACATACTGTTGTGCCGTCAGTGTCCTCAACCACTATCAACTGCGACATGATGGCTCTCCACAACATGACACCAGAAATAACAGTGCCATACCTCTCCAAAACATGAGTAGAATGGGACCTTTCCAAAGCCACCATCGTAATGCTGACGATGGTCATCCGCTGCAGTTAAACGATTCATTTCATCTCCAAACACAACGAGACATAATTCATCAGAGTCTACGCTTGCCGATCATGTCACCAGTCCAGATGTAGCCGTTTATGATGCGATGTTACCGACAGCCTACACTTGGAACGGTAATTCCCCTGCTGGCAGTATCTGACCAATGGTGCAGGATGCTTCAGAATGTTGCATGGAGTCCATTACTTCTCAGTTGGAAGGTGCAAATGTGAAGGGTTGCGATATACTTGGTGCACAATACTGCGATCCTCCCTCGTGGTGGTCTGATGTGGTTGACTAGAACTCTACAAGTATCCCCATGTGGTTCAACATTGGCAGCTACCACATCCAAATGCACCACAAATCAGGATGGTGCATGGTTCGACCAGCTGGTCTTAACGAGACCCACAATGAGACCAATTTCAAATGGTCAGGTCCCGACAATACTGCCTCACAGGAATATGCGTCTTTTGCATGTCCTCCACAGTGATCAGTCAACATCACGCCCTTCATGCATCCTACAGTATGGTGGCCGCCATACCCGTGACAGAGAATTTCAACTATTATTATTTGTATACCCGGTGATGATGTGCACATGTATCAAGTTGAGAGATTACAAGACACTCTCACTTTTGATATGGTGTCATGCTGCTTAATGTTCTTAAGGAAGATGATCTTTATTACTTGGTTGCTATATTTGATACGATCTGACTTCATTCATACGATGAAATGGTTGGGGTAGTTAACGCTCTTGGTTGTGTGCCCTAGTGAAGGGATAGCGGTAAGCTTTACCTGCATTCAAAGGAAGAGGGTGCTGAGTTAATTGAATACAGTAAAATTGTACAGTGGCTGAGTGCCAATGAGAGATTTTTTCCATGGAACCCGGGTGAAAACCTTTGCGGACTGCCAAGTCCCTCGGTCTCATTGTGCAGACACATTGCGCAGTGCCAGTCGGAAGGCAGCCACATCCAGGTAGGCTGACTAGCGCCGAAGAGACGCTGCAGCAATGAGCAGAGCATTGATGACTGGAAATACAGCAGAGGATGGGCCCTCCTTAGGTAAGAAGCCGTTGAGAAGGCTGTGAGTTTCTGCAAAATTTCTTGGGATAGGACAGCTGGGCCCAGGCGTCCAGACTCTGTCACAAAACATATTTGAGAAGGCACGAGGATTTTAGCGAGTTTATGGCCATTCTTTGGAAAGTTCGAAATGGACACAATAGGAGAGATAACGATTTTTTATGGATAGCTGTGGTTCCATCCTGGTCATGCTTTTAGCAAAGACATGGTATAAACGTGTAAGAAAGAGGTCGCAAAGCTGAATCTTTTTTCCTTTTCTCCCAAGTAATTTTTAAAGTCGCTGGTTGGTTAAATCTGTGAATGCAGAGCAAGGTGCGGTCTTCCAGCTTCGAATGCCGAGCTCCAGCTCGTGAATGGCTTGGGATAAAGTTGGTGTAGTCTAAGCATGTAAATGTGCTATGCTACCGAGCTAGCTAGGAAAGCTGAGGGAAAGAGAAGAACTCACTCTTGTACTGGCACTTTGCTAGTAAAGAATGGCGTGTCTTTACTTAAATGGTGAGACTTGTATCCTTTGTTAGTGTGCCACTTAGAGCCTGTGCCAGTCACCATCTGAAGCGTCAGATGTACTACTTCTTTCATCACACACACGAGTGATGTGTGTGTGAACTTATCTGCTTTGATTCAGCTGTCTAAACATTTGACATATTCCGTCATGCGTAGTCGTGTCACGGCGTCAAATTGGTTTGGCAGACCAGCAAACGGGTCCACCGGGGTTTCAGAGGCTCATAGTACCTGCGTTCTGAATCAACTGAACGCCAGACTGTGTATTTGCATACTTCCGGGCGCGCGCTGTTAGTAACAGATTGTCGCTGTCTGAGACGTCAGTTACCGACTGCGTCGTGCTGTCACTCCCTCACCTGCAGAGGGCAACAGTATTCACTGCTATGGCGTAGGGCTTTAATATATGCTTCTCAGCACCCTGCTCTTTGGAACCATATTGTTCTTTATGGAATAATAGAGTATAGATGCTTTACAGTAGCGTAGTCATACTACGGATTCAGATCTATGAAGTCAGCCAAACTGATTAGTTCTGGTTAGTGTGTTTTATTGATCCCCAGATGATCACTTTGTTAACCATAGACCCCATATTATTGAAGGCGTTTGTCAAACAAAAATGTTTGTGTAGAGTTTCTTTAGCCATATTTTGTCATGTTATGTTAACACTGAATAAATCAGTTGTTATTTAGACCACATCTCCTCCCAGTGTTCTGATTAACATTACCTTTGCCATTTTCATTATAGTCTTTATTGCAACTGGAAGAGCAGAATACTGCAAAGTTACACTGACATCTGACCGTGACTTCTGGGTGCTTCACCTTTTTAGTGAGGCAGTGTTATTCCACTGCTAGAGCAAGGAAACAAAGGATAGATGAAGTGGCAAATAAAAATTTCCCATTTACATATGCGAAAAGGACGAATGCAACAGATTAATAGTAATACGACGTTCCTTCCAGTATCCAATATACATTTACATCCATATTCCGGAAGCAACCTTATGCTTTGTGAGGGAAGGTACTTAATAGTTCGCCTGCAATTTCCCTCTTTCCTGATCACTTCGCGAATTATGTGCCAAAGGAACGACGGTAAGAAGGCTTCCATGTGGTCTCGAATTTTTCTGAATTTCCGTCCGATTCGCGAGATGTATGAACAGAATCAGTAATATTTTGCCTAGCTCTTTCTGGAATGTAGGCCTATGCTCTCGGAAATTTAGAAGCGAAGGTCTGAGTGATACATAACATACGAGGGTCGTTCAATAAGTAATGCAACACATCTTTTTTTTGAAAGCAAATTGTTTTACTCAGGATTCCAATACACCATATTATTACCCACTCTTGTGGCTGAAATATATTTTCCGTTCAGTGCAACGCCTCACGAACCTTTACTGAGTGGGCCTGTGTGCCCGCCAGGTACCACTCTACTGGTCGACGTCGATGCCAAAGTGATGTTTCATCCATAACCTCCTCATCATCCATGTACTCACTGCATACGGCGGAGTGAAGCTAGGATTGGACCAAAAGGATGGGAGTCAGAAGGTGCGACAGCCAGACTGTTCAGTTGATGAGGAAGAACAGTCTAGCGAAGTTTTGTGAACTCCTCTCAGGTGTACAGAAAAAAATGCTTCAAATGGCTCTGAGCACTATGGGACTTAACATCCGAGGTCATCTGCCCCCTAGAATTTAGAACTACTTAAACCTAACTAATCTAAGGACATCACACACATCCATGCCCGTGGCAGTATTCGAACCTGCGACCGTAGCGGTCACACGGTTCCAGACAGAAGCGCCTAGAACCACTCGGCCACACCGGCCGGCCCCGGGTGTGCAGGCTTTTATGAGCCTTGCGTTGTCACGGAGGAGAATTCTGCTTGCGTTTGAGGGAACGAAGACGATGAAGCCGTTTCTTCAATTTCCCGAGGATGTCTGCGCCGGCAGACACGCGGAACATCGTACAGGTTTGTACGACCTTGTGATGATGACAGAATATTCACCGTGCTTTTGTCCACTGCCAGAATAGTGCCTCGGGGTTTTCGAGGTAAATTCTAAAGACACTCGTATTTCACCGTCTGGAACACACGATATTTTAAAGATGAGTGTCTGAGAGTGGAAATGTGCCTACTGCGCCACGGTTTATGTGTGTGCAGGACGGGCGTGTGTTACGAGAAGACTAAAGGTGTGGCAGTCCATCGGCGCTGAGAAGTGGTGGCCGCGCACGCCTTGGAAGCCGTATTTCCAGTACAAGGAGAAAGTTTCCCCTTCTTTGGCAGTGAAGTAGTAGTGACTGTTGGGAACAAATGAAATATGTTTTATCTAGAGACTCATATACTCTGTCGTTTGACTTGCTAGGAGGAAGAACTGTTTTGTCAAGGGCTATTAAAACCAAAAGAGACTTTAATGGTATATGTTAAATACTAATGTTTTCCAGACGGGGTTGATTTGCAACACTTGAAAGCGCATGTGAAACTTATGTAGTTGTTTTAAGGTGAAGAAGAAAATATAGCGAAGTTGATATGAAAATATTCTGAGAGTAAGAAATCATTCCAAAAGTAGAGAAATAGTTCAGAATCATTTCCCTAACCAGCATGAAATCTTCGGGGAAGAAGCATTGAGAAGATCGACGCAGCCGTCTGTTCTGAGAAGAAGGTCGGCTGCACACAATACGTAAATAACTCGCGAGAGACATGTGAGTCTTGCACCCCAGTACCACACAGTCTCCGGTGGTCCGGAAAAGGTTAGACCAGGTCTTCGTAGACATTCTGCAAGCGCCTGTGAATATCTGCGATGCTCTGGTTTTCCGCCAGAAGAAACTCAACGACAGCTGCCTGCTTGGAACGCACCTCCGTTACAGACACCATTCTGAAGGATACTTGTAACGTCACCACCTACCGGAACTTTGTGAAATTATTGAGGCAGAAGCAGGAATATTCCACTACGTCCCATAACGAAATTTGCATTTTTTCAACCTAAATTGCCCGAATAAAAAAACTGTTGCATTACTTGCTGAATACCCCTGACATCTCTTGTAACGTCTGCCACTACGTTGATATGAAAATCCATGCCGTTGACGCGCTTAGTAAACGATCCCATGACAAAAACCGTCGCTCATCTTTGGATCTCGTCCGTCTATTAATCACACTTTTTAAGCTTCCCAGACTGACGAGCTATACTCAAGAATCGATCAAAGGATAATTTTGTAAGCCGCTTTTTTCGGGGAGTACATTTCCACAGCTTTCTTCCGTTAATGTCAGCCTAGCATCTGCTTTCCCTATAGCTTGTTTTAAATGGTCATGATACCTCAGTTTCCATCGGATGCAAGTTCCACATAGTATTTTTCCAGTGATTTATTTCCAATAGCTGGCATTGCGACTTTTCCATATGCAACAGCACTATCCACGAACAACCCCATGGAGTATCAACCGTTATGTCATTTACACGTATCGTAAACGACCCTATAACACTCCTATTGGATGTGCCAGCGTTCTCGTGAGTAACTGAGGAGGTCTGAATGTGTGGCGGTTGAAGCATTTATGGGGTGAACCGTTATTTGTTAGAAAATCTCAAATAACAACAACTGAAGGAGTATTAATGACGTTTCCCCCGTAACTGTAGCAACTGCAATTGTAAAGCAGCTGTAACTATAAATCAGACACAACCCGATTCCTTTGTATCTGTTGGAATCGCTGCCACGGCGGCCCGCTTCCGCCTGCCTGCGTGAAATAAATGGAACGTCCCCTCCGCCGGCCCCGGTGACGGATAGCTGCCATTCATTTCTCGCCGCCGCTGCCGTGCAGGCCCAGTAGAACGTCCGGCGTTGCGTGTAGCTCACTGGACCGTCGCTACCGGCCGCAGAGCGTTCCGCTCGGGAAGATTTTAATTTTACTCCGCTGGTGTCACCTCATTAGGTAAACAAGACGGTGAGCTTTTGCTATTTCTCTTGAATACTGCTACACAAATATGCGAAAAGCAAAATGGATTTTACGCTACTGGCCGATAAAATTGCTACACCAAGAAGGAATGCAGATGATAAACGGTTATTCATTGGACAAATATATTATACTACAACTGACATGTGATTACATTTTCACGAAATTTGGGTGCATAGATCCTGAGAAATCAGTACCCAGAACAACCACCTCTGGCCGTAATAACGGCTTTGTTACGCCTGGGCATTGAGTCAAACAGAGGTTGGATGGCGTGTACAGGTACAGCTGCCCATTCAGCATCAACACAATACCGCAGTTCATCAAGAGTAGTGACTGGTGTATTGTGACGAGCCAGTTGCTCGGCCACCATTGACCAGACGTTTTCAGTTGGTGAGAGATCTAGAGAATGTGCCGTCCACGGCAGCAGTCGAAATTTTCTGTACCCAGAAAGGCCCGTACAGGACCTGCAACATGCGGTCGTGCATTATCCTGCTGAAAAGTAGGATTTCGCAGGGATTGAATGAAAGGTAGAGCCACGGGTCGTAATACATCTGAAATGTAACGTCCACTGTTCAAAGTGCCGTCAATATGAACAAGAGGTGACCGAGACGTGTAACCAATGGCACCCAATACCATCACGCCGGGTGATACGCCAGTACGGCGATGGCGAATACATGCTTCCAATGTGCGTTCACCGCGATGTCGCCAATCACGGATGCGACCATCACGATGCTGTAAACAGAACCTGGATTCATCCGAAAAAATGATGTTTTGTCATTCGTGCACCCAGGTTCGTCGTTGAGCACAACATCGCAGGCGCTCCTGTCTGTGATGCAGCGCCAAGGGTAACCGCAGCCATGGTCTCAGAGCTGGTAGTCCATGCTGCGGGAAACGTCGTCCGATTGTTCGTGCAGATGGTTGTTGTCTTGCAAACGTCCCCATCTGCTGACTCAGGGATCGACATGTGGCTGCACGATCCGTTGTAGCCATGCGGATAAGATGCCTGTCGTCTCGACTGCTAGTGATCCTGAACCCACCGATTCCATATTCTGCTAACAGTCATTGGATCTCGACCAACGCGAGCAGCAATGTCGCGATACGATAAACCGCAATCGCGATAGGCTACAATCCGACCTTTATCAAAGTCGGAAACGTGATAGTACGCATTTCTCCTCCTTACACGATGCATCACAACAACATTTCACCAGGCAACGCCGGTCAACTGTTTGTGTATGAGAAATCGGTTGGAAACTTTCCTCATGTCAGCACGTTGTAGGTGTCGCCACCGGCGCCAACCTTGTGTGAATGGTCTGAAAAGCTAATCATTTGCATATCACAGCATCTTCTTCCTGTCGGTTAAATTTCGCGTCTGTAGCACGTCATCTTCGTGGTTGTTAGCAATCTTAATGGCCAGTAGTGTATTTATGCCGAAGATGTAGACACTAGGTATGTCATTAGAATAATCGTGGAATGGAATGTTTTGCACTGCGTGGGGACAGTAATCGTACAGTACAATGCCTGATTTCTACACATCAACTTTTTGGTAAAAAAGAAACCCCCTTTATTTTTTTCATAATCTGTTTCTGTTATGAAATGAAATCTGAACTGCAACTTACAAGAAGGGTAGGGGTATTTTTGACGAACGTAAAATTGCCGTAATAATTTCGTGGACCAAAGATTATACTGCCAGTCGCGAAGGAAGAGAGTAGCAAAAGACTTCGTTGGAGAGTGGCTGGTAAAAATTGAGTTTGCGATCTGTCTCGCGCGGAGTAAGACTGTGGGA
This sequence comes from Schistocerca piceifrons, assembly GCF_021461385.2. Classification (NCBI taxonomy): domain Eukaryota; kingdom Metazoa; phylum Arthropoda; class Insecta; order Orthoptera; family Acrididae; genus Schistocerca; species Schistocerca piceifrons. The sequence goes on from NC_060138.1 coordinate 762,998,691, forward strand.
GAGATGACCGTTATGCAAAAAGCCCAGTCTAAAGAACAGAGATGTTGACGAGGACTGGGTATTAAATGGGCAGATGTATCTTGAACCAAATCGAAACCAGCGCTGGAAGAGGACGACATAGCGATTACCCGTGAAAGGTGTATCGCGAGATGCTTTAGACATGGCCTTAGTGAAAACCGCATCGTAACTACACCCACTATTAGAGGCGCAAAGTGCAGGAAAACATTGACGTCTTTGTAATATTAACTTCTTTTGGCGAACATTAATATCTGTTTTGCTCAACGCCTTGTCTCAATTGTTGCTGTTTATAACCGTTTTGTCGCTTAGTCTTTTTTATATTAACAACTTCACATTGAAAAGTAACATACATTAAAAGTATTACTGTTCCAAGTAAGTCTTTGAGGTCCATGAAGGGCTAAAATTATTAAATTTGATATTTTGTGTGACACGTTCTACGACACACTGCACAGACGCGGTATTATGATAATATTTAGTTGCTTTTCATATTCAAATGAGCAACGTAAAAGCGATTATTTGCAATGTTTTTCAGTTATGATGTTTTGCAGTAGTAGCTAACGTATTCAAGCTGAATGACATTATTTGTGGTAACTGATTTATCGAGCTCACTGTCAGCTTGTCGACCGCTTATATAATTTTATTTAAAAATAATTTTTGAGTAAGAAGTGCACTATTGGCTACGAGAAAATTGTGTGGTAGCATGCCAGTCCTGCGTTTTAGAGGTGTGATGCCTAATTTTCTTCCATGTAGTAAAAGTTCGATAGACTGCATGAGCTGTCTACGTACGTGCCTAATTTTTCTTTTTTTCATGACGTCGTATGTGTAAAACACTTACAAGACTTATAACACGGTGACGATTGCGGATAATGACAACTACTTCAATTAAATCGATGGAGGGGTCCTTCATTTATCCTGCTGCCATCCTAATGTCTTGGGTGATGAGAACATGGTTGATAGCAGTACTCTTTTTCTCCAATACTTGGTGAAGTTCAGCATGTCCTTAGCACACCATCACATGTTACACGAACCCAGGCACAGTGCTGGAAATTGGAAGCTCCTACTACGACTGGGATTACGTTGGAACTTGTAACATCCCAGGCTAAAATGGAACACTAAATCTAAAATCTCTGGTTTTGTTCCTGATAAGCAGCTCACTTATTTTCAAATTCGCCGAATTATTATTATTATTGTTATTATTACAAATTGTAAATTATGACTCCTTATATTCAGAAGAATATGTGATCAAAAGGATTTCGTCGATAAATGGTTCTTTATATCTGAAAATCACGTTCCAGTGAAAGCGCGCTTACGTTCACTCTAGCCACTCTTGCCGCTTGGGCCGTTAGCAACTTCGGTAGATATCCCCTGTTCTGTGAAGCGTTTATAACATTCTGGCCGAAGAAAATATAACGATATAGGTATTGCACTTGACCACCAGAAATCTTAAGTATATGCTTTTGACAAAAGTGCTGTGAAAAAAGTGGTTATGGCGACATTTATCACAATAGCTCAACAAATGACAATCCGCTGCACGATTACTGTTCTGAAAGTTGGTATAAATGGCAGCAAGCTAATGCGAACGGGACACAATACTTCTGATCACAAGCCACTACTGAGGAGTGAAGTTATTGCTGATGTGTACGAACATCTGATTGACCACAATTTGATGGAGACGTTCCATGGAGCCAATATACAGAATAGCTTTGAAGCAATGAATTTATTAATTTGATCTTAAGCTCCAAAATACAAATTTTCGAGTGTAGAAGTCATCCAAATTGCCAACAGTCGGGCAATATGACGATGAATGTAAAGCTGTGCTTCAAAACATGAAGATCACGGGAATCGTTACTGGCACGACTGCTTGCTCCTTCGCCACGAAGAGAGATGAGAAACGCCTCAGGCGCTTGGGCCGGCGCTTGTTCCAGAGCAGCATCGGGGCTATAATTGCGGCCACAGAGACTCGTGTTTTGGAGAATGAAATCTTTGCAGAAGAGAAAGGATTACTGTTTAGCCCAGGAATACCAGATTATGGCTAGCTGAAAAATTTCAAAGTTACATAAACAAAACTCAAAACCAAAATTTCTCCAGACAACGTCTGTTAAACTGGTTCATGTGATTAAGACAACTGCTGGATAAAACTGGATGCAATTTTGGATTTGGTAAAACAGACACTTGCAATTTTGGCGTGAACCTCAAAAAACATTACATTTGCATAATGTCTATTATATATTTACATTTAAAGGCAACAAAATAGGTCGAGTTTCATTATCTACTTTTTCAAGTGGCCGCCATTTTGAAACGCACTTCAGGAAATTTGAGTTTCGTTCATCCATAGAGACTTTTAATTCTGGTAAGGTTCGTGTTTAATTTTGATTTCAGGCCTATACTTCACCCTCAGTCGCGCGGACCGCTTAGTTGGACAATCTGCGCAAAGGTATTTTGGCCAGAGTTTTGTGCTGCAGAGGCTCATCAATTTACCGACCAAAAATTATTTACGCAGTGGTTAAGACACATATAATTTTGTTTCTTAGTAAATATTTGTATGAACATATAGTCTTTTGCGAAGAAAAAGTTGAACATTAGGATAAAATAAGGCTCCGATACCGGAAAACTCATCAAGTTCATTAATCAGGACGGAAAAGGATACAATTTATCCATTATATATATCCTAGCGTACCGTCGGCCCCCAGCATCAGAGTGGTCAGCGCGACAGAATGTCAATCCTAAGGACTCAGGTTCGATTCCCGGCTGGGTCGGAGATTTTCTCCGCTCACGGGCTGAGGGTTGTGTTGTCCTGATCATCATCATTTCATCCCCATCGACGCGCAAGTCGCCGAAATGGCGTCAAATAGAAAGAGTTGCACCTGGCGAGCGGTCTACCCAACAGGAGGACATAGTCACATTTTTACATCCTAGTGTACCGAGCTTTCGAATGTTCACAAACTCGAAAGACACTCTATTTATATCCAATAAAGAAAATGCAGATAATTGAAAGGGTGTTAAGATGGTTCAAATGGCTCTAAGCACTATGGGATTTAAGATCTGAGGTCATCAGTTCCCTAGACTTAGAACTACCTAAACCTAACTAACCTAAGGACAGCACACACACCCATGCTCGAAGCAGCATTCGAACCTGCGACCGTATCATCAGCGCGGTTTCGGTCTGAAGCGCCTAGAACCGCTCGGCCACAGCCAGCGGCCGCCTGAGTTTAGATGTGTCAGATAAATATATACCTTTGTCGTCACCACCTTCACGTAATGAAGATCAGCATAAGTTGTGTTACATTACTTTACTTGAGACCTACTGAGAGATGTGTCAGTGATTAAGATAGTGAGCATGCACTATGAAGAAATTAATGTTCTATCACCATCCAGGCTTCCAGTTTTAAGTTTTTCTTGACTTCTCTAAATAATTTTAGACTGCAGCCAAACTAGTTCCTTCAAAAATCACATGTCGGAATTCTTCCACCATCCCTGACCACTCGATGTAGGCTAAAGTGCAGCGCACAATAACCTCAGCATCGAAAGTACTTCATTTCTAACATGCAATCTGATTTGCACACTATCCTAATCCTGAGACACTGACAACAAGAACAGAACTTTTTGATTCTCAAAGTAACAACAGAACTATCTCATTTATAAGTGATCAACTTTTCACTATTCAGCACGCATTGAAAAAGAACACGGAATGATTTCTCAAACAGAGGTTAAATTTATGTAGTGCAGAGCTTCTCAGTAAAATGTTCAAATATTAACAAAATAAAATCATTCCCTTCTTGGGATACCGTTTCCACCGTGGCAGCATTTTGTTTCGCAAGACGGAAGCTCGAGGAGAACGTGAGCCACGTCGCAGAAGCGCTGACGTCTACGGATCCATTGCGACGCCAGCCATATCGGCTCGTACGTGACTGTTTTGGCGAGATCCACTGTGGACGGTCGGGGGGCCACGCAAGACGCGCAGACCAGCTGGGTTTGCGAACACCTGCGCGGATGTCTTGCGTCACGTAGGGACCTCCGCGCCTGTCAATGCGTCTCTGATATACAGTCTTCTGTCCGACGATATATTGCTCTGTTAGAAAGTCAGCACAAATTCAGTCTTCTGCTGTACATGACCTTTAGTATGTCCAGCGGATTACAGAACATGAATATATTCCACTTGAACTTAACTAGAACTGTTCAGGTCCAGTGAAACAAAAATTGCCCGTCTTGTGAGTCTCGACAATGCTCAACACTGTGGACAATAAGAGACAGGATACCAGGTTCAGATTCCACTTCTTGTAATCTTCTTAACCTTCTTCGTACGGAAGCCAGAACGACTTCCCAACTTATCCATAGTAGTCACCAAATGTAAAACATCGGAAGGCTTTATTTGCTAAACAATAAAATGGTAACCTATTACATTCTCTGACATAAGAATGGAAAGCTGATTGGAAACACCCGTCATTGGTGTAACCAGATCAAGAAGCGCTGCATCAACCATGTGTAACAAGAAGGACTCGTCAAGTACCCGTTCTGTCTAATAACATTTAGGCGATGAAGGTTCCAGTTTTCAGCAGTAGAAACTAATTTTATTTTAATTTTTGAGCCACAGGGTTGCTGTTAGTTCTCCACATATACTTGGAACTTGACGCTATACTAAGTAAACAATAATTAAATCAACTGAATGAATAAATAGAATTATTTCAGCATTTGTAGACTTAGAGAAAGCTTTTGACAATGTTGACTGGAATACCCTTTTTCAAAATCTGAAGGTGGCAGGGGTAAAACAAAAAGCGAAAGGCTTTTTACAATTTGTACAGGAGCTAGATGGCAGTTGTAAGAGTCGAGGGGCATGAAGGGGAAGCAGTGGTTGGGAAGGGAGTGAGACAGGGTTGTAGCCTATCCCCGATGTTATTCAATCTCTATACTGAGCAAGCAGTAAAGGAAACAAAAGAAAAATTCGGAGTAGGAATTAAAATCCATGGAGAAGAAATAAAAACTTTGAGGTTCGCCGAAGACATTGTAATTCTGTCAGAGACAGCAAAGGACTTGGAAGAGCAGCTGAACGGAATGGTTAGTGTCTTGAAAGGAGATTACAAGATGAACATCAACAAAAGCAAAACGAGGATAATGGAATGTAGTCGAATTAAATCGGGTGATGCTGCGGGAATTAGATTAGGAAATGAGACACTTAAAGTAGTAAAGGAGTTTTGTAATTTGGGGAGCAAAATAACTGATGATGGTCGAAGTAGAGAGGATATAAAGTGTAGACTGGCAATGGCAAGGAAAGCGTTTCTGAAGAAGAGAAATTTGTTAACATCGAGTATAGATTTAAGTGTCAGGAAGTCGTTTCTGAAAGTATTTGTACCGAGTGTAGCCATGTATGGAAGTGAAACGTGAACGATAAATAGTTTAGACAAGAAGAGAATAGAAGCTTTCGAAATGTGGTGCTACAGAAGAATGCTGAAGATTAGACGGGTAGATCACATAACTAATGAGGAGGTTTTGAATAGAATTGGAGGGAAGACAAATTTGTGGCACAACTTGACTAGAAGAAGGGATCGGTTGGTAGGGCATATTCTGAGGCATCAAGGGATCACCAATTTAGTATTGGAGAGCAGCGTGGAGGGTATAAACCGTACAGGGAGACCAAGAGATGAATACACTAAACAGATTCAGAAGAATGTAGGTTTGAGTAGTTACTGGGAGATGAAGCAGCTTGCACAGGATAGACTAGCATGGAGAACTGCATCAAACCAGTCTCTGGACTGAAGACCACAACAACAACAATAGCGAACGACTGTCTAGTAGATCATGGGGGCTCAGTGCTAAGAGGGCCTCATAACTGAAGATAATTCTACTCCAGTCAATGATACTTCAGTCCGAAGACGTGCCTGTAGACGCCCTGGACAGTGGTGGTATACCAACTTGACTGTGGCCCTCCATACGGCCCAACAACCACGAATGGTGGTCTGGGATGCCATTCCTTTTCATACCAGAACCCCTCTCGCTGTCATCCGCGGCACCCTTACAGCACAGCGGTACGTAGACGATATTCGACGTCCCATTTTGTTGCCCTACACCAAGTGAAAAAAGTCATGGGATACCTCTTAATATCGTGCCTGACGTCCTTTATCCCGGCGTTGAGCATCAACTCATTGTGACAAGGACTCAAGTCATTAGAAGCCCCCTGCAAAAATATTGAGTCATGTTGCCTCTATCACCGTCCGTAAATGCGTAAGTGCTCCGATGGAGGATGTTATATATGAACTGACCTGTCCATTATGTCCTGTAAATATTTGATGGGATTCATGACGAGCTATCTGGGTGGCCAAATTATACGCCCTAATTGTCCGGAATTGTTCTTCAATCCAATCTAGAACAATTGTGCCTCGATGGCATGACATCGTTGTTTGAGAACATGAAGTCCATGAACGACTGAAAATGGTCTCTGAGGAGCCGAACATAACCATTTCCAGTCAATGATTGGTTCAGTTGGACCAGAGGACCCAGCCCATTCCATGTAAACTCAGCCCACTTCATTATGGAGCCACCACCAGCTTGCACAGTGCCTTGCTGAGAACTTGGATTCATGGCTTCGTGAGGTCTGCGTCGCGTTAGAACCCTACCATCAGCTTTTACCAACTGAAACTGGGATTCATCTGACCAGGCCACGATACTGCAGCCGTCTAGGGTCCGACTGATGCGGTCACGAGCCCAGGAGAGGCACTGCAGATGATGTGCTATTATCAAAGGCACTTACGTCGGTCGTCTGCTGCCATAGCTCATTAACGCCAAATTTCGCCGCACTGTCCTAACGGATACATTCATTGTACGCCCTACAATGATTTCTGCGGTTATTTCACGCGCTGTTGCTTGTCTGTTAGCTGCACAAACGCAGCTGCTCTCGGTCACTAAGTGGAGACCGTCGGCCGCTGCGTTGTCCTTGGTGAAAGACAATGCCCGAAATGTGATATTCTCGACAAATTCTTGACACCGACCGTCTGGGCATATTTAGTCCCTTAAAGATTTCCAAAATGTAATGTGTGTAACTAAATACTAATAAGCGTTCAGGGTCTGTTAATTCTCGTCGTGCGGCTATAATCACGTCGGAAAACATTCCACAAGAATTATCTGAGTACAAATGACAGCTCCGCCAATGGACTAACCTTTTCTACCTTGTGTACACGATACTACTGCCATCTGCATATGTGGGTATCGCTACTCCATGACTTCTGTCACCTCAGTGTACATTTCAGCAAGATAGTGCCCGCCCGCACATGGCGAGAGTATCTGCTGCTTGTCTCCGTGCTTGCCAAACCCTGCCTTGGCCAGCAAGATCGCCGGATCTCTCCCAGCTGGAACGTTATGGGCAGAGCCCACCAGCCAGCAAGGAATTTTTACTGTCTAACGCACCAGTTGGACAGGATCTGGCACCATACCGTTCAGGAGGCCATCCAACAACTCTATGAATCAGTGCCAAATCGAGTAACAGCTTGGCCAAAGAAGATAGACCAAGGTGTTACTGACTAGCTCAATTTATGAAGCTCTTTCTCTTATCCAATTTTTCTAAAATCGTAATTATTTGTTTGTTTTTACATGTACAACATATCTACCGATTTCCGTCCCATTTGGGTGGTTCTATTTGAAATGGAAGCATATTTCTGAAATCACAAAAATTACTCTGGAAAGGTAATGTGCTACCAAATGTGGCAAAATGTTCAAAAGTACAACATGTTTAGGTTCATCAGAGAAAGATTTTATTCGCATTTAAAAGTATTGACTCGAAAACACCTTGTCAGTACTGTATTTAACAGTCTATGTGCTACGTTATTACTATACTACACAACAATAACAAATAAGTGAAATCAAATTAAGAAGAATTATTATCAAAAACCGGTTACAGGATTGTAACTATTTCAAATAGAAGCTATTGACAGCTAATACAAATTTCCGTTTTCAAGATAGGGATGATTGTTAAAACGTTAAAAAAACTCAATTCTTTTGGAAATAACACATGTTCCATGGTAGAATACCTTTTTTCTTTCCAAGATACAAGATGGTACACGATTGACGAAATATGCCTTAACAGTCGACGTACTACGTAACAAGTTTTAAAAATATACAGAATTTTACTCATCATAAAACTCTGTATCTGAAGAATTAACAGTATCCTCCAAATAGCTTTAATATATTAAAGAGCACTCAAATATGTAGAACTCGTATTATTTACAAACACCGCACCAAACACAATCTCACGTCTCACAACAACAAAAACAGTGAAAATGCCGCAAACTGACTATGGCTGTCTCTATAAAGAGCGAAATTTATGAACAATTTAACCAACAAAGTAGAGTACAAGCAAGAATATTAAAGGGAGTTGAAAGATCATTCAAAAAATCCTAAGTTACAGAAATGGGAGACAACTTTGCAATAATTAATTTCAGAAAATGCTAGCACATATTCAAATGTAAATAAAAATGTTGCCAAGAGCTAAGCATTTGTTTTAAGGATTGCAATGGTTGAATTATTTTTGACAATGCTAATAACTGTGAAATACAAAATGCTACTGTGAGCTTCTAAATATCCCACAACTGAAATGTATGCACGAATATATAGAGATTCATTTAAATCTGCAAAAAATATGCAATTTGCTGTTAACAAACATACTACACCCATCTCCTGCCTCCCCCACCCCCCACCTCTTTCTATGTCCACTTTTTCCTCCAACCGTCTCTCTGTGTATGAGATCTTTAATTGTAATAATAAAGTGTACTGCTTTAACAGAGCCATATCGAGAAAATGTCGATCCCATGTAACCGAGGCCGCAGCATAGAAATTCCCAACTATTCACAGAGAGTATCATGCAACTTGGAGTGCACCTCTGTAGGTACATCATCAGCATTAACAAAAGTAATACGCAATATACACAACTTGCTGTGATATTTGTTTAACCCAAGACCTGATAGTACACGATGTTTTTCGTTACACCTCTAAGTGCAAGGACCTATAAAATCTATAGGTGTCCGTGGCCGAAACACGTCGCCGACAAATCCACTCAGCAGTATGTAACAGACTGACCCTCTGTCTTATTTATCGTAATCGAAAACGCAAGTCACACGGCCGATTGCGGTCTCCAAAAGGTGGAGGGGAGGATTGTGTATGTTGTCGTTTGTGCCTGGCAGTACAGTGATGAATTCAACTGAAGAACGGGGTACAACTCTTCTGCTTTGACCAATGATGTCACAGGTTACTCATAGATATTATGTGTTTACTTTCGAGCCATAGATAATAAATCGGTTGTCTGCTGTGGATAAGCGCCATCACTGTAAATTGAAAAAAAAAAAGAATGTGGTTTTAAACGACGGCCCTAGACATTGTGTAAGATATTTTTCCTTTGCATTTATTTAAATAATTGGTTCTTTCCAATTCATTCGGCAGTTAATTTCATTCTTAGTGAGTTTGAGATAATTTGGAAAATAGTTTTTCATTTAGAGTAATTTTTAGTTTTTCATTTTCGTTTGTAGGTATGGATTTATCTAGTCCCATGAATATGGAGGACTTAAAGGAGGCTTTTGGCGTTCACATGATGGCAACCATTCGATATTTGCAAATGTCTGGTCTTATTGCTGATTATGTTCGATATCGTGAGTGCGGCGAACATATGCGCCTGATACGTGTGTCTGCTCGTCGTACTCACGATTTATTCGTATGGAGGTGTAGCAAGCATCGGCTATGGCACTCAATTAGACGAGGAACATGGTTTGAGAAATCGAAGCTGGCCTTGAGGAATATAATAAAAGATACATGCTGTTTGTGTTTGAGGTATTCTGTGGGCTGCGCGTGCATGAATGTCGTGTGAGTGAGCGTACCGTTTTAGACTGGTATTCGTTTTGTAGGAAAGTTTGTGGGGAATACATAAAGTAGACGGGGTCTTAAGGGGGAACGGATGTTATAGCCGAACTCGATGAGTCTCATTTTGACAAAACCAAGTGCAACAGTGGAGCCTGCGGTAGGATTACGGGTTTGGGGGCTGTAATTTCAGGTCCAGAATGTGACGATGTAGGCCAAGCGGCTCTAGGCGCTTCAGTCAGGAACCGCTCGAATGTTGCGGTCGCAGGTTCGAATCCTGCCTCGGGCATGGATGTGTATGATGTCCTTAGGTTAGTTAGGTTTAAGTAGTTCTAAGTTCTAGGGGACTGATGACCTCAGATGTTAAGTCCCATAGTGCTCATGTTAAGTCCCATAGTGCTCAGAGCCATGTTTTTGTGACGATGTAGTTTTTAAAGTAGTTCCTAATCGAATGAAGAAAGTTTTGATGAAATTAATTGAATATAATATTGCAGAGGGTTCTGCCGTTGTTTGCGATGGTTTTTCTTCATATAGGGATTTGGGGAATAGGGATTTTCAGCATCTTGTTGTCAATCATACTACTGAATTCAGATCTTCATCAACTGCGGCTTGTACCAATGGTATAGGAAAGGAGAAACGATGGATTTCGACACTACAAAGCCATTTAGACGAATATTCTTGGGTAATTGATAATTAAGGAGAAGGGTGGGTTTGGTCGAGATGGTTAAAATATTGATTTGGATCTTTTTGGGTTGAGCCGTCATTTTTCATTTTCTTATGTTACATAATTTTCTTCTGTTGATTTTTTTATTTTACTTCATTTCGTTTATGTGAAAATCTGGGTTTATATATTTGTATGTATGTGTGTTGTTTCGTGATGTGTTTCTTGTGTATGTGGGTATGTGATTGTTGTTGATGTCCTTCAAGACGAGCTTCGGTTTTTTGCGGAGGAGTTCGCGTGTGGTAAGTTCGGTTTTTTATTTTTATGTTGTACTCAATTTGTCTGTTTTGATGTATTTCTTTGTCATATTACACTGTCCTGCGTTAAGTATGGGTTCGTCAGCTGCAGTACGGAATATAAATTTTGCAGCTGTTGCTGTTCTTCCCTTTCCCCGTACAAGTGTCACTACGATTTTTTCGAGGCTATATTAGCACTACTGAAGGCGAAAAGGCCGATATAATAAAACTTGTGTCCCGTATTTCAGTTGACGTATATAGGTCAACTGAAGTACGGGATACTGGTGCTAGCTAGACGAAAAAAGCGACATACAATATGCAACATTGGCGTGGTTTGCCTATGTCGGTAAACCGAAGAACAGGATACAAATGTTATGGATGTCGCTATTTTTCGCCTTCGCTAGCACTAGTATCCTACTCTTCAGTTGACCTTTATAGCTCAATTGAAGTATAGGATAGGCATGTTATAAATGTCGTTATTTCCCATTCGCTAGTACTAGTATCCTATTCTTCAGAAGGCCTATAAAGCTCAACTGAAGAATGGAATACAAATTTCATTGCTGTTGGTTTTCTTGTCATCGCTAGCAAGACTGTGATAACTTTCAGTCGATAATATTAGTATCGAAGGAAAAAAAATTGTATCCCATACGTCATTTGTGTGTGTCGTTTTCTTTCTCCTTCGCGTAGTTGAAGTGAGGTACAGATCGCCAGTATTACGTATGTCGATTTCCTCGTTTTCGTTAGCAGTAGTATCCTATTCTTCAATTGACCTATATTGGTCAACTGAAGTATGGGATACAAATATTACGTATGGTGATCTTTCTGCCTTCGCTACTAATAACATCTACGCAAGAACAGAAGATTAGTACTGGAGGAGGTAAAAGAAACACCGGTAAAATTTGTATCCCGTTGACCTATATAGTTCAGCTGAAGAAGAGGCTACTAATGCTAACGACGAAGAAATCGACGTACGTTAAATTTGTATCCCGTACAGCAGTTGATCTATGCAGATCGACTGAAATTCGAGATATAACTCATTTATACTTGTATGCCAACTGAGGTATTCTATGCTACCGCTAATTCTATACCTTTTTTTCCTTTATTTTTTACAGAAGTACTAGGACTCAAACAAGCGATATCCTTAACATAGTGGTCTAAATATTACTGGACCTGATATATGTCTGCCATCTGTTTTCTTTGCTGCATTCCTTTGCTTATGAACCCTCGTCTCAGCAGTTAAATCTGTGTAATAAATCATCTCTCGCAAATTCTGACGTCATTGGTGAAAGCCGACGGATTGTATCCCGTTCTTCAGTAGTCCCCAGTGATGCGTAGAACGTGCATAGCCGGGAGGAATAGTTGTTTGTTGTGGTCTTCAGTCCTGAGACTGGTTTGACGCAGCTCTCCATGCTACTCTATCCTGTGCAAGCTTCTTCATCTCCCAGTACCTACTGCAGCCTACATCCTTCTGAATCTGCTTGGTATATTCATCTCTTGGTCTCCCTCTACGAATTTTACCCTCCTCGCTACCCTCCAGTACTAAACTGGTGATCCCTTGATGCCTCAGAACATGTCCTACCAACCGACCCCTTCTTCTGGTCAAGTTGTGCCACAAGCTCCTCTTCTCCCCAATTCTATTCAATACCTCCTCATTAGTTATGTGATATACCCATCTAATCTTCAGCATTCTTCTGTAGCACCACATTTCAAAGGCTTCTATTCTCTTCTTGTCTAAACTATTTATCGTCAATGTTTCACTTCCATACATGGCTACACTCGATACAAATACTTTCAGAAACAACTTCCTGACACTTAAATCAATACTCGATGTTAACAAATTTCTCTTCTTCAGAAACGCTTTCCTTGCCATTGCCAGTCTACATTTTATATCCTCTCTACTTTGACCATCATCAGTTATTTTGCTCCCCAAATGGCAAAACTCCTTTACTACTCTCAGTGTCTCATTTCCTAATCTAATTACCTCAGCATCACCCGACTTAATTCGACTACATGCCATTATCCTCGTTTTGCTTTTGTTGATGTTCATCTTATACCCTCCTTTCAAGACACTGTCCATTTCGTTCAACTGCTCTTCCAAGTCCTTTGCTGTCTCTGACAGAATTACAATGTCATCGGCGAACCTCAAAGTTTTTATTTCTTCTCCACGGATTTTAATACCTACTCCGAACTTTTCTTTTGTTTCCTTTATTGTTTGCTCAATACACAGATTGAATAGCATCGGGGAGAGGCTACAACCCTGTCTCACTCCCTTCCCAACCACTGCTTCCCTTTCATAACCCTCGACTCTTATAACTGCCATCTGGTTTCTGTACAAATTGTAAATAGCCTTTCGCTCCCTGTATTTTACCCCTGCCACCTTCAGAATTTGAAATAGAGTATTCCAGTCAACAATGTCAAAACTTTCTCTAAGTCTACAAATGCTAGAAACGTAGGTTTGCCTTTCCTTAATCTTTCTTCTAAGATAAGTCGTAGGGTCAGTATTGCCTTACGTGTTCCAACATATCTACGGAATCCAAACTGATCTTCCCCGAGGTCGGCTTCTACCAGTTTTTCCATACGTCTGTAAAGAATTCGCGTTAGTATTTTGCAGCTGTGACTTATTAAACTGATAAGTCGGTAATTTTCACATCTGTCAACACCTGCTTTCTTTGGGATTGGAATTATTATATTCTTCTTGAAGTGTGAGGGAATTTCGCCTGTCTCATACATCTTGCTCACCAGATGGTAGAGTTTTGTCAGGACTCGCTCTCCCAAGACTGTCAGTAGTTCTAATGGAATGTTGTCTACTCCCAGGGCCTTGTTTCGACTCAGGTCTTTCAGTGCGCTGTCAAACTCTTCACGCAGTATCATATCTGCCATTTCATTTTCATCTACGTCCTCTTCCATTTCCATAATATTGTCCTCAAGAACATCGTCCCTGTATAGACCCTCTAGATACTCCTTCCCCCTTTCTGCTTTCCCTTCTTTGCCTACAACTGGGTTTCCATCTGAGCTCTTGATGTTAATACAAGTGGTTCTCTTTTTTCCAAAGGTCTCTTTAATTTTCCTGTAGGCGGTATCTATCTTAACCCCTAGTGAGATAAGCCTCTACATCCTTACGTTTGTCCTCTAGCCATCCCTGCTTAGCCATTTTGCACTTCCTGTCGATCTCATTTTTGAGAAGTTTGTATTCCTTTCTGCCTGCTTCACTTGCTGCATTTTTGTATTTTCTCCTTTCATCAATTAAATTCAGTATCTCTTCTGTTACCTAAGGATTTCTACCAGCCCTCGTCTTTTACCTACTTGATCCTCTTCTGCCTTCACTATTTCATTCCTCAAAGCTACCCATTCGTCTTCTACTGTATTTCTTTCCCCCATTCCTGTCAGTTGTTCCCTCATGTTCTCCCTGAAACTCTCTACAACCTCTGGTTCTTTCAGTTTATCCAGGTCCCATCTCCTTAAATTCCCACCATTTTGCAGTTTCCTCAGTTTTAATCTACAGTTCATAACCAATAGATTGTGGTCACAGTCCACATCTGCCCCTGGAAATGTCTTACAATTTAAAACCTGCTTCCTAAATCTCTGTATTACCATTATATAATCTATCGGAAACCTTCTAGTATCTCCAGGGTTCTTCCATGTATACAACCTTCTTTCATGGTTCTTGAACCAAGTGTTAGCTGTGATTAAGTTATGCTCTGTGCAAAATTCTAGCAGGCGGCTTCCTCTTTCATTTCTTAGCCCCTATCCATATTCACCTACTACGTTTCCTTCTCTCCCTTTTCCTACGCTCGAATTCCAGTCGCCCATGACTATTAAATTTTCGTCTCCCTTCACTACCTGAATAATTTCTTTTATCTCATCATACATTTCATCAATTTCTTCATCATCTGCAGAGCTAGTTGGCATATAAAGTTGTACTACTGTAGTAGGCGTGGGCTTCGTGTCTATCTTGGCCACAATAATGCGTTCACTATGCTGTTTGTAGTAGCTTACCCGCATTCCTATTTTCCTATTCATTATTAAACCTACTCCTGCATTACCCCTATTTGATTTTGTGTTTATAAGCCTGTAGTCACCTGACTAGAAGTCTTGTTCCTCCTGCCACCGAACTTCACTAATTCCCACTATATCTAACTTTAACCTATCCATTTTCCTTTTTAAATTTTCTAACCTACCTGCCCGATTAAGGGATCTGACATTCCACGTCCGATCCGTAGAACGCCAGTTTTCTTTCTGCTGATAACGACGTCCTCTTGAGTAGTCCCCGCCCGGAGATCAGAATGGGGGACTATTTTACCTCCGGAATATTTTACCCAAGAGCACGCCATCATCATTTGATCATACAGTAAAGCTGCATGCCCTCGGGAAAAATTACGGCTGTAGTTTCCCCTTGCTTTCAGCCGTTCGCAGTACCACAACAGCAAGGCCGCTTTGGTTAGTGTTACAGGGCCAGATCAGTCATCCAGACTGTTGCCCCTGCAACTACTGAAAATACTGCTGCCCCTCTGCAGGGACCACACGTTTGTCTGGCCTCTCGACAGATACCTCTCCGTTGTGGTTGCACCTACGGTACGGCTATCTGTGTCGTTGAGGCACGCAAGCCTCCCCACCATCGGCAAGGTCCATGGTTCATGGGGGGAATAGTTGAACGCCCTAAACAAAACAAAACAAAACAAAATTAGATTAGATTAGAAACCGTGAGGAATGAAGGACGTCTATATTGGTATAGAAATCATATGTTGAAACAAATAAGCGAAAGTTATTCGTCTGTTATTGCCTGAGATGTATTCCTTTCGTCGCGGCGATGTAGGATGAATAGAGACAGATGCAGTGTGCAGGGCGCCTCTGCCTCGCGCGTCCGCCTCACGACATTGTGAGGCGAATTTGTGAACGTCTCAATGGAAACGTTTCAGTGTTGCTGATGCTATATTCAAGTTTCTATGTAAACGGCTCAGTGTTGGTGGTGCTATGTTGACGCATACCATTTTGATTTTGTATTTGATAGCGCTTCGCGGTCGAAAGCTCTTCGAAGCATTCCCAACAGTCAGGTCTTTCCTTAAGCTGTATCGACTATTGGGATGCATTGTCGCCACGGTATATTTATCCATGGTTCATTTTATACGTATACCATGCGTCTGTCCGTCTTCTCCACCCGGTCTCTCTGTACAGCTCCATTGACTCTATACGTCCTCCTCCAAACCTCTCTGTGTCCATCTCCCCTATGGCTGTCCGTCTCATCCTTCCTCTTTCTATGACTATGAACAAAGGTCTCAAGTACATCGCTTGTCGTTTACTGATGAGTTTCGCAACATTTTCTGAAAATTAATTCAGCTTGATGACCTTGTTCAATGACGAGCACTCTCTATTACTATTTCATCCTCACCCTCTCTGTCCACATCCCCCTTATCCCCCTCTCTCTATTCATCTCCCCGTCCCCCTCTCTGTATCCATCCCCTCCTTCCCTCCCTCTCTCTGCGCACTCCATCCCCTCGTCTCTATCTGCCGATCTCCTTCTCCCCAGTTTCTCTATTTCCTCCTCCCTCTCTCTGGCCACTCCCTACTCCCACCTCTCTGTCTGCCATCTCCTCGCAACACCCTTTCTCTGTCCACCTCTGTCCAGTGGTCAGTTGTTCATGGGACATTTCCTGTCATCTCTTCTTTCACCTATTGTATTAGGAGTTTAATGCATATACGTGAAAAATTCCAAGTTTTTCAATCGTTTTAAGTTCAGGTTAACCAACAGGTTCCCCTATAATTGGATGGGCAAGTCAGTAAAAAGGTAGAAGGAAAGCAAAGATCTCAACTATTACGGTACTCCGGTATTTTAACAACTCTCAGAGTCAAGAAAACTTTCCCTTTCCGGAAAGGAACAAATACGGCAATGTGAGTCCTTCTCTTGGGGAAGATAATCGCCAAAATGAATTAAGAATTTATGAAGATAACAAATCATGAACATTAAAAAATGACAGTAATTTTGGTAACTGTATAACAGCCGGAAGATTCAAAAATTTAAAAGAGATAGTTCAATATATTGATTTAGAACAACGTCTAGCGAAGAAAAAATATGCGAGCGAGACGGAAAAAGCTTCGATATCACAAGAAATATCTACAACATAGAACTGCTTATCAAACAATCTTATTATAAACCTCCGCAACACAGTGCTGGAACAAGAACACTTACATGTTTGAGAATGGACAGTAGGTTATAAGTTTTATAAACTATAAACTCTGGAAAACGGGAAGAGTAATGTATTTACTGATTCAATTGAAACCATTAGACCTCTGGAAATTGAGAAGCAATGTATAAATATATCAGGCAAACAGAACAAAATACCTCAGACGTAGTAAAAAGTGTAACAATCAGACAGATCTTCTGTTTGGCAAAATAAGCCACGTAGGAAAAATATAAGCAAAAGGTTTCGATACACACACACACACACACACAGAGAGAGAGAGAGAGAGAGAGAGAGAGAGAGAGCGTACACACACACACACACACACACACACACAGACACAGAGAGAGAGAGAGAGAGAGAGAGCTTTAATATAAAAATTTTACAAATGGAAGGATTCCGAGGGAAAAAAGAGCAACATGGCTGTTCACTAAAAAGCAACGAGACGAAAATGTAGCACAGTGGTAGGATGATAGGTCACGCCGAATTAATACCCATAGTTGCCCTTCGATATCTGATGGAAATGAGCCTCCGCGAGATGAAAAAAGTTGGATACTGTCCGGTCTGTGGGTGCTGTTTGCCATACTTCATGTAAACAGAGAGAATGAGATTACTTCGAAAACAGTATTCTAAATACATACAAATTTAACTACTCTAGCTTGCCACTTTACTAAATAACACTTTTCCGGAATCTTTAGAAAAGATACTGTAGCAAACAAAATAAGCCTACGACCGCTGAACATGAAGAAGCACTTGGCAATGAGCATAACATAAATGTGTGGAATAATGCGCTGTAAAAGACGTGGGCTACTAAATTTACTGCCTCTGAAGTGCAACAAGTAGCACCTCAGGGTATAAATGCAATTAAAACTACTCGGAGACGCTGGACCGGGCTATGGTAAAGGTACCATAGGTGCTGATTCTATTAAGTCATTATTCACTGCAAGAGGTCCGTTGGCAAAAATATCAACGGCATGGCACTGAGGTGAATTATTGTATGCTTCCGTTTCGCCGTAGGTAACAAAAAAAAAAAAAAAAACCTTTCGAATACCTACAGAAATAAGACAAAGTTTAAAAGGTGGCTGAAGGACAGATGTATTTTCCTTTTCGTCAGAATTACGTTAAAATTACATACTGATTATGGCGGTAAAATTCAGGAGAAAGTAGGCAGTGAAAGGAAAGAGAAGAGACGCACATCATCAGCGATATACAGAGGATTTGTCTAACGGACAGCAAGCAAGAAACAAAATCGACAAGATACCCAGGCAAAGTACTCCGAGCGATGAACACTTCGTCGTCAAGACCGCCGCGACTGCGTCTCTGCCGAGAGGGGGAAAGCCGCGTGCCGGCAGCGTCGCGCCCTTTCGATGTCGCCCGCCTACGCGTTGCGAGAACGCGTCCTCGTCAATCACCCGAGGCACGGGACACGCAACACGCAACAAGGCGCCGCTCACCTCCGCAGATGTCTCTACGTGGTGGTCGTATGCTTACGCAGCACATACCGTTCTTGTGATTTAACTGATCGTCTCACAACGTAGCCGTACTATTGAAACCCGCTTTGGCATATCCATCTCACATTCTGTTAAATACACAAATTCAATCAGTTTCATTATAGAAGCTCACCATTCCCAACTGATTTTAGTAAGGCAGCGAGGATTTCAACAACTTTTAGAACATCTGAATTCGCTTCACGAAGAAGGTGATGGTTGGTTGGAAGGAGAGGGACATTCTGTTTCAGGAGGCCAGCTCACACTGATTTGCGCCGGCCGTTGTGCCCGAGCGGTGCTAGGCGCTACAGCCTGGAACCGCGCAACCGCTACGGTCGCAGGATCCAATCCTGCCTCGGGCGTGGATATGCGTGATGTCCTTAGGTTAGTTAGGTTTAAGTAGTTCTAAGTTCTAGGGGCTGATGACCTCAGAAGTTAAGTCCAATAGTGCTCAGAGCCATTTGAACCATTTTCACACTGGTTTGCTTCTTCCGGCTGATACTTGTCGCCATTCGGCTCACTGCGGAGGTTCGTCGTACGTTGGTTCATAGGACCCACATCTTCTAAGACTCTGGAAGTTTGTCTACTGAGTAAGCTCACCTCGAAGTTAACATTGGCCAGAACGGTTACAGTGAAACATCAGGCGCGCGTTGCGCTACCAACCAACCGTGAATGGGTGACTGATGAAAATAACGAGGCGGCACCTGGGTCAACGTCCTTTTTGCCTTACGCAGGCAGTATTTCCTACAGGCCTCGTCGTATGATATTCTTGCAGAATTTGCAGGCAGGTCGTCTAGACACAATATGTCCCTGGTACGTCTGGCTGCCATCTCCAGATGAAAACATCTACCACGGAGTTTAAATCTCCTTACAGAGCGCTCTCGCGTTGCAACATACTAAATGACTAGGTCACCTGTCGAAATATCGGCAGTTGTCGAACTCGTTCGGCTGGTCTCCCTTAAGTTCGATGAACATATCACACACCGGGAGAAACCAAAGTTTCACATTGATTATCTAAATAAATAAAAATGTAAAAGTTGGTTTATTCAAAATCTGAAATCTTCGAAAGTTCTTCACCGACGGCTTTGTAAGTTTCATTCGAATACGTGTGTGCTTTTATACACCTACTGGAGTGCCATATCGTATATAAACACACACATAGTAATTATAGGGAAATATATATAAAATATAAATGTTCGTTCCTTCAAAATCTTAAATACCTGAAACTTCTTCACTGATTGCTTCGAAATTTTGACGCAGCGTTGCGTGCAAATACACACGTATTTTATATACCTATTTTAATAAATATTTAATATATAAACATATATGTAATACATAAAGGGGAAACATTACCAAAAAGCTCGAAAAGATCTTGACCGATTTACTTCAAATTTTTACACACTACTGAGTGTAGCCATGTATGGAAGTGAAACATGGACGATAACTAGCTTGGAAAAGAATAGAATAGAAGCTTTCGAAATGTGGTGCTACAGAAGAATGCTGAAGATTACATGGGTAGATCATATAACTAATGAGGAGGTATTGAATAGGATTGGGGAGAAGAGAAGTTTGTGGCACATCTTCACTAGAAGAAGGTAGGACATGTTCTGAGGCATCAAGGGATCACCAATTTAGTATTGGAGGGCAGCGTGGAAGGTAAAAATTGTAGAGGGAGACCAAGAGATGAATACACTAAGCAGATTCAGAAGGATGTAGGTTGCAGTAGGTACTGGGAGATTAAGAAGCTTGCACTGGATAGAGTAGCATGGAGAGCTGCATCAAAGCAGTCTCAGGACTGAAGACCACAACAACAACAACTCTAATAAACATTCAGACGGCCAATAGACTACAAATTTTAATATAAGGATGTGGAAACACTGTTACCAAAAATTTCAAAAATTAGTCGGCGGATTTGCATCAAAGTTGTAAGTGTTAATGTAATAACTGTATGGACACTTACAGCCTCTACATTTTTAACACATATACTGCAGAAAAGAAAAGAGAATTTGACGTTGGGCGTTTGCCATACTCCACTGAGCAGTAATAGAGGATTGGATATGTTACCAAATCAAATTATACCTTTGTTGTTGTTGTTGTGGTCTTCAGTCCTGAGACTGGTTTGATGCAGCTCTCCAAGCTTTTTCATCTCCCAGTACCTACTGCAACCTACATCCTTCTGAATCTGCTTAGTGTATTCATCTCTTGGTCTCCCTCTACGATTTTTACCCTCCACGCTGCCCTCCAATACTAAATTGGTGATCCCTTGATGCCTCAGGACATGTCCTACCAACCGAACCCTTCTTCTAGTCAAGTTGTGCCACAAACTTCTCTTCTGCCCAATCCTATTCAATACTTCCTCATTAGTTATGTGATCTACCCATCTAATCTTCAGCATTCTTCTGTAGCACCTCTTCTTGTCTAAACTGTTTATCGTCCACGTTTCACTTCCATACATGGCTACACTCCATACGAATACTTTCAGAAATGACTTCCTGACACTTAAATCAATACTACAAATTTCTCTTCTTGAGAAACGCTTTCCTTGCCATTGCCAGCCTACATTTTATATCCTCTCTACTTCGACCATCATCAGTTATTTTGCTCCCCAAATAGCAAAACTCCTTTACTACTTTAAGTGTCTCATTTCCTAATCTAATACCCTCAACATCACCCGACTTAATTCGACTACATTCCATTATCCTCGTTATGCTTTTGTTGATGTTCATCTTATATCCTCCTTTGAAGACACTGTCCATTCCATTCAACTGCTCTTGCAAGTCCTTTGCTGTCTCTGACAAAATTACAATGTCATCGGCGAACCTCATAGTTTTTATTTCTTCTCCATGAATTTTAATACCTACTCCGAATTTTTCTTTTGTTTCCTTTACTGCTTGCTCAATATACAGATTGAACAACATCGGGGAGAGGCTACAACCCTGTCTTACTCCCTTCCCAACCACTGCTTCCCTTTCATGTCCCTCGACTCTTATAACTGCCATCTGGTTTCTGTACAAATTGTAAATAGCCTCTCGCTCCCTGTATTTTACTCCTGCCACCTTTAGAATTTGAAAGAGAGTATTCCAGTCAACATTGTCAAAAGCTTTCTCTAACTTTCCTTTAACTTTCATAAATCACAGACACAACAAAATACCATTACATCCTAGCTAGTTAACATACAAATAACTGAAATGTCTGACAGCTCTCGAAAAAAAATGGAAACAATCATTCATCCCATCATCTTGCATGCTTTTCGTTGGGCTTTGAGAGCTTGAATAGCGTGCACGCCATTCCTTGAGCGCTTATCGCTGCCTGACACCCATATGGCATGCGCTGTACATACCTACGGAGGTCACTCTATGATGTCCGCTGTGATTATTCAATGACATCCCAAGACAGTTCTTGAAGAGTTTGTGGTAGAATAGGACGACCACTTATACATCTGTCAAGCATGTCCCATATATGCACGATGGGGTTTAGATCGGGACTCAGCGCCGACCATTCCACTACTTCAACGTCCAGGCTTCGCAAAACACACCTTCTGACGCCCGCCACATGGGTCCTGGCATTAGCAGGGATTCAGGGCCACCACTTTATGCAGCAGCTACCACATGATCCAACAGGGTCTGTTCGGTGTTCTGCCTGGTGGTAAGGCGACCATGACAATAACACTATCCGAATGGCTGTCAACACTGAAGCCTCCCAACAACATCACAAAACCTAGGAAATTGTCGATTTCCTGGACAACAATTGGCAGATGAAGCTCATCACGGGGTCTCCACAAACGAACACAGCTAATACCTTGCGGCAGAAGATATCTGGACTCGTCTGTGAATAACACGTTTCGCGAACGACAAAGTTCCCAATTGAAATCAAGCTGCAAGATGTTGTCGTGTCAAGAGGGGTACACGAACAGGACGCCTGAGTCGTAAGTTCCTTTATCGTAACCTGTTCATTACAATATGATGGGGCACAGCGGCTGTAGTGGCCCCTTCTGAGATCGTATTGAAGTGATCCGGGGTATCCGTAAGACGTTGCAAAGCAGAGATACCCAGATATCGGTCTTCACGTAGGGTTGTAATGCGTCGGCGACCTTGTCCAAATCGCCTTGCTTACTGATCTGTTTCCCTGTATCGTGTCGACAACCTATGGTTGATAAGTTGAAAGGCATTGGCATCTGATGTAACGCGAACCATCGTTTCTGTATCAAACAGACTGTTATTACAATTTGCACTTCATTAAGATGTCGCACTGCGTGTGCTTGGTTCAATGCAACGTCTACAAATGAAATTGCAGTCTATGTACCTCACTAGAAAACTCTGGCACACCAGTACTCACTTACTTCTGAGAGGTCACCTGACAGTGTAATGCTTAACATAGCCAATACATGGCGTAAGATTTTAATTGTTGCCTACAGCGAAAGCGACGATCTCAAGCCGTCCAATAGGACCACAGGTACCGCCTGGATCAATTCTTTTACAACTACAAAAACTGAACTACCAGTAACAATAAAAAGGGCTCAATGTCGGAGAAAGGAGAGGGATGGGAGATGGGCAGAGAAGAGGGAGGAAATGGCCATAGAAAGCGGGAAACGAGATGTACAGAGGGGTCAGGAGGAAATACAGAGAGGGGGGAGGAGGTGGTAGAGTGAGAGGAGGTGAGAGACGGGTAAAGAAGAGATGTAGAGGGGAGGAGAAGATAACAGAAGAGGGGAGGAAGTGATGGACAGAGAGATGGACAGAGAGAGAGAGAGAGAGAGGGGGGGGGGGAGAGGGGGGCATGAAGAGACAGAGAGGGTGGAGGAAAAGAAGGGTAAAGAGAGGGGCTAGAGGGTGACGGACAAAGATGGGGCGAAGGAGGAAGAGACGGACAAAGAAAGTGGGAGCCGGCCGCGGTGGCCGTGCGGTTCTAGGCGCTCAGTCCGGAACCGAGTGACTGCTATGGTCGCAGGTTCGAATCCTGCCTCGGGCATGGATGTGTGTGATGTCCTTAGGTTAGTTAGGTTTAAGTAGTTCTAAGTTCTAGGGGACTGATGACCACAGATGTTAAGTCCCATAGTGCTCAGAGCCAAAGAAAGTGGGAGGAGGAAACGGATAGAGACGCGGAGAGAAGAAAATTAGAACGTATATCCAATTTTCATACATATTAGAAAAGTGTGGTTTCTCTTTTGTTTCTTTTCTGTTTAACCAAACAGAGTGACAGCAATGCGTGCCCAGAAAAAGCTAATAGTAAAGTAAAGAAATGATAGATAAACTGAATATTACGTCTTCCTGGTCGTATATATTAGTACGTAGGAAGAAATGAAGGTAAGAGTTATTCGATATGGCTGTCGGCAAAGATATACCACATGCTCAAACGGATAAAGCATATGGGACGGTACAGAATGCAGCCTCGAGAGCTCTTGCTCCCCTACCCCCCCCCCCCCCCCTTCACCTTGTTAACAACGCCTTCCTTTTTATTTTCGCTCGCGTATTCGATCTGAAACAGATTCCATTTGGGTTTCCTATCCGTGTGTCTAATACTTTTCGATGGATCAAACCCTCTGGCTACAGACCAAAGTATTCCACATAGAATCCTAAAGCTCCTTTAACTCCTGGAATCAACATCATTGGATACAACCCACTGTTACCGTTGTTGTAAGTATGAAAGGAAAACCTGGCTCAATGAATAAATCATAGTGCTATCCACTCATCGCCAATTTAGACGAACTGAGAAAAATCTAAGTCATGTTGAAAATTTCAGTCCGAATAGCTTCAAACACGCTCCGACGTTTAAATGCTCGACCCTCCGTCTGGCAATACTGAAAGGTAGGGAATACTTCTACGAATATTGCTCTCTCAAGTTTCCCTCACACTAAAATTTGTGTCGATCGCCACTGACAGAATGGATCCTTGGTAAACAGACACTGGAAGAGAATCAAGGGGCATGAAATATTTTGTTCGCTGTATTTTTATATGCCTATGCAATACGTTTTATCCTTCAGTCGCCTTTGTAAAAGGATCAGAACTTATTTGCTGCGAAATTTTTGAACACAGTGGTGTTACCACCTTTAACATGATTCATTTCGATTGAGTCAGTAATGAGCTGGATTATACATTACGAATTACACTTAGTTTTCTATGTGTTACACAATTTATTAATCTATATCACATTTTCTGCACTATGACGGGTGATTTTTCTTCAAACCATCCGCTGTACGGCGATGACGTGATTGGAAAGAGCTTTATAACTTAGTGTTCTGACAGAAGAACACATGAACAGAACATAGGATCGGTGAAAGTGTCGCTATATGCAAGAGTTTTGTTCCAGTTCATTCCTTGCTGTCAGTATACAGAAACAAAAATTGATTGTATGACTTACGAGCATGAGGAACTGTCGACAGAGCTGTATCATTTGCAGCTATATGTAGTCAATTACATAGTAATGATTTGTCATAGCACAATCTTATAACACATCTAAAATACATGTTTAAGTCGTCTAGTATTTCCATAACATATCACAAGTAGCTATTTTCTCCACTGACTGATAATTTCTTGCGTTACCGTCGAGGAAAACATATTGGATTCTGTTACTTAAGAAGTC
Source organism: Schistocerca piceifrons (assembly GCF_021461385.2). Taxonomy (NCBI): domain Eukaryota; kingdom Metazoa; phylum Arthropoda; class Insecta; order Orthoptera; family Acrididae; genus Schistocerca; species Schistocerca piceifrons. Next base: position 763,023,739 of record NC_060138.1, read on the forward strand.
GTCGAGCCACTCACATACCTATTCCGTACGCTTGTACGTTCGTTAACAATTGGCAGTGTGGCACCGTGTCAAATGATTTACTAAATTCTAGGTATACGGAATCCGCCTGTTACCCTTCAGTCATGGTTCGCAGGAACTGGTGTGAGAAAAGGCCAAGCTGAGTCTGTTCGACGATCAAACGACTGTATATTTCTGCGATTCTCCTGCGTGTACAATTTCTTAAACGCGAAATTTTAAACTTCGGTTTTATTTTTGCTAACTGCTACTGTCACACTAGAGTAGCCAACAAGCGACTGGATAGAAGTCTTTCACCCTCTTAACGATGTTGTGAAGGAAAAAATTTTCTCGGGTTCTCGATAAGATCCATTGTTAAGGTATGAAAGTTGATTAGCTTCTGCCTGTCGTCATTTTCATATCCTCTTTTGAATCGAGAGTACAACAGCCTTTGTTTCTTCAGCGTTTTTCGAATTTGTTGTTAAACCACGGCGAGTCTTTTCCGTTCTTAATCCACTGACTCGCCACGTACTTGTCCACACACCCCCTTCCAAAGCGTCTAATCTGTCTTTTCGATATACGTTCCAGGGGTCGGTAAATATTTCAGAGATTCCTACTTTCAGTTTAAGCCAGCTCTCAGGCCCAAGAATTATTTCAGCCGGAGAAGTTTCCTGGAGAGCAGTAAATTCGGGAACTATGTTACCAATACTTCGACATTTTGCTGATAATATTTTGACAGTCGAAATGTCTTTACTCTGAGCGCGGTCTCATTTTGCTGTCTGCGAGTTTTCTGGCGAGTGCTCACCAGAGATCTGGCCGAGAACCCGACAAAATTCTGGTCCTATGCAAAATCGCTAGGCGAGTCTAAGGCTTCCACTCAGTCACTCGTTGACCCACCGGGTGTGGCAGTTGAAGAAAGGAAACCAAAAACCAGAGTTTTAAATTTCTCGTTCAAGAAATCGTTCACGCAGAAGAATCGTAGAAAAATACCGTCGTTTGATCATCGAAAAGACTCTGTATGAACGACACAGTAATAAGCATCCCTGGCGTAGATAAAGAACTGAAAGAGTTGAAAACAAATAAGTCGCCAGATCCTGATGGAATCCCAGATCGGTTTTGCAATGCGTACTCAGTGGCATTGGTTTGTTGCAGAATCCTTGAACATATTCTCATTACGAATACAATAAATTTTCTTGAGACAAAATCTTATGTCCACAAATCAGCGTGGCTTTAGAAAGCATCGCCCGCGCGAAACTCAGCTTGGTCGTTTCCCATTTGACACACTGCGAACTATGGATGAAGGGCAATAGGCAGATTCCATGTTTCTAGATTTCCGGAAAGTATCTGACACGGTGACCCAGTGCAGACTGTTAACGAAGGTACGAACATGTGTAATAGCTTCCCAGTTATGTGAGTGGCTCGAAGACTTTTTGAGTAATAGAACCCAGTATGTCGTCCTCGACGGCGAGTGTTCATCAGAGACAAGGCTATCGTCAGGAGTGTTACAGGGAAGTGTGATAGGACCGCTGTTTTTCTCTATATACATCAATGGTCTGGAGGTCAGGGTGGGCAGCAATCTGCTGTTGTTTGCTGTTGATGCTGTAGTATACGGGAAGGTGTCGAAGTTGACTGACTGTAGGACGATTCAAGATGTCTTTGACGAAATTTCTTGTTAGTGTAAAGAATGGCAGCTAGCTCTAAATGTAGGCAAAAGTAACTTAATCCAGATGACTTGGAAAACAAACCCGTAATGCTCGGATGCAGTATTAGTAGTGTCATGCTTGGCACAGTCACGTCGTTTGAACTTCTGGGTGTAGCGTTGCAGAGCGATATGAAGTGGAACGAGCATGTGAGGATTGTGGTAGGGAAGGCGAATGGGTGACTTCGGTTTATTGGGAGAATTTTGGGAAAGTGTGGTTCATCTGTAAAGGAGACCATTTATAGGTCCCTAGTGCGACCTGTTCTTGAGTACGGGTCGACTGTCTGGCAGCCATACCAGGTCGGAAGCGAAGACATCGGAGCAATTCAGATGCGGGCTGCTAGATTTGTTACTGGTAGGCTCGAACAGCGCTCAAGTGCTGCAGAGACGCTTCTTGAACTCAAATGGGAATTCCTGGAGTAATATTGAGAAAATTTAAAACGCACAAAGGTTCTACTGCCAGCAACGTACATTTCGCGTAAGGACCAAGAACATAAAATACGAGAAATTAGGGTTCATACTGAGTCGTATAGACCGTTGTTTTCCCCTCGCTCTATTTGCGAATGGAACAGGAAAGGAAATGACTAGTAGCAGTACATGCTACCTTCTGCCACGCACCGTATGGTGGCTTGTGAAGTGTGTGTGTAGATGTAGAATATGTAGCTCCAAACAATTTTCGGGGACATAGCATCGCATCGTGAAAGAAATGAAGAACTAACAACTGGAAATATCCTATAGCGCTGTAGCGACTTATGCTGAGTCGCGGTGGTAACTGTTCACGCCTCTCATTCGTACACAGAAATATGTTACGTACAGAAAGAATATGCAGTCTTGAGCGTTACCAGAAGGATAAAATCGAGGTACTTTTTCAAGTAAGTAGCAGGCTTAAGCATTATGTAGCTCCTTCCGAATGTAATAAATCTAAAATTAACCTAATATAGCGTAAAATATGCTGGAGAAATGATAGTACATTGTCTGGCACATGAAAACTCGTGAATGTAAATTATTGTTAAGACAAAAAACATCAGCTGTGTCATAATGGATCATACTTGCAATTTAAGCTGGTTGTTCTGGGCTTTGATTTCACCCAAGAAGAAAAGCATTCTATGTTTAAGAACTCGCACATTCGCTCGTAGCGCAAGTAACGAGAACCTTATCTTTACTATATGAGACAACATCTTTATATACGGTCTGAACAAACGTAGTGGAAGTGTTTAATAGCTGCTGCGTCTGTAGTTATTATCATTTTGAACTGATGTACCCTAAGACCTCATCAGTTGCCAAGACATTCGCAGGTGAAAGCAAGCCTGCAATTAAGTAGTACAAAAGGAGTCCATCAGCAACATTCATTAGTCCATTAGAATGCGTGTGCTTCAAAGGAAACGAACGACGGCCGCTAGCAAGGCACACTCGCTGTTTCGAAGTATCAAAACCATGACCAAGAGTTTTTCTCTTGAAGTAATTCTGAAGCTTAACTCCTCCGTTCGTATTTCCCCTGATGTCTTAGGAGGTTGCCGTTGTTGCGGGCAGGAAGAGCGAGGTATCAGGTGAGGGTCGTGAGATAATGGGCCTTGCTTTTCCAATATACAGAGGATTGGTGGCTGAATATATGCGAACTTCCAGTGTACGAAACTAAACTTTGAATGACAGTTTGGATGGAGTACAGGCAGTTGCTGTGCTGGTTTATGTCTAGCACCATTACTACACTTAGATATTAAATATGTACATATGTTAGTTCATTACACGATCCATATTCTACAAATCACTCATGATACGTGGTAGTTACTAGAACGTTGTCAATTCATGGGACCTGTTTGCTCCAAGTGTAAACGCGATGGTAGCAATACGCTGCGCGCACATTGAAATTTTAAATAATAATAGAATTTCGATCGTTACGTGGCGTGAACATTTTTCTAAGGGCATATATAGTGTTATAGCGTTAACTGAACTGTCAAGACTATAATTAATGTTCTTGAAAGCAATAACTTAACCTACGTGAGGAGCACGTAGATGAAGGCGGAGCGGGCAACAAGTTCGGTCTGTATTGCATACGGTGAGACTCCGTTTTACAACGACGTGCTTTGGGCTGTAAAGAGAGAGTACTTTTTGAATTAATTAAAGGTCGAAGCTCGTTACTAGTTCCGAGCAGATGGAGTATTGCCATAGACGTCTGACACCAACCAGTTTCATCTTCAAAGGCTTAATAATAAATAATTTTCGATAAACTTGCGTGTGATCGTAACGCGCTGATAATGCTCGAAGTTATTGTGTAGAAAGCCATCTAGATTGCTTAATATATTTTCATTTATTACAACGTTTTATTACAAGGTTTCGATTTCTGCCATCATCAGATCTGAAATTGAGATTAAAAGAACGTAAGAATGAGAGGTGTTCTGCACACTTTCCGAGCAGACAAATGAGAAAATGTAGAAAAATTCGTAAACGAAGTTGAGTACAGCGACAATAAATACTTTGCCTAAGGGGGCCATAAAATATGAACTGATGTAAAAAGTTGACAGATCCACAAAAGAGATAGCCGAAAAACTGGGATTACCTTCGCTTTTTAAGTCATTTACACATAAAATGACAGACCCTTACAAAGTAGAAATACTATAAGTCAAAATTATAAAAAATGATCCCATGCTCATAAAATTTTCATTTCAGATGGTGGCAATAAATATATGCGAACTTTGTCTAAATATTACACTATTGAGTCAAACAGAGTTTGTATGGCGTGTACAGGTACAGCTGCCCATGCAGCTTCAACACGATACCACAGTTCATCAAGAGTAGTGACTGGCGTATTGTGACGAGCCAGTTGCTCGGCCACCATTGACCAGACGTTTTCAATTGTTGAGAGATCTGGGGAATGTGCTGGTCAGGGCAACAGTCGAATATTTTCTGTATCCAGAAAGGCCCGTAAGGGACCTGGAACATGCGGTCGTGCATTATCCTGCTGAAATGTAGGGTTTCGCAGGGATCGAATGAATGGTAGAGCCACGCGTCGTAACACATCTGAAATATAACGTCCACTGTTCAAAGTGCCGTCAATATGAAAAAGAGGTGACCGAGACGTGTAACCAATGGCACCCCATACCATCACGCCGGGTGATACGCCAGCATGGCGATGACGAATACACGCTTCCAACGTGCGTTCACCGCGATGTCGCCAAACACGGATGCGACCATCATGATGCTGTAAACAGAACCTGGATTCATCCGAAAAAATGACGTTTTGCTATTCGTGCACCCGGGTTCGTCGTTGAGTACACCATCGCAGGCGCTCCTGTCTGCGATGCAGCGTCAAGGGTAACCGTAGCCATGGTGTCCAAGCTGATAGTCCATGCTGCTGCAAACGTCGTCGAACTCTTCGTGCAAATGGGTGTTGTCTTGCAAACGTTCCCGTCTGTTGAATCAGGGATCGAGACGTGGCTGCTTCGATCCGTTACAGGCGTGCGGATAAGATGCCTGTCATGTCGACTGCTAGTGACACGAGGCCATTGGGATCCAGCACGGCGTTCCGTATTACCCTCCTGAATCCACCGATTCCATATTCTGCTAACAGTCATTGGATCTCTACCAACGCGAGCAGCAATGTTGCGATACGATAAACCGCAATGGCGATAGGCTACAATCCGACCTTTATCAAAGTTGGAAACATGATGGTACACATTTCTCCTCCTTACAAGAGGCATCACAACAACGTTTCATCAGGCAACGCCGGTCAACTGCTGTTTGTGTATGAGAAATCGGTTGGTAACTTTCCTCATGTTAGCACGTTGTAGGTGGCGCCACCGGCGCCAACCTTGTATGAATGCTCTGAAAAGCTAATCACTTGCATATCACAGCATCTTCTTCCTGTCGGTTAAATTTCGCGCCGGTAGCACGTCATCTTCGTGGTGTAGCAGTTTTAATGGCCAGTAGTCTACAATAAGCTCCCATTACGTCCCACCAGCAGAGTAAAGATTTTTTTAATTTTTTTATTTTATTTTTTTTATTTTATTTTATTTTATTTATTTTTTGCTGCGATTACAGAAACATTTTATGCTGTCATGAGTACACATACTCGATTCACAGAAACTGTGCTGTTACCGCGTCAACTTGACCAAACAATGTACTAAATTGTGAGGACTAGTGAAACAGGTTGTAAACGCAAAAACCAGTTGTTCAATTAATTAAGACGTTTTGGAAAGTAAGTTCTGTCTTGTGATAACTTCCTATCAGAGGAATGGTTGGACGTCGTGAAGCCAGCCTTGCCGATGCTAGGTGTGGCCCAATGCATACAGAACACACCACTGTACATGGTGAGTCGTGAGGCAAGGTGTATGCTTTGAGGGATAGTAGTATTAGTAATTCTGAATAAAAAAGAGTCATATGGACTTATGTCCTGTTCTTAGTAGTGTCAGAGGAAACTAATGAAAACAATGGGGAACAGGACAAACGCAGATAGTAGTAAATGAAACATTTGATCTCATTTTTTTATCCTATTATGTACATTTCCTTACAAAAGATTTTCGAAGAGTCCACCTCCACTGTAATGCATTTTCCAGCTCTCTTGGACAGCCGCTGTGTTCCTGACTTGAGCTCATTCGTACGATCCTTCACTTGAGCACGCGCGTATAAAATACGAGCGAGAAGTTCCTCCTTTGTGTCCACTCTGCGTTTGAAGACATCGCTCGTAAGCCAACCTCACAAACAGTAATTTAATTATGTACGACTGGGTGGCTTCGGTGGCCAAGAAATGACTCCACGGCGAACGATACATTGTCGAGGACACGTTTCAGTCAGGTACTGTGTCACTGGTCGTACGAAGTACATACGACGTCATGTTGCCAAAGGACTATCCTCCAAGTATTCTGGTAACACATTTTCAAGGAAATCAAAATACCGTAGTCTATTAAGGCGGTTATCTAAGACAAATGCACCCATGAGTTGGCCATCAATAATACCGCACCAGACATTCACTGAGAAAAGTCACTGAAAATTTGTATCCACATCTGTTCACACGTGATAGTTGTGCGTGTTACTGATGCCGTTGGGGCTAAATTTTGACTTATCAGTGAACAGAATGCGTGGCATGCAGCGCTAAATGGTAGTTATTCATTGACATATCTCCTTTCCTTAGGCACCATCTCCCACACGCAGATACTGCACACACGGTCGATGATACGGATGCAGACCCTGCTCAACAACTATGCGCATCACTCGTGTTTGTGAAATACCAGTTTGTGCAGCTATTCTTCTAGCGCTAGTAGTTGGTTTGCGTTCTACCATTTCTACCAATCACTAAGATATTTTTGGACAGGACGTTCAGATATTGTCATGTGCGCTGGGAAACGTACCACGTTCACGCTATCTGCCAAACAGCCTTGTAAATATCCAGCAACCGGAACTCTGCGACTAGGAAACCGCTGTTCATATTCGCGAACAACGGCTCTGGAAACCCGTAGACAAAGGTCAAATCATTATACTACGCATCTGTCATTTCCGCTACACTGATTCGTACTGTTTTGACTGTACACATAACTACATTGTAGTACACTGGTGCAACCGCTGTAGTATTGCGATGTGAGATAAAACAACGTGTAGATAGTCTCCCTGCTGTGAGGGAACAGGTATGAAATTTCAAGTATGAACCATTTAATACTTATTTGGTTACTTAAAGTATTCAGCAATAACACAGAGAAAAATCGCATTACCAAAAAAGAGATGTAGATATTTTAAGAAAGTCTGATACTGCCATGTGTTAAACATTTTAATTCTTTTGAATCAGGAATTTTTGTGTAAAAAGTATTATTGTTCATTTACGTGCTGACACACTATTTTGTAATAGTAAATTGTAAAATACAATTACAATAAAAAATAATATAAATGAAAATAACAAATCTTTAAATGGGCGGTATCGAAACTCTTGAGGTACAGGTGTTAAAATATATTTTGGATGATCATTATTATGTAATTTTTCGGATAGAGTTTTATAAGTTTTTCTTTTACGAACGTTATTGACAGACATTAGGTCTGCCGTGACTGTAACTTCTAGGTTTAGGATTATTAATTAATAATATTTTTTCGTCAGTGACAGTTTTTTTAATTTTATAATTATTGTCCAACGCGTTTCGGACCTACAACTCCTTTTTCAAGGACTGTCCGGATGTACTGGGCGTTACAACTGCTTCAGTTTTTCACCTAACAGTAACAGACCGACAGAGTTGTAAGATTTAAAGAGATAAATTATACTTCAGGCGATATTAATGAAAGAATGCTAGAGAAATGAACGAAAAAAAGTCTAGTAAGATATTAACTTCATTTGACCACGTAACATTTGTCTTTCGCGTTGGTTGAAAACTACCACATTTTCACTTGCATATTGCAACTACTTAACCTGTTTATGACGGTAATACATGACTCAAATGGTGCATATTTAACCTACGTAACAGTGATATAATGGACTATTGGATTTGCTATTATTTCCATTTACATAACTAACGAAATAAAATAGAGAATTGAAAATTATAGAATAACTTAGAGGAGTGACAACTAACAATTTCAGTTTTATATTCTTACATATTCAACACGAAGTTTGACTTGCTTATTTACATACATAGTAACTTAATACTCCTTGCAGTTTACAGTTTCTGTTGCTAAGTATGTAATTTATACTTCTTGATATTGTAACTTCACATTACTTTGACCGGGTTATACGAAATGAGGTGCGGATAATAGCGTGCATGTATTTGTGAACCAGGGATACGGAACTGTGTTCATTGCTTCATATGAGATAGCTGTATTGAGAAACAGACATTACTGAATACAGAAAGTAATCTTTTGTGTTCAGTACCCATCTGTCATTCAGCATGTCTGGTGGATGGAAAAATCTACTGTTTGCCTGTGGTGTACTGAGTTTTTTGCATGAGGATTGTCTATGACAGATTGTATACCACAGGTGACTGAAATAGACAGACAACAGATTTTCCAAACCATTGACATCTTGAACGAAAAGATAGATAGTGAATAAACAGATTACTTTCTGTATTCAGTAATGACTGTTGCTTAATACAGCAATCTCACAAGAAGCGATGGACACAATTTCCTTATCTCTCCGTCTTAAATACATACACCCTATCACCTCCAACTCATTCCACCTATCTCGGTCACTCTCTCCCTCTCTATCTCTCTCTCTATCTCTCCACTTCCAATCCCCTCCTCCCCTTTTCCTGCCACATAACCCCCAGGACGTATTTGTGCCACTTTGCAGGCAATTTAATTATTGCATATCTAAAAGATATGAAATTTCAGTCTTAAGAAGTAAAATTATAAAATTACATCTTTACCAATGAACAATAATAAACTACAATGAGTATTATGATTTACGCTGTATGTAAATAAGCAAGTCAAATTTCATGTTGAATATGTAAGCATATAAAACTCAAATTTTAACTGTCACTCCTCTTAATAATTTTTAATGTTTTATTTTATTCAGTCAATTATGTAACTGGAAATAACATCAAATCTAACACTCTATCACATCATTACATCTGAGTTACGTGGTAGAGGCACAAAAGTGTGAAGTACTTTCAGATACTAACTGGAACTTTTTCACCAATGTAGAAAACAAATATTATGCGGTCAAATGAAAGGAATATTTTACCGACTTTATGTCTGCCATTTCTGTAGAATTCTCTCATTAATCGCACTGAGGTATAGTTTATGTAATTAAATATAAAAACTATGCTGTTCTGTTACTGTTAGGTGAGAAATGTAACGTCTATTACACCTACAGAATCCTGTATTTTGATTACACCCAAGTTCTTAATAGACTTCTGATGTGCTACTGAAATACCCTCAAGCAAAATAGGAAGCAATTGTTTGTGGAGTTCTGAACATTAATCTCTGATGGGATACTAAGATTACTAGGAATTATTTCGCATTTAGTTTATGTCTCAGGTTTTATGCACGCCTTAGCACTGATGACAGATCATCAGTTATCTGGACGAACGCAATACTGATATATCGCATTACTGATGAAGGTCTGGCACTTAGATAGTCTGGCCGGAGATCGTCTGCACACAGATGATATTTTCGGGAAGACAGAGCTGATGCTATACCACTCACATACAAGGAAAAAATAGTGGCCCAAGACTGACTCCTGTGCTACTCCTGAGGGAACACGCTTCCCAGACGTCTTTTCATTCCCACAGACAACATGTTATTATCAATTTCTCAAATACGTTTAAAACCACATCAGGGTATTATCAGAAAATTGTAGCTGACACATTTTTCTGAGAAGCATGTGGAAGCTGACGGTATCAAATGCTTTGCTGAAGTCTAGTAGTGCCAACATTTTGGCCTCATGTTTGCGCATGGAATATTTCAGGCCACCAGTGTTTGTGTTACGGTGTTTGCGAAAGCCATACACATCTGACACATAAGTAGAATTTCCGTAAATATTCAGTAATCTTGTCGAGTACAATACATTCCACGGCTCTGGGTACGACGGATAAGGTGCTAGGTGGACGGTAATCACTGCGTGATTGTGGATTTTCATTCTTAAGGGTAGGTGGGACTATGCTTCTTTTTACATAGAATAGGATACATTCTCTACAGGACAGAAAACTTAAAAGTATCTACGTTATCTGCAGCATTGCACATCGTGGTTATCCTAATACTGTCGTTGCCTATCGCTTCTCAGTTCGGAACCGCGCGACTGCTACGGTCGCAGGTTCGAATCCTGCCTCGGGCATGGATGTGTGTGATGTCCTTAGGTTAGTTAGGTTTAAGTAGTTCTAAGTTCTAGGGGACTGATAACCAGAGATGTTAAGACCCATAGTGCTCAGAGCCATTTGAACCATTGGAGCCTATCGTTTCACAACAGATTGTCATCATTGCTTTTATTCTTGTAACATGTTTTAAGTGGAACTAGTTGCGGTTAGTTATGTGGCCTGGGGACCCTTGCGGGTGATACGACGCTATTTCTGTCTATAAGTGCGACTAGATTCGTCATTTATTCGGTGAATATATCTGGCACTACAACAGCTGCCTCTGCCTACTGCGTTTTTAAAAAATGCTGAGAATCCATCGTCTGATATGACTCAAGGAGTACTTATTTCACTTAAATAAAGGTTCTGAATGCGCTCCACAAGCACTCAGATCATTGGTTTACATTTACATACTTGATAAATAAATTAATGACTAAAGGACAAAAAATGGCTCTGAGCACTATGGGACTTAACTTCTGAGGTCATCATTCTCCTAGAACTTAGAACTACTTAAACCTAACTAACCTAAGGACATCACACACATCCATGCAAGAGGCAGGATTCGAAGCTGCGATCGTAGCGGTAGCGCGGTTCCAGACTTAACAGCCTAGAACCGCTCGGCCACTATGGCCGGCGGCTAAAGGACAGCCGCCCGCTGTGGTCGAGCGGTTCTAGGCGTTTCAGTCCGGAACCACGCGGCTACTAAGGTCGCAGGTTCGAATCCTGCCTCGGGCATGGATGTGTGTGATGTCCTTAGATTAGTTAGGTTCAAGTAGTTCTAAGTCTAGGGGACTGATAACCTCAGATGTTAAGTCCCACAGTGCTTAGAGCCATTTGAACCATTTTGACTAAAGGACACATACTGCAAAACGGCTGCAGTTTCAAATTTAGGGAAATTTTCTTTCCAGTATTAGGGGGGGTGTGAGGGACGACCTGGTGGAAAATTAATCTGACAGCAGGTAAATGTGGAGCACAAGTTTTCAAAGGACTTGGAACTTGAGGGATAACATTACGAATATTGCTACACAGCAAAATAAAGGATTATATTGAACACAATACTTTTATTTACACATCCAAAAATTGTTAAATGAAACATAAAATTATGTTAAAAATTGTATTAACATGGATTTTGTGGTGTCACCGCCAGACACCATACTTGCTAGGTGGTAGTTTTAAATCGGCCGCGGTCCATTAGTACATGTCGGACCCGCGTGTCGCCACTGTGTGATCGCAGACCGAGCGCCACCACAAGGCAGGTCTCGAGATACGGGATAGCACTCGCCCCAGTTGTACGGACGACTTTGCTAGCGACTACACTGACGAAGCCTCGCTCCTTTGCCGAGCAGATAGAATAGCCTTCAGCTAAGTCCATGGCTACGACCCAGCAAGGCGCCATTAGTAACATTGCATGTATCTATGGAGTCTCACTTATATCGTCAATAGCGATGTACCAAGGATGGAATAAAGTTAAGTATTCCAGAAGCTACGTACTTTTCTTTATAACATTCATTACGTATCCTGTTACAGACCTATAACTTGCCTGCTAAACGCGTGCCTTTCGGCTACTTCCGTGGCGTGGCTGTCTTTCTACGCCACAACAGATTTTGTAATAGATGTTGAACTTTTATAGCAGCAAAAAAATACGGATGCTTCAAACCGACGAGAGAATGGTAGACGGTACGACTGTTCTGTGTATTATGCTATGGAAATAAATGTTATTACAGCATACTCGTATGTTTTGCCTATATAGGTTGCTTCTTTAAGTCAACTTTGCTTCTGCCTCAAGACAACGGTTTTAAATAGTTGTGCCACAATAATTGTATAAATTCGCTGGCTGTTCACATTTTGCATGTGGCGTCTACTCCATACAGCTGATGACGTACATGTGGAAATGTAATAGAAAAAGAGTCAGAGTCTTCCGGTGGCAGTATTTGTGTAGCAGACGGTTTCACTTGCGGCAGTGGGGACTCTACTGGGGACGCTCGTCACAGGAGATGAACGTTGGTCTCCTGCGGGAAGTAAACACCCCGTCGGCTCGGCGACTGGACCGACAGTTCTTATCCTGTTCTTGAAGCCTTTGTACGCGGAATCTCAGAAATGGTTTCTGGACCTGATCTGTGACTGAAACACTGGTTGTAAGTGCTGCGTTCATATGACTTCGGCTTTGTTCACTGGAACTAATTTGCGCTCACGTTGGTCGCTGCCGTGATTGTTTCCTTCGAATTTTCCCTGATATTATTTTCCACACGCTATGTACCCTGGACCTTACCGTTGCTGGGGAGGCTTGCGTGCCTCAACGATACAGATAGCCTTACCGTAGGTGCAACCACAACGGAGGGGTATCTCTCGAGAGGCCAGACAAACGTGTGATTCCTGAAGAGGGGCAGCAGCCTTTTAAGTAGTTGCAGGGGCAACAGTCTGGATGATTGACTGACCTGGCCTTGTAACACTAACCAAAATGGCCTTGCTGTTCTGGTACTGCGAACGGCTGAAAGCAAGGGGAAACTACAGCCGTAATTTTTCCCGAGGGCATGCAGCTTTACTGTATGATTAAATGATGATGGCGTGCTCTTGGGTAAAATATTCCGGAGGTAAAATAGTCCCCCATTCGGATCTCCGGGCGGGGCTACTCAAGTGGACGTTGTTATCAGTAGAAAGAAAACTGGCGTTCTACGGATCGGAGCGTGGAATGTCAGATCCCTTAATCGGGCAGGTAGGTTAGAAAATTTAAAAAGGGAAGTGGATAGGTTAAATTTAGATATAGTGGGAAGTAGTGAAGTTCGGTGGCAGGAGGAACAAGACTTTTGGTCAGGTGAATACAGGGTTATAAATACAAAATCAAATATGGGTCATGCAGGAGTAGGTTTAATAATGAATAAAAAATAGGAGTACGGGTAAGCTACTACAAACAGCATAGTGAACGCATTATTGTGGCCAAGATAGACACGAAGCCCACGCCTACTACAGTAGTACAAGTTTATATGCCAACTATCTCTGCAGATGACGAAGAAATTGATGAAATGTATGATGAGATAAAAGAAATTATTCAGGTAGTGAAGGGAGACGAAAATTTAATAGTCATGGGTGACTGGAATTCGACAGTAGGAAAAGGGAGAGCAGGAAACGTAGTAGGTGAATATGGATTGGGGCTAAGAAATGAAAGAGGAAGCCGTCTGGTAGAATTTTGCACAGAGCATAACTCAATCATAACCAACACTTGGTTCAAGAATCATAAAAGAAGGTTGTATACATGGAAGAATCCCGGAGATACTAAGAGGTACCAGATAGATTATATAATGGTAAGAAAGAGATTTAGGAACCAGGTTTTAAATTGTAAGACATTTCCAGGGGCAGATGTGGACTCTGACCACAATCTATTGGTTATGAACTGTAGATCAAAACTGAAGAAACTGCAAAAAGGTGGGAATTTAAGGAGATGGTACCTGGATAAACTGAAAGAACCAGAGGTTGTACAGAGTTTCATGGAGAGTGTATGGGAACAATTGACAGGAATGGGGGAAAGAAATACAGTAAAAGAAGAATGGGTAGCTTTGAGGGATGAAATAGTGAAGGCAGCAGAGGATCAAATAGATAAAAAGACGAGGACTAGTAGAAACCCTTGGGTAACAGAAGAAATATTGAATTTAATTGATGAAAGGAGAAAATATAAAAATACAGTAAATGAAGCAGGCAAAAAGGAATACATTTAAACTTAGAGAAAGCTTTTGACTATGTTGAATGGAAAACTCTGTCTCAAATTCTAAAGGTGTCAGGGGTAAAATACAGGGAGCGAAAGGCTATTTACAATTTGTATAGAAAGCAGATGGCAGTTATATGAGTCGAGGTGTATGAAAGGGAACCAATGGTTGGGAAGGGAGTGAGACAGCGTTGTAACCTATCCCCGATGTTATTCAATCTGTATATTGAGCAAGCAATAAAGGAAAAAAAAGAAAAGTTCGGAGTAGGTATTAAAATCTAAGGAGAAGAAATAAAAACTTTGAGGTTCGCATATGACATTGTAATTCTGTCAGAGACAGCAAAGGACTTGGAAGAGCAGTTGAACGGAATGGACAGTGTCTTGAAAGGAGGGTATAAGATGAACATCAACAAAAGCAAAACGAGGATAATGGAATGTAGTCGAATTAAGATGGGTGACGCTGAGGGAATTAGATTAGGAAACGAGACACTTAAAGTAGTAAAGAAGTTTTGCTATTTATGGAGCAAAATAACTGATGATGGTCGAAGTAGAGAGGATATAAAATGTAGACTGGCAATGGCAAGGAAAGCGTTTCTGAAGAAGAGAAATTTGTTAACATCGAATATAGATTTAAATGTCAGGAAATCGTTTCTGAAAGTATTTGTATGGAGTGTAGCCATGTATGGAAGTGAAACGTGGACGATAAATAGTTTAGACAAGAAGAGAATAGAAGCTTTCGAGATGTGGTGTTACAGAAGAATGCTGAAGATTAGATGGGTAGATCACATAACTAATGACGAGGTATTGAATAGAATTGGGGAGAAGAGGAGCTTGTGGCACAACTTGACTAGAAGAAGGGATCGGTTGGTAGGACATGTTCTGAGATATCGAGGGATCACCAACTTAGTATTGGAGGGCAGCGTGGAGGGTAAAAATCGTAGAGGAAGATCAAGAGATGAATACACTAAACAGATTCAGAAGGATGTAGGCTGCAGTAGGTACTGGGAGATGAAGAAGCTTGCACATGATAGAGTAGCATGGAGAGCTGCATCAAACTAGTCTCAGGACCGAAGACCACAACAAAATCAACATGTAGTGGGTAAGTAGGCATATGAATGCAGACACTCTGCTGTCATTTCGCTCAGAACAATCGTGACTGAAGGGCGCAGTTCATCTCTTGTGCCAAAATGCGTCGGCTCTCGAATCAACAAGAACAATATTCATCGAACAGTGAAGTTTCTTCTCATACCTCTCTATATCGCAAGTGGACTATTATGACTAATTGTTGTGAAAACCGTTGATTCTCCACTGACGCTTGATATAATGATGGGTGGAAGGTAAAACAATATGCCGTTGTGGAACTGCTTACTGACTAAAAAGGCAGGTGGAATTGAATGGATGTATACGGTTCCAGAAACTTGTGCGAACTGATGACCTCAGTCCCGTTGTGCTCAGAAACATTTGAACCATTAGAGCCAGAGACTTTTTCAAGTCTCAAACATCTGTGATATATAAATATATATATATGCAAACTGAAGTGACGAATGAAAATTTGTACAAAGGTCGGGATTCGAACCCACGTCTACTGTTCAATAGGCAGATTTTTGAGACCTGAAAATGCCTCTGGAACAACATAGTTTTATTTGATTAAATGAGCTATGCCTGGGTTTCAGGCAAGATCGTCCGTTTCGTTCGATGCTGAGATGCTATTTCAGTATAACTGGAGAGCCTATGGAATTATGATCGAATTGAGGGAGAATACCAAGTGGCTGAGGCGTGAATGGGAATTTGGAATGAGGAAGAAGGCACGCTGGGGCAGTTCGTGGAGTTATGCAAAGTTACTGTGCGAGTGTGGCGTAGTGGTTGGCGCATCTGCCTAATGAGCAGGAACCCTAGGTCCGAATCCCAGCCTTGGTACAAATTTCTGTTCGTCACCTGTCAGGATGTATACAAAACATGTGGAAATTAAGGGTCGAGACTTCTACAGCAGTTCAGTGCGTGAGAATTTTAGATATGTCGCTACTGTGTGTGTGTGTGTGTGTGTGTGTGTGTGTGTGTGTGTGTGTGTGTGTACTAAGTATTCGGTAACTAAGGCTTAAATGGTGAAAATATGTATTCATGTGCTATGGAATTCTTTCAGTGAAAAATACATCTAAATACGGTACTTTAGATTCCATCTTATGAAATATTTACCACCTAATTCTCCTAGATCACCTAGAAAAAAATCTGTCGTCTACTGACCTACGAAGTAGGCGGGTGGAATCTGCACAGATTCTAACGATGACATATCGACGAAAAAAAAATAATGAATTTACTCCACTTTGTATGAGAGTTGGATGGTTCTTATCTTATATTCAACCTTCTCCGAGGAGTTATATTGCCCACAGAAATCCTGAAGAACGAACATTCTCAACCAGTGAAACAGCGCAACTTGATGGTGCAGCATAATGGTCTAAGTAATAGTTTGTATACATTCTTTGCGAGTATCAACAAACGCAGAAAGCACTTTTGACTCTGGTCTTCCATCAGTACGCCTTCTTACCCTGTTAGAATATACCAAAATGCCTGAAAGATCACGATCAAGACCTTTAAGTACATGCCACTCTCCTCATTCTCCTGACCTAAACAGACTGAGCGTCCGTGGAACCCATGAAAGGAGCGCAGCATACATTATGGATTCAGATAACTGTGGAGATCTACAAACGCTGAGTCAGTTTCAGAGTTCGGCTAGCAGCTGTCCCTTTCGCCAACAGCGTGTGCGAAGGATCTGAGTCCACATGATCACTCTGCAGTTCAGAATTAAGTACCAGGTAGAGGGTTTGTCGAACCACCTTCAAGCCATTTCTTCACCGTTCCACTCTAGAAGAGCGCGCGGCAAAAACGAACACTTAAAAATTGCCGAGCGAGCCGCGATTTCTCTTAGTCTACTACCATGATCATTCCTCCCTCTTTAGGTCGGCGCCAGAAAATATTTTCACACTCTAAGGGGAAGTTCCTGCAGCAAAGAAAAAAAACTTTGCTTTAATGATTACCACCCCAAACGCGTATCATGGTCATGGTACGCACTGTTTTATTTGGCGATAATATAAAACGAGGTGCCCTCCTTTGATTTTTTCGATGTCTTCCGTCAATCCTATTTGATGCGGATCCCACACCGCACAGCAGTACTCCGTAATGGAATTAGCTCTTTACACTTCTTACGTATTTAGGTAGCTCAGTTCTGAGCATATTTTAAAATGCAGAGCAACACAGATATTTTCCAAAACGTGTTTGAACTGCTGTAGTATTACATGCCGCACAGTCAACACAACTTCCACACACATCTGAGCAACAGAATAACGCCAGGTTTTTAACCTGGGAGAGCAGATCCAGATAGACACGAACTGCTGCGTGAACAGTCACCGAGCTTTTTGTTACTGGAGAAGATGATTCGATCTTAGGAAGGGCGCGATGTATTCATATGCAAAGCCGCTACCAGCTCGCTGGTGGAGGCATCTCACTCTGCGCAAGAACGGCAGTATTTTGACCTTATACACTCGTTTCAATACGCTGCTGACGTCATTCTCATATTCTTCGATCGTTATTCCTCAGATTTGCCACTTCCCTGCGTTTTGTATCAATTTATGACTAGACAGTTCTCAATTTTGGCATCCCTTGTCGGTGCTTACGTGAGTCTTGAAGCCCATTATAAGGTACTCACTGAGTGCAAGCACAATTACTGACTGTGATCAAAGGCTTTTGGAATGTTTCTCGAGTTGTTAGGCAACATGTCTGGTGAGCCATCCTTATCATTAACACATCGGTATTTCCTACTTAATAAGACGTGAATAAATGCACAATGACTCTCACTACATTTCACCAGCTTAGCAACTACATTTATAAATTAGAAAACCCTTACAAAATGTGTGAAGATAACATTAGCACAATTTGTAAAATACTGTGAGGTGGAAATCCACATTCTACTTCATGTCATATTCTGGGCTGTTTGGTGCTGCTGAGGCAACACGGTCAGGCACATGGAGAACTGTTGTCAAAGAAAACCACAATTTAGGTGTAGATTGACGTGATTTTTAATCGTGTGATGATAAGTAAAGAAAAAACAGGATATCTTCGTAACAAAGGTCGTCGTAGAAAAAATATTCGACTGTGTAAGGCGTTTATTCGCAATCCTGAGGTGATTTTCTTATGTTACTTGGCAACCACTCGTGGTCTTGAATGTATTCTTGCTATGAATGACTTTCTAGATTGCTTACAGTTTCAATAGACAACATCGACAATCATCCACAGAGCTTGCATGTAACCAGTTGTCGACATATCACTTTCTCTCACGGATACCCTGTGCTCTTATCTTGTGCGTTTTTCTATTGTAGCATCACGCCTTTGATAATGAAATAATGCTCTTCTCGATGACTAGTTCTTCTCTAGGTTTGTCCGTAAAGTACATACGTTTCCCAGTTATCAGTAACAATGATCTATTGCGTTACGTTAGTCTTGTTGTGAATTGGCAGGAGCCAATTCACGGAGTTTGGAGGAAGCCGAAAGGACGCGTTTAAGCTCACGCAGGCTGGCGTGAGGTCTGGAAAATGACAAGGAATTATAGTAGCCAAAAATAATACATAGTTGCTGGAATACTTAACTTTAATCCATAATTGGAGAACATCGCTCTTGATGATACATAATTACAATCTCAATATAAACTGGTAATGGCGCCTTGCTAGGTCGTAGCAAATTACGTAGCTGAAGGCTATGCTAACTATCGTCTCGGCAAATGAGAGCGTATTTGTCAGTGTAGCATCGCTAGCAAAGTCGGCTGTACAACTGGGGCGAGTGCTAGGACGTTTCTTTAGACCTGCCGTGTGGTGGCGTTCGGTCTGCAATCACTGACAGTGGCGACACGCGGGTCCGACGTATACTAACGGACCGCGGCCGATTTAAAGGCTACCACCTAGCAAGTGTGGTGTCTGGCGGTGACACCACAAATCTTAAGCCTGTCTTGTATCCTATTCTGACCTCAAACATGACACCTACTCGCATTTAGATCAAAATAACGAACCCGCTTTCGGATGTGACAGCTTAGTCTGTATGCTAGTACCACCAGATTCCACGTTGTTGATGTTTCTTTGAACTGCCATATAATTTTCAAATCATTTATGAGTAATTTTAAGGAATATTTCACGCAACGAGACACGTTTTGATACGACGCTAGGCTCCAATATAAACATTGGTTTTTATTTGAAGGTGGCTTTCCAGGAGTGGAAAACAGTTAACGTTCTTGAATGATTGTTGGTTAAACATTAAGCCATACGCTCCGTTAGGGGTGGCTGGTGTAAGAGTTTTGTTTCGACGGCGCTTAGCTTCAATCGCAGGTTATGCTGTACCTCGATAAACCCATCTAGAGTTGTCTGCAGTTCACCCTCTAACCGTAAACGCTTGAAGTAGTTCTAAGCATATTAGCGTAGTTTTTCTTTTCGCCTCAAGCCTGTTCACACTTTTCCCACCCGAGCGATATGTTCCATTTCCGATCTTCAATTTCCTGTAGGTTCAGATAAAGTTCGAGAATAACACTATCACACACATTTCACAAAGATTGATTTGTCACATTTTATTAGTGTTATTAACCTACGTATATATCGTGGAGCTGTAAAATTTTCGATATTATAGATATGGAAAGGAAAAGGAGTAATAAAAGTGAAAGAATCAAGAGAAACACTTCCGTTTTAAGAGATTTCCAAAACCGTGCTACAATTTATCGCCACCGCCGTTTAACGTGTACGCTAAAGAGAGAATTAAAGGCGTGGAAGGAAACAGCAGTACTGGAATAATAGCGGAAGGATAATCTACGTTGATACTAACATTTGCAGCCGACATGGGCTTTTTGAAAAACTGCGAAAGACGTAGGAAACTGTTAAATAGAGTCTACTAGAATCTGGTTCAATGTTAAGTAAATTAAAGACCAACATGATTAAACAAGAATCACCACATTCTCTAATTTCTGAAGACAGAAGAAAAATGAAATAATTATATTACGTAGAGGGTATGACTACGCAACATAACTGAATATCATTAGATTGTAGACCTCTAGCTCAGATGAACGATAACCTGTTGATAGAAAGCTCTTTTCACATAAGTATAGCGTCTGGCAACAAACACTGACAGAATTATGGACAATGCTGTACTAGCTGTTAGCTTGGAGAACAGCATTGGATGAAAACGTTATACATCATTAGATTGTAGACAAAAGTAAAGTTTAAAGTCTTGTCAACATTGGAGTCAGTACAGACGGACCTCTAGCTCAGCTGAACGATAACCTGGTGATAGAAAGCTCTTTTCAGATAAGTATAGCGGCTGGCAACAAACACTGACAGAATTATGGACAATGCTATACTAGCTGTCAGCCTGGAGAACAGCATTGCGTGAAAACGATATTGTGGACAGCGAAAAAGTAGAAAGAAGAGAAGAGAATCTATGTAAATCCTTTACCAAAGGGGCAACCGGATTACTTGAACCTCATCTAAGGAATCTGAGCATAGTGTGTTCGGTGCTTGAAGTAGAACCAGAAGGGTCAAGATCCTGAGTAAGTCATAGATGAAAAGATGAAGAACACGTTCTCTGTAGTATTTTGCTTCATAAATGACTTAATTACCACAGAAACAATTAAAATCCGTTAGAAAAGAAGTTGAAAGAATAATAAGTAGCCAAAAAATGGAAGGAACCCAAAGTAAGTCATGTTGTTGGACGTCGGAATCGCTCACATGAAGCGTCCATGTAACGATGGACGCAAATTATTTTTAAAATGGGCCCTAATGCTACTGAAATTGTCACAAAAAATTAACAGAAAAGTTACAGTGGTAGCTAATGGAATAAGGAATAATAAAGACTGACGTTTACGTTCCCTTCAATTGATGATCATTTATCTGAGAAAAGGTACGGCACGGAAAGGGTCAGTTTCTCCACTTCATACATAACTGGAACAAGAAGTCTGACAGAAATAGTAGCGTAATGTGTCCTGCAGGATCTACTTAGAGTGCAACTGTTGATACCACGAGACGTCGACACTGGCAATGCACTTTGAATGTGTGTGGGCTTATAAGCTTATAACCATAAATGAAACATTCTTAAGCACGCCTTGCAACATTTATTAACGCACATGGCAGCTTTGGCTTACTAGTTCTTGCAGGATGAAAGCTGTCATGTGACCTAATAAATGTTGCAAGCACCCTACAGTCTGTTACTAAGCCTACACGCGCATTAATCCAAAAGACGGCCTGTCGCGAAATAAACGTTGCACGCAATACTGAAAACTGTTGGCTTGCAAATTAAATCACAGGAAACCGTCGCCACATTTAAACACTTTGTACTTCCTTCCAGAAAGACATCACTATCAAAACGAGACAAAACGCCGTTCATAGCGCAAATAACAGGAGAAAATTGCTGTTTACGATTCTCAAACCGTAGGGTATGAAACTTCCCCTTTGAACAATTTATATTTGGCTGTGCTTAACCTGACACACAATATTTTGTTAGCGCAACGCAATCTGACTTTCAATAATTCGTACAAAAGAATGGGCCCTGACTAACATTAACCTATACCTTTCACAAATCACTTACCTCACAAAAATCTTCGCTGCTCAAGCTACTGCAATACAGCGAGCGCCACTACTGCCAGCTAAATAAAAGATTCAAACTATGGAAGGCACTAACTACTGATAGGGATAGTTAGCAAATGAAAGATATTAATAGAGAACAAACAATGTATTTACCTTAATATCATCACAAGTCTTAATATATATATCAGTTCATGACAAATTGGAAACCTCCGCCATCTCTCTCCCCACATCCACCACTGCTGGCATCTGTTGTGACTGTGCAGGTGCACAATCACCACTGAAGAGTCTTGCGGGGAATATAGCAAGTCCATAAACCACCACTTGTGCACTCACAAAGTTTTTGGAATTGTCCTTAGAACCAGCAATGCTGTTATCCAGTCCCTTGCTGAATTATTAACACACTTGCAAACACTAACAGTCCCAACTTCTCACATATTGTCCATATACTATGACCAACAGAAACGTGTGCAGTGAAATGTAACTTACAAGTTAATAATGTCATGAACTGGTGACAATTACAATTTTATAACATAAGAATACAATTACAAAGGTACAAAATACATCATTAAAAACATAATAATACAGATAACATTTGTAGTACAGGCTTTACAAAAGAATAGAAATAAACATATACATCAGTGTTACAAAAATAGTGACATAAGTACATACATAAAATAATGAGAATAGTTTTCGAAACATTAATTTCACACATGAACATTGAAACAGAACAGAATTGTAAACAACTTTACAAAGAAAATAACATATTATTAATGCAACTTATATTTGAGGATAACAGTATTCCTCCTCATAGTGAATATAGCTTAATATTAAAAGAAGAAAAAAATTCTATGAAACTACACAGAGACAGGAAGAAAACAAATACACAAGGGTACACAAACATATAGTGGGATAACACCAATAGGAAAGGACAGGGTTCGTTTTCAGTGTAACATTTGGTACTGCAGTCCAACCCAAAACTTCATATATCTTTCCTCTTATTTCATCCTTTGTTTCCACCAAAAAAATTCGATCTAAGCATGCTTTCTGTATTTATATGTTCACACATTTCTTACCTCATTTTTATTTTCCATTATCTTACCTCATCATTTATTTCCTAGAAAATCCTACCTATACCTGCTTTCTGTACGTTTTTCGTATAGATTCTCAATGCATTTCTTCCAATTCATCGCAACTCATTCTCTTCTATAGTCTACCCCCTCTTAAGCTAACTTAAATCTACTGTGTCCTTAAAGTTTTCCTGAGTTTTTGCAAGTTGCGTAACCGAATCGGTAGATGCAACTGAGTCAAATTTAGCTTGCAAGGTCTCATGATTTTCATGAACAATAATTTGCAGTTCTTTTATGGCTGCTTCGTGATTCTGTAATGCATTTTCATGCCGCGAAAAAATAGGTTGAAAATGCTCACAAATTTGTGTTTTTACGTCATTACAGACTTTTTGACATTTCGATTCAATGTTATGTAACTCAGTAGTTAAATCTTCACGTGTTTGTTCAAGTGTTTGTTCCAATGAGTCTAACTTTTTAAGATTTTGTTCCACTGTGTCTAACTTTTTGAGATTTTGTTCCACTGTGTCTAACTGTTGCTGTGTTTGTCTCTGATTTTGTTCCATTTGTTGCATTAATTGCAATAATAATGTATTAGTGTCTGGAATCTGTTTCTCTACGCTTTTCGGCAGTGCATTTGCACCGACAACATTCACATTTTGACAAGCAGAAAATGTGTCTTGACTTATTTGAGAAAACGGTGATGACCCAAAACCTGAATCTACAGTATTTGCGAAATTGTGTCCTGTCATTTCGGATTCCTGAGGCGAGCTGTTGCCGACCGATCGATCGATAATGCGTCCCTCTTCACTAATTGTTTCACTGTCCACGCCATTGTTTGCCGCCTGCTCCATTTCCCTATGAACAGTTACCAAATTACTACTTTGAACATCAGTTAATTCATTACTCGGTGGCGCTAACACACTGCTTTCATTTTCACTGTCATTTCTCAGTTTACTTTGGAGCCTAGTATTACGTTTTTCACACGCCATTATTGTCACAGTATTTCACACGACAACACAGAAAAACACAATTTGAAGATCAAAAATAAGAGAACACATTAACATAGCACTGAAAATAATATCTAGTTAATTGCAAGCGCAGCTGCGAAATACTTGGTGCAAATCTACATGCATGCCACAACTGTTTTACTGTACAACAATGAAAAACTACAACTACAAAGGAAATTCTCTCTATGATTACGCGCTACCAATAAACAAAATCTACACTAATTACACAAACTACAACAAAAATCAGAAGATTCCAGTGAGGTATCCTAGGCTAAGGGTCGACATATGAAACTTCCCCTTTGAACAATTTATATTTGGCTGTGCTTAACCTGACACACAATATTTTGTTAGCGCAACGCAATCTGACTTTCAATAATTCGTACAAAAGAATGGGCCCTGACTAACATTAACCTATACCTTTCACAAATCACTTACCTCACAAAAATCTTCGCTGCTCAAGCTACTGCAATACAGCGAGCGCCACTACTGCCAGCTAAATAAAAGATTCAAACTATGGAAGGCACTAACTACTGATAGGGATAGTTAGCAAATGAAAGATATTAATAGAGAACAAACAATGTATTTACCTTAATATCATCACAAGTCTTAATATCTATATCAGTTCATGACAAATTGGAAACCTCCGCCATCTCTCTCCCCACATCCACCACTGCTGGCGGCTCACCTCCAACTGCGCAACGCTACGCGCTGTTCACAGCCAGCTGCCGCTGCCCAACACTACAATGGCAGACAACAATGCAAACTAGCCACAGACTGCACACAGCACAGCCAGTGATTGTCATACAGAGGTGGCGTTACCAATAAAAAACCTAAACAGCCTACTTACAGGTATAATGGGCCAAAACAAATTATGCCAGTAAAATAAAGCAACCTAAAAGTTCTTATTTCTTGTTCCATTATTCAGCAATAATCCTTAATCTAAATTTCCTCCCTCTTCCGCAATTAAAACGATGAAAATTACGCATATTGCGCCACGTCAGTTGTAAAAGCGTTAGGGAAGGAATAAGTCGTCGTCTGTTTAAGGAATAAAACGGTCATCCCCTTTCAGCGATTTGGAAAGCAATTAAAATTGGAGATCATGATGACCAGACGGATTTGAATCTCGCTCCTGTGAAGAGCTGTACCACTTCAGTCGATGGCATCTGGGGACGACGTATGTTAATTGCTCATGCGCTGCGTACATGGATTATTCTGCAAAGAATTCTAGGTTCTTTATTGATTTTGAAGTCGTAACCTCATTTTCCCTTCTGTTTTTTATTTGACTTCTGGACCATTAGAGCTTCCAAGTTCGTTTTATTTTTTCATCATCATTTGCAGAAACACTATCCTGAATCACCCACATTTTGTGCTCTGTTTTGCAATCATCTGCAATATTCGAAGCGCCCTATGAAGCAATGAAAACTTGCCGGAAAACTGGAAAATCGCAGCCAAAAATTATTGTCAATAGCACGATGTCATTTTCATTTAAATAAACTGCTAACAACTTCAAAAAATGATGAAGTAATTTACTGCCAAAATAGCTGCATTTTCTCAAAGTCTGGAGCTACTGTTGAACCAAAAATCTATAATTCACAGTTGTGCAAACGAAAATAGTGTCTCTCCGGTTCACAGAACATTTAACTAGAACGTCAGCATTATTTTCTATCTATATTAGACGACAAATATGTTTAAATAAACGACAGCCAGTAGCTCTGGGATCGTTATATTGCCAATTGTCGATGAATAATTGACCTGCTCTGGCGGGAAAATTTTTCGTTATTAAAATTAATCACATTTAGGTACTTTGCTTCCAAGCGTACCAGTTTCCTCCTAAAGTTTGGTCTTCTAATTCTAAAAGGTCTCTTGTACGGGGATTACTTGGGAGCATTGCGTTATATTGTCTACACTGCGCGGCGAAAGATTTATGTTTGTTTCGTAGTCTGTCAAGTACATCTCACCAGAATTTACTGTAAAACTATCAATATTACTTCCGCGTTTCGGGTGCAATACAATGCTGCATCCAGAGCTTTCTTTCATAAGAGAGAAGGAAGATTAGGTTTAAACGTCCCGTCGACAACGACGCCTTTAGAGACGAAGCACAAGCTTGGATTGTTTTGTTTAAAAATGAGGGAAGAAATCGATCATACATTTTCAGAGGAACCCACTCGTTTGCCTGAAACTATTTAGGGAAATCGCAGAGTACCTAAATTTGGATAGCTGACCGGGAATTTGAGCCGTCGTCCTCACGAATGCGAGCCCTGCGTGCTGACCACTACGCCACCTTGTCTTTGTTCACATTACATTTTTCTGCAAATGTTCAATACACACGAAACTGTTTTGTGCTAGAGCCTTCTGAACTGGGAAAATGATTAAATTTTCTTTATCGTCCGCTATTTTATCTAAAGGTAAAACACCACCATTCGGGAAGAGAGGGTCGCGAAACAAAGACCAATGTTTCCCTTGTATAACCCCTTGTTATTTCTACAGGGAACAGTAACATTATTCGCAAAGTAACTTACGTAGCAAGGGAAGCAACTTGTTTTTGAAAAGTGTCAGTTCTTCGTGTCCTATCTTGCAAGTCATCCTAAAAAATTTAAAATATTTCGAAATATTTGCACTTTCCAAACCTTGTCTATAATCAGTACAATACAGTTCTCACAGAAAAAAAATCTGTAACAGTTGACGATGCAGATTCCGGGTCTTTATATCACCGAAATTTTATGAGTATGTGAATGATCGTTTGCTTTTACTGTGTTGAGAAGAAAGTTTCATATTACCGGTATCTCTAGCTCGTAAAAACTTGAGAGCACTCCAGGAAATGCATCAGCACTACAGAATATACAGAGAGGACATAAAATCTGGTTCGCAGAGGCTCGTAAAGTAATATTCACTACCTGTTTATACGACTTTCTCCTGTAGGAAATGTACTCTTGTCTCTTTTTTTTCCTATTTCTTCTATGAATGCGTGAAGTATGTGTATAATAGGCTTTCAATGTTCACATAACGCTCCTAATCACATTTTCTGTCGCCGACGTCGGAGTCAATAGAGATGAACACAGGATTAGGTTGAACAGTCGAATCTGGAGAAAACAACGGAGTGTTGCGTTTTTGAAGGGACTAGTATGGTATCTCGTATCTGCCTGAAATAATTACACAAACTATTAAAAAATCTGAGGTGTGTCATACGTCAAAAAAGATGTCGAATTCTGTCACAACAAAACATACCAAGACATTAAAATCAAGAGATAGCTATACTATTGACATATTTTTCAGAGTGGACTTGAAGGCCTTTAGTTTATGCCACCAACAAGCAAAATGTGTTTTGTTATCAGTCATATCAAAGATAACTGCAGCGCGGCATTGAGACATCGGCTGTAAAACCAGAACAGAGACGATGAGAAATCAGCTCGTTTTGTCCCTATACAGCGTCTCTTCAGAAACTGGAAACCTCTATAAGATAGAGAAACTATTATTTCTAGTATTTAGACATATATGTGCTTTAAGTAACTCCTTCACGGAGAAAAAGGATCATAATATATATTATGGTAAACATCTTTATCACTGGAATTTGTCCATCAATGGAAAGCGAAGTATTTATTGTGCCAGAGTTCCAGATTATATACTTACATATTTCATTACATTCCAAACATGTCCATGATTTTGAATTGTTTTATGATATAAAATACTGATCTTGACTTTTCTATGTGAGCTCCCACAGTCTAGAGTGATACTACGTCTAAAAGATACAAATTTTCATTACATGTCTTTTTTCCTAATAAGATTTAATATTATTGGCATAAAAATGTGAGGGGTAAATTTTGCAGCACCTTGTACTCGTATAATAACAACTGTCAAAGACGCTAGGAATCAGTCATACGTATACGTAACGGAGGGACATATTTCTGTGCAGTACCAAAAAAAGAATTTCCTACAACAGTTGACTCAGGATCACATCTACGTTTATTATCAAAAGTACGATCGTATTGGCATAAGGCCAAATTTGTAACACTATAATAGTAACCTCAGACATTTTGTAGATGAGGCAGTTATCTATAATGAATTGCTGTATGAAAGATGCTGCATAAATATTCATTCAGATCTCTATAAGATTTCAAAATGGTTCTAAGATTGGCAACTTGTTTTAAATATTCATAAATGTAAAGCTGTGCACTTCAAAAAACGAAAAAACGAGTTATCCTATCACCATTGCATCAGTGAGTCGGGGTTGGAATCTGTCAACTCGTACAAATACCTTGGTATAGCACTTTGTAGAGGTATGAAATGGAATAATCACATAGTCTCAGTCGTGGGTAAAGCAGGTGGCAGACTTCGCTTTATTGGAAGAATACTGGGGAATTGCAGTCAATCTACAAAGGAGACTGCTTACAAATCACTCATGCGACCCTTTCTAGAATGTTACTCAAGTGTGTGTGATCCATACCATCTAGGACTAACAGGGGATACTGAACGTATACAGATAAGGGCAGCACGAATGATCACAGGTTTGTTTGATTTGTGGGAGAGTGCTGAAGAAACTGAATTGGAAGATTCTTGAAGACAGAAGTAAGCCAACTTATAAAGTTTCAAGAACCGGCTTTAAATCATGACTCTAGGAGACGGCATATCGCTCCCATAGGGATCGTGGGGACAAAAGTAGATTAATAACAGCACACACAGAGGCATTTAAACAATCATTCTTTCTACGGTCTGTACTTAAATGGAGCGGGAAAGAAGCCCTAATAACTTGTCCAGTGTGACGTACCCGCTGTTCTGCACTTCGCAGTGTTTTGTATAGATGCAGTTGAAACAGTAGTTCGAGGTTTGTTGATGGTTTAAGTAACACAGATTATAGAAGTTCTATACCATTACTCGCAAAAAGGTCTGAACCTAGTTTTGAGAGACCTGCGATTTTTTAATAAAGACCACAATGACTGGATAAGATGCGTTTCCGGAAATGGTTCACACCAGGAAAGACGTGTTATTGTATTCCATTGCTCATTAACAAATCTTTGAGAATCCAGTCGTTTGAGCGGGAACATTAACTTATTATAAGATACATGCTTCATTCAGAGCGCATACACATCTGAAATCGTTCCTCATTCATTTGGCATCTATTTTTACTTCCAGCGTTACAAGGAATCACGATGTATGGAACCTCCGCCCCGACACGCTCAACCGGAAGTGGAAGATCTAGAATGATCGTTTCCCTTCATCGTTTTCACATATTAATTAGGTCTTTTCACAATTTATACTACACATTTCTAGAAGTTGTGGAGCGGACATAGTAGATCAAGTTTTACGTAGGGACCCATGTCCGGAAATGTCATCCAACGGCGCTACAGAGCATCAAAGTTACAGGCGCCGGCGGCTGTAAAAGTACGTACACACAGGGCGACTGCGCAATGATGTTACAGATTTTCTAGGATGACGGAGAAGGATAAATGTATCAGTTTGTTGCAAGAGTCCCTCTACCGGAAACGAACGAGTACAGAGTTATAAGAGAAAACCGTTCTGACACCTCTGGCAGTGGAATACACGTACTATTGTTGCTAAGTTGTAGTATGGACCAAAACAAGGAAAGCAGCCCAGTAAACATTGGCTCTAAAACACTCACCTTAAGACAATGAGCACCTGTTCAATAGAGGAGATGTGTTTCACAGTAGCGAAGACGAACGCTCGTACCTCTTAAGGTATGCATTTTAGAGCCCAAGTTTACTGGACTGTTTTCCTTGTTTTGGTTCACATCCAATTTCGGAAAGTTATCTACCCTACCATCTTTGGAAAAACAGCACCATTTTCCACTGCCAGAGGTATCAGAACGGTTTTTGCTTTTATCTTTCTACACGTACGGTACTAGAACACTTACCTCAAACCGATACATTTATCTTTCATTATCCTAGAAAGTTTGTAACATCATCACGCAATCACCCAGTATTTACATACATTGACAGGCGCCAGTATCTATAACTTTGACGCTCTGTAGCGTCGTTGGACAACGTTTCAGGCCATGGGTTCGCATGCAAAACTTGATCTGCTGCGTCCACTTTACAACCTCTAGAATTGTGAAACATGAATTGTTAAACACACTGCAGACTGTGTGAACGTAAGCTTCGTCGAATCACATTACTTGTTTCCATTATTGGTAGATGAACTTTGTCGACTTTATAGATCTGAAGATAATCCATGGAGATCGAAACTAGTCGTAGCATAAAAGCATGCTACTGGGGCTGGGAAATAAACGATATACGTACAAAATGTTAAACATCAGTATATTAGTAAATCCTCTCACGGAGAATACGCCGGCTGTAGTAATTCTTCTTTGCATTGAAGCGCTTTACAACAGGCCTGCCAATAGCGACAGTTTCTCCTTTACTCAGTTTAGGCCACACTCTTCGCGTTCAGCTGTGTTATGTGGACGCATACTGAGCTGAGCCGTTGCTTTCATGTCAGTCGCCTTGTGACGTTAAATGTTCGTACGGCCAACACCGACTCTACACAGATTCTTTACAGTTGATGTTGGTACGGCCCGATCAAAAAGCCTGGGCGTGGTGCTTTGGTGTTTCGTCAAAGGAAAGCCCCGCGCCTCGTTAAGTCTGACAGGAACACGTAGAGAGCGAGGCGACGAAAGTGTTAGAGTTACGCATGCCAACGTTCAACACTCTGCTGGCTAGGCAGTAACGTATTTACGGAGACTGCGACTGTGGCTGCGGAAATTGCGTATGTCAGAGCGATACAGATACGCACAGCTGTGTCTTCGCGAAAAGTACTGTCGGATTCACAGAGAAGATATACCGTTTTGAGGTTCTTTTAATGAGGATTTTTGTGATATAAACGCTCCATCTGTGATACTTCGGACACTGCATGCACGCGAAATGTGATAAATCTACGAGTTTCTGTAATAACAATGGACTAAATAACAACATACGAGCCTCCAGATGTAAGCCACCGAGGAATGCTCTCATTTGACCTCATCAGTAGTAATGTACAAATACATACACAGCGTCTAGAAGTCGACGATTGTCAATGTACTAGAAACTATTGGGCACACATTTTAAATAACACTACGTAAAGAACGCTGCAACATAATATGATAGAATATCTGTAGAGTAAAATTTTGAGATATCTCTTTTAACGATTTAAATGTATTTCCCTACATTACCGATTTATTACTTGAACAGTTACTATAATACGAAAATGGCACACGATACGTAGAAGCAGGATGCGCCAGTGACATCAGCAGACAAAGGCTGGATATATAAAGGTCCTACATTCATCCTGAGCCATTTCCTATATTATAATTATTTGGCGTAATTTTTTAAAATTTGTATAGAGGATTACTAACAAACACATAAAATACCCGAATTTAAGTTCATAGGAGTGATAATGGAATCATTCAAAATCAAGGTAGGAGTGAGACAGGGAGATGGCGTATCATCCTTTCTACACACATCAAAACAAGTTTTGCATCATCCCGGTTCCCAGAGCTCCTGAAGATAGACGTTGACTGTGGATATTGTGTCACAGACAAAGCCCCTTTGCCGGCCGAAGTGGCCGTGCGGTTAAAGGCGCTGTAGTCTGGAACCGCAAGACCGCTACGGTCGCAGGTTCGAATCCTGCCTCGGGCATGGATGTTTGTGATGTCCTTAGGTTAGTTAGGTTTAACTAGTTCTAAGTTCTAGGGGACTAATGACCCCAGCAGTTGAGCCCCATAGTGCTCAGAGCCATTTGAACCATTTGAACATAGCCCCTTTGACTTTTCAGAGATGTCACTAAACCCGCCCAAAGATGTAAACAACCATGCATGAGCAGCGCCTATTAGACGGAAAGGGTCCGACAGCCGATCAGTTCCAGTCATTCCACCAGGAAGGACGTAGTTCATCAATTCCTAGACGGTCAATATCGCGGTTCGATCGCGTCCGCATTGTTACTTTGTGCCAGGAAGGGCTCTCAGCAAGGGAAGTGTCTAGGCGTCTTGGAGTGAAACAAAGCGATGTTGTTCGGACATGGAGGAGATACAGAGAGACAGGAACTATCGATGACATGCCTCGCTCAGGCCGGCCAAGAGCTACTACTGCAGTGGATGACCGCTATCTACGGATTATGGCTCGGATGAACCCTAATAGCAACGCTACCATGTTGAATAATGCTTCCCGTGCAGCCACCGGACGTCGTGTTACGACTCAAAATATGCGCAATAGGCTACATGATGCGCAACTTCATTTCCGACGTCCATGGCGAGGTCAATCTTTGCAACCACGACACCATGCAGTGCGGTACAGATAGACACAACAACATGCCGAATGGACTGCACAGGATTGGCATCACGTTCTCTTCACCGATGAGGGTCGCATATGTCTTCAACCAGATAACGTCGGAGACGTGTTTGGAGGCAACCTGGTCAGGCTGAACGCCTTACACACACTGTCCAGTTAGTGCAGCAAGGTGCAGGTTCCCTATTGTTTTGTGGTGGCGTTATGTGGGGCCGACGTACGCCGCTGGTGATCATGGAAGGCGCCGTGACGGCTGTACGATACGTGAATGCCATCCTCCGACCGATAGTGCAACCACATCAGCAGCATATTGGCGAGGCATTCGTCTTCATGTAAGAGAGTGGCCAGCAAGTTCTCCAGACATGAACCCTATCGAACATGCCTGGGATAAATTGAGAATGGCTGTTTATGGACGACGTGACCGACCAACCACTCTGAGGGATCTACGCCGAATCGTCGTTGAGGAGAGGGACAATCTGGACTAACAGTACCTTGATGAACATGTGGATGGTATACCAAGACGAATATAGGCATGCATCAATGCAAGAGGATGAGCTACTGGGTATTAGAGGTACCAGTGTGTACAGCAATCTGGACGACCACCTCTGAAGGTCTCGCTGTATGGTGGTACAACATGCAATGTGTGGTTTTCATGAACAATAAAAAGGGCGGGAATGGTGTTTGTGTTGATCTCTATTCCAATTTTCTGTGTATTTAACTCCGTTTTGGAGAAAACAGTCGGGACATTGGGCGAAGGAGTCAATGAGGTAATGATGGGAAGACAAAAGGATAGAGTCGTGACCATAAAATGTCTGGCCTTTGCTGACGATGTAGCCATCATAATAAATAACAGAAAAGAAACCAAAGAAGCTCTAGAGACACTACATGAAATCTCAGCCGAAACAGGACTACAAATCTCACATGAAAACACGTAGTATACAGACAGACACTTCTGGTTAAGAAGTACGGAAAAATTACAGAAGTAGAAAATTTCAGATATCTGGGCATACTATACATAAAACAAGAGTAAACCAGACATTCAATTAAGAAAGGATCATAGAACTACAAAAACACATACACACTTACATGGAACCATTACAACAAAAGAAGTATTTCTGTCAACGCCAAATTAAGACACTGTAGTATAGTATGCCCACCAGAGGCACTGTGTGCCTAAGAAACAACAATAATTAAGGAAAGAACGAAAATCAAGGAGATGGGAAACAAGAGAAGAAAATACTGAGAAAGGCCCACGGGCCGCGCCAGAAGGAGTGGATCAGAATAAAGAGACCATAAAAGAACTGTACGAACAGACAGAGACGATTACAAACAGCATCAGGAAAAGAAGAGCGAATTTCACCGGACACATAAATAGGATGAACGAAAAGACTGACCAAGATGATTTTTAACATAGTGACAACTAATATAGTGAAAACCAGCAGGGTAAAGAAAACCACGGAAGACCTCAAGGAATATGACAATTTTGTAACAGGCTACACATTGTCCTGACGCCGTTTGCACGAAATGGAGTTAAAGGTTAGCGACGTACCCTTCTTTTAAAACGGTTTAAGACGATTCTCTATCAAAAATACACTCTAGACAGTATTAATCCAATCCTAAACGAAAATAATACGATACGATTCTCTTTAATGCCCCTCCCCCCTATGTTTACGAATGAGTTAACCGCTTTACTTCACTCTCGTGCTTCTCAGATGAATTTATCAAAGAACTCTGTACGCTGTCATGGTACATGATTCTACTACAACGGGAAAAAAGGAAAGACAGTGGTAATATGTCATACATAAGACAGAAACTGGATTATAAATATTCGATTTTATACCTGAGTATTCACATTTTTATTTTGACAAGCACTGTAATTGTTGATGCAGCTGTAGCTGTAAATTTTTGTAAAATGATTCATTCAAAAGACTAATTATGTGTGTGGTCAACATATCGAATTCGTGTCATCCGCGCGACAAAATGTTCATTATATTTTGGCAAATGGCTAATTAAGGCAATTCGCGCGCGGCTTGTCGCGGCGGCTGCTTTTTACAGTCGACACGAGCTGCTACATTCCCAGTCCGCCCACCGACTACCGTTAATTGAGGCGTTAAATGTTCATTTGGCGCTGCTGAGTGCTTAATGGAAGGCCGCCCAGAACCAATACACACCATAATAGCATTCGCCAACAGCGACCGCAGTTACCAACGCACTGCGTGTCAAATGTACGTGCCTGAAACGCGAGCGGTTTCCAAACGTCGTAGCAGGTGCTTCTAATGCGTCGAGACTGGCTGTCCGGTTTCCATTAGCTTTTTGGCATCGGGCTTGGCACCTCTTTCGTAACAATGTGTGGGGTCACTAGACGACGATGTAATCTTCACAGTTTTCTCTATCAAAAATACACTCTAGGCAGTATTAATCCAATCCTAAACGAAAATAATTTAAACAAAGACACATGTTTCTGGAATATACTCACCACATATCGAATGGCCTTAATAAAACTAACAACTTTTCGTCTTGTTTTATAGCTATCAGATTCTAGCTCTTCATTTTTCCTAATTTATGCTGTTAGGTTTCTCCTTGTATACCAGTGTTCTATACAACCAGTTTCTCATATTTTACTCTTGGACTCCTCTTATAGCTTTCCCTCTTTAACGCTCATTGCAATGCTCATTCTAGTGTCTAAATTGTTGTTGTACGTCATAGCAAGAAACCAGTTTAATAGTCTTCTCTCTGTTTAAGGTTTTCCATTCACTTCCATCCTTGCACATCTCTTTAATTCCATACCTCTGCATTTCGCACATCATTTGACCACGTAATGTTGAAATCTTATTGTTGCATCATGTTTCAAAGGCTTCAGGATTCCGTCTTCTGCAGTCTAGGGCTGACTAACATACATGCCGCTTGAAGCTCAACGCTTCATCTCGCTGAAGGTGCACACGTTTATACGCGCAGCAAAAGCAATTTACAGGCGTAGAACACTATTAACTGAGGCAAAGATGAAGCTCCTTATTCAGTGTCATAGTTAATCTCTATGTTCAAATTTGTGTTGTTTTGAGGCGTAATACAGAATCATTCTAAGTGATAGTTACACAAAGCCTGTAAAATTAGAGCAATAATGTGGCTAGCAGACAAGAAAGCATCACTAAATCGTTAAGTGAGATTTGCTGTTTTCTACTGTCGATTTTGCAGTTCTTCTCTGGAATTTGGTAGTTCAGTTTCTGCAATCCGATTAAATTTCTTTAAAATCAAATATGTTAAATTTTCAGCCGTTTCAGAAACCAAACGTTCCTTGGAATTTAGCTGGACGTTTAGAGTGCAGACTAGCAAATTGAGAATTATTTTTCAATTTAGTAATAAAAGGTTTGCTTTTTGCACATAACCATGGTAATTACAAGCAACGGAACACGTTTATAGTTCTTCTTCTTCATCTTCGTCTTCTTCTTGTTCTTCTTATTCCTCTGCTGTGCAGTCATCGTTCGCAGTTAATTCTTATAACTTTGATGTTAAGCAAAGTCGTCTACAGCTAACTCCCTTGTATTTACTTTATCATGCAGGTACGTATCGTTTATTGGTTTGCTGCAACTGAACATTGACGGTCCTTTATAATGATTACAAGAATTTTTCTTATTATGTGCTATTAGACTCGTCAGTTCGTCAGCACACACATTTTGGTGGTTATGTGCGTCACTCATACTGGTATTTTTCTGTGTGCCTCTTCCTGCTTTGACGTCTGATTCTAGTTAGATAGAGAGATAGTATGTTTTGGATTGTCAACCATCCGCTCGATTGTTTCTTAGTCTTGATAAATTTTATTTGTGATTTCTGGCCATTCATTGTATACATCAGTTGGAAAATTACTTTCTTTAAGTTTTTCCCTGATGTATCATTTATTCCGATGACGACCACGTCTTTTTCTAAGTTTCTTAATGTGTAGCAATGATCACTTCCAAGCACGAGACGAAAACTACGTTATTCTAAGATGACGGTGAAAAAATATAACGGTTATCAGAAGATATCGTTTGTGTCAAGCTCGCCATCCTTTTTTATTCATTAAGTCATAGCGTTTTTCACAGCCCTATTTGACTGTCGGTTTGTAATAATGTGATGTTTACCAATATTGTTTGTGAACTCGAAAACGGTCAAAAATATTCAAATGTGTGTGAAATCGTATGGGACATAATTACTAAGGTCATTAGTCCCTAAGCTTACACACTACATTATCCTAAGGCCAAACACACACACCCATGCCCGAAGGAGGACTCGAAACTCCGCCGGAACCAGCCGCACAGTCCATGACTACAGTGCCTTAGACCGCTCGGCTCGAAAAAGGTCGTATCTGAAGAAAAAAACTTTGTTATTCTTGACTGCTAAATAGAAAACTGTTATTGAAAAAAAAAACATTTCTGTCGTGTTGCAGACAGCAGTGAGTGATTGTGGTTTTTATTACGGTGCACAAAATACGGAAATATTTTGCAAAACAACAAGTTAACTAGGTCCATGTTCTTGCAAGAACACTTTGTTTTGTTTCTGTTTACTAAAACGTGTCTCACGATGGTTATGGCATTGTCAACGTACCTTTCTGTCTCTCTAAATAGAATCACAGAAAATATATGAATTTGGTTTCTGAGGATACTGACATTATTGTTTACGTTATACGTATATCCACTCTTGCTTAGCTGAAATTTCTTTTTTATTTCCTCTAGCCGTGTATGTACTTCAACGATAGCATCCTTGACTTGCAGACAGCATGTTGCTTTTAGCACAGACTTGCAGCTGAAACAAACACGCAGGCACATGAACTAAGTTTACAATTTAAGTTAAAGTACTACAGAAACAAGTGTAATGTAAACAATTGTGATAAATTCAGTGAGCTCAAAGGGCACGATTTTCTGTATCTGTGTTTCCACATCAAATAAATAAACGTTTAACGACTCTGCCATAAGTGTGGTGAAAATGTTTCAATCAGAGGAAACAAAAAATTGTTTGCTTGCAGAATTGCAGACACTGTTAATCCAATATACAGAATATTTAACCTAGTTTACGTTATTTTCTGTTGGTTGGTAATTTTCAGCAAGTATTCCTGAAAATAAATGCAGAAAGTACATAGCAAGAGCAATCTACATTAACAAGTACTACTGTGAAGTGCATGCCAGAAATTTTCACTTACTAGTTATTTTTCCCGTCTCACTCATGTACGGATTGTGGAGAAAAATCATAGCTTAGATGCATTTCTGCACTCTGTTGTTTAATTTTATCTTCACAATCCCTATTCGAGTGATACCTAGGAGATTGTAGTATATTACAAGAGTATCTAAAACTGTTTACTGGAATTTTGTATGTAGACTTGTAACAACAACGACTCTGTACTATTGTACAAATAAGTAATTCTTATCATTTGATTTTACGATAAACTTGTGTAATTAATGTTCTGATTTCATTTCTTTTTGTTTCATGCCATTATGTTAAGAAAACTGTAAATAAGTTTCAATGTGAATATTAATGTTTATGTCAAATGTCAAGTAATATTGTAATAGAATTGAAATGAAATAAATGTTGACACTGTTGTAAGACGTTTAAAATTGTAACTGTGCGACTGGTCCATACGAAGGCAATGTGTTAGGATATGTCGAATGCAAAACCTCGGGTGAATACCCGGTCTGTCAGGGAGCGGTAAAAGGTGTATGGCAGGCGAGCGCGGGAAAATGCACGCGGGCACTGCACGGCACAACGGGCACAGTAGTAGTTGGAGTTTGGCACTGGTTTCTGCAACACCTTCTGGAGCGAGGAAGCGCTCCTGGAAGACATAGCTTCACTGAGTCTCGGGTATGCCGTTCCAACGCCCACACAGCATGCGAAATTCCATAGGCACTAAATGGAAAAGTATTGCGAAGCTAAGAAGAATTAAAGTGCCGATACGTCACGAGCCATAGCTGTGGCTTTATGTGTGCTCCGGCCTCGCCATCTCGCCGCCCGCCAACCGCCGCATAGACACTAGCAGGTTGAAACTTTTAGTACTGTATTCGTATGGACCAGAGAGTGAACTGTGTTTGTTTGGTGCAATAATAACCTAAATTTTACCATAACTTGTCCATCATTCAATTGTCCTCACAACCAACTTAGACAGGGTCCTTTCCAAACGTTGTGCAATCCGAGTGTCCGGAAATAAAAATTAAAAATTGTGTTAATAATAATTATATACAGAACTAGCTATATTGGAATGGTGTTTAAAGAAATGTTTTGTTAATGAACCAGTAAATGAATAGCGAAGGTCAAACGAAGTCGAAAGATAACTTTAGTATTGATATAGTAATGAAATTTTTTATTTCGAGACAGATTTAAGGACATTTAAATGAGCAGTAAATAAGATGAAAAGAGTAGTAACTTATATACTGGAAATCTTGAATGAATAATAAATTCAGTAATCATTTTTGTAAATACAGCGATCATAACAGTTTCAGGGTCCCCCTCCCCCCCCCCCCCCCCCCTCATTCACTTGAATTCTGAAGTGTTCTAAATTGGTTTGACCAGTAAAAGTTAAAGTCAATATAAAATTCAAAATTTATCAGTGTTTTATCTCTATCAAAATTGACGTTTTGTGTGTGGCATGAAAGTACAATTTACAGGGTTACCCATGCCCGATTTTGATCAGATTAATAGACAGTATAAAGTTTTGTAGTAAACATTATAGTGTAGTGTTACGTATTCATGATTTTCCATATCAGTACAGAACGTGAATCTATCAGTTCAATAGATTTTCTACTTCCAAAATTCTACTATATTATGCAGTGTTACAACTTGTTGTTTTGCATGACTATATGCCAACTTGTACAGGGAAGATACTCAGTTAATGCCTATTTAGGCTGGCGACCGTATTATTGTCACATTGGTAGCATCTTCTGGTTTGCTTTTGATCCGTCCTGACGTGTGATTGCATTTCGAACTTACTTGACGGATCATTGTTATTACAGAGTGGATGTAAGTCTGATTTGCCACCATTCAGGTACACGCGGTCGATATCTATGCGAAAATTCTTTCTCATATGGTGAATCCCGCTCACTTACCATAGCACAGGCTTTAACGAGTACTGTGTCAGGGATTACGGACTTTGATTGCATAGTTTTCATCTACATTTTAGCTCAGTGGTTCCCAGCCTATGGGTCGCGGCCCAATTGTGGGTCATAGGCAGCGTGGCAGAGTACTGGGAGCGGTGGTATTGAGTCCAAGACAAGATAAAAACTACGGGGAGCTTCAGGGGTTTCACTAGTCAGTTGTCAAGGTCAGCGAGTACAAAATGAAATAAGAATTGAAATACTTTCCAGTTCTTCTTATGTTGCAAATTACCAGTATCGTGTGCCACCAGGCAATTGGATGTCTAGACCCCTACAGACTGCCCTGGGGGCTGGCGCGCGGTCTTGGCTCGCTGCTCATGGCGTAAACACATTGCATGCCACAATAGGACTGTAAATTATCGAGTTGGCAGTTTCTCAGACACAACTGTTCGCAAGAACGACGCGCTTGAATTTTTCTCATTTAATATCCTGAAACAAGAAGAAGGAAGGGCTGTTGGTGTTTTACGCTGCACCCCAGGCTACGTTTGTGAGAGACGGTGTTTTGCTTGGATTTCTTACTAATGGAGGGGAAGGAAGCAACCATCTCTGCATCAGCATGGAGTGACGTGGATGACTACAGAAAACCGATATCTGGATGGCCGATGTGAGATCTGAACCCTGGTCTCCCGAATGTGGGTTGAGAGTATTAACCAGTAAACTATTTCACTCATCCCCGTGGAAATATAGCTGAATTACCATTAACTGAGACATTTGGCGGGCTTTTAGACAATATATTATAGCGTGTAATGGGTATAAGATCAGATATTTCTACTGTCGGCTGAAGACGGTGCACTGAACAACATTTCATCAATACTTAGATCGTTTACGGACTGATAACTACAGCCATTAAAAGTAGTATGTTTTTAGATTGATTAATACTGTAAGTAGGCTGTTTAGGTTTTTATATTGGTAACGCCACATAACGCTCTGTATGAAAATCACTGGCTGTGCTGTGTGCATCCTATGGCTGGGTAGCATTGTTGTAACATTCGCTATTGTAGTGTTGGGCAGCACGTAGCGTTGCGCAGTTGGAGGTGAGCCGCCAGCAGTGGCGGATGTGGGGAGAGAGATGGCGGAATTTTGAGAGCGGACGATCTGGACGTGTGTCCATCAGAAAGAGTAAATTTGTAATATTGGATATCATGGACTGATATATATATTATGACTTTTGAACACTATTAAGGTAAATACATTGTTTGTTCTCTATCAAAATCTTTCTTTTGCTAACTATGCCTATCAGTAGTTAGTGCCTTCAGTAGTTTGAATATTTTATTTAGCTGGCAGTAGTGGCGCTCGCTGTATTGCAGTAGTTCGAGTAACGAAGATTTTTGTGAGGTAAGTGATTTGTGAAACGTATAGGTTAATTTAATCAGGGCCATTCTCTTGCAGGGATTATTGAAAGTCAGATTGCGTTGCGCTAAAAAAATATTGTGTGTCAGGGGACGTTTCAATACCTCCAAGCACATGTGACAAGAGCAAGCCATTAACGCTTATTTTCCCTTGGGCAGCAGGTCACTTGTTGAAGTGTGCACGTGTGTCACCAATACGGTTAGTCTATATCGACAGGTGCAGTCCACTTAGTCGTGCAGTACGATTGTGCAGAAAACATCAGGCAGTAAAGTTTGTGACGTGTTGGTTCAAAAAATGTTTCAAATGGCTCTAAGCACTAGGGGACTTAGCATCTTCGGGAGGACGACGGTTCAATCCCGCGTCCGGCCATCCTGATTTAGGTTTTCCGTAATTTCCCTAAATCACTCCAGGCAAATGCCGGGATGGTTCCTTTGAAAGGGCACGGCCGACTTCCTTCCCCATCCTTCCCTAATCCGATGAGACCGATGTCCTCGCTGTCTGGTCTCCTTCCCCAAAACCAACCAACCAACCAACTTAGCATCTGAGGTCATCAGTACCCCAGGCTTAGAACTACTTAAATCTAACTAACCTAAGGACATCAGACACATCCATGCCCGAGGGGTGATTCGAACATGCGACCGTAGCAGCAGCGCGGTTCCGGACTGTAGCGCCTAGAACCGCTCGGCCACAGCGGCCGGCGATGTGTTGGTGGGAAGACTGTTCGATGGAGAGAAAAACCGAGCAACACATTGATGTGTGTACGTATTAAGGTACCACATACAAAAATACGTGTACTTGTACCCATTACGCATTGTATACACGCGTCCATTTGTGTGTATTTATTTTTCCCATATAAAAATATCTGCACTTATAACCATTACAAACTGTATATGCGCTTCTATTTGTGTGTATTTATTTTTCTTATTTCTACGTTTAGTTACTGGGCCTCTAAGCTTATCTACAACATCGGTGGTCTATACTTGTAAAAAGGTTGTGGATCACTGTTCTAGCTGTTCCAGCTCGTGTGTCCGCCCGCGGGCATCCGGGCGCTCACAGGCAGCGGCGGGCAGGGGTGGACAAGCGAATGAAGCACAGGCAGTTAAGCAGTTGCGCTGAAGCGTACGCCTTTCTGCCGTCGAGCACTCGCAGCCGTGGGCAGAGGTGGCCAAATAGTTCGTGCGTGGAAGTCATAAAACGATTTAATGTTGCGTTATCTACGGCAAATCCTCCTCAAACTCACTGAACTAAATCTGTTCCTGAATATGATATTTCTGATAATATGTTTGTTGTAGAATCATAAAATTAACCACTTCAGTTGTACATTTTTGATCGGTTCAGAAACACGACCGGTACCGGGCAGTTATAAGCCGATCTTCAGGTGTACAAGAACAGCCGGATGCGTGGCCGCCACACATTGTGAACAAAAGGCTGTGGACAGGTGAACGCCACCCGTGAAGCGAATATACGTTTATGATTACGGTTCCATATGGAGGGTAAAAATCGTAGAGGGAGACCAAGAGATGAATACACTAAGCAGATTCAGAAGGATGTAGGCTGCAGTACGTACTGGGAGATGAAGAAGCTTGCTCAGGATAGAGTAGCATGGAGAGCTGCATCAAACCAGTCTCAGGACTGAAGACCACAACAACAAACAACAACAACATCTCCGTGGTGGTCACCTGTCTGTGGCTTTGTGTTCATAGTGTGTGGCGGCCACGCATCCCACAGTTTTTGTATACCAGCAGATAGGCGCGATACCGGTCGTGTTTTTAAATCGATCAAATAATATACATCTGAAGCGGTTGACCATCTGATTCTACTATGAACTTCAACTGTGGATGTCCTTCCTACCAAATCTTATGCAGATTTGTAATTGCTGTTGCTCCTCAAAAAGATATTTGACTCAGGGTAAATATCCTATAAACGCATTTTTTTTAACTCAGAATAGTATACCTTTTCCAGTATATACGATGATTCAGCTGCCCCTATCTATTGGCTTTAAGCAAAACGCAATGGCTTCAAAAACCACATACGAGATTTTCATATCCACTCGCTTGCTACATGCGAACTATTACTCCTTCAGAAAAAATGAACAGATCCTTTTGGTAGGAAATTTAATGTAATTAAAATTTCTACTTGGATACGTTCTCGTACAGGCCATGGTTTTCGAATTATTCAAGAAAAGCACGTTTTAAGGTCACTTTTGTACGTTTTTCTTAAATAATTCGTAAGCTACGGCCTCTGTCAAAACAAAACCCTGTACAAAATTTGACTACATTAAATTTCCTACAAAAAGGTCCTGTTTATTTTTTCTGTAGAACTAATAACGTGCTAACAGCGAGGGAGAGGGTATGGAAAATCTTGCGCGTGGTACTTAAAGACGTTACAGGTAGCATAAAACCCATAGGTAGTGGCAGCTGATTTACTCTGAACACAGGTGAAGAAAAAATGCCGCACTTAGAGGTCGGCATGCGATTCCTCATCCCAGTTCAATGACAAAAGTGTATCTTGAAAAACTTAGTACCGCCATTAGGTTTACGTGCAGCGTGACCAAAAACAGGTAGAATGAACTCTACAATGTGCCGGAGCTGTCCGATTAGTTCAGTGAAACGAGGCAATACCGTTGGGAACGGATGTGGAAATTCTCTTGTGCTAGAGTCGCGTTCAAAGCAAACGGTTTTTTTTTTTTTAAAAAAAAAAACGTCAAATGTATCCAGTTTGCTCCTCTACAGTGCGATATCTTGTGTACTTCTTTGTGTTACTGTTGCCTTTATTTTAACAGTAAGACATAACATGGACATCTTACGGACTTAAACGACCACTCTGTTTCGCCCATGACACAAATATAGCCAACAAAAAATGACATTGGATACAGTAACATGGTCTGTATCTAATGAGGTATAAAAAAACACAGTAGGCAGGCTACACTATACTGCGCGTTATGCTCGCACAGTAATTCCATTCTGTACGTTTGACATCCTGGCTTATTTTCACAGATACAGTACATGCACGTAGAGCAACTTTCGCTTTAGAGAAGATGTTCTAAGCAAACACCTTCGCCACTCTCTGGATCGTACTTTGCTGGACCCTACGCAACACAGCTGCATCCACCATTGTCGAAGAGGCATGCACGCGATCCATTAGGTCCTGTGCATCCATGGATGGAGGACTACGAACTTGTTCCTTAAGTGTTCCCACAAATAAAAATCTAGTGGATTAAGTCCGGTGAATGTGGAGATCACAATATTGGACTTCCACGACTAATCCATTTACATGGAAACGATTCGTTTAAATATTCACTCACATTAATTGCAAAGTGTGGCGGTGCACCATCATGCTGATACCATAGCTGTCGCCGAACGCCAAGTGGAACGGTTTCTAATGCGTCAGGCAAAGTACTGTAAAGAAAAGTACGTACGATACAGGGGCGCATTCAACACTTTTGCAGCAATAGGTAAGGGCCCAAAGGCACTCTTCCCATGATTACAGTCCACAGGCTTATTCCAAACAGTGCCTGAAAGCCACGTTCATGGATAACACGTGGATTTTGTTCCGGCTGATAATGGTTGTTGTGGATGTTGAAAATACCTTAACGAGTGAAGCTAGATTTGTCAGTCCATATCACGTTACTTACAAAATGTTTCTTATCTTACACTTGGTGAAAAAGCCATTCACAAAACTATACTCTTCTGGTCGCTGGTGTTGAGTTCACATGTGATTGTATGGATGTAGTTCTTGATAGTGCAACTCGTTAACAACTGGCCTTTGAGACATCCGGAACTGCCTCGCAACATCACGGGTACTTCGCCGAGGTGACTGGTGAACGGTTTCAGGAATTTTGTCCTCTGTTTGTGGAGTACGTCTGGTCGTTGGACGACCTCTATCAATTACCGGCGACGAAAAATTTTCTTATCGGTATGGCGCCTTTGAGGGTACCGTGCAAGATACGTAAGAGCAGCAGCAGCAACTTGGCTGTCTCATGCACCTAGCGACAAAAGCATATCAACCTATTCATCATGTGAGTACTCCATCGGGAAACCACCCTACACGAACTTCACAGGACCAGTTGAGGCTGTGCTCTGCACAATTAGTAGACACATGCATGCGGCTTAATAGATTTAACTGTCATGTGATAGGCTATTGTCATGTGATAAAATTATATTCTACTTATAAATGACGAAAACTAGTAACGGGTGTCTAAAAAATAAAAAAAGGAAGCTGAATGAGGATTCGAGTCATGGTAGATATGGATACGATGTCCCAAGAG
This sequence comes from Schistocerca piceifrons, assembly GCF_021461385.2. Lineage (NCBI taxonomy): Eukaryota > Metazoa > Arthropoda > Insecta > Orthoptera > Acrididae > Schistocerca > Schistocerca piceifrons. The sequence goes on from NC_060138.1 coordinate 763,068,565, forward strand.
TCTACTCAGTGAGCTACGATGGCTGGTATGTTAGTGCGGGATGACACACGTTCCTCTGTACATTCCGATGCGCTGCACAATGTGACAATGTTTCCAGATCCTCGTTTTCATACATTTTTCAAAATGCACCCGATCTGATTTTGCTATATAAACTTTTGTCTTCAATCTAGGTGAGGAATCGCATGCTGACTTTCAAGTGAGGCATTTTGTTCTTCACCCGCATAGAGGATCATTCAAAAATGATTGCAAGCGTTTTCTGGTGTAATGTATGCAACAAAATAAGAGTAAAATATTAAATAAAGTATTTTTCTGAAATTGTCTTATTTTCCAGTCATTTGTGATAGTCATTACATAATGGGCCGGTAAAGACTTTTTATCGTGAGGTGTTCACCTGTATATCGACTGATGTTGTTTTGTACAGACTTTTGCACTGCTTTGGCGATGCTGGCACGAAATGCCGTGTTTATTTGACTTCAGTGTGGTCCGTTGTACTCTACGGCAATATTATAGTGTCCCGGCACCAGACGTTCTATGTACATACATTCTGTCGTTAGTTGGTAGGCTGCAGTCATTGTGTACATTTCACTGACATACTGACGCAGCAAAACGGCAGACATGGAAATGTTGCCAAACAGGAGAGTACTAAGAATGAAATTTTCACTCTGCAGCCGGGTGTGCGCTGATATGAAACTTCCTAGCAGATTAAAACGGTGTGATAGACCGAGATTCGAACTCGGGACCTTTGCTTTCGCGGGCAGGTGTTCTAACATTGTTTGGAAGGTAGGAGACGTGGCACTGGCAGAAGTAAAGCTGTGAGAACCGGTCCTGAGTCGTGCCTCGGTAGCTCAGTTGGTAGAGTAGTTGCCCCCAAAAGGCAAAAGTCCCGAGTCCGAGTCTTGGTCTGGCACACAGTTTTAATCTGCCAGGAAGTTTCAGGAGAGTACTAAACTATCAATGTTTCACTGCTGTAGACATCCGTGGTGCGCCACGGCTACGTCGGCATCAACTGGATGGAGTGGGTGTTGAGAACATTCGGGAAATGGTAGATGAAGATCGCCCATAAGCAGCCGCCATATAAGTGCCACTGTAGGGGCGCTGCTTCGGAGTCAATAATTCCACCCGTTTCACTTGCAGAAGATACGGCAGCTCACATCTATAGACTATCGAACGCCATGCTGCTGATCCAGTGTTCGGCCGTCGGGTACTCCTTACGTATCAGAGCCTCTGTACCTGTGCGGATATCGTGAACGCTCATAACATTTACGTGTGGGCGTATGAGAAAACTTGCGTTACTGCAGTACCACGACATCACCATTGTTTTGCAACGAACATTTGGTGTGGTATAGTCGACAACGGACTGCATGTTATTCTACAGCGCTTGAGTGGCAGAGTGTATCGAAAGTTTGTGGGAAGTGAACTGGATAGTCTGTTTCATGCTCTGTCACTTGCTACATGAAACAACTTATGGTTTATCTACATCTACATCTACATGGATACTCTGCAAGTCCCATTTAAGTGCCTCTATTATTCCAATCTCGTATAGCGCGCGGGAAGAACAAACACCTGTATCTTTCCGCATGAGCTCTGATTTCCCTTATTTTATCGTGGTGATCGTTTCTCCCTATGTAGGTCAGTGCCAACAAAATATTTTCGCACTCTGAGGAGAAAGTTGGTGATTGGAATTCCGTGAGAAGATTCCGTCGCAACGAAAACCGATTTTCTTTGAATGATTTCCAGCCCAAATCCTGTATCATTTCTGTGAAAGCGTAGTGTAGGCAGTCTCTTTAGTAGATCTGTTACATTTTCTAAGTGTTCTGCCCATAAAACGCAGCCTTTGGTTAGCCTTCCACACGACGTTTTCTATGTGTCCCTTTCAATTTAATTTATTCGTAATTTTGATACCTAGGTGTTTAGTTGAATTTACGGCTCTTAGTTTAGACTGATTTATTGTGTAACAGAAGTTTAACGAGTTCCTTTTAGTACTCATGTAGATTACCTCACACTTTTCGTTATTTAAGGTCAAACTGCCACTTTTCGCACCATTCAGATATCTTTTGTAAATAGTTTTTCAATCTGTTTTGATCTTCTGATGACTTTATTAGTCGATAAACGACAGCGTCATCTGTAAACAACCTAAGACGGCTGCTCAGATTGTTTCCCAAATCGTTTATACAGATAAGTAACAGAAAAAGGCCTTTAACACTACCTTTGGGAACGCCGGAAATCCCTTTTGTTTTACTCGATGACTTCCCGTTTATGCACGTCGGTGCCCCTAAACACTTCAGTCGGGAGACAGGATAGCATCTCAGTGTTGCTTATTCCGACAAGTGGATAGGTCGTAAAGCAGCAGTTGCTAGGCCTTCCAGAGATCCGGATCTTAACCCTATGCGCTTCTATCTTTGGGCTCGTGCTATTGAGGATGCAGCAAAACTACAGCAGCGAATTGAAAATGACTGTGGAACTGTGCAGAACGTGATGAACTGAGCCTGGACCATTCCCACCGATGTAAGACGCTGTGTTCTGTGGTAAATGTGCAGTACGTAGTTGTGTTGAATTTCGAGTCCTTCATGCTGCTTACTTCTGTGTTGTTTGAGTTGCATTTGTGATACCTGCTATACGTCATAATTCTGAAGCAAAGCAAAGGAGAAATCTAATGTGAAACGTGAACTAGTCATCTGAAGTTGAACCTGTCGGTTCAAAACCGGTAACTGTGATTTTTAAATAAATAAAGAGGGTTGTAAAAAGTGGCTGGTTGCTGTAATCTTTTTTATAAGAGTCAACCTATATTCTATACATAGCCACTGGCTTAAAATGTCAGTTTTTGTCAAAATAGCATAAAGCAATCACAGACAAAAATTTATTTAACATTTTACACTTACTTTGATGCATACATTACTCCCACGTAGTTTGCACAGTTACTTTTGAATCACCAAGAATTAATTTTGTTTTGCTTGTGGTGCACTTGTGATCCCTACTCTCTCTACCGCTTGCCAATTGAGATTTTTTATCAACTCCAAGACGCCCTCCCGTGGGGCTTACGAACATGTGGCCATTCGTGTATGCGTTCAATATTCTCTATTTGTCCGATGCTATGTGACACTGGTCACACATGCTTTAACAGTTACCTAGGAAGGTTGGGGGTAGTATTTTGTAAACATTCATCTTTGTAGGCAGGTTTATTTTCCTAGTCTCCTACCAATGACGAATGCGATCGTTTCATTTCCTATCCCTATAAATTCTTACACTCAGGTATTTGTATCAGTTGACTGGTTCTACAGAGATATTATGCTTTTTACTTTTGAGAAATACACAGTTATACTCTTCTGCACATTTAAAGCAAGTTGCTAACCTCTGCATTACATTTAAACCTTATCAAACTCTGACAGGATATCCGCGCAGCTTTTACATCCAGCACTTCTTTACATTACTGTCAGATGAAAAGTTTTGGCGCATCCCTTTGTAATGCGTAAATTAGCGCTATATATCACGACAGGCGGGTCCACCAGTGTAAAAGGAGGTGGGAAGTATTGTATTACCAACAGAGAAGCAATAACGGCAGCATGGGTCGCTCAGAAAACGTCAGTGATTTCCAACTCGGACCAGTTATTGGCTGTCACATGAGTAACACACCTATCAGGGGCTCTTCAACCCTTTTAAAGCTGTCCAAGTAGCATGTAGGTTACGTGGTTGTGTAGTGTAAACGAGATGAAACAACCACAAATAAACCAAGATCGCCAGCCGGAGTGGCCGAGCGGTTCTAGGCGCTACAGTCTGGAACCGCGCGACCGATACGGTCGCAGTTTCGAATCCTGCCTCAGGCATGGATGTGTGTGATGTCCTTAGGTTAGTTAAGTTTAAGTAGTTCTAAGTTCTAGGGGACTGATGACCTCAGATGTGAAGTCCCATACTGCTCAGAGCCATTTGAACGATGTGAAACCAAGATCAGGAAGACCTCATATACTGACGGACAGGGACGGTAAACCATTGCGGAGGGTGGTTGTAAGAAATCGCATGAAATAAGCGAAAGGAATCACTCGAGAGTTCCAAAGTGCTACCATGTGTCAAAAGTTAAAAATAATGTGGCACCATGATCATAAGTCATAAATGTCTGTAGTCAATGCTAAGGATTTTCTAACACACACTGTGTTCGAACGTTATGAATTACCTCGAAGAAAACGATTTTCTGAATAATAGTCTGCATGGATACAAAAGAGTTCGTTCTTGTGAAACATAATTGGCTGTTTATTCTCGAGAAGTAATGAGTGCTGTCGACAGGAGTTGGCAAATTGATTCCATATTTTTAGATGTCAAGACGGCTTTTGACATTGTCCCTCACAAGCGTCTTCTACTCACGTCGCGTGTCTATGGAGTATCGCCTCAGTTGTGCGACTGGATTCGTATGTTCCTGTCAGAGAGGTCACAGTTCGTAGTAACTGTCAGAAAGTCGTCGAGTAAATCACAAGTAAAATCTCGCGTTCTCCAAGGAAGTGTTACAGGTCCTCTGCTGTTCCTGATCTACCTGATGTACATGAGCGACATAGGAGACACTCTCAGGAGCCCTCTTAGATTTTTTGCAAATGATGCTGTCATTTATCGTCTTGTAAAGCTATCAGATGGTGAAAACCAGTTTCAAAATGATTTACACAAGATATCTGTATGGTGCGAAAAGTGGCGACTTATTATCAGTAATTAAAAGCGTGATGACATCCACATGAGTACCAAAAGTAATCCGCTAAATTTCGGATACACGATAAATCACAGAAATCTAAAGGCTGTAAATTCAAGTAAGTACTCAAACTGAAATTATCACATGCGTAATATTGTTGGGAAAGCTAACCAAAGACCGAGATTTATTGGCAGAACAGCTATAAAGTGCAACGGGTCTACTAAAGAGACTGCTTACACCACGCTTATCCACCTTCTTCTGGAGTATCGGTGTGCGGTGTGGGATCCGCATCAGATGGGACTGACGGAGGGTGTCGAAAAAGGTAAAAGAACAGCAGATCGTTTTGTATTGTAGCGGAATGAGGGAGAGAGTTTCACGGACTTGATAAATGAATTGGGGTGGCAATCGTTAAAACAAAGGCGTTATTAATTGCGGCAGGATCTTCTCATGAAATCTCAATGTTCAACTTTCTCCTCCGATTGAAAAAATATTCTTTTGGCGTGCACCTGCATAGAGATAAATTATCATCGCGACAAAATAAGAGATATCATAGCTCTCGCAGTAAGCTTTAACTTTTCGTTTTTCCCGCGCACTGTTTGAGAGTGGAATGGTAGAGAAATAGTTCAACAGTGGTTCGATGAACTTTGTTCCAGGCACTTAACTGTCAATTGCAGAGTAATAATTTATATGTACATGTGTGTACAAGTGACACTTGAAGTGCTGTAAAGAGCGACGTCTCTGGACAATGAACGACTGGAAACGAGTAATTTGGACTGATGAACCATTCTACAGCCTGTGGTATTCCTAAGGAAGGGTTTGGTTTGATGAATGCGTGGAGAACGTTACGTGCTAACATGTGTAGCCCTAAATGTGAAATAAGGCCTTCAAATGGTTCAAATGGCTCTGAGCAGTATGGGACTTAACAGCTGAGGTCATCAGTCCCCTAGAACTTAGAACTATTTAAACCTAACGAACCTAAGGGCATCAAACACAACCATACCTGAGGCAGGATTCGAACCTGCGACCGCAGCGGTCGCACGATTCCAGACTGAAGCGCCTAGAACCGCTCGGTCATCCCGGCCGGCGAAGTAAGTGGAGGTGGGGCTACGGTATATAGGTGGTTTTCGTGGTTAGGGCGTGATCCCCTTATTTTGCTTAATAAAACGCTAAATGTGGAAGGATATGAACACATTTTACAACATTGTGCACTGCATGCAGTAAAGGAAAACTTCGGAGACGGTGGTTGTATCAGCGTGACCTTGTTATAAAGCAGCATCTGTGAGGCAATTTTCTGGGGACAATGATGTTCCTGAGACTGACTGGCTTGCCCAGGGTCTCGGCCTTATCCCAATGGAACACCTTTGGGATGATTTATGACGTCCACTCCGCTGGAGAACCCAGTGTCCAGTCTCTTGAGGATTCCACTCCTCCACAGACTCTCAGATGCCTCATTGAACGTGTCCCCGGCAGGTTTCAAGCCGTCGTAGCGGGGAAGGGAGGCCACATTTCGTTTTAATGTCCATTAATACTAGTCGGTATACTTTTGATGCGATAATGTACGAAGGGCGTTCCATAAGAAATGCAACACAATTTTTCCTGAAACCAAGTTGGTTTCATTCAGGAGTTCAGTACTCTATATTATTCCCCACTCCTTTGGCTCAAATCCCTATCTTGCTACATAATTTCCATTCAATGCGACGGTCTTACGCTACTGGGAGGGTCTGTATGCACGCACGGTACAACTCTGGTGATCGACGACAGATACAACATCTGCATCAATAACCTCCCCATAATTCACGTACTGCTTCCCCCGCAAAGTGCATTCTTCATTGAGCCAAACAGATGGAAGTCGGAAGGTGCGAGGCGTTGTGACGCCACTCCGTGGATTGCCGTTTTGTTTCCGGTTCGAAGTTATCAAAAGTAAGTTCCGTTGCCTGTAAAGATGTTCAACAAAAGCCGGCCGCTGAGGCCGAGCGGTTCTAGGTGCTTCATTCCGGAACCGCGCAACTGCTACTGTCGCAGGTTCGAATCCTGCCTCGGGCATAGAACAAGATACCAATCATGCTCGATGAGGGATCCTCGAGAAAATTTTGTTGGGAACCCCTGGTCTTGAGTATTGCCGACGCCTCTGCTGCTGAATCGGACAGCGGCGGTGAGCCACAGTGAAAACAGATGCGCAGAGGTCCCGGGGGCCAGCAGCTGGTGGTGGGCGCGGAGCGGCGCGGCGGGCAGGTGAGAGCGGGCCGGCCACGTGGAGCGGGCGCCAGGCGCAGGCGGCGGAATGCAGTGCCGCCACAATAAACGCTATTTTTACCTCAGCGGCCATACCGCCGCGCTACGGCGCAACACACCGCTGCGGGATTAACGGGCAACGCCAGCGACGCCCCACCGGGACCGCCCATTATACGGGCTGTGTCACAAATCTGGAAAGCTACTAAGAGCACCGCGAGCATCTTTGCACAATGAGTCAGGTACCGTTGTTAGGTTTTGTCACCGGAATTCTGTTTTAAAATATGTAAATATCATTAGCACTGAGATTTAGCTATCTTGTGTTTCCACAGACGCCAAAATGTCTCACCAGTAGAGTTATAAAACTACCGTAGGTTACCGTAGACAACCGTAAGCGTAGGTCACGGTAGTTTTCCTAATAGCGTTGGTCAGTTAAGGTCGTAATCGCATTACATGTACGTTAAGTGTGCTGCAAACCTATCCAGCGCTGCCTCATTTCGGTCGCTTTGTTTGCGTATGCGGTGAGCGTCCAGTTACACAACTAGTCATTAAAATTGCTGCACCAAGAAGAAATGCAGATGATAAACGGGTATTCATTGAACAAATATATTATACCAGAACTGACATGTGATTGCATTTTCGGCCGGCCGGTGTGGCCGAGCGTTTCTAGGCTCTTCAGTCTGGAACGGCGCGACCGCTACGGTCGCAGGTTCGAATTCTGCCTCGGGCATGGATGTGTGTGATGTCCTTAGGTTAGTTAGGTTTAAGTAGTTCTAAGTTCTAGGGGACTGATGCCTTCAGGTCTTAAGTCCCATAGTGCTCAGAGCCATTTGATTACATTTTCACGCAATTTGGGTGCATAGATCCTGAGAAACGAGTACTCAGAACAACCACCTCTGGCCGTAATAACGGCCTTGATACGCCTGGGCATTGAGTCAAACAGAGCTTGGATAGCGTGCGCAGGTACAGCTGCTCATGCAGCTTCAACACGATACAACAGTTCGTCAAGAGCAGTGACTGGCGTATTGTGACGAGCCAGTTGCTCGGCCACCATTGACCAGACGATTTCAGTTGGTGAGAGATCCGGAAAATGTCCTCGCCAGGACAGCAGTCGAACATTTTCTGTATCCAGAAAGGCCCGTACAGGGCCTGCAACATGCGGTCGTGCATTATCCTGCTGAAATGTAGGGTTTCGCAGGGATCGAATGAAGGGTAGAGCCACGGGTCGTAACACATCTGAAATGTAACTTCCACTGTTCAAAGTGACGTCAATGCGAACAAGAGGTGACCTTGACGTGTAACCAATGGCACCTGTAACCTCCCCCCGTAACTTACCGACCCTAATAGCACTGAAAAATTAAACCGCATGTAGCTAATGGAAATTTGGGAAAAGCAATCCTCGCCGAAGTTAATCTCTCGGTAAAGAGGGAGGAAAGAGTTACATCTAAATGAAAGGAAAAATGCAAATGAAATTGGTGGAAATTAATTTTCAAAGAGGGTAATGTTAATGAAAAAAGTAAATGTGCGGTCGTTACGTTAACAATTAACTGGCGTTAATTAGATATTTGAGATTTGGGGAAAATTACGGTCGCCAGTCCTATCGACAACTACCATAATAACTGAAACAGAAAGGTTAATGCACAAATAATTAGCACTAAAAGCGTGGAAACTGAAGGTTTATACGTGTTGTGTGAAAACTGAATGTTTGTCAGAAGTAATAAATTTTCGTACACTCTGACTTAATTTAGCAAAAGAACTAATAAAACCGGAAAATTGAAATTTAGTGACTTAAATTAATAGAGAACTTTGCTTCTGAAGCACTACGAAATTAAATAAAATAAGGTTAGTCTCGGGCTACCTCAACAATCATCTCAAAAACTACGTGAATCTACGCAATTTAGAAATAAGAGATTTAACTTTGAACTTGAATTTAATGATTTTGAGCAATTAACAATAGTAAAATTTAGTACGTACCAAGCTGAGCTGCAGTCACAGTTAAGCTAAAATATGGCAACAAAACTCGCACTCTTAATTTGTGCATATGTAAACTAAATATTGTAGCCAGCTATGAATACTTCAACTGAACTTTGAAATTAAAGCAGCGAAATGGAATGATATTACTTTAATGCTGGCGTTTGAATTTCAACAACACTCAGGTTCATTTCGGTAAAGGAAAGGGCCCTGCTTGGTAATGCAATTTGGACAATGAACAACAAAGGTTCATGCTAAGTTGTTGCATTTTAGTGATGCAAATGGAACAGTTTGAAAAGCTGAGGTCTGCCATACAGTTCTAAAACTTAACGTGCTTTCGGTCTTCCTTGTTGGTTGATTGAAGGTTTGAAGTCGTCGATGGAGGAGGTGGTGACAATCACTTACTGTCGGCCGTAGCTATTGCAGAAGCTGGATATTGGCGCGGCTTCTTCTCGACACGGTCACCAGCGAAACGGGCTCTTGATGTGTGCCGGCTAATGTTTCCCGTCCGCGACACCGTGCCAGAAACTATTATAGCAAGTCGAGCGCAATTACATGCTACCAAACCCCGAAAGCGGGGAAACTCGAGGGAGCGTCACTCGACACAACTCTCCACCGCCCTACTCCAGCCAGAGTCTGCTCTGCCCACGCTCCACGCGGCAGAGTAAACACTAGCAAACATCCTAAACACTTTGGTTCTCCACACGACCTATCGATGTAATCGTCCGATAGCATAGTTTGCCCGAGGCAAGACCAAGCGTAAAAATACAAATAATATTTACAAAACAAACCAATTATACATCGACAAAAATGCATATATATATATATATATATATATATATATATATATATATATATATATATATATATATATATTGTAAAACAATTACAATATATAAAGACACAGAAATGTCATATCTTCAGGTAAAAAAAATAAGGAAAAAATTTATAGTACAATAGATGGAAATAGGAGGATATGCATTTCCGGCGTTACACACCCCATACCATCACGCCGGGTGATACGGCAGTATGGCCATGACGAATACACGCTTCCAATGTGCGTTCACCGCGATGTTGCCAAACACGGATGCGACCATCATGATGCTGTAAACAGAACCTGGGCGCATCCGAAAAATGACGTTTTGCCATTCGTGCACCCAGGTTCGTCGTTGAGTACACTGTCGCAGGCGCTCCTGTCTGTGATGCAGCGACAAGGGTACCAGCAGCCATGGTCTCCGAGCTGATTGTCCATGCTGCTGCAAACGTCGTCGAATTGTTCGTGCAGATGGTTGGTTGTTGTCTTGCAAACGTCCCCATCTGTTGACTCAGGGATCGAGACGTGGCTGCCCGATCCGTTACAGCCATGCGGATAAGATGCCTGTCATCTCGACTGCTTGTGATACGAGGCCGTTGGGATCCAGCACGGGGTTCCGTATTACCCACTTGAACCCATCGATTCCATATTCTGCTAACAGTCATTGGATCTCGACCAACGCGAACAGTAATGTCGCAATACGCGAAACCGCAATCACGATAGGCTACAATCCGATCTTTATCAATGTCGGAAACGTGATGGCACGCATTTCTGCTCCTTACACGAGGCATCACAACAACGTTTCACCACGCAACGCCGGTCAACTGCTGTTTGTGTATGAGAAATCGGTTGGAAACCTTCCTCATGTCAGCACGTTGTAGGTGTCGCCACCTGCGCCAAACTTGTGTGAGTGCTCTGAAAAGCTAATCATTTGCATATCGCAGCATCTTCTTCGTGTCGGTTAAATTTCGCGTCTGTAACACGTCATCTTCGTGGTGTAGCAATTTTAATGGCCAGTAGTGTTGAATCCTCTAGCAACCGGAAGCGGTGAACCTTCTAGAAACTGAGCGAGGATATATAAATGGCCGCATAATCTACGGAACGTTTTTGTTCTGTGTAGTCATCCTCCTGTCTGTTACTTGAAAATAAAAAGGTGTTTGGAGTAAAATTGAAACTGTCAATGTTTGATTCAGGTTTTATTTGAAAATTGTTGATATATAAGGTGAAACAGAGGGATATTGCTGTAAAAATTAAAAAACAAATACACACATTTATCGTATAGCGATAGAAAACATAGTTTCCTCAATTGAAGGTAAAACAAGAAAGAAGAAAACATAAAAGAAAAACATATAGAACGTCGCGTCCGTCGATACTTCGTTGAACGTACATGAAACATGTTTCTGCTATTCATGAACAACTTTCAACTTATCAATAGTAACAGGAAACTTGCCTTTTAATAACATTCTATCGGGTACAAAATAACAACAATAATTATATAGATTCTTTTTGTTTGTGCATGTAAACTGTATTTCCATCACATAAAAACGCAGAAGTTACGCTGTCAGCTAATTTTTAATTACTTTATTAAAACGCGATTTATGTTTTGTAAGGATATATTGTACACAATGGACAACACGTACGGTTCTAATTATATGCAAAACAAAACAAAAAAGAAAGAGTTTCTGTCTCACCCATTCATTTATGTTTCTTTCCCTACCAATCCTATCAATACTACCGCTAATCCTAGGCTTTACCACGTCATTTGTATCAAAACTACCGAACCATAGTTCTCCAGTAAGAAGGAAGGAGGATTACTATAACGGAACACATTGCGCCTCTCTACTCCATGATCATTGTTGTGATTTTCACCAGCCAATATTTGGAAAGCGCAAGTAAACACCGATGTCTTAGACCACGTAAACACAAATGTTTTAGACTACGATAAACCCTGTTAGACCCACACCTTTCCCATAGCTGCAAAAGGGAAAACGTGATTTAGACTACGATGAGCTGTATAAGAAGCACACCTTTCCCATAGTTGCAAAATACACAATGTCGTGATATCTGATGTCTGATTTATACACAGCAAGTGCTCAAATAAGAACGCAGTGTGTGCATTTTCAGTTTACGCCACTGCGTTGTCCACCTTCGATGATGTATACCAAGCAAACAGCTGCCAGCTATCGCTTCTCGGTGTTACTTCAATGGTAACTTTCATAAAGGTGAAAGACGCCGACAGCACGTCATATATGGCGTTGCTCATGGAAGAACGAGGCAACACCGGCCGGCATTCCCTGGACATTTTTGCATTTCCTTTTTTCGTCGATTAGTTGAAGTATATATTTTATCTTTTGCCCAAGGTTTCTTCACAGTCTGTCCAACTTATTACTGTCCTTTATATACGCTGTCCATTCCTCTTCAATTGAATTGTGGTATTCATTATAGTACCTTCAAACGCTACACTCAGTTAGGTAGTTTTATGATTCTCAACTATTCTTTCGTTGCTGTTGCTTTTAGTGGCAAACCTCTACCACGGGTCCGCACAGATATCCTTCCATACTGACTTTACAGTCACCGCACGGTAGACTGACGTCACAGCGCCTGCCAGTCCCACAGCACACGTAAGTACACAATTCAACACGATGGTGCCGTGCGGGGTAACGTAACCGAAGGTAACTGCCTGCTAATATCACGTGTAAACAAGCTGGGCAGGAATCCACGACAGAAACGACGCTGCAACCCACGCCGCCAGAAATTGCGACTCGCCTTCTCTGTATAACAGACAGCAAAATCTGAACAGGTATATAACTTTCCTGATAGAAGAAAACGAATGACTCCTAACGGACACACGTGGTGCACTTCACAGCTTGACAGTATAAATATGAGTATGAAGAGGTGAAAGACAAAGTAAGACAGGGAATAGTAAAATAAGATCCATATAGGAAAGTAACTTCGTATTATCTCACAATTAGAAGTAAACTTCAGTCTCTCGCTGTACCCCCATGGAGAGTCATCGAGGTTCTCATACGAACTGGCGTGGCATAGTAGCCGAAGAAATTTTATTCATGAAGTCTACTGTAAATAGCCACGTGGTTGCAAGCTGTCCTGCGAAGTTTGCAAGACTTGCACTCCTGGAAGAAACGATATTGGGGAGATATGGCTCAGCCATATCCCTGGAGGATTTTTCCAGAATGATATTTTCACTGAGCAGGGTAGTATGCGCTTATATGGAACTTCCTGGCAGATTAAAACTTTGTCGGACCGAGACTCGAACTCCGGACTTTTGCTGACACGAGTAAGCGCTCTACGAACTGAGCTATCCAAGTACGACTCATATCAGTGCACATCCTGCTATAGAGTGAAAATTTCATTCTATACAGTGACTTGTTAGACATGAACCTACTCTACAGAAGCTTAACATCGAGCGTGGTGTATTATCTGCCATTTGCCTAGTAAATCGTCACAGAGAAGATATTTTCCAATTGGTACTTTCGCTGAGTGACGGTAGACAACGTTCATCCCGCTCCTGGCAGTGAGCTTAAAATATGCGTTATTCTAATAGGAAAGATCATAAGTCACAATGTTTTAGAAATACACTGACAAGCCAGAACGTTTCCATGATGCTACTCTAGGCGGGTGTAAAATGAACATGCGAACGGAGAATAATAAACGCTAAAATGAAGATTTGACCCTGTCCGACTACCCCCTGAAGCAGGGCTTAGGATCTCTTAATGCTCTTTAACATATAAGTTCCAACCTAAACAGAAATGAATGAGTAAGGGAACTAATTATACTAAATGATAAACGTTGTTGCTGCTTGTACATTTATTTTATATAAAAAACAACCTTTATTACAAATGTTTATATTTCCTAACTAAAATTATTGATACATTGAACAACTCTGCCCTTTTATTATGACTACGTGATCTAATGTAAATAACCTGAAATGACTGACGTCATCTATGTACCAATCACAAGAAGACACTACTTTTAAAGATGATCTACAATGGATTGCAACGTCAGTGATCACAGCTGTTTAGCCTTATAGCCCCTAATAAGCCAAAGCAATTAGCAATATCACCTTCTGTACTGCGTGCGGTGCGTTGGAGTGATTGTTCTCGTACACGTCTGTGACCATAGGAGAACTCCAGCCACAAAATAAACTCTTTCAGAGACTAGGACGGCTGACGGCGGTCCTCTGACTACTATACTCTAATGCTGTCTTCTCGTCTCTGTGTTCTACAGACGAGAAACGCGATCTCCCAACCACAAGGACGGAGTTCAGAAAAAGTCTTAACCTAAGTATCGGCAGAAGAAGTGCTCTCAATCACTGAACGCTGCGCACTCAACAACGACTTCCAACCCGGAGATGAAGTCCAGAATCTTATAAGTTCACAACAGTACAGTGCCTAACCGTTCTAACCATAAAAACTCGTGAGAGCAAAGACAGCAAGTCCGTCCGTACCAACAAGAAGCTGATACTGGGCGACTGTCACACACGGGAGCTTAAAACGGAAGACCCCTGTGTCTCCAGCGCTGGCATCCCAACAAGGCTTGGCTCCCCACCATCGTAATTCCGAAAACGAATCATATTCCCGAAACAATGAAATTTTCTCCCTCTCTACAGATTCTTCCGAACGCCGAACAACCATATTTTAGTCTTTTGTCGTCCAGCGCAGAAAATCTGCGAAGAAAGACCTATACTCCTACAATGGTACGCTTCTGCGTAAAAATCCTTGGAAATAATCCAGCCTGCGTGGATACGAGGTGCCGCTTCTTCGTTCCTCTCACCTGCATCCAAGATTTTCAGCGTTTCCGAAGTATAATCCTTCCGGCTCGGCTGCAAAACTGGCCGCTCGCAACTCTATTGTGCTCGAGCGATTAGGTGTTACTACGTCTGTCTTGTTATGTCCTGTGTTTAAGCAGGACCAAGACACCTGTGTGGGCCTTACACCCAGCGCTTCAGTTCCGCCAGCTGTTTCATTTTCACTGGCGTTCCAACCTCTACTAGTATAGGCAATCATTCATTACGACATTTTTACGATAAAGACACTCCGTCACCTTTCATGCAATAAGCGTTAACAATTATTTACAGGAAGTACGTGACAATGTCAGTCTCCTTTATATATTCATATCTACGATGTACCACCTATCACATGATACCTAATTGTGTTTGTAGATCATGGCAAAGTATGTGGATGAGTGCTTGTAACATGTGAAACTATAGCCACCTTACACATTATGAACACTGCACACCGCAAGATCGGAAAATTTGGAAATTTGTGGTAAGGACTTATGGGACCAAACTGCTGAGGTCATCGGTCCCTAAGCTTATACATTACTTAATTTAACTTAAACTAACTTGTGCTAAGGACAACACACAAACTCATGCCCCAGGGAGGACTCGAACCTCCGACGGTGAAGCCGCGCGGACCGTGGCAATACGCCCAAGACCGCACGGCTACCCCGCGCGGCCCGAAAGATTGATTGCAGCGTGGTGGTGACACGGCATGGAAAGTATATAATGGGAGGCAAATGAGGAAACGTTCTAACGATGAGCCGAAAATCGAGAAATTGAGACCCGACAAAACTAAGTACAATCGTCTGGTCATAACTGTGGGTTTTTTGACTGTTCTGCCAGCCGGGGTGGCCGAGCGGTTCTAGGCGCGACAGTCTGGAACCGCGCGACCGCTACGGTCGCAGGTTCGAATCCTGTATCGGGCATGGATGTGTGTGATGTCCTTAGGTTAGTTAGGTTTAAGTAGTTCTAAGTTCTAGGGGACTGATGACCTCAGAAGTTAAGTCCCATAGTGCTCAGAGCCATTTGAACCATTTTTGACTGTTCTGGGACATGGCTGATCAGTACTACAATATATGAGGTATTTGTTCTCTTTATTACAAGAATAATAAAAAAGATTTACTTAACTTTATTCGGTGCATTGCCAGAGGAGTGTGTCGAGTATTTACAACTGTCTCTAAACAGTAAAGCATCACTTGATGCACACATTTACAGACTCTTCTCTTGAAATACAGTGTTCGACATTTACAAAAGTACAGTACCATCTGAGATTGAATTGTACTGGTGTGCTAATTAGATGATGCCGACTGCTTCATTGGAGGTCACAAACTGGGGCACAGCGAGTCTATCCCCTGCTCTTAATCGACCTCCGTGCGATGGTGCTGCAGGGCTGAGAGAGAGAGTGTGTGTCTTGAGGAGCGCCTCCCATTCGTCACTGCGAATTGTAGCGAGATGCGCTAATGTCTTTGGTATCGATGCGCGTTGCCGACTTAAGTGTGGCACCGCAATCTTTGGACGATACCACGGTAATGGTCTGGAGCCTGGGAACGGGCATCTCTAAAATGGAGAAGCTCGACAGCTGTTCCAGTGTTACTGTCGTAAAACTGTTTCATCCATGCCTAACCACAGAACATGGAGTTCGGAGGCTTACCCATTCTATAAAGCACGATAGGTGACGATCTGTGGACGGAGTAAAATGCTGATGCAGCCTCAGTTGTTTCGGAGCACATCGTTCAGCTTACTCGTTGTACACAGGGCTCCGCAGCAGTGACTCGACTACATCGTCCAATACGATCGCAGTGACCATGGGATCACCGAGATTGGACAGTGAGTCAGTGGAAACGTCACGCCTGGTCGGATGAACCGCGTTTCTTGTTACACCAACTCGATGGTCACGTCCGGTTACGTCGTCATCCATGCGAATGGCTCCTCAAAACAAGTAACGCACCACACAAATGCAGTTCTGTGGGACAGTATTACGCTATGGGGGACATCCATTTGGGCTTCCATGGGACTTATGTTGGTAATCGAAAGAATCATGACAACTATGGACTGTATGAAAATTGTTGTGGACCACCATGCTTCATATCTTTCCAGACGGCGATGGTATCTTCCAGCAGCATAACTGTGCATGTCAAAACACCAGATATGTGTTAGAGTAGTTTGAGGAATGTAATGATGAAGCGACGTTTCTGTCTTCCTCACCAAATTCTCCTGATATAAACCCAATGCAACACATCTGGGACACTGGTGCCACATACTTTAGGAAACCTGTGAATGTTTTGTCGAATGTTTCCATATTGAACTGCTTCTGCTTTCTGTTGCTTTCCAGAAGTGGACCAACAAAGCAAATGGCCATGTTCTCTCTAATTAGTATACTATAAAAGAGATACATAGGGATGGTCAAGAGCACAGCGTGAAACTCTACCTTTGGAAGGAAGTGAATTTGGGATAGTCGCAATGTTTTGAAGAATTAAATTGCTCTTTCTTGAATGAACAAAACAAAAATTTCGTATATGAGTCTACGACAATGTTTCTGTCATATCGGCTTTCAAAAAAAAAAAAAAATTAATGGTGGCCCTCAACTACGTATTCTCAGCCATAGAGTTGAAATATTAAAAGTTTTGGCTGGTTTCGTTGTCTGGGGCCTGGGATACGTATTTACCGCATTACAAGCCAAATACTGCTGAGTCTACAGTATACAGTCTGAATATACGCATTAATCGAATGGTCGAAGGTTCCTGTCACTTGGAAATTGCGAATAGCATTTATTACTGTGAAACACTTATTGATGCCGATGGTCCAAGCAGTTAAATAAAATATAAGTTGAATAACAGGAAAACAATATATTCCTACTTCACGTAATTAGTTATAAGAAACAACATAGCTCGCAACATGTTCACTTCTAAACACATACTACATTTTCACTGCAGAAGCCATGGAAATCTCACAAGTGCACAAGTCGGCACTACGAAATATTTCTATATCCTGCGACCACGCGCAAAACTCAACACTCTCCAAGTATGTCCTGCGACCGTCCATAGCACCTTCCCGTCCAGCACTCTCCCGGGTCTTCTGCGACCCGATACCCCTCCCCCACTTCCGTACAGTCTCCCATTCACTTCAGTCGTCGCCTACCGTAGTAACGAGCGCTGTGATTGGCTAGAGCGCTCCCGTTATATCTCTGAGCCAACGCACACTAACAAACATATTGAAACACATACGAAATACTGGATTTACATTTAAACAACTTGAAATTAAATAAATATCCCTACAGATGGACAGTAAACACTCCCTACCACACATTATTAAATACACAAACAAATTAAATAAACCTATATCAAAGGAATAGAAGCAAAAGTAGGCCAGTAGCCTAATGTCTCTGTGCTTTCTAAAAGGCAGTAAATATTTGACAAATTTCTTCAGGAATAGTATATATCAGATATAAACAAAGACATAGAGGAAGAAATATATTTATTAGCATGCTGCTACCGTTTTTTCGTGTAATTGTTAAGTACTTATGGCTTGTCGTGATCAGTAGTAATTGGCCACTTTGACCTCCAATAACTTGTGCACTATTCAAGTTACACGCTTGTAATTCATACCAATTTATGTTTACACTAATAGCTTTCTAAAGACACGTAGATCGACAAAATCAGATGAACCGTTTAGATTTTGGAAATTCGTTGATGGCTGTTACTTGTGTAATTTACAGTCAGATACTAAACTTTAAACTTATAAAGATACTGAAAATCTGATTACACCATCAGAATCGTCATGCAAATAATGGTAATGTACATGTTCCTTTTTAAGTTATCGTGCATGATTCCTCTGGCTGTTATTAATTTCTACATGAACTGTGAAATGTCTGCCATTATGGTTTCACAAAGACCGCCATCTTTGGCATTCTCGATATACAAATCTCCTTCATTGACACAAAGCACAGTCCTCGACACAGCGTCAACATGGAATTTCCAGCCACACGGTCGGCCTGGACCATGTGCTGGGGCTACCCCTCTTGCTCCGGCTAAGGTTCGGTACCACACGGTTGCCGACGAGCCCCGGCTAGCCGAGCGGCCCGTGCGGCCAAGTCAACTCCGAACTTGGAATATTTTTCAAGGCGCCTCAACTCGTCCGTTATCTCACAGTCATCAGGAATAGTTTCTCTATGGACTGCGGAAATCATGGATAACATCGCTTAAATTCACCAAGAATATCGTCCATGACGTACTGTCATGTGTACGATGCGTACTAACCCAACGCGGTGCTCGAAACAATAGACTACTACAATAATTCGATTAAACTACCCTTTTTACTGGCTCAGTATGTTGCTCCCATTCATCTACAGGAAGACGTTCAGAACTAGCCTCTAATGGCTTATATCACTTTACCACATACATCCAGAACTTCTATGTTACGTCCTTTGGGGTACTTCTATTTCCATGTTCGCTAGTGCAGATAATATAGTGCACATTTACTGTATCTATCAAGCACTTTAAAAGGCGCTAATGAATTCGCAACCTGGAGTCTAGGAATCAGTTTAGCTCAATATTCCCGTTTTTTTATGTTCTCCCTTAACTCATTTGTTTTGTTTTTCCGTAAAATTTTACTTGACGATAAACAGACATTCTGCATGGAGAATATTTCCTTAGCCCGCTACCACTATTCAGGATTATGTTTCTGACTTTTATCTCATGACACTTTATCTTCCTAAGTCCTCATCTTCCATATACATCGCCCCCCCCCCCCTACACTCGTGTATATTTCGTGTCAAAATGAACAACTTTCGATTTCGTCATCAATGATATAATAAAATGGTGTGATACTGATAAGATGTAGAATGAATTTTCTGAGTTTTGAGAGCAAGTAAGAGAGACGGTAGAAGTAGCTCCTTTGAAACTTATACCAGATAAGGCAATATCGGGTAACGGTGACAATGGATAGATAGGCCCTACAGATAGCCTTTTGGCTACTAGCGATCGACTTGTTCCAGCACTATATCGTTACAAACTATGTTTTTTTTTTTTAATTCTTAAATAAGAATAATAATTCTCTTGGTTTAAATTCATCACTCTTAATGTAGGGCAGAAAATATAAGCATGTTGTTTTTGATGACATGCAATTGTCTCCTTGCAGGACTATTTTTAAACACTGCATGTGTCTGCCTGAGGACAGCAGTCAATGCCTTCTACGCGTTTACATTTCAAGGCGGCATACGGTGAAGGTTGTACAACTGCCATCCTACCACCCTTTTCATAGTCCATTCACAGACCGTATGTGGGAAGAGTTAATGTTATTTAGAAAGAACAGATGTTAGAATATGTCCATTTAGGTGCAGAAACAGTCCAAATTCATCGTCGTTGTCATTATGCAATATGTGCGCGGGGAGGGCACATATATTATGCATTACTTGCCGCGTGTAGTAACTTTCGCATTATCTTCGTTCGTCCGTTCCGGACGTAATAATCTGCTATCCATATATTGTACAGCATTTGGTGTTAACTGCCATCGGGATGTGACTACTGATTATGGTTATTGATTGCCATAAGGTGTTCTCAACATCAGATTCGAAGTTTTGAATAGTCTCGTTATCCACAAATCATTATGAACGAATGTGTGGTATCTAAATCGAACCATTTGACAATCACTGGAGATATATCAACTAGCCATTAGTCGTTATATTCTACACCCGGTAATGCCAGCGTCATAACGTTTGCACCCTTCTACTAGTACTTGTTTTAGTTCATTTTGTGCGTCTTCTCTTTCTGTCTCTTCGTTGGTTATTTCTAGTAGACTAGAGTATTAGGATTCGCTTAGCACTGTTGCCAATTGTGCAGCTAATTATGTTCAACATTCTATGTTTGAAAACAATGTCGGACTTATTGTCACTGAGGATTCTGTTCGTGGTTACCTGTAGTTCTCCAAAACGCGCAAAAGTAACCTTTTAGCGTCTTTATACTGTAACGCCTGCCTTGTTCTGTGTGGCCCACTTTTGGTCAGGCAGCCACACCTCCGTGCTCACAAACCCTGCGACAAGTCGATACCTGCCCAATTCCATAAACTTCTGGAAACAGGGACGGCTTCACCCATCTGCTCCGTTCCTTTTCTTCTTACAACTGCCTTATATGTGAGCAGATATTGAAGATTAGACAATGTGGCGGTAATTAAAGGCAAGCATGATGTTTTTCTGCTATTATATCTGTGCATTGTTTTGTTGCTGAAATGACGCTAGGTCCAACACACTTTCACTGTTTGAGATGATATAAAACGCCTGGAAATTGATGAAACCTTCTAATTTTTAGAAGCCCTGATCAAACATACAGAACTGTTAGAACAGAACAAAACTACCGATAAACTGGTAGCGAGGGAGGGGTGGGGGAAGTAAGACGTTTGAGCGAACAGCAGTAACAGATTTCATTACTGGACGAAAGGGTATTTGCGAATGGACTGGTTGCCAGTTCCTCCGACTTAAATCTCATCGAGGACGTGTGGAATGCGTTGGAGGGACATATTACAGCACGTCCATGAGAACCAACGACTATCCAACAGTTATCGAGCTCCCTGCTGGAGAAATCGATACACTCGCAACAAGAAACACTCACCAACATCGTGGCCAACATGGGAGCACTTTGCAGACCGAACATTGTCACCAGTGGTGATTACAGCACCCTACTAAGAACCATTTTCGTTTGTGACGTTCAGGGGACCATCATAAATGGTGGTGACATCAGTGTAATTACTGCCTTTGAATAAAAGTGTCATTTCTGTACGTCTCATTGCGTATTTGGTTCAAGTACCTTCCGTAAAATACTGTAACAATTGTTTCTGTGTATGGTGCTAGTTTCATCGAGCTATGTTACATGGCAGTGACACATTATTCGAAAGTTAATTTCGGCCGTAAGTTTTGCACACCAGCGTTGTTCCTGTACACTTTATGCTGCATCTAGGAAATGGTGATTATAATGTGGTGACAGAGGAACATATAATCAGAACTGTCCTCTGATAGGTTGTTGATAGCAATTTTCAGAGGCTACGTTTTGACAGCGAAGAGCAGCGCTGAATCTCCGCAGTATGCTACAGGGATGCTGTTCAGCGTTGTCCACCGTCCCAACATCATGAAAAATAAGATACACAGCTTAGTATCAGGCCGAAATATGTCACTCAATTCACTTAAAATACAAGGCAACCTTGGCTTTGTTGGGGATCCACTTGAATGAAGAGAGTGAATACAGGAGAACAGTCTACAAAACATATCTTGTCTGATGGTTAGTTAATAGCGGTTGAGTTGTGGTGCTGTAGAAAGGTGTTAAACGTTAGGTTGACTGATACATTAAATGAGGAGATTCTACGCGGAATCAGTGACAAAAGGAATATGTTAAGAACTCTGACTAGGAAAAGGGAATGAGTGACAAGACATGTGCTAAAAAATCAGGTCGCTAAAGGAAGCTGTAGAGGGTACAACATCCAGGGAAGGCAGAGATATAGTGCGCAGGTGGCTTGCGGAGTATGGATCTAGATGCAGATTGGAGTATATCCAATAAATAACCGAGCACATTTGATGTAAGTGACACTCTGAGATGAAGACATTGGCACGGAGGGGAATTCGTGATGAGTCGCATCAAACCAATCAGAATACTGATGACCCAAAAAAGTATTAAAAGGCAATACCGAGAAACAAAGACATTAAATACACTGGTAAAATTAGGATCAGAACCGACTAAGGCTTCAGTGGAAAAGTTAAGTATACTACTGGCGTAGTAATGACAGCTTTTGGAGCAATTACCGAAGTCCCAGAAAGACTGATTTCTGCATTTGTGATGTAGAAAGTAGACGTATAATGCTTGCCAAGTAAACGACGTGATTCATGACCTGGGCTTGACTAGGCGTATAACCGAAGAGTAACTAGTGCACCTAGTTCAGAGAATGACATAATTTATATCTCTGCAGCAGCCAACAGCTCACATCCATAAAACGTAAGAAGTTGTGTGAAATTTAAGCAATTTAATGGAAGGCTAATGAGAAACTGTAGTGGTGTATTTGCCGCAGTAGACAAGAAGCGCAAATCCACCGAGATAGAAACTGCATCTGCATGTGAGAGTGTTATGGCAAGAATCAGCTTCCGCCGTGGGGCATGTACTCATTCGATTCTCTTATCGACCACCAGACTCAGTAGCAGAAAACTTTAGGGAAAAGTTCAGTTCGAAAACACAAAAGTTCCTTATTCATATTGTAATGATCAGAGGAAACTGTAATCATCCAGAAATTAGTTGGGAAAATTGCAGTTATGTAAGTGGTGGGCGTGACAAGACATGTTGCGAAACATTACTAAATACCTTCTCTGAAAACTAACTAAAACATAAAATTCCGTATCTCATTCACAATGGCATATATTGCGTATAATGACAACAAACAGACGTGACCTCTTTAAGGATGTCCGCTCTGAAATTTGCTTTAGTGAGAATGAGATAGTTGTAGCACCAGTGACAGCGAAGTACAAACTGCAACTAAAACAAGCTGAAGGTTTAATATGAATAATAAACCAGATAAAGAGACCGTAGTGTTATATCTCAATAAGAATTTCGAAATATTTAGCTCTGTAGAAAACAATGGCTCAATTTTAAAAGAATAGTTGACCATGCACTGAATGGGCAAAAGCACTGTACATAATGATATACTACATGAAACGAGTTTGGCTAACAAGATGGCAATGCGTGAAGCCTTCTGCACCTACCGTATTAGAATATTACCGAAAGAGCTCAGAAAACCAGAAGAAATTCCGCTCATATCCAAACGCAGACATTGATGGGCGAGGAATATCTGAAACTGGGGTATCAAATAGAAGATAGAAATTCTGGACTCCTCTTACACAGGAAAATCGAATAGTATTGCCCCCCCATAGATTTCTCCCACCACTGCAAAGACGAATGAAATGTATAATAATGTCTACAGCGTCGAGAAACAAGTGGAATCGTTAAAATTCGGCAAAGCTCCAGTGCTGCTTTGAATCCTCATAAAAAAAAAAAAAACGTTTTGCATCACCCCGGTTCCCAGAACTCCTGAAGATAGACGTTGACTGTGGATATTGTATCACAGACACAGTCCCTCTGACTGTTCAGGGGTATCACTAAACACGCCCAAAGATGTAAACAACCATGCATGAGCAGCGCCTATTAGACGGAGGGGGTCCGACAGCTGATCAGTTCCAGTCATTCCACCAGGAAGGAGGTACACGGCTCGTGTTGTCTGTAGTTTAACCATGCCTAGACGGTCAATACCGCGGTTCGATCACTTCCGCTACCTACGGATTATGGCTCGGAGGAACTCTGACGGCAACGGCACCATGTTGAATAATGCTTTTCGTGCAACCACAGGACATCGTGTTACGACTCAAACTGTGCGCAATAGGCTGCATGATGCGCAACTTCACTCCCGACGTCCACGGCGAGGTCCATCTTTGCAACCACGACACCATGCAGCGTGGTACAGATGGGCCCAACAACATGCCGAATAGACCGCTCAGGATTGGCATCAAGTTCTCTTCACCGATGAGTGTCGCATATGCCTTCAACCAGACAATCGTCGGAGACGTGTTTGGAGGCAACCCGGTCAGGCTGAACGTCTTAGACACATTGTCCAATGAGTGCAGCTACGTGGAGGTTCCCTGTTGTTTTGGGGTGGCATTGTGTGGGGCTGACGTACGCTGCTGGTAGTCATGGAAGGCGCCGTAACGGCTGTACGATACGTGAATGCCATCCTCCGACCGATAGTCCAACCAGGTCGACAGCACACTGACGAGGCTTTCGTCTTCATGGACGACAATTCGCGACTCCATCGTGCACATCATGTGAATGACTTCCTTCAGGATAACGACATCGCTCGACTAGAGTGGCCAGCATGTTCTCCAGACGTGAAACCTATCGAACATGCCTGTTTATGGACGACGTGAACCACCAATCACTCTGAGGGATCTACGCCGAATCGCCGTTCAGGAGAGGAACAATTTGGACCAACAGTGCCTTGATGAACGTGTTGATACTATACCACGATGAATACAGGCATGTATCAATGCAAGAGGACGTGCTACTGGATATTAGAGGTACCGGTGTGTACAGCAATCTGGACCACCACCTCTGAAGGTCTCGCTGTAGGGTGGTACAACATGAAATGTGTGGTTTTCATGATCAACAAAGAGGGCGAAAATGATGTTTTTGTCGATCTCTATGCCAGTTTTCTGTGCAGGTTTCGGAACTCTAAGAACAGAGGTGATGCAAAACTTTTTTTGATGTGTGTATATCGAATTGGTAGCTCAGAATCAGTGGCTCGTTTAATCATAACATATCGTAGATCCGTATCGTATGGTTTGGAGAAAGCTCAGGTGACACCCATCAACAGGAAGGTCAGCAGAAGTGTTCCACGAACAACATCCTCGGAATCCATTTGTTGTTGAATCTTAGGACGTATACTGAGCCAGAAATCATTTATCTCGAACAGAATCACCTCCTCCATGACAACCAAGCAGCACAGATTCCGAAAAGTTGATCATATGAAACCCAACTAGCTCTAGTCTCACATTACACTCTAGAAGATAGGGATCAAGGTAGTGAAGCAGATGCATCATTTTTGACTTCCGGAAACCATTTGACTCAGCACCACATGTACGTTTAGTATCGAAAGTACGATCATATGCCACACCAAGCGAAGTTTGTGACTGTATCGAAATTTTTCAAATTATTTTTGAAAACATTGCAGCAGAAAGTCAGCGATCACAATGTAATATTGGAAATTAATTATAAAATAGTCTAGCTCACAACGTTCATTTAGCAAAAGGTGAACAGTTTTGATCATCACATGATCATCTTTAGACCTTCGATTGTAACATAAAACAGTATATAAATTAGAGGGACACATAAAAAGAATTTAAAATTAGCTATAAAATTACAAAAACATAGATATACCTATATTGATGGACAATGGCTGTGCATGGAGCAGAAACCGCTGAATGACGGTAATCAACAGCTAGAGAGAGGAATACAGCTGTTTCTTAAATATTGGAGGATCTGCCTACAGCTGACAGCTTGACGTCAGCGTTAGCCAGTCAGGTGTAATTCGAGAAATTGTGTCACAAAAGTTGTTGTTATTAGTAAACAGAACATCGAAATTAAATTTAAAAAATTTATATTAAAGAATAAACAGCTTGTTAAGACAGCTATTGCCAAATAAGTATACTGATGATGATGATGTACCATACTTCGCTGAGCGTAGCGGACGATGCGGGAGACCCGCACCGCTGTACTAGGCAAGGTCCTAGTGGAGGTGGTTTGCCATTGACTTCCTCCGACCGTAATTGTGATGAATGATGATGAAGACGGCACAAAAACACCCAGTCATCTGGAGGCAGAGAAAATCCCTGACCCTGCCGGGAATCGACCCGGGACCTCGTGCACGAGAAGCGAGAACGCTACCGCCAGACCACGAGCTGCGTACATAAGTAGGCTAAGAAATTTGAAAATGAAACAAATAAACATCAAATTCGTTGCGTATATGTCGCCCTCTAGAGCCAAGCTGTTGTTCTTTCCTATGGAGATGGTGGACATCGTTCCAAAGATGTAGCTCTGCTGCACCTGTGTGAATAAAGCTGCATATATATTCCATCATAGCTTAATAAGATTTCAAGATGGTGCAAAGACTGTTCTCTTCAAAAACGTAAAATTTCACTCTTTACAAAACTGTTGTATCCTGCTGCTACGGTATTAATAAGCCGCAGTTGGAATCCATTAACTCACACAAATTCCCAGGTGTAACAATTTGTAGGGATATGAACTGGAAGGTCAGATAGGCTCAGTCACAGGTAAAGCGAGTGATAGACGTCGTTCATTGGTAGAACAGAAGAGAAACTCCAACAATCTACACTCCTGGAAATGGAAAAAAGAACACATTGACACCGGTGTGTCAGACCCACCATACTTGCTCCGGACACTGCGAGAGGGCTGTACAGGCAATGATCACACGCACGGCACAGCGGACACACCAGGAACCGCGGTGTTGGCCGTCGAATGGCGCTAGCTGCGCAGCATTTGTGCACCGCCGCCGTCAGTGTCAGCCAGTTTGCCGTGGCATACGGAGCTCCATCGCAGTCTTTAACACTGGTAGCATGCCGCGACAGCGTGGACGTGAACCGTATGTGCAGTTGACGGACTTTGAGCGAGGGCGTATAGTGGGCATGCGGGAGGCCGGGTGGACGTACCGCCGAATTGCTCAACACGTGGGGCGTGAGGTCTCCACAGTACATCGATGTTGTCGCCAGTGGTCGGCGGAAGGTGCACGAGCCCGTCGACCTGGGACCGGACCGCAGCGACGCACGGATGCACGCCAAGACCGTAGGACCCTACGCAGTGCCGTAGGGGACCGCACTGCCACTTCCCAGCAAATTAGGGACACTGTTGCTCCTGGGGTATCGGCGAGGACCATTCGCAACCGTCTCCATGAAGCTGGGCTACGGTCCCGCACACCGTTAGGCCGTCTTCCGCTCACGCCCCAACATCGTGCAGCCCGCCTCCAGTGGTGTCGTGACAGGCGTGAATGGAGGGACGAATGGAGACGTGTCGTCTTCAGCGATGAGAGTCGCTTCTGCCTTGGTGCCAATGATGGTCGTATGCGTGTTTGGCGCCGTGCAGGTGAGCGCCACAATCAGGACTGCATACGACCGAGGCACACAGGGCCAACACCCGGCATCATGGTGTGGGGAACGATCTCCTACACTGGCCGTACACCACTGGTGATCGTCGAGGGGACACTGAATAGTGCACGGTACATCCAAACCGTCATCGAACCCATCGTTCTACCATTCCTAGACCGGCAAGGGAACTTGCTGTTCCAACAGGACAATGCACGTCCGCATGTATCCCGTGCCACCAAACGTGCTCTAGAAGGTGTAAGTCAACTACCCTGGCCAGCAAGATCTTCGGATCTGTCCCCCATTGAGCATGTTTGGGACTGGATGAAGCGTCGTCTCACGCGGTCTGCACGTCCAGCACGAACGCTGGTCCAGCTGAGGCGCCAGGTGGAAATGGCATGGCAAGCCGTTCCACAGGACTACATCCAGCGTCTCTACGATCGTCTCCATGGGAGAATAGCAGCCTTCATTGCTGCGAAAGGTGGATATACACTGTACTAGTGCCGACATTGTGCATGCTCTGTTGCCTGTGTCTATGTGCCTGTGGTTCTGTCAGTGTGATCATGTGATGTATCTGACCCCAGGAATGTGTCAATAAAGTTTCCCCTTCCTGGGATAATGAATTCACGGTGTTCTTATTTCAATTTCCAGGAGTGTATAAAGAAGATTGGTTACAAGCCACTTGTCCGATCCCTCCAAGAATATTGCTCAAGTCTGTGGGACCCGTACCAGAGAGGACTAACAGGTGATATTAAACATAAACGGATAAGGGTAAATTGAATGGTCACAGGTTTTCTTGGTCCCTGGGAGAGTATTACAGGGGTGCTGAAGAAACTAAACGGCAGACACTTGTGGACGCAAACTACCATTAGTAAACCTACTTTCAAAGTTCCAAGGAACAGTTATAAATGATGTGTAGGAATGTACTACAACCGACTACGTTTCTCTCCTGTAGGCCTGTTGAGGACAAAATTAGATAAATTACAGCTGGCCCAGAGCTATTTAAATACACATTCTTCTTGCGCTCCATACTTGAAAGGAACGTAAAGACTACGTAATATATGTTAGAATGGGAAATATCCTCTACCATCCGTTTCACAGCGATTTGCAGAGTATGGATGTAGATGCAGAATACTTGAGCCACTATGATCATTGCCCTTAGGGTGCAAGCAGTGTCTCGGGCATGGATGTGTGTGATGTCCTTCGGTCAGTTAGGATTAAGTAGTTCTAAGTTATAGGGGACTGATGACCTCAGAAGTTCAGTCCCATAGTGCTCAGAGCCAGAGCCTCTCGTCTTACTCGAGTTTCCGGATGTTCCGCCGGTTGCTGTGGCCGAACGTTTCTAGGCGCTTCAGTCCGGAATCATGCAGCTGCTACGATCGCAGGTTCAAATCCTGCCTAGGTCATGGATGTGTGTGATGTCCTTAGGTTAGTTAGGTTTCATCGGTTCTAAGCCTAGGGGACTGATGACCTCAGATGTTAAGTCCCATAGTGCTTAGAGCCATGTGAATCATTTGAACCGGATGATCCTCCTGCACATAGGTAAGACTGGTTAGTTGCCACAGTATGACTCCTTGAACCCTCAATGCATGCAGTAGTGGAAATCAGTAAAAGGCATGGATATTTGTAGGAAAATTAATATTTTCTGCTGGAATAATGTCTTTTTTTTATTTTATTTTATTGGCTTCCGGTCCAAAGGTAAATGAAGTACTGCTTGACTGAACATTACAGTGAACTGTAAGACGTACTGAGATGTTAGAGACGGAGTTTATTAGAATGTATGAGGACCTAGGGAACGTTTCAACAATACAATGCATGTGTGCTGCAGCCGGCCGGCGTGGCCGTGCGGTTCTAGGCGCTACAGTCTGGAACCGAGTGACAGCTACGGTCGCAGGTTCGAATCCTGCCTCGGGCATGGATGTGTGTGATGTCCTTAGGTTGGTTAGGTTTAAGTAGTTCTAAGATCTAGGCGACTGATGACCTTAGATGTTAAGTCCCATAGTGCTCAGAGCCATTTGAACCATTGAGCATCTGTGCATGTTTCCGCTACAACCAAAGATGGTTTGAAGATAAAGATATAGATGACTTGTCTTGGCCTGCATGTATCCCGGATATAAACCTCATGAAAAATACCTGCAAGACGTGTTTGTCACAATGGAAGACAATTTGAGACCGTAAGTGAGTTGAAAAGTGCGATAGGAAAAGAGTGAGCGATAATTTCACTGCAAGAGCTACAAACCCTAACAAAATCAATGCCGAAGAGAATTTGTGAGGTAATTAGGAAGAACTAGGTTGGACAAACTACTAACAGTGTGATAACACGACAGGTCAGTGAGTAAATTTAGACCAATTTCCCCCCAGGAAATGCAAACTCCTTATTTTGTTACTCGCGTTATCAAAGAAACTACACTATTGGCCATTAAAATTGCTACACCTCGAAGATGACGTGTTACAGACGCGAAATTTAACCGGCAGGAAGAAGATGCTGTGATACGCAAATGATTAGCTTTTCAGGGCATTCACACAAGCTTTGCGCCGGTGGTGACACCTACAACGTGCTGACACGAGGAAAGTTTACAACCGATTTCTCATACACAAACAGCAGTTGACCGGCGTTGCCTGGTGAAACGTTGTTGTGATGCCTCGTGTAAGGAGGAGAAATGCGTACTATCACGTTTCCGACTTTGATAAAGGTCGGATTGTAGCCTATCGCGATTGTGGTTTATCGTATCGCGACATTGCTGCTCGCGTTGGTCAAGATCCAATGACTGCTAGCAGAATATGGAATCGGTGGGCTCAGGAGGGTAATTCGGAACGCCGTGCTGGATCCCAACGGCCTCGTATCACTAGCAGTCGAGATGACAGGCTTCTTATTCGCATGGCTGTAACGGATCGGGCAGCCACGTCTCGTTCCCTGTCACACATGCGGACGTTTGCAAGACAACAACCATCTGCACGAACCATCCGTGCCGGCACGTTCACAGAAGCTCAGTCCGTCAGTTCACCTGATGGTGGCGACATGTATGATCGCCGAAATATTGTGCCCGTTGGACACTGTAGACCGGCAGTACACCCGTGGATATTTTGAGTTCGACGACGTTTGCAGCAGTATGGACTATCAGCTCGGAGACCATGGCTGCGGTTACCCTTGACGCTGCATCACAGACAGGAGCGCCCGCGATGGTGTACTCAACGACGAACCTGGGTGCACGAATGGCAAAACGTCATTTTTTTGGATGTGCCCAGGTTCTGTTTACAGCATCATGATGGTCGCATCCGTGTTTGGCGACATCGCGGTGAACGCACATTGGAAGCGTGTATTCGTCATGGCCATACTGGCGTATCACCCGGCATGATGGTATGGAGTGCCATTGGTTACACGTCTCGGTCATCTCTTGTTCGCATTGACGGCACTTCGAACAGTGGAAGTTACATTTCAGATGTGTTACGACCCGTGGCTCTACCCTACATTCGATCCCTGCGGATCCCTACAGTTCAGTAGGATAATGCACGACCGCATGTTGCAGGTCCTGTACGGGCCTTTCTGGATACAGAAAATGATCGAGTGCTGCCCTGGCCAGCACGTTCTCCAGATGTCACACCAGTTGAAAACGTCTGGTCAATGGTGGCCGAGCAACTGGCTCGTCACAATGCGACAGTCACTACTCGTGATAAACTGTGGTATCGCGTTGAAGCTGCATGGGCAGCTGTACCTGTACACGCCATCCAAGCTCTGTTTGACTCAATGCCCAGGTGTATCAAGGCGGTTATTACGGCCAGAGGTGGTTGTTCTGGGTACTGATTTCTCAGAATCTATGCACCCAAATTGCGTGAAAATGTAATCACATGTCATTCCTAGTATAATATATTTTTCCGATGAATACCCGTTTATCATCTGGATTTCTTCTTGGTGTAGCAAATTTAATGGCCAGTAGTATATGTAATTCCTTCATGATCGTTTGTGTCTTATAGGAGTCTGCTACTCTCATAATAAATTCTGTACAGTAGATCACAGACATTGTACAATTACTTTCGACGGTACCCTGCCTTTTCACAGATTTCCACTACTGTACTTCTCTATCAGCTCTTCGTCCAAAACCGCCGAGTACAATTTGGGATTAGGGTTTCCGGGCAGCCCGGACACGGCAGCAGGCGCTGGCGCCACCGCAGAGGACCAGTGTTACGGCAGCGCCTCTATTTCCGTCGCAGGCGGCGCCAGCCACGCCGCGCAGCCTCCGGGCCGTCGCCGCAGGCGGTCAAGGCCGGGCCCGCAGATTAATGCGGAGTCACGGCCAGCGGCGGCAGCGGCGCCTCCTGTTGCTTCAGCTCGCCTCGCCTCGCCTCGCGCCTCACACGTTGCCTCACCGCCGACGGGGCGATCGCCAATTTATCGGCTTGCCCAACGCGGCACGGGGCGCCTGGTTGGCCACACGAAGCGCCGACCCACGCCTCAGGTCTATTTCAGCCGGAAGTTAATAGCCTCACCGATTGCTCTTACATCAACGTCGCAAACAGAATTTCTAACGTCTCCGACGCTCCAACAGTAAATCGTCTCTTTTGTCCACGTCAGAAGGTTTACCGGACGACTGAATGCGCGATTTGTGACAAATTCGTTCAGACGACAAAAGTCACGGGCTAGCGATTTGCACATATAAATATGGCAGTACTATCGCGTACACTAAGTGTAAAAAGGCAGTGCATCGGCTGAGCTGTCATTTGTACTCAGGTGATTCATGCGAAAACGTTTCCGTCGCGATTATGGCCATGCGACGGCAGGAGTTGACAGACTCTGAACGCTGAGTTCGAGCTAGAGCCATGGGACATTCCACTTCGAAAATTGTTAGGGAATTCAATATTCCGAGATGCACAATGTCAAGAGCCTGGCGAGAATACGAAATTTCAGGCATTATCTCTCACCAGGGACGGTACAGTTGCTGACGGCTTTCACTTAACGACCGAAAGGAGGAGGTTTCGCCGGCCGAAGCGGTCAAGCGGTTCTAGGCGCTACAGTCTGGAACCGCGTGACCGCTACGGTCACAGGTTCGAATCCTGCCTCGGGCATGGATGTGTGCGATGTCCTTAGGTTAGTTGGGTTTAAGTAGTTCTAAGTTCTAGGGGACTGATGACCACAGCAGTTAAGTCCCATAGTGCTCAGAGTCTTTTGAACCATTTTTTTGAGGAGGTTTCTGTGTCGAGATATTAGTGCTAACAGAAAATCAACACTGCTAAAAGTTACCGCAGAACTTAACGTAGGACATACGACCAATATATCAGTTAGGGCAGAGCAGCGAAATTTGGTGTTAACGGTCTATGGCAGCAGACGACGGACGAAGTGGCTTTGCTAACAGCACGACATCGCCTGGAGCACCTTTCCTGGGCTAGTGACCATATCCTTTGCCACCTAGACACTGGCCTGGTCAGGTGAGCCCCGACTGCAGTTGGTAAGAGCTACTGGTGGAGCTCGTGTGGCGCAGATCCGCGAAGCCATGGACAAGGCTCTGTGCAAGACGGTGGTCGTTTCATAATATTGTGGGTTGTGGTTACACGGCACATTAACTGGAATTGGTTATGTCTGGCTACTTGCAAACAACTTGCAGCCATTCATGGACTTCACGTTCCCAGGCAGCGATGGAGTTGTCACACAATTTTTCCCGATTTGTTAGTACATTCTAGAAACATCTACATCTAATTGATTACTCTGCTATTTACAATAAAGTGCCTGGCAGAGGGTTCAATGAACCACCTTCAAGCTATCTCTCTACCGTTCCACTCTCGAACGGCGCGCAAGAAATATGAGCACTTAACTTTTTCCGTGCGACCCCTGATTTCTCTTATTCTGTCTTGATAATCATTTCTCCCTAAGTACGTGGCTGTCAACAGAAAATTTTCGCAATCGGAGGAGAAAACTGGTGATCGAAATTTCATGAGAAAATCCCGTCGCAAGGAAAAACAGCTTTGTTTTAATGATTGCCACTCCAATTCAGGAATCATGTCTGTAGCACTATCTCCCCTACTTCGCGATAATACAAAACGAGCTGCCCTGCTTTGTACTTTTTCGATGTCATCCGTCAGTCCCACCTAATGCACATCCCACACCGCACAGCAATACAGGACAAGGCGGACAAGAGTGGTGTACGCAGTCTCTTTAGAAGACCTGTTGCACCTTGTAAATGTTTTGTCAATGAATCGCAGTCTTCGGTTTGCTCTACCCACAACATTATCTACGTGATCGTTCCAATATAGGTTATTTGTAATTGTAATTCCTAAGTAATTAGTTGAATTTACAGCCTTCAGATTTCCGTGATTTATAGCGTAATCGAGGTTTAGCAGATTTCTTTTATTACTCATGTGAATAACTTCACAATTTTCTTTATCAGGGTCAATTACCACTTTTCGCACCATACAAATATATAAACCATTTTGCAATTCGCTTTTGTCTTTACAAGACGGTAAATGAAAGTAAACTAAGGCGGCTACTCAGATTGTCTCCTATATCGTTAATATAGATCAGGAACAATAGAGGGCCTATAACACTTCCTTGGGGAACGCCGGGTATTACTTCTGTTCTACTCGATGACTTTCCGTCTATTACTACGAACTGTGACCTTTCTGACAGGAAATCACGAATCCAGTCGCACAACTGAGGCGATATTCCATAGAGACGCAGTTTGGTTAGAAGACGAATGTGAGGAACGGTGTCGAAAGCCCTCTGGAAATCTAAAAATACTGAATGAATTTGACATCCCATTTCTATAGCACCTCATGAGCATATAGATCTAGTTGAGTTTCACAAGAACGATATTTTCTGAATCCGTGCTGACTATGTGTCAATAAATCGTTTTCTTCGATTCGAGCGAAAGATTCGGCCACCACATCACGAAGTTTACAGGACAACTAAATCCTCGATTTGTGACACGTAATGTGTGAAAAAAAGAAAAGTGAGTCCACGATCTCAGTCAGGCATCTACTCAAACTGACTCAAAGCGGACGGGGCTAAATTCTGAAGCTTCGTTCTGGCTCTAACGCTCAAACATGTGTTTAAAAGTTAGGCACCACCAAAGTCGGTAACGAAAACTGCCTCCAGGAGCAGTACCTCAATCGGCTGTCTTCAGGCCACTTACCTTTGATTTCGACTCAGTTGGCTGGCAACGGACTGGAACTAATCATTGTTCAGGTCCACTTCATATTAATATATTTTTTCCTTGCTATCGCTTCGTACTTTAACTTCATTTGCTTGGGTATTGTTTCCTGAATGAATTTTTCATCATACAACGTACTGTACGATCTCAACCTTCCTCAAAGATCCGAATCTTGTACTTTACTGAGAAAATTACTCTGTGCCGTCTCTGCAGTGTTCTTACTCTCAGGAGGCTTACTCCTGTTGTATGAACATGAGATCTTCTAAAGGGTTACGAAAGTTGATGAGGCATCCTGCCATATAAAAAGGTATGAGGCAGCTCATGATTCGTGGTTGAATACCATAATTGTTCAGACTACTGCCCACTACTGTCAAGTTTCCACAAGGCGAAAACGTTGGGCCTGATATGCTGATTGTACTATCTGCTCTCATATGTCTGTCAGCACAAAACTTAAGCTAAACCAAGATCCTTGTTATATGACTGCTCCTCTTGCGGTACCACAACTAACACAAACATTAAACAACTACAGGTGTTGCAGCCCGGCCGGCTAGCCGTGCGGTCTAACGTACGGCTTTCCGGATTGGGAAGGAGGGTCCACGGCACGAATCCCCCCGGCGGATTTGTGTCGAGGTCCGGTGAGCCGGCCAGTCTGTGGATGGGTTTTAGGCGGTTTTCCATTTGCCTCTCCGAATGCGGGCTGGTTCCCCTTATTCCGCCTCAGCTGCACTACGTCGGCGATTGCTGCGCTAACGAGTTCTCCAGCCACGCGTACACCACCAATACTGTACCACGCAAACATAGGGGTTACACTCGTCTGGTGTGAGCCGTTCCCTGGCGGCGAGGGGGGGGGGGGGCGGGGGGGAGGGTTCTTCGGGGTCCGAACCGAACAATAACCCTGAAAGAGTGTTTCGCTGTGGGGCGGCGGGGGGTGAAGTGAACTACGGTAGTCGTCGTGGGGTTGTGGACGACTGCGGCTGCGGCGAGGACGGAGCCTCTGCGTAGTTTCTAGGCCCCCAGTTAACATGCAATACAATACAATACAATACAGGTGTTGCAAAATTCTTAAAGCTACTCGGTGGGCCCGGACAAGGGACCTTAACCAAGAGCTTGACGTCGACCCCACCCAGGAGACAATCAGAAAGACAGCACATAGACCCCTGGACACCACAGAAAACCTCCGGCCGACCACTCGCCATCTGGACAACGTCGGATCTATTCCCCGTAACATTAGAACAGGATTCTGGTCCCACGGGCCATTATCTAATCTCCACTAAAACGTCTAGAAATCACTACCACCGAAGGGCTTATGGGCCTAGAGCCTGCAGTTCTTTTTATGAGTGAATAAAGAGAACAATAGCTATTTATGTTCATCCAGGAAGTCCAACCACACAATGGCAGCACTTCTATTATACACACAAACACTCACTCACACACACATACACACACACACACACACACACACACACACACAAACATAAAAAAGTATTCGTGTCTGAGTCTAACTGCAATCTGGGTGGTCGCTAATGAACTTTAGGACAGTCAATTTTAAACTGGTAGTACTTCTTATTTAAAAATTAGAAAAGTACTTAGAAATTCCTTTAATGTTAATGAGACTATCGAATCACTAGCACAACAAGTAGGACAGAGCCAGCTACTTAGACACTGAAATCAGCTCCCTTATAGCTTAAGGACTAGTTCCGATGGTGCACAAATTTTTTAACATGCTTTCTCCTGTCAGCTAAAATTAACACCTAGTCCGTAATCAATTGTGGGAGTGTATATTCGTCAGCAAATAAATAATAATGTTTTAAATTGCTGCGTGCCATGCGCAGCGCGCTACAAACACCACACATTGATGGCTCCTTTCGCCATAGGACTTTTTCCAATCAGGAAGTGAGACACGAGCACTTCCGCGCATCTAAGTGATTAGAAGAAGATCAAAAAAATGGCTCTAAGCACTATGCGACTTAACATCTGAGGTCATCAGTCCCCTAGACTTAGGACTACTTAAACCTAATTAACCTAAGGACATCATACACACCCATGCCCAAGGCAGGATTCGAACCTGTGACAGCACCAGCAGCGCCGTTATGGACTGAAGTGCCTAGAACCGCTCTGCCACAGCGGCCGGCAGGAAGAAGCGAGACAGTCACTTTCACCAACTGCAGCTTAGAGATGATTACTTCCAACTACTCGTCTTCTCATCAATGTATGGCCTTGTGCCCCCACGGCGTGTAGCGGAACCTCACATTTAGCCACTTGAAGTGCAATGGAGGCGCCCGTAAGTGATCCACCATCCATTTCGTTGTTCCTAATTCCCGCACGACCTGCTTCGCACGACAATACTACTTCCTTCCTAATTATAACGAAGGCGACCGAAAGTTTCCTCGATGGACTGCAAGTGTTGCAGTGCACTCAAGGAGTCGGAGCGTATGAGGATTGTCTTAGCATCTGAATGATCTTGAGTGTTACGCATCCATATTGGTCCCGGATATTTTCCAAAGCAAATGAATGTAAACTCAGTTTCTGAAATGTTGAAGGGGTCGTTTTCAAAACCTGTTTGTTTTACCACAAATATTTCAGGTATGTTTTTCTGTTCTGAGTGTTCTTTTTCTGTCAAACGATTCGTTGTGCTCAGCTTGTCTAAATAGAAAAACTCATCAGCTATTTCTATGTAAATGGAAATGAAGTCCCATGCTTCTTGACTGAGTGTCGGGGAATGATGCGGGAGACCCGCACCGAAGTACTAGGCAAAGTCCTAATGGGGGTGGTTTGCGGTTGCCTTCCTCCGAGCGTAATGGGGATGAATGAGGATGATGGAGACGACACGACAACACCCAGTCATCTCGGGACCCCGTGCTCGGGAAGCGAGAACGCTACCGCGAGACCACGAGTTGCGGACCTCTATTTCTATAACGTCTTTAATTTTTTTTTAATTTTCTTTCTATTGATTTGACTATACACTAAAAGACAGATAGACTTGTTAGCTTGCCTGAAGCCGCTGGAATATATAGCTAAAATTTTCCAACAGCGGATAGTGTATCACGATCGTAATGTGACAACCCTTTCCTGGGAGTTATCACGTTGTTCAAACACAGCCATCTGATTATACATCGTTCATTTTGCGTTGCTAGCAATGTGTTTAGTTTTGGGGCAGATACGCAGCATCGTTCAGGTACTATTGCAGTGACTACTTGCGAGATAACTGTGAGAGGAAGTGGAAAGGAACAGTATTCGTTACTGGCGAATATGGACGTACTATCCCCCTTTTCCCACCTGAGGTCGTAATTTATGTGCAGATTTTATTTTTCAACAAGAGATGTTGCAGAGTGTGGACAGAAATATGGAAACAATACAAACACATCGCGTTACCATTCCTAATACTGTTAAGGAAACCCGTCGGCATTCAAAGCAGCTTCCAGTCGTCTCGGAGTGAATAAATACAGGTCCCGTAAGATTTAAAGGGAATCTTATACCATTCTTCCTGCAAAATTGTGCAAGTTCAGGTAACGATGAATGAGGTGGATAGTGATCACTTGCCTTCTCTCCAAAGTCGACCACAAAGAGCAGGGGAATGCGACAATTCATCCTCGTGATCACTAAACCATTCTTGGACTATGCAAGCTGTGTGAACAGGGGCTCTGTCGTCTTAGGATACAGCATCACCATTTGGAAACACCTTGTACCATAAAATGGGGCTGATCAGCCAAAATGGTCACATAATACTTGACAGTAATGCAAAGTAACCATGGGGCCCATGGAATACCACGACATGGCTGCCCAGATCATATCCGACACCCGGCCACGTTCCACTCTTGAGACCTAAACTCGTCCAGAAGTCGGAAACAGCGTGAAAGAAGACTCATCCGACCAAATGACATTCTTCCATTGCTCCATAGCCCAGGTTTCACAGCTCCGGCACTACGTTTTCCCCATACTGATGGGTAGTTTTGGAATTCTAGGTCGCCCTGCAGTTCCAAGCTTCTAGAGATCCCTTTGTGTTGTTTTGGTGCTGACAGGGTTCACGAGTGCGACATTCAGTTCTTCAGTGACACCTGCAGCTGCTGTCTCCTCATTTTTCCTCACACTCATGTTCAATGACCATCCGTCACGGTCGACATACACTGTCGCTCACGTTGATACTTACGGGAATGCCGGCCACTGGTGGCCGAGCGGTTCTAGGCGCTTCAGTCTGGAGCCGCTCGACCGCTACGGTCGCAGGTTCGAATCCTACCTCGGGCATGGATGTGTGTGATGTCCTTAGGTTAGTTAGGTTTAAGTAGTTCTAAGTTCTAGGGGACTGATGACCTCCGCTGTTACGTCCCATAGTGCTCAGAGCCATTTGAACCATTCTGAACTTACGGGAATATTTTTTCGGCTTTCCATGTATGCGGCATAAGTCTTTGACACGGTGCCTCTTGAAACACCAAACACTTTGGCTACCTTGGTTACGGAAGCCTTCACCATATGAGTACCGACAATTTGCCCAAGTATGAATTCACTTAGCTCCGACATGATGCACTCACAACTGCAGAGAACACTGTTCAGACCACGACTGACAACTGCAACGTATTGAGAGCACTGCGCGTGGTCAAATACGACAGCGCAACCATCAGGCTTAGCTAGCACCTGCATTTGTCCGCAGCTCGTGGTCGTGCGGTAGCGTTCTCGCTTCCCGCGCCCGGGTTCCCGGGTTCGATTCCCGGCGGGGTCAGGGATTTTCTCTGCTTCGTGATGACTGGGTGTTGTGTGATGTCCTTAGGTTAGTTAGGTTTAAGTAGTTCTAAGTTCTAGGGGACTGATGACCAAAGATGTTAAGTCCCATAGTGCTCAGAGCCATTTGAACCATTTTTTTAGCACCTGCATTTATGTTCAGACGTGCATTTCTGACGGTGTTTCCATATTCTTGCTGTCCAACATTCTTGTAGGTGTACATTACTATAGGTGTGTCCCTACACAAGCACAGCGGTCTTCCCATGCCATGAATCTTAACCAGTGTGTGTGTGTGTGTGTGTGTGTGTGTGTGTGTGT
This sequence comes from Schistocerca piceifrons, assembly GCF_021461385.2. NCBI lineage: Eukaryota > Metazoa > Arthropoda > Insecta > Orthoptera > Acrididae > Schistocerca > Schistocerca piceifrons. The sequence goes on from NC_060138.1 coordinate 763,107,886, forward strand.
GTGTGTGTGTGTGTGTGTGAAATCTTAAGGGACTTAACTGCTAAGGTCATCAGTCCCTAAGCTTACTCACTACTTAACCTAAACTATCCTGAGGACAAACACACACACACCCATTCCCCGAGGGTGGACTCGAACCTCCGCCGAGATCAGCCGCACAGTCCATGAGTGCAGCGCCCTAGACCGCTCGGCTAACCCCGCCCGGCCATGAATCTTAGTTCTTCCACGTGATTCCTGAATCCATTTAACGTCCATTGGCGAGTAGATTAAAGTTATATGTGAGGGTTTTCTACGTCCTGCCTCAATTCTTGCTCCACCCCCCCCCCTTTTTCCTATTTTTTTAATTCGTCAGTTGGTTCTAATTCAGTGGTGACGTCGGCGTTGTTAAATGCCTTAGAGCACTGCTGGACACTTTTTTTTACGTCTGCGGCTCTTTAATGGTGTCAGAGTTTGCCGCAACGGATATAACGGCTGTTAGCTATTACGGTGGAACACTAGCCTTACAAGTGCATTGGCAGGAACATGTATACGTGCTTGCACTACTTCTCTGTAGCCTACCTGTGTTACGAATGGTTCAAATGGCTCTGAGCACTATGGGACTTAACATCTGACGTCATCAGTCCCCGCTGGCCGGGGTAGCCGCGTGGTTTCAGGCGCACAGTCTGGACCTGCGCCATCGCTACGGTCGCTGGTTCGAATCCTGCCTCGGGCATGGATGTGTGTGATGTCCTTAGGTTAGTTAGGTTTAAGTAGTTCTAGGGGACTGATGACCTCAGCAGTTAAGTCCCATAGTGATCAGAGCCATTTGGACCATTTTCATCAGTCTCCTAGAACTTAGAATTACTTAAACCTAACTAACCTACCCGTGGGAACCCGTGGTCTAGGGGTAGCATCTTTGATTCATAATCAAAACGTCTTCGGTCCCACTGCCTAAATTTTGATAAATAATCAGCATTGGCGGCCGAAGACTTCCGGCATAAGAAGTCAGCCTCATTCAGCCAACGGCCTTGTCAAAGAGGGCGGAGGAGCGGATAGAGGTTCAGGGCACTCTCTTGTCCTAGGGGTGGGAAATTTCCCCTAAAGGCGGAAGAATCAGAAATGATCAACGACATGAGGATGCAGAAGGCAATGGAAACCACTGCATTAAAGTCACGTAACGTGTATCCACAGGACATGTGGCCTGTAATTGAAGAAGCGTCATGATGATCTCTCCATTGGCAAAAGATTCCGGAATAGTCCCCCATTCGGATCTCCGGGAGGGGACTGCCAAGGGGGTGGTTACCATGAGAAAAAGATTGAATAATCAACGAAACGATAACGTTCTACGAGTCGGGGCGTGGAATGTCAGAAGCTTGATCGTGGTAGGGAAACTAGAAAATCTGAAAAGGGAAATGCAAAGGCTCAATCTAGATATAGTAGGGGTCAGTGAAGTGAAGTGGAAGGAAGACAAGGATTTCTGGTCAGATGAGTATCGGGTAATATCAACAGCAGCAGAAAATGGTATAACAGGTGTAGGATTCGTTATGAATAGGAAGGTAGGGCAGAGGGTGTGTTACTGTGAACAGTTCAGTGACCGGGTTGTTCTAATCAGAATCGACAGCAGACCAACACCAACAACGATAGCTCAAGTATACATGCCGACGCCGCAAGCTGAAGATGAACAGATAGAGAATGTGTATGAGGATATTGAAAGGGTAATGCAGTATGTAAAGGGGGACGAAAATCTAATAGTCATGGACGACTGGAATGCAGTTGTAGGGGAAGGAGTAGAAGAAAAGGTAACAGGAGAATATGGGCTTGGGACAAGGAATGAAAGAGGAGAAAGACTAATTGAGTTCTGTTACAAGTTTCAGCTAGTAATAGCGAATACCCTGTTCAAGAATCACAAGAGGAGGAGGTATACTTGGAAAAGGCCGGGAGATACGGGAAGATTTCAGTTAGATTACATCATGGTCAGACAGAGATTCCGAAATCAGATACTGGGTTGTAAGGCGTACCCAGGAGCAGATATAGACTCAGATCACAATATAGTAGTGATGAAGAGTAGGCTGAAGTTCAAGACATTAGTCAGGAAGAATCAATACGCAAAGAAGTGGGATACGGAAGTACTAAGGAATGACGAGATACGTTTGAAGTTCTCTAACGCTATAGATACAGCAATAAGGAATAGCGCAGTAGGTAGTACGGTTGAAGAGGAATGGACATCTCTAAAAAGGGCCATCACAGAAATTGGGAAGGAAAACATAGGTACAAAGAAGGTAGCTGCGAAGAAACCATGGGTAACAGAAGAAATATTTCAGTTGATTGATGAAAGGAGGAAGTACAAACATGTTCCGGGAAAATCAGGAATACAGAAATACAAGTCGCTGAGGAATGAAATAAATAGGAAGTGCAGGGAAGCTAAAACGAAATGGCTGCAGGAAAAATGTGAAGACATCGAACAAGATATGATTGTCGGAAGGACAGACTCAGCATACAGGAAAGTCAAAACAACCTTTGGTGACATTAAAAGCAACGGTGGTAACATTAAGGGTGCAACGGGAATTCCACTGTTAAATGCAGAGGAGAGAGCAGATAGGTGGAAAGAATACACTGAAAGCCTCTATGAGGGTGAAGATTTGTCTGATGTGATAGAAGAAGAAACAGGAGTCGATTTAGAAGAGATAGGGGATCCAGTATTAGAATGGGAATTTAAAAGTGCTTTGGAGGACTTATGGTCAAATAAGGCAGAAGGGATAGATAACGTTCCATCAGAATTTCTAAAATTATTGGGGGAAGTGGCAACAAAACGACTATTGACGATGGTGTGTAAAATATATGAGTCTGGCGACATACCATCTGACTTTCGGAAAAGCATCATCCACACAGTTCCGAAGACGGCAAGAGCTGACAAGTGCGAGAATTATCGCACAATCAGCTTAACAGCTCATGCATCGAAGCTCCTTACAAGAATAATATACAGAAGAATGGAAAAGAAAATTGAGAATGCGCTAGGTGACGATCAGTTTGGCTTTAGGAAAAGTAAAGGGACGAGAGAGGCAATTCTGACGTTACGGCTAATAGTGGAAGCAAGGCTAAAGAAAAATCAAGACACTTTCATAGGATTTGTCGACCTGGAAAAAGCGTTCGACAATATAAAATGGTGCAAGCTGTTCGAGATTCTGAAAAATGTAGGGGTGAGCTATAGGGAGAGACGGGTCATATACAATATGTACAACAACCAAGAGGGAATAAAAATAAGTGTGGACGATCAAGAACGAAGTGCTCGTATTAAGAAGGGTGTAAGACAAGGCTGTAGCCTTTCGCCCCTACTCTTCAATCTGTACAATGAGTAAGCAATGATGGAAATAAAAGAAAGGTTCAGGAGTGGAATTAAAATACAAGGTGAAAGGATATCAATGATACGATTCGCTGATGAGATTGCTATCCTGAGTGAAAGTGAAGAAGAATTAAATGATCTGCTGAACGGAATGAACAGTCTAATGTGTACACAGTATGGTTTGAGAGTAGATCGGAGAAAGACGAAGGTAATGAGAAGTAGTAGAAATGAGAAAGCGAGAAACTTAACATCAGGATTGATGGTCACGAAGTCAATGAAGTTAAGGAATTCTGCTACCTAGGCAGTAAAATAACCAATGACGGACGGAGCAAGGAGGACATCAAAAGCAGACTCGCTATGGCAAAAAAGGCATTTCTGGCCAACAGAAGTCTACTAATATCAAATACCGGCCTTAATTTGAGGAAGAAATTTCTGAAGATGTACGTCTGGAGTACAGCATTGTATGGTAGTGAAACATGGACTGTGGGAAAATCGGAACAGAAGAGAATCGAAGCATTTGAGATGTGGTGCTATAGACGAATGTTGAAAATTAGGTGGACTGATAAGGTAAGGAATGAGAAGGTTCTACGCAGAATCGGAGAGGAAAGGAATATGTGGAAAACACTGATAAGGAGAAGGGACAGGATGATAGGACATCTGCTAAGACATGAGGGAATGACTTCCATGGTACTAGAGGGAGCTGTAGATTGCAAAAACTGTAGAGGAAGAGAGAAATTGGAATACGTCAAGCAAATAATTGAGGACGTAGGTTGCAAGTGCTACTCTGAGATGAAGAGGTTAGCACAGGAAAGGAATTCTTGGCGGGCCGCATCAAACCAGTCAGTAGACTGATGACCAAAAAAAAAAAACTAACCTAAGGACATGACACACATCCATGCCCGAGGCAGGATTTGAACCTGCGACCGTAGCAGGCGCGCGGTTCCGGACTGAAGCGCATAGAGCCGCTCGGTCACCGCGGCATGCTTGTGTTACAAGCTTTAACTATGGGTTCTTTAGTTTTGTGAAGAAAGATAAAATGAAGGTGGTGGGATTTAACTAAACGAATAATTTCATTATGTAGGCGACATCTTGTGAAATGGGATGAATCTGTTTGAAACACGGTGTGTTTAACAAATTTGTATTTTATCTCAAGAATGAACAAAATGCAGTATATTTTAGGCACGAGGGTGATACTGAGGATCGACATTCAGATGTTATCTGTTATAAATACGCAGAAAATAGCTTGCCTAATTTTTCCCATTTTTGCATTTTCTAGAAACCGGTCACATCTGTATTACACATCCAAGATTAAGAGAAGAGGAGATACTAAACGTTATTATTTCTGCCGCCGGAGAAAACCGGACACTATCACATACGTTGAGGATACGACTTCACGAAGCTGCTGTGCAACGATTCTTAAGACTGTGCGCCATTGGCCACTATACCTTAAATGTCACGCCAAAGGCAACAGGGATAAGGTCGGAATACTGAACGTCTGAAGTTACCTAGTTACTGCGACGTCCCACCTTCTTCCACTCTTGTAACAGAACGTGTAAAGTTCGCTTCGTGTACCGGTCGCTACAGTATGAAGAAGTTAAGGACTGTTGTGCCCTTGACTGCAAAGGCAACTACTTGACAGGACTTAAGACTAGCGTGTTAAGCTACGTGAGAAGCTGATACGTTCGGTGTTCAGAAAAAAAGAAATTTCACACCAACTAAACAGTTCTTAGTAAGTATGATTTAAATGTTTTATTTCTTTGACTTTAAATTTTCTAGTAATGGTTTGCACAAAGTCCTGTAAGAGTTCGTGCTTAGAATATGAATTCCAACTTCTCGTCTGCTGTATTTACAATTGTGTAAATTAAATTTTCATTCACACGATTCAGAAAACTTTCAGAATGTTACTGACAGCAAAAGTGAAGTACACACTGTTCCCTTAGACCGACGTCACGTCAAAAAAGATTTAATGCCCCCTGCCCCTTCTCCTTTGTGTTCTACTTCTTTTAGCAGCGGAAACATTTGCTGTTGTATACTGTGCATGCCACTGTTACTAATCATTCTTAACAGAAAAATTAAATAATTATCGTTATTTTCCAGATGCAGTTCTATCTCTGATACCTACCTTTCTCTCTTACATCATCTAGGAGAGAGTGTCCTGCAGATCGTGGGTAACGATTGAAGAACTCGCAGCTTAGATGTGCTATAACTGGAGCATTAATGTAGAAACTGAGCATTTTAACACTGTGTAATTCAGGTCATTATGTGGGCAGAAAGTGAAGATAAAGAAATGCGAATGGCTAGTTGAAAATAATGAAAACTCCATTCGTCTCTTGCTTATGCAAGACTTTTCGTAAAAATTTTCAGCCAAATAGCTGCCGGTGATGACTTCGTTATAGGTGTTAAGGTTGATGATGCGCATGTAAAGAGAAAGAGAAGTACAGATTTTCCAGATAGATCACATCAAGCAAGCATTCACGGCCGGTGATCGTACACTTGGTCTGACATTTGTCTCACGAATATTAGAGCACTCCTAATGTCCATATAATCAATAAATTCCAGTTAGAGTAGACTGTTTGAATAGTTTAAGTGTAATACTTCAAGAAATTCGTAAAATGGGGTAGTATTCAAAAAATATATTTCTTCTGAATACATCACCACACAAAATTGAACCACAGCTGCCAGGTAGTACACCTACCGTAAAAATTTTGTCAGAGCAAATTAGCTTGTCTCTTTGCTTGTCACTTTGCAATAGAACAAGATCAAGTGACACCAGAAGTGTCATGTAAGAGCATAATGCAACTCATTTTATTTGTTATTTGTCCAACAACTTAAAATGTTCAGTGGATATAAAGTAGTCCTGCTTGCTGTGGTGAAATACATTTAAAGTGACGGATGAATTACCCGGATGGTAATATTGTTGGTCGAGCACATTCTAGTACTAAGTGTGCAACTAGAGCATATGTCCTCGTGATTCGTAGTCTACACACACAGTACCAATATGTGGCTCATATTCTACAACTTAAACCCATTGAGGCTAAAATTTGTTTGAATTCACTAGGAAGGCGATCATTAACTTGAGGAAAATAGTATTGACCATTGTTTTCTCTTTGACAACTACGCAGTTAACAGAAAGTTTATGTCATATTTCCATAATCGTTTTGACATGAAGAATAATGTTGAACACCTAAATCTTCAGGCTAGCGGTACTCATCAGCTTTACTTCTTTTGTAAAACGTACAGGTAACAACGGGATGAACAGGAACGAGCAAGTTATGCAATTCCCAACATTTATCTCTGAAATAGCTGGTGACACTGCAGCTATCAAGTCTCTGAACGCACTGTACATGTTTGTAAAGGAAAATCCATTGCCGCGCGGGATTAGCTGAGCGGTCTTAGGCGCTGCAGTCATGGACTGTGCGGCTGGTCCCAGCGGAGGTTCGAGTCCTCCCTCGGGCATGGGTGTGTGCGTTTGTCCATAGGATAATTTAGGTTAAGTAGTGTGTAAGCTTAGGGACTGATGACCTTACCAGTTAAGTCCTATAAGATTTCACATACATTTGAACATTTTTTTTAAATCCATTATAATTTGGTAACATTTTGACACTAAAATCTCTGTATACTGTTTCACTACAGAAACATAATCTAAAATTTGTGTTCGAAATTTTTAATCCATTTGCAGTCATTGACCTCAGTGTTATTGATGCCAAAACACACACACACACACACACACACACACATACTGAATACGGTAAATGTACAGTTTCATTTATTGCAATTACGTGGAAGAGATAGGATGTTGTCAACGCAATAACTCTCCTGTAAAGACAGAGGTTGAAGGACTGGTGTCAAGAGGCAATTTCAGCTAATTCTTCAAATATTTTTTTGTGTTATGCAAGACTTTTCATAGTGGCTCTGCAGATGATCTCAAGAAATGTCAGAATGTGTTTCGGGCAAAGTGACACATTGAACCCTTGAATAAACAACTAATGTCGTTACTGATAAGGTGAACTATTGGATTCACAAGAGGGGGAAGGGCTACTTTCCGGATTAAAAATGTAGGCAGATAATTTAGAAGAATATTTTAGATGTATGGAGGAAAAGTTAGTCAGATGAAAGGTGTAAACTATCTGTCTCCTTCTAGTGAAATATATGTGGAAGAAACAAAGTTTGTTAGCAAGTTAATTAGAAATTCATATATCATCATTAAAAAAAGAAACTGGAATATATCTCGGTATTAGAACCCCACTGACAATCTATCTTGCAGCTGCGAAATCCGGGCGACAGTTAGGAAATGCTGACAGAATGTTCAGAATTCAGATGAAATTCAGTTGGATCGAGTCCAGCCCTGGCAGAGGAGTTCGGCCGTCAAAGCATTTTACAGATGGTTTGGCGACGTTCCCCGTCGTCCTCGTGAAAGGCACTCAACGTGAAAGTTTTGTCACCGAACGACTGCCAGCTGCAAGCCACCTGGCTGTCTCGTTTGCATAACAGCGTCCGCAAAACAGAGAAAGAGACCAACACACAGCACATAATAAAAGCGACACACGAGGAACACTGCGGTATTTTAACTCCAAGTATGCAGCAAGACGCCAAAATTGCTGTCTAGGTTGCACGGAAAATCTAAGACAGGCATGGCCGCGAATTAATACACTATTTTTCTGTATTTCGGATTATTCAAAACTCTATACTCATATTACAAAATAAATTAAGACACAGTTCGCGTTGTAATATCGTACCCGGAAGAATGAACCATATTGCCACTCAATTGTGTTGGCTTTGAGTGTTTTCAAGCCACCAGGCAATCGCCTTAAGAAATATTTAGAGGTTATTCATGATACATTTATGTTTTTGAGAGCAGTCACAGTTTTTAGGTCATGCGATTCTAACTCACATCTAAAGCAACAAAAATGGTTCAAATGGTTCAAATGGCTCTGAGCACTATGGGACTTAACTTCTGAGGTCATTAGTCCTCTAGAACTTAGAACTACGTAAACCTAACTAACCTAAGGACATCACACACATCCATGCCCGAGGCAGGATTCGAACCTGCGACCGTAGCGGTAGCGCGGTTCCAGACTGTAGCGCCTAGAACCGCTCGGCCACCCCGGCCGGCGCAACAAAAATATTTCGTAACGAGTCACTAATACTTATGGTGTGTTTCGAAGTTCTAATTCATCTTCACATGATGAATTACATTTTCAGTTCACCAGCTAAGCTTTCAGGAACGCAACGCCGTTTGATGTTGTAAAATAATTTAATTTCCGATTTAAAAACCTAGCATAACATCAGATTATAACAGAAATATGTTATCTTAAGAATTTCTACGTACATATGAAGATATAACTGCCATTTGCGCTGAACATTCTATCCGAACTAGTCAATCGCTTCCAAAGATCACAACAGGAGTATGGAATGCAGTGAGCATAATTTTAAAACATAATCTTAGACAGAATCTATGGTAATTAATTAACGATATACTATTTTTAACATTATTATTAAAACAGTGTGTCGCATGATGTGTAAATAATTAACATATAATCTTATTACCGGAAATTGTTGCACTGATTTATCTACAGACAATACTATTTACACATCCACACAAGGATAGAAGTGTATAAAACCATTTTTTTCATAACTGTGGTTGAAAGAGGCTTCGGAAAGCATTAATTCTTGCTGAAGCTATGATTTTTAGGAACTCGTTGCCCATATTTCTGATGATAAGACACGTAGGCTGTAGTTTACACCGCCTGGAAATATTATTCTCTCTCCAAAATAACTGTTTGGGACCTTTACGTTGAGTGTGCAGTTTCGTTAAGCGTATTCTAGATGTTTTCAGCCATACATTTTATTTCACACACGTGCTGTAGTGAGTTGCACCAGCTGACTTGAGTCTGCAAACTGAATACTGGCTACTGTTCTTTGTATCTCATGTTCTTGCCCTTTCCTGATGACTCAGTGTTAAACTAACCACCACTACATTTGATTTTATAAATAGCAGTTTGTTTGTATTTGTTGTGGAGGTACTTGGCCTGATATTTTGCTCTTGCTTGAAAAATATTTATTGATTCCATACATCTCAAGAATTCTGCTGAACCGAAATGCTTGGTATGATTAGAATCCTGTGGTGCTAGAGACTTACGTTGAACAAATTTTCCATATTACAATTTATCTTTGACCATATCAGCGCTTCTATGTTTTACCATAATGTTCATGGAGTTAGATTTACATCCACTTTTATACCGGGCGCTGAGAGGGTATCCTCAAGAGAAGTTTGTCTATGTTCACCCATTTTCTATGAAGTGGGATACCACAAGCTTCTTTGGATTGAAATTTCATCTGCAATTTATTTTCTAAAAATACTGCAGATGTGGTTTCCATTCTATGTATTTAAGCATAGTACGAAACTAATCTCAAGTATTATTTAATAAATATTTTTTCTGGAGATTCTTCGAAAAACTGATGAACATTGAGATAATTATGATACACTGTAAGACGGTCGTGCACGACTGATAGGGTAAAAGTACTAGCTATAAAAATCGCATGTTTGATTCAAGCAGTCAGCACAACGGTTTCAATTAAGCAACTTCTTCGTGACAGTGAAACTATTTTTGACCTTTAGCTAGATGCAAACTTTTTTTATAGCATAATATTGTGAAGACATGTGTCAGTGCAGCTTCTGAAAAGTTTTATAATCGTTATAAATGTATCAATGACATGAAAACTTCACACAAGAAATTGCGCCACAATCCTATCAAGAAAGACATAGTCATGAAGTGTAAATTGTATATGTCCAATCTTCGGTAGAGGTTAATTAAGACTCAAGAAGAGAAAGAAGTGTTGTTCGGATTCTAAGTCTGATAACAGTGTTCATATGCGATGTATGTTTCTCCAGAGAGTGTCCCTGCTATAAGTACCCACGTTCGTTTTGTCAAAGAATTATTTAGCTAGCTATCTGGTGATACTTCGTCCCACCAGGACGACTATATGGGAGAGTAATATTTGCCACCTTTGCCCAAGCAAACCTAGAGCTCCAACTCTAATGTCCTTGATCTTGAAGAGATGTTTAACATCTGTCTCTCCGAAGAGGTTTGATGAATAATCGCTATCTTTCCCACCACACGCACTCATTGTAAAATGCTCAAACAGACTTGACCGAATTTTGTACAGAATTGTAACTTCTGCTTATTTATCAGTTTTTCCAAAAATAAAAAGACAATTCAATTTACACTCTAAGACAAAAAGAACGACGCACCACGAGGGAGCTAGGCAAATTGCTCCCAACTGATGTTCATACAGATACCGATGTAAATTGTAAATCTGTAAACTTCGGCAGCCGATGGTTAAATGTATGACGCTGCAGCCCAGTTTACCTGCGCAGCTGCCAAGGAGAATAAACAGGGGACTTCTTGATACCAGGATAGAAAGTTTTTGCGAATTTTATTCCGTGCGCTCAGTTGGACAGTAACTATACCTCGCAGGCAACACGTGAAAAATATACGCAGATTTATTTATTTATCGTATGAGAAGCACATATATATGTGTTGACGTTATATTACACAAAAGAAGACCAAAAATTGGACACTTCAAGAGCATTTGGTGTAGTTCTCATAAGGTGTTGCATGGTGCAGGTGGTTGGTGATAAGGAACACTGAAGGAAATGGCTGTTAGTCTGCTCAACGCCACACTGCCAAAGAACTGAGTCCACAGAGAAACCCCGAGTCCGCAGATTGGTCTTGCATCTCGTTGTGCTTGATCGTAATCTATTGAGAGACCTCCATATTGACCATTTCTCCGAATGTCCAGGAGGAAGTTCTTCCTTTGGAGCCATCCATTCTCCCAAATACCGACTTTCCTCCCGCCATCGCGAGATCCTTGCCGTATGTAGAGTCTCGATGAGAGCCTCAGTAGTTGTCAAGAAGCTCTTTCTTGATTTCAGCCTAGGATGTGCGGGCTGACGACCATATAGTGGATGGGCTTCCTTCTTTGTGGCCTTACTTTTCTCATATCTCGCAGCTACCTCACGTATGATTTCAGGAGGAGCTATGCCAGCGAGGCAATGGAGTTTGGCCAGAGGAGTAGGTCTTAAGCAACCCGTGATAATCCGACAAGACTCATTTAGAGCCACATCTACGTTCCTGGCATGACTGGAATTGTACCATACCGAACATGCATATTCGGCAGTGGAATAACGTAGAGCAAGCGCGCTTGAGCGCACAGTGCATGGATTAGCACCCAATGATGTACCTGTCAATTTTCGCACTATGTTATTTCTAGCTGCCACTTTCTGTTTGGTGTTTAGGCAATGCATTTTATATGTTAGCGCGCGATCCAGAGTTACTCCAAGATATTTGGTAAGTAGGTTTATGTTCGAGTACGATGGCTCCCAAGGATCTATTTAAAGATCTATTTGCCTGCTTATTCTTGAGGTGGAAAGCGCAGGTCTGAGTCTTGGCAGGATTAGGTTTCAAGTAACTCCCATGATAGTAAACAGTGAATTCTTCCAAAGATTTTGCTAGCGTAACTTCTACAATCTCAAAACAGTCAGCCTGAGTAGTGATAGCGCAGTCATCAGCATAAACTTAGATGTCAGCATTTGAGAGTTGGAGTAATTGGCGATTCGCTCGACATTTGAATACGAGTGATGCCGCTTTTCGACGATGTTGGCAGCGCACAGCGTCAATGAGGAAGCGGTCGAGCTAGAGAGGTGACAGACCGTGAGGACCGAACAATCGTCAGCGACGCACTCGGCCCCGTATTCACTATTATCATCAACCCGAAGTGCAATTGGTGCTTCGGTGATCACAAGGACCATTAATAGGCGGCTCACAGTGGGGCTGAGCTCACGGCGCCGCATGCCCCGATTACCCTTGATCTCCGTACAACCGTTTGCAGTGTTTTCGGTCACATTTGGCCTGGACTATCATTGGCTGGAATAGAACTGTCTTCACTGATGACTGCCGCTTAGAACTGAGCCCCGAAGACAGCGAAGATGTGTCTGGGGACGTCCTGGACAGCGAAACCCTGGCTGTCACCCGCGGTGCTGCCCGACAGCCACGAGTGTTGGTCTGGGGTGCACTCCATTTCATAGCAGGACCCCTTTGATTGTCATGCACGACACCCTTATAGCACAGCGGTTCGTTAACGATATTCTATGCACCATACTGTTTTCCTTGTGGCAAGCCATACTGCCCGACCATTTCAGCAAGATAATGCCCGCCCGCAGACAGACGGCGATGCTACTGCTTCTCTTCGTGTTTGCCAATCTGTACCTTGGCCAACAGGGTCGCCGACCCTCTCCCCAGCTAAAAACGTGCACATCAGTCTACCGATTTCCGTCTCATTTGGATAACACTTTCGGATTTTGTCTTAGAATGTATTAACCACTAAAAAAACAATTACAGTCAACTAGTATTATTACACTATCGTCTTACCGAAGAGGATAATACTAGAAATATAGGGAAATTAAATTCTGCTGAATTCATTAAAAGTAAGCAACTTTACATCTACATGTACATCTACACGGATACTCTACAAACCCCATTTAAGTGCCTGACAGAGGGTTCTTCGAACCACCGTCACAATTCTCTATTATTCCATTCTCGTACAGCGCGCGGATAGAACGAACGCCCATATCTTTCCGTACGAGTTGTTATTTCCCTTATTTTATTGTGGTGATCGTTTCACCCTATGTACGTCGGTGTCAACAAAATATTTTCACATTCAGAGGAGAAAGTTGCTGTTTGGAATTTCGTGAGAAGATTCCGTAGCAACGAAACACACTTTTAATTATGTCCAGCCCAAATCCTATATCATTTCACTGACACTCTCTCCCATATATTTTCTAAGTGTCCTGCCAATGAAACCCAGTCCTTGGTTGACCCTTTCCACAACATTTTCTATGTGTTCCTTCCAATTTAAGTTGTTCTTAATTGTAATACCTAGGTATTTAGTTGAATTTACGGCCTTGAGATTTGACTGATTTACCCTGTAACCGAAGTTTAAGGATTCCTTTTAGCACTCATGAGGATGACCTCACACGTTTCGTTATTTAGGGTCAACTGCCAATTTTCGCACCATTCAAATATCTTTTCTAAATAGTTTTGATTTTCTGATGACTTTATTAGTTGAAAACGACAGCGTCATTCCCAAACAACCTAAGACGACCGCTCAGATTGTCTCCCAAATCGCTCATATAGATAAGGAACAGCAAAGGGCCTATAACACTACCTTGGGGAAAGTCAGAACTCGATGACATTCCGTCAATTACTACAAACTGTGACCTCTCTGACAGGAAATCACAAATTCAGTCACATAACTGAGGCGATATTCCATAAGCACGCAATTTCACTAGAAGCCGCTTGTGTGGTACAGTGTCAAAAGCCTTCCGGAAATCCACAAATACGGAATCGATCTGAAATCCCTTGTCAATAGTACTCAACACTTAATGCGGACAAAGAGCTAGTTGTGTTTCACAAGAACGATGTTTTCCAAGTCCTTGTTGACTGTGTGTCAATAGACCATTTTCTTTCAGGTAATTCATAATGGTTCAAAAATGGTTCAAATGGCTCTGAGCACTATGGGACTTAACATCTGTGGTCATCAGTCCCCTAGAACGTAGAACTACTTAAACCTAACTAACCTAAGGACATCACACACATCCATGCCCGAGGCAGGATTCGAACCTGCGACCGTAGCAGTCGCGCGGTTCCGGACTGCGCGCCTAGAACCGCTAGACCACCGCGGCCGGCAATTCATAATGTTCGAACACAATATATGTTCCAAAATCCTGCTGCATATTGACGCTAATGACATGGGCCTGTAATTTTCTAGGGAGATACGAAAATAGATCTTCCTCCTGATACATATTTTCTTTATCCTCAGGGCAACAGACGTTTGAATTTTGCTTTAGTTTTCTTATCAAGAAAAAAACACAACATATTCACGGGAATAAGCCATAACTAACGTTCACTGTAACCAAATATGCTCCTGGAGTATTCTAGTTTGTTTGATCATTCATTTCATGATGTTTGAAATAATGCTACTTCGCTTTCAACAAGAGAGAAACAGGAATACAAAACTGATTCCCAATATTGCAGTGTAGCACACATTTCCTCTTGTTTGACGATAATGACCTTTGGTTGAGTTTTACGTAAATACAACTTTTTGTTCTCATTTTATATTTGCCTTTCAACGGTTTCTGCTTTGTGCTTTGTATTTACAATGCAACTCACCTCTTCCACTAGACAGTTTATGACTTGTATGTTTTGTCACACTGTTAATGTCGAAACGAAGCGGCCAGCATGAGTATAGAAGCAATAAAGTCAGATTAGACGCCTATACAGGCGCAACGTCGCAGCATTACGACTTGCTTGATGCAGATTGCGTGTTGAATTGGCTGTGTTTCATGCTTAATGATGCATTCACGGAGTATATTAAGGAGGTCTTAGGAAGTGAAATGACGTCTGCAAAAGCATTGCTTCCAAGGGAGATATGTATCAAACCTGCTATTGAATGAAACTCTGAAGTAACGTCACTGGTTCTTGTTTTCTATGAAGTACACGAAATGAAATTTGGCATCCTTCTAGAAACTTGAAGGATGGTTATAATGCCCAGAAAGGAATTTAAGGAGCCAGCTTAAAGAAATCACAGTATTAGTTGCTGCAGGCAAAGGAAAGACTACCGCTACCAAGAAGTAAACTTTCTATAAGTCTTTCGGGACACGTTGTAGGACAGTTTTTTTGGAATTCCAACATGACGAAGCTATATTTTAGTTGATGGCAACGAGTGTCCTACATCATTTTGAGAGTTTGTGCAATAAGAATTGGACAGGGGCGATGGTCAGTTGTTGCAACAATGACCTCTCCGCAAAAAAATTATGTTCAAAGGAGTGCAGTAGTTGACTCGTTCAATGAAGAGAGTAATCGGGTTAGTATCTCATATTCCTAATAAGAAAAGCAGACCTTTATTTTTACACGTGAACGAACTGCAATTTTAATTCAGGCTAATACTTGATCAATCTAAAAAAAAGGTCAGTTATTAGAATAGTTAAAG
Source organism: Schistocerca piceifrons (assembly GCF_021461385.2). Classification (NCBI taxonomy): domain Eukaryota; kingdom Metazoa; phylum Arthropoda; class Insecta; order Orthoptera; family Acrididae; genus Schistocerca; species Schistocerca piceifrons. The sequence continues at coordinate 763,123,253 of NC_060138.1, forward strand.
ACAAAGGCCTCTAAAAAGTAACAAATGCTGCACAATAAACATTAAATAAGGTATATCACACATGTACATAGATGCTGACAGAACCACGTTTGAGTTCCAAACGCAATGTGTAAAATATTTACTAATAGACCAACAACAAAATCCTAATAAGTTTTATTTGTATTGACTACACGGAAATCTAAAGCTCCACTTTCTGTTCTCGTATCTATTATCCACAGCAAAAAAATAAGAATATTGCAGAAAACTTCACCAAGTGATGGGAAGACATCACAAATGTCTATAACCTAAGAGTACAATCAGGTCAGATTAAGAAAATCTCTTTAGAACTGTACAAAGCCCTACATCACACACAATTGCTTAATACTAGAATAAATGACGCGACCAAGCACAGTGACATATTCTTTTTTGTGACAATCAGAATTAAACCATAAAAATAGTTCAAGCAGGTAACAACCGTTCTTTTAACGCGTCATACAGGGAAAAACATGGGCCAATGTAACCCAGTATATCCTTATTTCTTGAGTTTCATAACGCTGTCAACTGAAAAATTTGAGCCTCACATAGCTATTCATTAAATGAAATAGCTTTTTATCTACAGAACAGCACGAGTCCATATGTTATTTGTATTGCAATGCGAATGTATCGATAATTTCTCGAAAAATACTACGTAGCTAATTACCATATCAACAGTGTTTCATGAACATTTATCCTTGATTAAGAGTTATTTGAAGAACATAAGAATCTAACATAACTTCGAAAGAAATCATCTTATAAGAGTCTCGAAGTGTAAATAAAATATATAATATACCACGTCACTAAACTAAAAAATGAAATTCTTAATGACTTATGAGACAGTCCATTGTAGAATCAAATCTTCACTCTGCCACTGTGTGCCAGTCCGGAAGTTTTAATCCATTGTAGTTTCACTCCCTTCTACTGGCTTCTATTGGGATTCGCAACTACAACAGCATTTAACATTTTTGTGATACGGACATATACCACTAACAAACATAACGTCTCTAAGAACTCGCGCTGTCGGATAAAAGACGGCTGGCCCTACATGAAGAGAGATGAAGTGCGCAAATGTGTGTAATGTACTCCAACGCTTAGAACAGGTCTCCACCGCTGCCAAAAGCTGTAGCTTACATTGCACGTGCAGTTAACTACGTGCACCTTAATTAATCTTTTCTACATAATCGTCCTTCATTTGTCGCGATTAACAACACAAAATCCGACTTCGGGTGTGCTCTGAGGTCTCCATCCTGTATACATGCGTAAAATATCTCTTCTTATTCACCTCCTCCAGTACGCCGATCGTACTGCTTTCCTAAACCTACCTAACCATAGATATCTCAACGACGATTAAGATCGATCTTAACCAGATTTACCTGCTGGTGCCAACAGTAGCTTCTCCAGAAACAACCTCCCAAATCTCTCGGAATGATCAGTACGAATTCCACTGCTTCCATACCCAAGACCTATCTATCAATAGAAAGGGTCGTCATAAACAACCTAAAAATCTTGTGTTACAGAGTAGGTTGTACTGAGAAATAATTGTTAAGAAAAAATCTATACGTTGAGCCGTTTCCGACTTAAGTAGTACAGAACTTAGACAATCAAGCCGTTGCGAGCACAAATTCAAGAGACCTGCCAGAGACGGTGACGCCAGATGTGTTCTACGTTTGGTTTCCTACAGCCGAAGAAGAGCACGATAAAAAAATTGAACATCGGACGCTTATAAGGATCGAACCCGTGCTAGAGGCTGAGCAGTCTCGTGCGCTATCATCTGTGCCTTGAGATCTGTGGCAGTGCGCCCACAGACGTCGCCGTCGTGACCGCCACGTTCATATTCAGCGCCGCCCTCGACATGGCAGCGCCACCGCCGAACGTGTCTTCCCAGCGGCAGGCCTCGTCCTCTGTTATATCAACCATACTAGATAAAGCATCAAATTACAGGTGTGCCATTATAGAATGACAAAGCATGTAGCCGGCCACGGTGGCCGAGCGGTTCTAGGCGCTTCAGTCCGGGACCGCGCAATTGCTACGGTCGCAGGTTTGAATCCTGCCTCAGGCATGGATGTGTGTGATGTCCTTAGGTTAGTTAGGTTTAAGTAGTTCTAAATTCTAGGGGACTAATGACCTCAGATGTTAAGTCTCATAGTGCTCAGAGCCATTTGAACCATTTGAACATGGAATGTGATCGGACTCCACCTGGACTTGTATTCTTCAGTTACTGCTGTCTAATGCTTGGGTAATTCCGGTGCTCAGCTCACGGCCGTTGTATAGAACTATGTGCTGCTGTTGTCAATAACGGACTGTAGATACTAGAAGAACAACTGCCACCAATTGTAGCTGGCAGGCCGCTTGACTTTGAGAACCCAACACTCTGACTGACTACATTCAATGCTAATTAACTCGAAAACGGCGCAACGTATCGAGTTTTTTCTTAACAGTTATTTCTCAGCACAACATACCCTGCAACACCCCTACAAGCTTTTCAGATATTTTCTGACCACCCTGAACAATTTACGTACAGAACGCTTGATCCTACGTGAGCACCAAAACCACATCTATTAATCATCCAACAGAAACACTAAAACGAGTAATTGGCCGAAGATGAGTACAACACCTCTCCTATATCATTCAATCCTACAAAGGCTTGGTCTGGTCCATCTTCTTCCATACCAGTGTAATCCAATGCGTTTCGCCATATTAACCGAATTGTAATTCTGTCAGAGACAGCAAAGGAATTGGAAGAGCAGCTTAACGGAATGGTCAGTGTCTTGAAAGGAGGATATAAGATGAACATCAACAAAAGCAAAACGAGGATCATGGAATGTAGTCGAATTAAGTCGGGTGATGCTGAGGGAATTAGATTAGGAAATGAGACGCTTAAAGTAGTAAAGGAGTTTTTCCATTTGGGGAGCAAAATGACTGATGATGGTCCAAATAGAGAGGATATAAAATGTAGACTGCCAATGACAAGCAAAGCGTTTCTGAAGAAGAGAAATTTGTTAACATCGAGTACAGATTTAAGTGTCAGGAAGTCGTTTCTTGGAGTGTAGCCATGTATGGAAGTGAAATGTGGACGATAAATAGTTTAGACAAGAAGAGAATAGAAGCTTTTGAAATGTGGTGCTAGAGAATAATACTGAAGATTAAATGGGTAAATCACATAACTAATGAGGAGGTAGTGAACAGAATTGGGGAGAATAGAAATTTGTGACACATCTTCACTAGAAGAAGGGATCACTTGGTAGGACATACTCTGAGGCATCAATGGATCACCAATTTAGTATTGGAGAGCAGCGTGGAGCGTAAAAATCGTAGAGGGAGACCAAGAGATGAATACACTAAACAGATTCAGAGGTATGTAGGCTGCAATAGGTACTGGGAGATGAAGAAGCTTGCACAGGATAGAGTAGCATGGAGAGCTGTATCAAACCAGTCTCTGGACTGAAGACCACCACCACAACAACAACAACAACCGCTTACCCTTACCCTGCTACATTTTAATCCATTATCAGATTACCATCCCTTCTAACCTACATTGGTTATAGCAAGTTATTTTATAAACGCGGCCGATATGACTCCAGCAACCCCAACATCTCTCTCGTAGTCATCAATCCTACCAACACAATCCGATACCAACACATCTCAGCACCCTCACACATAATACGCCTCCTGTATCCTCTATCAGAGCTATTTCAGAATCCTCTCCCTCCCACACAATGAAATGCGTGCTGACAACTATCATTATAACATATAATCTATCCCTGCCTATCCTTTCTCATACCAGGATTTCCTCCTTACCTTTGTCTTCCCTCTATGTTATTGTAGTTACGCGTACTAGTTACTCTAGTTACACGTACTCCAGTTTTCATTTGTCCTGTCACTCATTCTCCCAAACAACGCATCCCCACATATCAACCCACCAACTCAGTCTCCGGTCCCACTCTTTATTCCACTGCTTTACCAAGACAATAGTTAGAATGAAATGTAATCCATCCATAACTGCTAATGAACACTGTAACTGTTTAAACATGTAATAATAAGGTAAAACGGAAAGCTGCAATAAGTCAACACTTCGAAAGGAGAATTTGTATAGTTGTATCAAGTTTCGGAGCAAACCCCCATTTCCAGTCGGAAGCACGGATTATGACCGGTTGCACTTTCTTGTCTCGCCACTAAAAGAACGTAAAATTTTACAGGCCTATTCTTCAAAGATATCATTACGTTTTGATATATCGAGGCTAGACCCGTGTTCCTCATTTAATGATTGTCTTTGGGGGCTACGACCGGAAGTCCTCTCTACGGGGTCAGCTGCGGGGTTCGATCCCTGAGCCTGTAAGACTGCTGGCCAAGACGCAGCGGTAGGACCACCACCGCAGAAGGCTCTCTATAAAACCGCAGTTAAACTCCTCTCGGGTCGTTTCAGTTTGATTCAGTGATTCCATCTGCTGCCCGATCCTAATAAAAGTATCGTGGCGAAACGAGCTTCTATTAGCGAGCGAATTTACGGCTGCAACGATAAATGTTATCGAAATCGTCATCGCTAGTAGCATTGCCCAACGAATTACACAACATAGCTTTTAACATCACAGCGCCACTATAAATCGTTGCGATACTCCTGTTGACACGCACCAAACCTGACGGAGAACAGTCTTGAACTTAAATGCTTCTGAATCTACATCGATACTTTCCAAGGCAGACAAAGCTGATGTATGCTAGTTATTCAACTTGCAGGAATTAATTATACTTAGACGGTGATATCTGAGTTCAGTTCACTTACACAAAATCATTTTTGACTCTGAAGGCGTTGTCAGAACAAAAGCGCTTACTTCAGACTTCACAGATAATATATTCAACAGCAGTTAACCGAGCTTGGCTCTGCATTCGAATATGCCGCCTCTGATTCAGGTCGGATGGCGATGTTCCTTCTGACTTAAAAGTTGGTTTTCAACAACCCTGAAACCAGCTTAAAATGTTTTATTTTGTGTGACAAATTTATCGTTTTCTTTTTTAAAAGAGCTATTATATCTAGCATAGCCTAACCTAAAGTAAAAATACGAAATATCACGACTATAAGATGTCTATTTACTTCTTCTCTACGACATAAAGCACAGCAGTTGTTGTTAAAAAATTAAACTTCCTACAAATGTAGGCAGTTGTGCAGGGTAGCCTAAATCGGAAGTAGGTAGCGCTAAACAGCACAATACACACTTTTTAACAGAATTCTTGGGTTAGAAATAATAACACAATTAATATAATTAAAAATTTAGTTCATAGTAGAATATACCGCAATATAGTTACAAATCACAGGGACTTGTTAGTAATCTGAATAATATGTGTACACATATTAGTACTACAGCTTTCATTAGTCTTCCTATCATAGTAGTAATACAAGATACGAAAACGAATCAGGCAAGGAAGTTACATATTATCAATATTATTCTTAACACCGCAAGTGGTGGTATTCACATCCCTAAGCTGTAAAATGTAAAAAGATATCCGTGTAAATGGAATATATCTGTACCATCTTCGTTTTGCTGGTGACATTCTACTGTTTCATACTGTAAAATGTAAAAAGATATCCGTGTAAATGGAATATATCTGTACCATCTTCGTTTTGCTAATGACATTCTACTGTTTCATGCCCGGTGCACATCAGCTTCAACAACTAAAGTTTGCCAGTAGACCTACATTTCTCTTACAACAATACTGAAATACTGCATAATCAACATATCGAAAAAAAAACCAGCACAAATCAAGTGCGCCGATGCACCTGATGAGAATTTTGCATTAATGACATATGACGATAACAATTGGATGGAAAGAAGAAGGAAAATAAACAGAAGAGTGTGACTGAAACGCAAAGCGCACAACTGCGTGTATTGCTCGTTTTGACGTATGGTAGAAAGTCTGTTAATAAACCGTTGTGCGGCCATAATCACATCGGAAACCTTTTCACATGAATCATCTGACTACATTGACAGCTTCGCCAACGCACTGGCCTTTTATACCTTGCGTACGCGATGCACCGCCATCTGTACATCTGCATATGGCTGTCCCATAAATTTTGTCGTTTCATTGTAATTATGACTTTAATGAAAATGAAATTTAGGTGGGTGGGTCTTGTAGCCAGGCAAATAGATGGCAGATGGAAAAAAGAGGATCTTTACTGTATTATAAGAGACAAGAAGAGACTGTGAAGAAACCTGATTGAAGGAGGACACATGACATAGAAATTTTGAAGCAGTGTGGATGTCTTTCGGAAAAGACAGTCATGTATGAAAAACTCTATAAATGGCGTTTATGCAGCTGTAGTCGTAAAATGGATCAAGGTCTTCAGTTACTGTGGTACTCTCTCTGTCCGAACAGGCCTTGGCAGGACCAACGGTAACGGCCGGCCGCCGTGTCATCCTCAGCCCACAGGCGTCACTGGATGCGGATATGGAGGGGGATGTGGTCAGCACACCGCTCTCCCGCCCGTGGGTTAGTTTACGAGACCCCGCTACTTCTCAGCCAAGTAGCTCCTCAGTTTGCCTCACAAGGGCTGAGTGCACCCCGCTTGCCAGCGGCGCTCGGCAGATCGGATGGTCACCCATCCAAGTGCTAGCCCAGGCCGACAGCGCTTATCTTCGGTGAGCGTGTTACCACTGCGGCAAGGCCGTTGGCAGGTACTCTGTAATTCTTGTCTATATGGCTTAACACATGAGATGACCATATTTACTCAAGTAAAGTAGCTCAGAAGATGGTAAGGTAATCACGATCCCTGAAAATTGTCATATATTAGAACTATACGCTCCACTAGGGTCTGATGACCTTTTCTTCGATGGATGTTGACCTCCGAACTTCGAACTCTTGACTATCGCCACAAAAGGTGTTTGTGTTTACAAATATACGCATTATCCTCCACAACCTACATTCCTAAAGAGTTCAGTATCTAGCAATGACGTACGATATCGTTAAATCTGAAATTTACTGTGCTGTTGTCTGGCACAGGTAACATATGAAATCTGCAAGCCTCCGTTTTATTTATCAACATAACGCTCCTCCGGTACAAATGTTTATCAGGTCACGATGTACAGTCTCAAGAGAAACTAGTAATCTCAGATGATGACACTGTCACTCTGAAATACGTGTCGCTGTTGTGGTCTTCACTCCGAAGACTGGTTTGATGCAGCCCTCCATGCTACTCTATCCTGTGCAAGCTTCTTTATCCCCGAATAACTACCGCAGCTTACACCCTTCTGAATCTGCTTACTGTATTAATCTCTTAGCCTTCCTCTACGATTTTCCTCTCCCCTCCCCCGCCCACCCCCTTCACAGACACACAACACACCTTCCACCAGGACCACCTAACTAACCTAAGGACATCACACACATCCATGCCCAAGGCAGGATTCGAACCTGCGACTGTAGCAGCAGCGCAGTTCCGGGATGAAGCGCCTAGAACCGCTTGGCCATAGTGTCAGGCTTGTGCACTTCATTTGCTGCTTCATTTGGAATACATAGAGAGCTACCTGCCTCTAGAACAGATTTTTTTTAGTCTTCCTTTGCATTTATTCTCTTTAAAGTTTACACAACGCCACTTGGTCACTTCCTTTCTTGTTTGCCTAATCGAGTATATACTGATGCCTGTTGTATATCAGTAAAGGCTTCCCGTTGGAGGTCTCGGTGAACTCCATTATCTCAGCACTAAAACACGGAACACTATTTGCTAATCAGAGGTCAACTGCGGAACTACACTCTGGGAGAAAACCACGCACACTACGAACTGGTGCGGGTCGGCGGGGAATTTTTGCAAGAAATGTGCTTTGGCCTTCCACAGAATACGTGACAGGTAGCGGCGGACACGCCGCTGTATCCTACTTCTGGGACACTCTGTCCACTATCTACAGTGTCCTGGGCTCCGTACAGATACCAACACATTCCCTCTCCGTACAAGTGCCACTCCGTGCAAGCATCACAAACTCACGGTAAGGTCCATAGTTCAATGGGAGGTGAAGGGGGGGGGGGGGACTGAAATACGTATAGGAAAGGAAAACAGAAATACAGAGTTATTGCGGATTTTTTTTTCATGTTTTATTTATATAATAAATATCTTCCACATGAAATTTCTGTAGAGTTGTTAAAATTTGGAATGAGTACCCTTTGGGTGAGACTGTTTGCATGAACACACCATCGTATATGGCTTTTCACATGGAACTGCCAAGATTTATAGAGATGACATCTTTGATGGCTATGCCGACGGAATAGATAATGATAATTGTGCAGCATAATGCTCCATTAACAGGGTGAACGAGTTTCTTTAAGAGCAAACAAAAGGCAGAAATTTGCCATTTGACCTCCTAAACAACCGGCCTTAGTATCAGAACATGTTCCGGATGCTGCTTGAAGTTATTCTCCACACACATTCGTATTGGAAGTATGTTTGTAAGAACAACAGCATTCACCTCGTGTTGACCTGGTAGTCAGCACGATTGACAACGTCGCACGTCGCTATATACTCTACTTTGTATCTTCTATACTGGTGTTACGTGTGCCATACCATTCTGACTGAGATGGCTCCATCGGTAACTAGAGCCTATAGAAAGACTACAGCAACAGGCCTCAGAAGGAAAAAGCACACACTATATTAAAGTTACAGAACAGCGATTCATGTAGCTCATGCTATCTAGTCAATCAGCCAGGCACTCCAATTTCTTAAACGAAGACAGTAAGCTAATTTGCAAACTAGTTTACAAAATTGTGATGATTGGAAATTGACTACAGCTTTTTCCAAATTGGAAAAATATACCACTGGCAAGTAAAGTTTTGCGTACAGGAAGTATACATTTAATGATACAATATCAGCTATGTCAACCTAAACTATTCCAAATTCTGTGCCAGAGAAAGGCGATGTAGGTAGTATGAAGTATCAATATTTCATCGATACCATCAAACTATCACGGGAGCGATTGGCTAGAGTCCATCAGCATTGGGAACAGGCTTAATGTCTCTCAGACGATATTCACGACTGAATCACATATTACAATATATCATGACGCCAACGTTTCTGATATGTGGCGCAGAAATGGACAGTATTCGGATACACATTTTACCACAAATCGTTGTGATCTTCGCCTGTGCTAGTGCTTATCAGTACACCACTGCTTCACATTCAGGAGAACATGGCTGCTCTGATCTTTGCGTACAGCGTTCAATCTGTTGTTAGCGGGTTCGCTTAAGTATATTTATATAACGTTCTTTCCATTTTTGTACGGACCAGAAAAATCCTTTCATCAGCGTATGAACATCCACAATTGTAATATTATCATCATTGATAAGGTCATCTAAAATTTCTTCAGCGTCAACTGGGCAGCATGCACTTTCAGACTTTTCATTACTGTTCTACGCTCAAGGACAAAGCGAATCACCATATAACACATATACTAAAAATGGTTCGAATGGCTCTGAGCACTATGGGACTTAATTTCTGAGGTCATCAGTCCCCTAGAACTTTGTTGTTGTTGTTGTTGTTGTGGTCTTCAGTCCTGAGACTGGTTTGATGCAGCTCTCCATGCTACTCTATCCTGTGCAAGCTTTTTCATCTCCCAGTACCTACTGCAACCTACATCCTTCTGAATCTGCTTAGTGTATTCATCTCTTGGTCTCCCTCTACGATTTTTACCCTCCACGCTGCCCTCCAATACTAAATTGGTGATCCCTTGATGCCTCAGAACATGTCCTACCAACCGATCCCTTCTTCTGGTCAAGTTGTGCCACAAGAACTTAGAACTTAGAACTTAGAACTTAGAACTACTTAAATCTAACTAATCTAAGGACATCACACACATCCATGCCCGAGGCAGGATTCGAACTGCGACCGTAGCGGTCGCGCGGTTCCAGACTGTATCGCCTAGAACCGCTCGGCCACCCTGGCCGGCTAACACATATACTGCTGAGCATTAAAACTGCAACACCTTGAAGGCGACATGCAACGAACTTCAAGTTGGCATGTCGTGCTAATGAATGAACATGAAAATGGTCAGCAATTCAGCGCAGTCAAATCAGGATGATGATGATGATTATAATGATGTGTTTAGTGCGCATGATAGCAAGCTCTTTAGCACGCATACTAAAATTTTATGAGAAACGAGTGGAAAAATACCATAAAAAATAATACTTCAGCTACAGTTAATAAAAACAAAAATGTCCTCACACAAAAACACACGCACACACATAACATGTAACAAATGTGGGAAAGGCAGAGAAAAGAATTATAATAGTATAGCAGATACTCATAGCTGGCTAATCGGTGGAACATACCAAAATTTCTAGTCTAAAAGCCTAGACTGGAGCCCAGATAATACACAAAAATTTTAAGTCGTTAACACGCTCGTCCCATCATCAGCAAAAATAGAGGGCAGATCCTCACCTAAATTTGGTTCTGGCCTCTTATTGCAATATATATCATTCACTCTGTTAAAATGTTGTTTATAGTGATTCGCACGCGAAAGACATCACTGCCGGGGGTGCGTGGGAGGAGGAGAGTCTCCACGTCAGGATGAGGGGACAGTGCCCTATAAGAGGACACGTAACCCCTCTGGGGTGATCAGTATGGGGTACGTCACGACCGGATAGTGGACTTCACCGCTAGCGGTTTACTGTCCTTCGCTGCCAGCCACTCCTCTCGCCACATCTGCATGGCTCTCTGACAGATCACTGAAATCACAGCCTGCGGGGAAATGGCACATCGTGTCTCTTCGTGTTCCCTGTAGGCCTCCGTGGCTGCGTGGTCTGCTTGCTCATTCCCACAAATTCCCGCGGACCATGGTATCCAGCAGAATGCTACATGCATCCCTTTTTGCTGAAGACGGAGCCGAGTGTCCTGATCACTAAGGCAATAGCAACACCCAAGGAACTTTTTTGCTCGAAAGACGCCTAATACGCTCCATTGCTTCTAGATCGCATGGAAATGTGCGGTAAACACAGTGTTTTTTCAGGGAAGGAGAAACTTGAAGACACGGTCGCGCAACACTACTTGACAGCCAGCTACTTAACCTTGCATTTAACCATCAATATACACTAGTTTACAATCGTAATGCCAATCTAAACTGTTACAAAGAAAATTTGGAAAGTAAAATATAGAGTACAATCTTTCTTGAAATGTTTCAAGTCCAAATAATTCTAGGTCTCTTTACAAGCAGAGGTTAGATCTACTCCAACCTTGGTGTAAAGCTTTAAAATCAGCCACATTCATCTTTAAAAGGCAATCCTTTTCGTGAATCCCAAAGTTTCTCGCTGCTCACTGTCGATTACTGAAAAGTATTTCCATTGTTGAGAGAGCGACGGTGTATTACGCAGCTGTCTGTGACGTGATTATTGTTTCACAGGGCTGTCGCAGCATGCAGAATTGCCGCCTGGTGTTAGGCAGGGGCTCACTACGCGCAGCGCAGAGCCTTGGTATGGGCTGGTTCTACAGGCATTGGTAGCCAAGTTGATTCCTCGCGTACCCATACACAGTACACCCGTAATCAAGCCGAGATTGCACGAAGGCACTGTAAAACGAGCATACTGGCTCGATCTGGTCCCCGTGAAAAACTGCGAAGACATTTTAAAACATTTACGCTTTTAGGGACCATGTTTTCAGGTCCCTAAGGTGTGGCAACCAGGTAAGTTTAAAATTAAATGCCAGGTCCACAAAACTCACGGCATCTTTAAAATTAAGGACGGTGTGCCTCACCCTTCAGGCAAGTAACAAGAGAGTGTGAATGGTTAAAAACGACAAAGACAAACATCTCGAATGAGAAATTAAAACCTCTCTCCTCCTACCATACCTCCAACCTTCCAATAGCTGCAACAGGCTTTTAATTGTTGTGACTCTAAAGGAGGAACAAAGGCGAAGAAGTCGTCCACAAACAAAGAACATTGAACAGGACTTTCCAATGCCAACGTTATACTGTTGATGGCTATGGCGAAGACAGTCACACTTCAAACACTACTTTGAGGACAACGTTCTTTTGTTCAGAGCGGTCAGAGAGAACGTCATCTTCTTGATATTTAAATAGCGTGGCGACAAAAAGAACCTTACGAAGATGGATAGATGTACCCGAAAGCCTCATTCAAGGTGCTGCCTAGGATATTTGCCTCCAAGTAACATCAATGCGCTCTCTGTGTCAATAAAAATTCCTATAAAGTGACGCCTGCGCGGGGAAACCCAGTTGTACAGCCGCTTCCAAGACGGCCGAGTTATTAAAGATAGAGTAATGTCTACTGAAACCACGCTGAAAGCGACTGAGGAGCTGTCTGGATTCTAAGATCCAGACAAGATGGCGGTTAACCATCAGGGCCTCCCCCACACAGTTAGTGAGGGCGACAATACTGTGACTACTCGGGCACGTACTGTTTTTCCCAGATTTTAAAAGTAGAAATAAAACTGTTCCATTTCAAGAGATGATAAAGTGTCCTGACGTAAAAACGACATTAAAAAGGCGAAAAAACTTCTTTGCTTTACCCTGTGAGATGTCGTAGCATCATGTAAAGTATAGTATCGAGACCAGGAGAAGTATTAACAGCCGAAGATCACGCAGAATTCAACTGCTGTGTGGAAAAGGGGCATTTGCATTCTTCATCTCTGGTGGAACTGAATTCCCAACTTGCCCTCTTAGTGGCCGGTATGTGGAGTCGGAAAGCTGGATCCTGACTAATGTTGAAGCTAACTCTGTTTAAATATCCCGCCATAGTCCACGCAATATCTCACGGGTCGTTCTGGAGACTTCCAGTCCTCATTACAGAAGCCAACGGGCAACATCTACCTCTCTGAACCTAGTGGCCTAGTGGTAAGGCGCGTGTCCAAAACTGAGAGGTCGTGGGATCGAATCCCGGCCAGACCACGGAAATTTTTAGTTTACGTTTAATCTAGTCATCACTTCTCAACGATGTGAGGGTGCGCCATGAACGACAGGCAGTTGGGATGCCATGTCGAACTGTAGGTTCCCTTTCCCCAGTTGGTTAACTGGTGTAGGCGCAAGTCGCCAGTTTGGTGTCCAGTTGAAAGACTTGCATACAGCCATTGAGCCACACGCTACTATTACTACAACTTTCCGAGAAATCCATATGGTCCCCGTACGATTATACATTTAACGGAACGATTTATGGTGTTCACGAATTATAGCCACGAGCTGTCCTTGTTCTCTCTACAAATTCGGGGACACTTTGCCCTCATCTACGACGTTCTCTATAGTTGACCAGGCACTTGAACCTACACAGAACTGCCCTCCTGCCCCTGATTACGAAGTGGCATTCGTCGCTCCACCAAGGGACAAGCTGCCTTTTCAGCTAGCCTGACGGTTGTGAAATCCGTACTTCAGCAGCCCGGTGGACCGTTTTGGTAATACGTTCCAACCAATACTGGATATGTCATGGTCTTCAAACACAAGATGGCTGTACAGCGTCCACCATGCCACACTGAGCACCCACCGTGGCGGCTTTCGTTCTGAAACCGCTTTGTCTGGCAGGCAAATTCAGGTTGGGAAATGATAACCTGAGATCAACTTCGACCACTTCCCATTCTGAGCGAGAACTGAAAAGCATACTGAGGAGATCGATATCAGTGAATGACCCTGCCGCAGTGCTAAAATACGTGCTCTACTACACGCTCAACAGACATTTATTGGATGACATTAGCAGGCTCTCAGTTGGTCTACCCTGAGTCAGGTGGTTGCAGAGTCCAAAAGCACATTGTGTGCATTAAAATCTTGTCATAGGACAGAGTGTTGGGGGATCTGAGTAATGAGTTAGCCTAGAGCCTCTTCGTATAAAACCTAATGTGGGGCACGTAGAGGAACATATTGTCAACCTACGATGCACGTGTACTGGTATAATGACTGCTTGTAGGCTAGGTGGTTAGGCGGATAGGTGACGAATGGTATGCATTGGGTAAGAAAACAGCATCGTCTCCATAGGAATCAGTCCATTGATTTCTTTCTTTTTGTGAAGAAGGTACCCTCCTAGCTCAGGGGTGTAAAATCGCTTAAAATGTGTCCCTGGAGGCAGATAAACATTAGTCTTCCCTGAGCTCATAATCATTATTCCTCCACGTATATCCTAAACTCCTTCACTTGTCACTTAGTATGGACGCCATCTTAACGCTGAGGTTTTTCTCTATCTTTCTCCCTGTCGCTTCACCTTGATGGGGTGTTTCCAGTGGAAACACCCTCATTTGAAATGAGGCAACGACGGTAAGGTTACTTAAACATAAGAATTTTTCTTGTTCTCTTTACCATCTGCCACGATGGTGTACCGAGCTTTCAGACAGTACGACCGGCTGCCCACCATTGTTTCGGTTGTTGGTAAACTTGTTTGTGGAATCAGTGGTGTAGATTTGCGGCTAAGCTCACAGTTGCAGGTTGTCGTGCTCTAGTAAACTGTCAATGTATGGGTGCAAACTCTAGTCTTTGTTACAGGCTGCTTTAATGCTGAGGTGAATGTCTTCACGAACGCAGGTCGGTGTGTGGATTTTGCCTTGTGGTAGGAGATACATAGCGTAACTATAATCTCATAGTCTTCCTTCTCTTCTGCGAATACAGGACATTCTTTACTCCAAACCGGACGACTTTGGAAGCAATTGATACGCACGGATGGAGCAATGCATTGACTACCTGGTTCGCCAGCAGTTGACCACATCTCCTACTACCACATTTACAAACTACTGTGATGTCAACAAAACATTGGCACTTAAAGAACCGCGATGCATTAGATTTATAGGGCCTAACTTTAAGGCGGATAAATCGTGCTGCAACGTCTTTCGAAACCCATGTTTTCTCGAGCTCACCATCTTTTCAAAAAATCTTCGCTTTCCTGTTCCTGTTTCAATTCTTTGGAATGGATATCCATGATATCACGACAGGTTTACACTCACTTACAGCTATTCACCGTAGACATCACGACAGGTTTACACTCACTTACAGCTATTCACCGTAGTGAGCAGCTCATTGTTGGTGGCATAATCTCCAAGTGACTTGGCATTCAATAGCTCGTTTACCTGACAATCTTTCAATCGCCCCGACCAGGAGTATACCGCTACGCAGCTTCACGACAGATTTAAGTTGCCTTGCAAGTCACTCTAGAGCTTTACGCATGCATACAGACGACAGTTTTTGAAAGGAATCTTTTACATGTTTAACAACAATAAATACGTAATCTGACACAGAATGTGGACTTTTACTCTTAGTGCTTCCTATGATGTTGTCAGACGTCTCAGGAGGACTCTCTTCCAGGTTTGCGGGTTAATACTGCCCAACGGACCACCCGAACCGCTGGGAGAATTAGAAACTGCCTTAGGCTTCATGGACGTCCCACGAGTAGCTAGGGCAATGAGCGTACACCCAGACAGAGCACCGCTTGCCTGGGCAAGCATTGTATAACTGAATAGCAGCACATTACATAAAGGTTCCACATCAACAGACACACGTTTTCTAGCTGCGCAGAGCACTTTAAAGCTGAGGTATTTTTACAAATGTTGGTGCTATGTAAAGATCCCCATTTCCTGTGACACACAACATTTCACCCGCCGCGCCGCACGGTAGTCGCATTATTATTTCGAGAGCTTACAGTTACAGGAACTGGCGGTGCTCACCAAATCGCAACTCAGGAAACCCGGGCTCTCCAAACTAGTACCCATACAGTCACGACAGAATTGCCCTAGGTGCTCGTCACAGAATAACCGGAGTGCACGTGGGGCGTTACCGAATATACTACGAACGTGACAAGCGTTACCCCCAAGAACCTAAAGAAGTAGGTAGGAGTGATTTGGAAATTTGTGGGAAGTTCTGTGGGACCAAACTGCTGACGTCATCAGATCCAAGTAGGTAGGAGTTTCCACATCCACACTGAGGTGACAAAAGTCATGTAGTACCTCCTGATATTGTATAGGACCCCCTTTTTCCCGGTGCAGTGCAGCAACACGATGTGGCATGAACTGATCAAGTCGTTGGAAGTTTCCTGCAGGAATATTGAGCCATGCTGCCTCTACAACCATCCATAATTGCGAAAGAGATCCGGGTGCGGGACTTTGTAAATGAACTGATCTCTTCATTATGTCTCAAAGATGTTCGATGGGATTCACGTCGGGTGATCTGGATGCACAAATCATTCGCTCGAATTGTCCAGAATGTTCTTGAAACCAACTGCGAACAACTGTGGCCCGGTGACATGGAGCATTACCATCCATAGTAATTCCACCGTTCTTTGTTTCAAAGTAGCCGAACATCAAAATTTACAGTCAGTAATCGGTTCAGTTGGACCAGACAACCCAGTCCTTCTGAGTAAATACAGCCCTTACCATTATGGAGACATCATCAGCTTACAATGCGACTTGTTGACAACTTGGGTTTATGGCTTCGTGAGATCTGCCCCACACTCGAACCGCACTGTCAGCTCTTACCCCTTGACATCGGGACTCATCTGACAAGGCCTCGGTTTTCCAGTCGTTTAAGATCCATCCAATGTGGTCACGAGATCGGGAGAGGTGATGCAGGCGATGACTTGCCATTAGCACAGGCACTCGCGACGGTCATCTGCTGCCACAGCCCATTGACGCAAGATTTCGTCACGCTGTTCTAATGGATATGTTCGTCGTAATCTCACATTGATTCTGCTGTTATTTCACGCACTGTTGCTTGTCTGTTAGCACTGACAGCTCTACGCAGATGCTGTCTCTCTCGTTCGTTAAGTGAAGGCTGTAGGACACTGCTTTGTCCGTGGTGAGAGACAATGACTGAAATTAGGCATTCCCGGCACACTTTTGACACCGTGGATCCCGTAATACTGAATTCCCTAACGACTTCTGAAATGAAATGTACCGTGCGTCTAGCTCCAATGACCATTCCGCGTTCAAAATTTGCTAATTCCCGTCGTGTGGCCACAATCACGTCGAAACCCTTTTCAAATGAATAACCTTTACACAAATGGCAGCTCCGCCAATGCACTACCGTTTTATATCCTGTATACGCGACACTGTCGCCATCTATATATGTGTACTCGTATATCGCTATTACATTGCTTTTGTCGCCTTAGTGTACATTCTGCATATAAGAACAGATTACGCAGCAGGTTCCTTACTCAGAAATCGCTTTTCAACCCTATTAAACCGCACGTGTCGGGTTTCTTCTGCAGCAGAATCGCGGGATTTTAAGGCAGTAGCTTATCGTTCCGCGATTTTCTTGCTCTCTTTAGTCGTAATTCCACGACTGTGACACGAATATGGAATAGATGGCTTCAGGAGGATCATACTCAAGGCCATGCAGGCAGGGTCTCAATGACGCCATGCGACCGAGAAAATAGACAATGTTCGCTGAGTCGTGAAAATTGTACAGCCACTTTCACACCTTGAGTCACGAAATGGGATCATTTGCATACAGCAAGACAGGTACCCACACGGGCAGGGCGACAAGGTCTGAGGCACATACCGGGCTGTTACCACGGCGACCATCGCCGTGACATTGTAGCAGAAACTGATGCGCCAAGAACAGCGCACTCAACTATTTTACTGGACACGGGACTTGAATGAGTTTTCAGCTGAGTTCTCGTTCAGTACAGAACATTACGAATGATGTATCAATGTGTTGAGTCTCCGAGGAGAACGCACATTAACAAGTTGCATTCGTCATCGCCATACACGCCCAGGACCAAGCGTCATGGCATGGGGTGCCATTGGATACGCAGATGACCATTCCTGGTTCGCACAGCACCCAACTGACATGTCAAGTATGGAAGCCGTGCCCTATCTTAGAGGTGTACATGAGGTTGTCTTTCAACAAGATAATGCAAGAATCCATGTTTTCCGTGTTGTCCTGAGCTATCTCCACATAGTGGGCGTACGGGTTGTGTTTGGCTGTTGCTCTGAACAGATCTCTCATTTAGTGTAAAAATTTGGTCATGGGTTTCTGAGAGACTGGAACGCCACCGCTGTCCATTCCCCACGACTGTTGAACTGTGGAGTATATTTGAAGCCCTGGAGAGGTTGGAAAAAATATGGAAACACTGCGAGGAAGACTTGCTTGAACATAAATGTAGATGCTAATCAAGCATGCAGAAAGCGTCGTTACACAGGGTGTTCGGGGAGGAAAGGCCAGAATTTTAGACAGTGATAGTATAAGTAATTCTGAACAAAAAATGATACATGAACATAGGTCCGCCAATGCTTCGTTAGGGAGGTATGGGTATTGAAAGGAACTTTAATTCTGCAAAACTAATGCGCACAACATGAACGTATACGCAATACAACTGGACCGTAACGTGATTTTCTTGAAAACAATGTTACAGAGAAGTGCAGTTATGTTACACATTTTTACATAATGCATTTAGTACATAATGCATTACAACATGCATGTTACATGTATTCAGTTGAAAGAGACGTACCACGTCTTATACAAACGGCTTTAACACTTATCGTACAGATATTGTACGGTTCATAAAATAGGTTCGAATATCCCACAATGAACATAATCCACTTTTGCGCTCTAGCGACAACATGTTGCGTTGCTTGTTCAATTGCCTGTGGATAGTTCCTAATCATTTCAGCAGCGTCCATTATGCGACGAAGCAGTTCATCTCATGTATTCACCTTCACTTTGTGCACCTCTGATTTTATCCAACCCCATAAACAGAAATCTAAAGGTGTAAGGTCAAGTGATCTTGGAGGCCAGTTAATAGCACCGCCACGGCCAATCCAGAGATTATGGTAGGTGCGGTTTAGATGGACCCTCACACGTAAAGTAACATGTGGAGGGGCACCGTCATATTGAAAGTACATTCCATTTCGCTTGGCTAAAGGAACGTCTTCCGATAGTTCCACAAATGAATTTTCCCGTCAATCGCTGATTGATAATAAATCATGCCGGACCAAACATTTATGGCAAAACGAACTCGGACATTGCTATCCACTGCAGCGTATTTTCCCGTTACCGTTGATGATTATTGTGTGTGTTGTTTACTCCATGTCGTGAAAACTGGGCTTCGTCGGTGAATACTATGTGTGGAAGTAAATGACTAATCTCAATTATCCAGTGACAGAATTGAGGTCGTTGGGCTTTGTCACCAACGTGGAGATTTTGGACACACTGTATGTGAAATGTATAGATTTCCGCGTTAATGTTTCTCACACACGTGTCTGTGGGACATTCATACGCCGGGACATTCTTCGTATGCTCGTACTGGGACTTCGCTCAACACTTGCGATAATTTCGTCCTGTTCTTGCAAAGTTTGTTGATGTGCACGCTCGGACGAAAACTGTCTACTTGGAAGAGAGCCTGTTGCACGCAAAGTGATAAACACTTTGGTAAACACCATGCGATCAGGTATCGTCGATTCGGAAAGCGCCTGTGGTATTCTTCTCTTGCAGTGGTAGCATTACCGTCGTAGAAGCTATAAACATACACCATTACTGTTGACGTGTGGCATTGTTAGCAGCGCTTATACGAACACAGTTAACATCATACACTACACAGCTAACCGATCCGTCGCCGGTACACTACACAATGCGGCTTACACGGCACAATTGCGCAAACAACGGGTGATTGTACTACTTACTGCGTACGTCACATGACCATAATACGTGGTAGGTTGCATAGCGTAAACATGGCATGTAACCGTGCGTTGTTTGCAAGGAAATCACGTTACGGTCCAGTTGTGTTGCGCATACTTTCACGTTGTGCACATCAGTTTTGCAGAATTAAACCTCCTTTCAATGCCCATACCTCCCTAACGAAGCATTTGCGGACCTATTTTTGTTCAGAATTACTTATACTGTCACTGTTTAAAGTATTGAATTTTCATCCCCAAACACCCTGTATTGGACGACACATGTACATTTCCTTGTACAAAAAGGTGTGCATTATTCAGGAACACACATTTTCAATAACTTGCCAGCGGCCATAAAAAGCTTAACAGCCAATGAAATTCAGTTTAAGAGAAGCCTAAAGGATTCATTGGTGGCCAACTCCTTCTACTCCATTGATGAATTTCTCAGTAGAACCAACTGATTTGTATACAATTTCAGTGCAGCATGGTGTTCATTGTACATAAGTGTGTGTGTGTGTGTGTGTGTGTGTGTGTGTGTGTGTGTAAGTACAATCTAACTTCTGCACCATTTCAGTGCAGTAATCTGATCATTGTAAATAAATATTATAGTAGTTCTATTACATGTTTATTACCTTATAAATAAAAAACCTTTTTTTATTTTAAATTCAGCGCTCTAGTGTTTGTAAAATGATTCATTCATATATTGTTCATTAAAAAAATGACGATCATTCCACTTGGGACCTGTGGAATCGTACATTAGCTTATTTGCTAGAGTTGTAAATATTTGTCATGTATTATTGTTTTTCTGGCATGTTCTACATCCTGGAGGTACTCCTCACTACGGATCAATTGGAATGCAAGTAAATCTAATGCAAGTAAAATGCAAGTAAATCTAATGTAATCTATCAGTCGTGGTCCGAGCAGCGTTCTGTGTAAATGTGAGTGCATTATGTCAGAGCAAAGTCGAAAGTAGGCAAGTCGTTCGTGCGCGTATGTTGGATGCTTTCGTGACCAAGGTAGCCGGAGTGTTTGGTGTTTGAAAACGTACCATATCGAAGATTTATACCGCGGAGAAACATTAACCGCCAAGTCATAACGCGGACGAAAAATGTACCTAGAACGGTCATTCAAGAGGGCTGTGACGGAAAATAAGGGGTTGACAGCTGCAAAAGTCAGTGCAGAGCTCAATGTCGCACTTGCAAAATCAGTCAGAACCAAAATAACACGAAGTTAGCTCCATAAGCGGGCAATTGAAGGGCGAGGTGGGGCCCAAAACTACTCGCGAGTGATGCAAAGCCCCTTAAGGGGCAAACGTGGTGTGAAGCCATAGAAACATGTCTATGACGCAATGGAAGAAAGGGCATTTGGTCGTATGAGTCACGTTTCACAGTGATTCGAACTTCTGGCCGAGTTTATGTCCCAGGAGCAAAACATGGAGAAGGTTTGGTAATGATTTGAGCTGCCATATCGTGGTATTCCATGGGCCCTGTGGTTACACTGCATGGTCGCATTACTGGCAAGGATTATGTGACCATTTTGGCTGATCTGGTCCACCCCATTGCTAATGCTGATTTCGAAGACGAGAGGGCCGCCGTTCACACAGCTCGCATCGTCCGGGACTGGTTTTGTGAGCACGAGGATGAACTGCCCCATCCCCCTGGCCACTACAGCCACCAGATAGCAACATTATCGAGCCTTTGTGGTCTACTTTTGAGAGTGGGTGCGTGATTGCTATCCACTTCTATCATCGTTACCTGCCGGCCGAGACGTTCCCTGGGGGGTCCACCGGGGGCCGAACCGCACAATAACCCTGGGTTCGGTGTGGGGCGGCGGAGGGGTGAAGTGGACTGCGGTAGTCGTCGTGGGGTTGTGGACTGTGGTGTCACCGCCAGACACCACACTTGCTAGGTGGTAGCCTTTAAATCGGCGGCGGTCCGTTAGTATACGTCGGACCCGCGTGTCGCCACTATCAGTGATTGCAGACCGAGCGCCGCCACACGGCAGGTCTAGAGAGGCTTCCTAGCACTCGCCCCAGTTGTACAACCGACTTTGCTAGCGATGGTCACTGACAAAATACGCTCTCATTTGCCGAGACGATAGTTAGCATAGCCTTCAGCTACGTCATTTGCTACGACCTAGCAAGGCGCCAGTACCAGTTACTATTGATACTGTTATAATGTACCGTCAAGACCGACGTTCACCATTAATGGATTAAAGTTAAGTATTCCACCAGCTACGACCGTTTTTTCTAAATTCTAATTTCCTTGTCCTGTTCCAGACCTCACGCCAGCCTGCGTGAGCTAAAACGCGTGCCTTTCGACCTCCTCTAGTAACCCGGAGTTGGCTCTTCTGCCAACCAAAACATGGACCACTGCGGCTGAAGCGGGGACGGGGCCTCTCCGTCGTTTCTAGGTCCCCGGTTAACATACAATACAATACAATCATCGTTACCTGGGCTTGTCACTATTTTGCAGGAAGAATGGTATAAGAGTTCTTTGAAAACCGTGCCAGTGTTTATGCGTTCTGATATGACTGGAAGCTGTTTTGAATGGTAACGGTTTTCCTACGCTGTATTGGGCACAGTAATGTGTTTGTGATGTTTCCGTATTTTTTCCCACCCCTGTAAGTTCCGTTTGAAACTCTCCAAAAAACAGGTGTATCGTGAGCCTCGCGCATTGTCAAAAAAATGGTTCAAATGGCTCTGAGCACTATGGGACTTAACATCTATGGTCATCAGTCCCCTAGAACTTAGAACTACTTAAGCCTAACTAACCTAAGGACAACACACACATCCATGCCCGAGGCAGGATTCGAACCTGCGACCGTAGCAGTCGCGCGGTTCCAGACTGTATCGCCTAGAACCGCGAGACCACCGCGGCCGGCTCGCGCATTGTCGTATAAGACGTTACAGCCCTGGGAAACTAAAACGTTCGATCGATATATCGGAGTGGCGAGGTAAAACGTTGAACAGCAGTCTGCTGAATAATGATATTCTCTCTCTCAGCATCTTCGAACAATCGGAGAATGCTTAGAGCGGCGCGGCATTCAAAGGTGTCCTTATTGCAGAGGTTGGGTGTGTGTGTGTGTGTCCTGTACGACACAACGTGACGGAAGAAGAAGGATGTGCGGAGTGCCGCCTTAGCGAAGACGTGGGCCGGGCTGGTGGCGAGGAGCGCCTGTCAGCCGGAGCCGTCTTGCCCAATGGGCAGCGAGCGCCGCCCCGTGCATACCAAAGGCGACGGCTTGATCCTCGGAAGGCTGCCAGCAGCGGCAACCCATTGTCCCGTCCGCGAAGCGAACCGTGTGCCGACAGTCGTAAACTGTCTGTTTATGACGAAGTTTCCATTCGCTGTTCCCTAATCTCAGTACGTACCTTCATACTTCTGGTGCTCCAAAAGAAGTCTGTTTTACGAGAGCTGTGATAAAATGCCTCGGTCTCATCTCGAAAGATGATACTTTCTATGTAAAAAAATGAACGCTATCGGTCTATTCTCCTTGTAACTACAATGCGCATTGTAAGAATTTTATTTCGGTGAGATACTTTCACATCTGAAGTTTGTAAGAGGTCCGTGACTAAGGCATTTATTGCTAGCGCATTCGATAAGATGTAATTTCGATGGATTGCTCACGCGTTGCCTGCGATATGTAAGCTGTAAGAGAATCTCAAACCAGAGAGCAGTGTTGTCAGCAGTAGGAACTGTGTGGCAGTAGCAGTAAGTAGTTGCTAGCAGTCTGATGTATGGAGTTGGCTAGGCGGGTCGTCTGGAGCGATGGCGGTGCCTGAGCGTTGTAGTATGAGGTGAAAGCAGCCTCGCGCATATGTACTATTGTTATATCAAGTCCCATGTAAATGTTTTTTTTTAAAATCTCTCAATAATAATCTTTCTCAAAAAATTAACTTTTGACAATCATTCATCTCAATTCAAAGAATTTACTAATTCCTCCAATCCATGGTCATCCCGATTATTGCAAAGAAAAGTCAATTGTTCTTTTTATACATGACAAATCTATCGGCCAGCATTGGACTGGGCTGTGCCAGTAAAATTTATTATAGGAGCAGATATATACGCGTTATCCGGCGACTTAATTGAGGTAAGAATTTTCAATTTATTCAGCATGAACTTTCAGGGCCATGACGCAGCACTGCTGACATCCAAATTTACCAGTTTAGATTCACAGTCAGTCAATTATTGAAAGGTTGTATATGAGTCAGATTTTTTATTAGGAGGTTAGTCACATTGTATTATTGGAAGGTTATGGAATTTTTTGTGGGGAGGTTAGACTAAAATGATAATGTAATATAATTATTTTTTAAATGTTGGGAAGTTACACTATATATATTTTTATTGTGGGGAGGTTACAAGTTCAATTCTCGATGGTCTACAAGACATCATTTAAAGATGCTTTAATTTCTTTACTGGGCAGAGAGTTCACCCTTCTTTTTTTATATGTGGGAATAGATAGTCAGAGAGGTCAAATGTGATTCAACAAATACAGTATTCATGTTACACAAATTGTTATCATAGTCAATTATTCATCTGGAATGTTTGGTAATTCATCTTATGACTCTAAGGAAAAAAGAACGAACGCAACATGAAGGAATTAACAAAATGTGGCGGAAGTTGGTAGATGTGATGTATGAATAAAGACACACAAATGATTACAGATCTCATAATAAATTTTCCCCGAGACATTTAAGTCTCACCTTTATCTACGTTAATGGTGGAAGCTGAAGATACGAATTAAAATTTGTGCCCTGGCCAGGACTCGAACCTTTTTCTTTTTTTAACACTGTCAAAAAACTTTTATTTCTTGTAACGATGTACAAAGATAAAAGTGAGGTAACAAAAGCAAACTGGTGCTTTTCATTTATTATAATGTTGTTCTACCAAGAACCGACGGAAGATTCTGTTAATATATGAATTTCGTCTGTTATTCAATTTTTGCAACTATTAACTTTTCCTTCCACATTTCGTGTGTGTGAAAGCTTATTGGATTTCACTGCTAAGGTCATCAGTCCCTAAGCTTACACACTACTTAGCTTAAATTATCCTAAGGACAAACACACACACACACGCCCGAGGGAGAACTCGAACCTCCGCCGGGACCAGCCGCACCGTCCATGACCTTCCACATTTCCTTTTGTTTTTTGGCATCATATCAAGAGTTCATCGCATAGCGCTTCAGAATTATTTGCTTGCATTCTAGTTTAGGTGCAGAGTTTGCTACAGTTAATGTCAATTTTGTTAATTTTCAGGCGTGGCAGTAATTACACTAACAAATAGTGACAAATAGACAGTACAAATTACTACAAAGAAAGGTACTTGCTTTAGAAAAGGTTACATAAGCTTGGAACGAAAAACACAACTCATAGTAATGTCACAAAAAGGAATTTAAGGATTACGGTAAAGGATAAAATTAAGTATGAAGGGATACGTGGGCAGATAAGTTCGTTATGATTTGAGTTTCGTAGAAACAAGTTTAATGGGGGAGAGAGGGACAAATTTGAATTAAACACTGATGTGGGGAGAAATCATTGTGTAAACATTTTGTATGCACAATCACTGGGGCACATAGATTATTTTTGCACGCTTCGCTAGGGCACTCTGGCTGAGATGCGAGCGGAGAGCGGTTGAGGGGGCGTGGCTGGGTGCGGGGGCGACGGCTGCGGTCTGCGGCTGGCCGCTGGCCTCCCTCAGCTGTGTCTCCGTTTGCTGGGGGCGGGGCGACGACCTCTCGCAGGCGGGATGGTTTTTCTGAAGGCCGCCTCCAGGGCTATCCGCAGAAAATTAATGAATTCTGTCCGGTAGATTTTGGACACCACGGCTTTTCCGTTTTCTTCCCATATGTATGTGAGGTATTCAATTTTGACTTTGTGTTTCAGGACTATAATCGAATGGACTGTTTGGCCTAGGATCCATGAAGTTGCTGTTTTCTTTTGTCTCGGGAAGTGTTTTATCTTCGGTGCGGTCAGCAGCTCGCGTGTTTGCTGGTACTGTTCTGTTTATTACCGCTACCATTTCTCTACAGGTATCCCATACTGTTGTCGCGCTGCCGTCCTGGAGCGGTGCTCTAGTGTGTCCCTTTGATCACAACTGTGGCATTTCTCCGACGGCCTTAACTTAATTGCAGCCACTTTGGCGTTGGTCGGTATTGTCTCGAGTATCACTTTGTACCAGGTGTATGTTATCTTCGTGTGAAGAGCGCTTTCGTTCTTGTTCTCCACACTTGTTTCCAATTTTTGTCTGGTTTTTTGGCTCAAATGGCTCTGAGCACTATGGGACTCAACTGCTGAGGTTATCAGTCCCCTAGAACTTAGAACTACTTAAACCTAACTAACCTAAGGACGTCACACACATCCATACCCGAGGCAGAATTCGAACCTGCGACCGTAGCCGTCGTGCGATTCCAGACTGTAGCGCCTAGAACCGCTCGGACACTCCGGCCGGCGTCTGGTTTTTTGGCCTCTATCCTATTTCTCCGTGCTTCCCCTCGTAGTCCAATGTGTTAATTTCTTTGTTATCCTAGTACGACGATTGACGGCCTTTTCTAGGACATAGTCTCTCTGTAAGAAAAAATGTTTTACATATTTCAGCTTGTACGAAATATCTGCGACGTTAACTGGCGCTTCCTGAGATCCTGGCGTGTACGCATTTGCTATGCGGGCTGTGGTGTCGTCTGGGTGGTTTTCTGCAGTTACACTCGTGCGATGTATCAGTAGCGCCTCGCATTCACGTTGTAGGTCGACGAGGCCTAGTCCATCTTCGTCCACACCTAAAATGCAGATTGTCCTTTGGACTTTGAATATTTCGTGTCGCCAGAGAAGGTACTGAATTGCCCCTTTTATGGCGCGCACTATTTCTTTTTGCGGGCTGCATATTTGGGCAAGGAACCATACTTTCGAAAGGAGCTGTCCGTTTATCATTGCCTTTCTGGAATAAATTCAGTTCTCCGCTGCCATTTGTCCTCGCTAGCCCTATTATGGTGTGCAATAGCGAACTCCAGTATTGCGCGCCCATTTTTAACGGACTTGCATATAACTGGAACCCGAGACGCTTGTGGTTATCTACCACTGTATACCAGTCGCTTCTTTCGATCAATATTTTGTTTCCGATAGGTAGCAGAATCGTCTTCTGCGGATTTATTTTCGCTCCAGCAGCTTGCTCGAATCTTTGTGGGGTATCTTTCATTTTGCCCATGTCCGCTTTATAGCTGACGAAGAAACCTACGTCGTCCGCATAGGCTTTGCATTTTAACGTCCATTCATATAGTGTGAGTCCTTTGATTTCGTTTTAGGCTTTACTCAGCATAGGGTCCAGCGTGATGGCGAACAGAGACATTGACAGGGGGCATCCTTGTCTTACTGGGTATCCATTTTGTGAAGTGGCCGTTTATCAGTGCTGTTGGTGTAGCACTTTTTAGAATGTCCTTTACGACTGGCTGGAATCGATCCCCGAGTCCTAACTTTTCCATACCTTTGAATATGAAGTCGTGGCTCACTCTGTCGAAAGTATTTTGGAAGTCTATCGACACGATCGCCGCTTGTGTCCCTTTTACGGCCGACAGACTGATGGCCTCCCTGTATTCTACAATTGCTTCGAATATGGTCCTTCTTAGTACCGCGCATGTTTGATGTGGACTTATGATTCCCCATTACTGGTTTCATTTTATCCGCAATGCATCGCGCGACTATCTTGTAGTCGGCGTTTAATAGCTTGATGGGTCTCTATTGCTCGATCTTGTGGAGTATTCCTTGTTTCGGAATAAGGATTATGTTTCCCTTAGTGAACTCCTGTGGGAACTCTGTCCCGGTGATCACGTCGTTTACGACATCCGCGATGGTGTCTCCAATTACACTCCAGAAGACGCGGTGAAATTCCGTCGGAATGCCATCCGCTCCTGGCGACTTTCCCGTTGCGCTGGATTTTACGATGTCGTAGACGTCGTCGTTCTCCATTCTCGCTGTCAGTTCTATTCTGTCTTCATCTGTCAAAACATGTGACAGGTTGTGAAGGAGGGCGTCTGCTTCGGCCTCATTAGTCGCTTCACTTCTGTATAAATGGCAGAAGTGATTGGGGATCTCTTCCAACACAAATTTCAACTCATATCTTCAGGTTATTTACCTCCTAAATCGTTACTATTGACAGGGCTCTCCGGCATTGGAATAGCACCTCGGCATGTCCAGCTGAAGATATGAACTGAAGTTTGTGTTGGGGAGGGCACTGGACTTCAGTAGTCCGAGCAGCAATAATAACCGCAGTCCAGCGGTGGCCTATCAGTCAGCATTTGTGCCCAGTAGCCAAGGAGACTCGGGTTTGGCACAAATTTCAATACATTTCTTCAGCTTGCATCATTATCGTAAATGATTACAATTTCATAAAAAAATGGATGTATTATTCAAGAGAAAGGGTTCACTAATTGAGCAAGTCAATAACTTATTGGTTCACCTCTGGCCCTTATGATAGCGTTTATTCATCTTGGGATTGATTCATAGAGTTCTTGGATGTCCTCAGGGATATCGTGCCAAATACTGTCCAACTGGCGCGTTGCATAAGGGCCACAGATGGAGCAACCAGTTAGTGACTTTCTCAGTTCTTGAAGCTTTCTCTTTAATAAATCATCTGATTTTTCTGAAACTCCTATCATTTGTTTGTCTGTACATGTACATCACACCTACTGATTTCTGTCACATTCGTATAATTCCTTCGTAGTCAGTCGTTTCTTATTTCTTTATGTATTGTCTTAGAATGTACTCCAAACAAAGAGTCAGAGAGAACCCTGGAGGTAAGTTCAGTAGTCGAATGAAATAGATTTTCTTCCTTCGTGCATAATGGTACCTCTCCTTTCTGACGTGTGTGCGTTCCATTTTAAATGTTATCTGTTGAGCGCAGATGACCATAATTAGTGCATTTAAGAGAATTTTTATGTCGCATGACGATGAGAAAGGGAGAGGATGAAACATGGTGTCGGCCCATAGTTTTCTACTGTCGAATAACGTCAAGGGTGCCATCGAGCTTTAAGTCCCCATCCGTCGGACGGACCATCATCAAGCGGCAGATCATCATCATAATCGTAATCATCATCATCACCATCACCACATCTACCTTCATAGATCAGGTTTGAACAACCTATTCCACCTTCTCCTTCTTAGCTGCATAATGGTACCTCTCCTTTCTGACGTGTGTGCATTCCATTTTAAATGTTATCTGTTGAGCGCAGATGACCATAATTAGTGCATTTAAGAGAATTTTTATGTCGCATGACGATGAGAAAGGGAGAGGATGAAACATGGTGTCGGCCCATAGTTTTCTACTGTCGAATAACGTCAAGGGTGCCATCGAGCTTAAAGTCCCCATCCGTCGGACGGACCATCATCAAGCGGCAGATCATCATCATAATCGTAACCATCATCATCACCATCACCACATCTACCTTCATAGATCAGGTTTGAACAACCTATTCCACCTTCTCCTTCTTAGCTGCATAATGGTACCTCTCCTTTCTGACGTGTGTGCGTTCCATTTTAAATGTTATCTGTTGAGCGCAGATGACCATAATTAGTGCATTTAAGAGAATTTTTATGTCGCATGACGATGAGAAAGGGAGAGGATGAAACATGGTGTCGGCCCATAGTTTTCTACTGTCGAATAACGTCAAGGGTGCCATCGAGCTTAAAGTCCCCATCCGTCGGACGGACCATCATCAAGCGGCAGATCATCATCATAATCGTAATCATCATCATCACCATCACATCTACCTTCATAGATCAGGTTTGAACAACCTATTCCACCTTCTCCTTCTTAGCTGCATCGTTTCCTCGGCCGACCTACATCCGTTACCCCTTCGGGTATACATTGCAGAACTGTTTTCTAGGACATGTGTCTTGTTGAGTTCTGTTTATATGTTTCTTCCATTTCTGCTTACTCGTGCCAATATTTCTGTCACGTCAAATATTTCAAGCTCGTTTCTGATATTCTCGTTTCTTAATCTATCTTCTAGATTACATCCTCTAACTGATCTGAGGAATTTAATTTGTGACGGGGTGGCGGGGTCGGCGCGTATATACGAACAGATCTCAAAGGGAAAGTCTTATGTACGTCAAATCCCGCTGAAGAAAAAGAGGCTGAATTCATGTTCATTGAAATAAATATACAAAGTCGGAAATTCTTGACTGGCGTCGTGTACAAGCCGCCAAAAATAAGCTCAATGAGTTCCTTCCAGTCGGAATTACATTCACTTCAGTGTCAATACGAACATGTCATCGTAATGGGTGACTTGAACATGGACCTGCTAAGAGACACTCCCTCCGCAATAAACCTAAGAAGACTGTTTAGTTGCAATAGCATGAACATTCTTCCATTACAACCTACACACCATACGGCGCGCAGTCATACTCTCATAGACGTAATCGCAACCAAACAGACTGACAACGTAAGAGATGTTGGTCAAACATCGGCCCCTGGCCTCTCAGCACATGATGTAATATTCCTGGCCTACTCTGTGCAGCCCCCAAGGATCAAATCGCGTTACATAACTTGTAGGAACATGAAACGTATTGACCTTGACGCTCTAACAGCCGATTGCTCAGAAATCTCATGGCATCAAATAATCAGAAAACCCACAATCGACGGCAAAATTAATGAACTTGGTGATAAACTCACTGCCCTCTACGACAAACATGCACCTGTGCGCACAATCCGTGTAAGAAAATCCCCTGCTCCACGGCTACTGAATTACGTCAAATGATGACTAATAGGTATGCTGCCCACAGGCGTTTCAAGTCAGATCCGAAACCCGAGCGTTTCGAAGAATATAGAAAGCTACGGAACAGAGTGAAACAATGCATTCGCAATGCTAAAATCAGGCACGCTCGCTCCCTTGTATGCAGCGATCTGACGCCCACGACTCTATGGAAGAATCTCCGTAGCTTGGGGGTCGGAAAGGCAAAATCGGAAACTACTTTTCATGTGTCAGCTAACGAATTAAATGAATTTTTCTCTGCAACTCTGAATACCAGCACAGCTGATAATTACCGTCCACAAGAATCCCCAAACAGGATAACTAACAACGATACCTTCCATCTAAAACATGTAACAACAAATACGGCAAGAAAAGCAATAATGAGAATCTCTTCTGATGCAATAGGCAACGACAGTATCGGTATAACCATGATTAAGAATGTTGCCGATATCTTAGTACCTGTCTTAACTGACATATTTAATTTTTCCCTCGTGAACGGAATATATCCCACTGCATGGAAAAGAAGCCTAATTCGACCCATCCCTAAGATCGAAAACCCGCAACTGCCTAGTGATTACCGACCAATTAGCATACTGCCTGCTGTTTCCAAAGCACTTGAATATATTGTTCATGACCAAATCACTGAACACTTGTATGAATTCAGCCTATATGACAAATTTCAATCCGGTTTCCGTAAACATCACAGCACAAACACTGCTCTAATTAAAGTAACTGATGACCTGAAATATGCCATCGACAATCGAAAGGCAACAATATTGACGCTACTGGACTTCAGCAAAGCTTTTGACACTGTTAACTTTGACATATTGCTCAGAAAAATGCAACAGCTTAATTTCTCTGATAGTGCAATGAGTTGGTTTGAAAGCTACTTAAAAGACAGACAGCAATGTGTTGTCTGCGTAAATGAAAAATCTTCCTGGAAACATGTTTCCTCGGGAGTGCCACAAGGATCAGTCTTAGGACCACTTTTGTTTTCTTTATATGTCACGATATTTCGTCGGTTCTGTCCTCCTTTAAATATCATTTCTATGCCGACGACCTCCAGCTCTACCTAAGCGTCAGACCTGAAGATGTAAACACTGCAATCGCTCAGATGAATGATGATCTGTCTTCAGTAGTGAGATGGGCGAAAAACCTGGGGCTTAAACTAAATGCAAAAAAGACGCAAGTAATCTTAATAGCCCATCAGAAATTAATAAGTTCAGATTTCCGCGAACGGCTACCTCCTATTCTGCTCGACGGTACTCCAATACCATATCAGAAAACAGTGAAGAACTTGGGTGTAACTTTGGATGAGCATCTCAACTGGGCGGAGAATACAGTCGCAGTGTGCCGAAAGACGTCTGCTTGTCTCTATGCTCTCAAAAAGTTTCGGAACATATTTCCACAGGACTTGAAACGCCAGCTCGTGCAAGCACTCGTTCTACCGAACCTCCACTACTGTGATGTGATTCAACAAGGCATGAGTAGTGAAAACAAAAGACGGCTAGAGCTAACCATGAATGCCTGTGTGCGTTACACCTGCAACATTCGCCGATATGATCATGTTAGTGCTTCATACTCCGAGCTAGGGTGGCTGCGGCCGGACAAATTGCGTGACTACCACACTCTATGTCTACTCCACCTACTCCTCATCGCGCAAGCACCCCAGTACCTTGCTTCAGAGATTAAAAACCTGTCATGTCATCATAATCGAAACACGAGGTCATTCTTATTTGGTATCCTAACTGTGCCCACTCACAAAACAAAAACTTTTGCAAACTCCTTCTCAGTTGCCGCTGTCCGCCTCTGGAACAAACTGCCCCTTACCTTGCGCAAAATTCGATCTCCTGCTGCTTTTAAGAAGAAGTTGAAGCATCTCCTACTATCATCCTCACAAAGTTCTCCACAAAATTAATGTACAAGGACAATCCCCTCATCTGTCAAATAGCAAAGCTAGCGTCTCCTATCTTGCTCCTGAGATGCCTTCCTCTTCATCTTTCTCTATTAGCCACGCAATCTTCTTTTCCTTTATATTTCCTTAATTATGTTTCATCATGTCTCTATTCTTCTCCTCCCTTCACCATGAGTCTCCCTCATACTCCCTGCTGCCGGCACTCCTATCTAAAATCTGTCTCTTCAATAATGTCTAATTATAACAGTACTTGTGACCTAAGAATATAAACTCTATATGTATGTATTTTTCCAGGTGTACCTTTCAAATTGTTTATTTCACTTTTTGTACTAGATGTAGTTTAACATGCCTACTAAAACATATGAATGTAAAATAAGTAGAATGCCTGGTTAGATGTAAGAGAGGGCCTGATGGCCCTAATCTTGCCAGGTTAAATAAATCAATAAATAAAATAAAATAAATAAAATAAATTATTCGAATTATGTCTTCTTTGTTTGCTACCCAAGCATCAGATCCGTAAAGCAGCAATGGAACAGCTAGTGTCCTACAGAATTTCAATTGCATTTTTATAGTTCCTTTTTCTTTAACTTTTTTAAAATTTTTCCACAGACATACTGAAATTTTGGTCTTTTTATTCTTTATGTCTTTATGATGGTCAAAGGAAATGTGGCAGCCCAGATAGCTAAACAGATTTACTTGCTCGATTATTTTGTTGTGTGTTACTATTTTTGATCGCACTTGTTGTTTTTCTCGCACCGCCATGACTATCCTCTTCGCTACATATACTCTGAAATTACAATTTTGATGAGTTTGGATTAATTTAAAAGTATTTCTTTGTAATTCTTCTTCTGAAACAGCTGTTAT